>NW_027507718.1:209778890-210378890 GCF_037356315.1 Lithobates pipiens | reverse complement strand
TTTGTCCTCAAAGTAATTCGCGAGGACACCCGTGGTGGGGATTGAGACAGAGAGATTTTAAAACGTGAAACCCTATGGATAGAACGCTTAGACGCTCTGGTTCCGCCAGGCTTGAACGAAACAAAAACATATAAGTACTTTCTCAAATGAGAAAAACCTCCTTTTTTCTCTTATTGCTTCTTCATTTATTATCTGTTTCTTCTTGCTCATCTCAGTCCCTCAATCTGTCTGGTATCCTGAGAGCTTGACTCACTGCTTTTTCCCCTCTGACACCACCACAATTTTCTGGTGCTAGTCATTAATGTATTATATGGACAAACTGTCCGTTTTGTCTTAGCACCTTATTTTAGCTATTTACCTAACTATGATTTTGTATTATCTTCCCACAGACCAGGTTAACGTATTGGTGAGAATTGCATATATAACAATATGTAAAAATGTTGCCAATGTAATAGCTGCAAAGCTTTCCTTCTTTTTTTGTTTACCTTTTACTAACATCTATTTACATTGTAAAACGAGGTATGTGATACTCAAACCATATGATTGTGAGGCATAGTATGGAGTATGGGAGGAGACTCCCAGGGGCGGGCATGCGCCTCTCCGGCGGCCCTGATAGGCCCCCACATTGTGGGTGGCACCAGGTCCGCTTCAGCAATGAGTCACCGAGGGTTTCCTCGGTGACCGTGGCTGATGTGCGTCGCCACGTTTTGGCGCATGCGCAGTAGGAGCGGCGGATCTGGCGACGTCATAGCCCGGCGTCTGCGCCGTGCCTGTGACGCCATCGGGTTGGAGGTTAAAGGTGCGCCATTACGGCGCTCCTTCACAGCAGGCAGAACGAAGGACGTAGAGCCTCCAGGCCAGAACTGACGTTTGGACTCAGGAGTCGCAGGAAGGACGTTGCCGATCGGTATAAGTTCCCTTATATACCCTGTACCCTAGAGCCAAATCTATACAGCATATATGTATCTGGCTGACTGAATGATATTTTTACTAGGTTAACACTGCACATCTATGATAGACTGGGCAAAGATCTGGACCCTCCACTTGATACAGGCACAATGTCCACTGTGTATTAGATCCAGTATAAATATACCTTTCCGGGTTTTCCTGGCACACCGATATTTGTACCTGGGCCTCAGCGTCTACTGGAACTGCTGCATTGCTGCATCTTTATTTATGCCGCATTATTCAAAGCATCTGGCTATACCGGTATGTGGTCTTTATATCCACATTGTGACATAAATGCCTATGCCTAAGTTGTGTAAATCAGTTATATATATATATATATATATATACCCATTATTCAAAAATCTTTTATCACTGTTTTGTAGCTGATTTTGAACCTCCCGTGTCCGCCCCAAAGGGTGATTAATGCCCAATTCGGTAGGGACTACCCGAACTCCAAAAGCCTTCTGATATCTGCATGGTGGTGAGCTGCATACTTCGTGTCTATACCCTTTTTCTTTTAAACTGATTGTAAAAAAATACATCAAATACCCTTAAATAAATGTTAATTTTTGTTAAGTAATTTGTGATAAATCTCGTTTTAGACAAACAAGGTCTCCTGAAGAAGCGACAGAATAGTCGCGAAACTAGTAGAGAAACCAAAGACCGTATTGGACACAAAATACTGTCGTAACAAATTTTGTCTATGTTATAGCTATAATATATATTTAATTATGTATGTATAAATTTTTCCCTTTTTCGAAAAAAAACTTTTTATAATTAATAATAAATATTTGTATTTTTTATATAAACTTGGTATCAAGACAGTCCATCATTCTGTTGGGTGACTTCAAGGCAAACCATGGTTATGATGTTCCATGTATGAATTCCTTTGGTCTCTTCCCCAAAAAAATCTTTTTTGTAGTTAATATATAAGGATGAGGATACCATATACTTTTTTTTCTTTGTAAATCAGGCACAATAATATAACTATATTCTATTCTTGGTATTTTTGTCTGCTAGAAAGAAGAACTAGACCAGCACCAAGTATAATGGATGGCCATGTGACCTAAGAACCAACTGGAGTGGTCTGTTTAACGACTTCAGCCCCAGAAGGATTTGCCCCCTTAATGACCAAGCAATTTTTTGCGATACAACACTGTGTCACTTTAGCTGACATTTGCACAAACGTGTGGCTCTGTACCCAAACAAAAGTTACCTCCTTTTTTTTTCCACAAATAGAGATTTATTTTGGTGGTATTTGATCACCTCTGCAGTTTTTATTTTATGCGCTTTAAACAAAGAGCGATCACTTTAACCACGACGATGTACGTCGACAGCATGGCACGGGCAGGCATATGGGCGTACATGTACGTCCCTGCCTTCCCGCGGGTCGGGGGCCCGGTCGGGCCCCCGCCCGGTGCCAGCGGCGGTCGGTATCCATGCAGGAGCGATCGGTGATGAGGGGGCGGCCATTCATTCATGGCCACCCCCTCGCGATCGCTCCTGACGAATGGGAGTGAAGCATTGCATCGCTTCCTCTCCTGTAATGTAAACACAGGAGAGGAAGTGATGTAATCTCTCCTCCGTGTCGGTATTTTTCGTTCCGGCACCGAGGAGAGAGGATCGGTGAGTTGCACAAGCACTACACTACACAGTAGAACATGCCAGGCACACTCACACCCCCCCTTTACCCCCCGATCACCCCCCCAATTACCCCTGCCCCCCCCCCCAGTCACAGTGACACCAATGCATTTTTTTTTTTTTTTTGCATTGGTGTCATTTGTGACTGTAATAACTGTTAGGGCAGTTAGGGTTAGCCCCCTTTAGTTCTAATGTACCCCCCTAACCCCCCCAATAAAGGTTTAACCCTGTGATCACCCCCCGTCGCCAGTGTCACTAAGGCTGGGTTCACATTGCAGCGGTTTATGAGAACGGATGTGATTCGCACTGCACTGCAGTGCAAATCACATCCGATCTCTGCGATTCGAGTTCAGCCATTCGCCGCACCCGCCGCACCCGCCGCAAATTCGCACGGGACCCTTTTTTTGGTCCGCAGCAGAATCGGATCGCATGGGTGTTCACACCATGCGATCCGAGTTTGCAGATCGCACTGCGATATGCGAACTGATCTGGGGGTGTCATTAACATTTCACTGACACTCCTAGCAGTTCGCATAGGGCAGTGTGAACTGCCGCCGGGAGGCATGCGATGCGGGAACCCGCCGTGGATTCGTGGCGTTCCCGCATCACTCCAGTGTGAACCCAGCCTAATAAGCGATCATTTTTCTGATCGCTGTATTAGTGTCACAGGTGACGCTAGTTAGGCAGGTAGGTATTTAGGTTCGCCGCAGCTTTTTATAGCGCCAGGGACCCCCATATACTACCGCATAAAGCCCCCTGATTGCCCCCTAGTTAACCCTTTCACCAGTGATCACCATATAACTGTTACAGGTGACGCTGGTTGGTTAGTTATTTTTTTATAGTTTCAGGGCACCCGCCATTTATTACCTAATAAAGGTTTAACCCCCTGATCACACGGCGGGTGTCATTTGTGACTGTAATAACTTTTAGGGCAGTTAGGGTTAGCCCCCTTTAGTTCTAAGGTACCCCCCTAACCCCCCCCAATAAAGGTTTAACCCCGTGATCACCCCCCGTCGCCAGTGTCACTAAGGCTGGGTTCACATTGCAGCGGTTTATGAGAACGGATGTGATTCGCACCGCACTGCAGTGCAAATCACATCCGATCTCTGTGCGATTCGAGTTCAGCCATACAGATAGTATGGCTGAATTCGCGTTGCACCCGCCGCACCCGCCGCACCCGCCGCAAACTCGCACGGGACCCTTTTTTTGGTCCGCAGCAGAATCGGATCGCATGGGTGTTCACACCATGCGATCCGAGTTTGCAGATCGCACTGCGATATGCGAACTGATCTGGGGGCGTCATTAACATTTCACTGACACTCCCAGCAGTTCGCATAGGGCAGTGTGAACTGCCGCCGGGAGGCATGCGATGCGGGAACCCGCCGCGGATTCGTGGCGTTCCCGCATCGCTCCAGTGTGAACCCAGCCTAATAAGCGATCGTTTTTCTGATCGCTGTATTAGTGTCACAGGTGACGCTAGTTAGGCAGGTAGGTATTTAGGTTCGCCGCAGCTTTTTATAGCGCCAGGGACCCCCATATACTACCGCATAAAGCCCCCTGATTGCCCCCTAGTTAACCCTTTCACCAGTGATCACCATATAACTGTTACAGGTGACGCTGGTTGGGTAGTTATTTTTTTATAGTTTCAGGGCACCCGCCATTTATTACCTAGTCTCACTAGTGTACCCGTAAATATAGGGGTGTCTACTTTCCAAAATGGGGTCATTTGGGGGGGGTTTGTGCCATCTTGGCATTTTATGGCCTTCAAAACTGTAACGCCCTTAGAAAGCCTGAAGGCGGTGCTTGATTTTCGGGGCCCCGTACGCGGCTAGGCTCCCAAAAAGTCCCACATATGTGATATCCCCATACTCAGGAGAAGCAGCAGAATTTATTTTGGGGTGTCATTTCACATATGCCCATGGCATGCGTGAGCAATATATCATTTAGTGACAACTTTGTGTAAAAAAAAAAAAAAAAAGTTTGTAATTTTCCCGCAACTTGTGGCAAAATATAAAATATTCCATGGACTCAACATGCCTCTCAGCAAATAGCTTGGGGTGTCTACTTTCTAAAATGGGGTCATTTGTGGGGGTTTTGTGCCATCTTGGCATTTTATGGCCTTCAAAACTGTAATAGGTAGTGAGAAATGAAATCAAAAATGTACGCCCTTAGAAAGCCTGAAGGCGGTGCTTGGTTTTCGGGGCCCCGTACGCGGCTAGGCTCCCAAAAAGTACCACATATGTGGTATCCCCGTACTCAGGAGAAGCAGCAGAATTTATTTTGGGGTGTCATTTCACATATGCCCATAGCATGTGTGAGCAATATATCATTTAATGACAACTTTGTGTAAAAAAAAAAAAAAAAAAAAAAAAATATTTTGTCATTATTCAATCGCTTGAGGCAAAAAAATAAAATATTCAATGGGCTCAACATGCCACTTATCAATTTCCTTAGGGGGTCTACTTTCCAAAATGGGGTCATTTGGGGGGGTTTTGTACTGCCCTGCCATTTTAGCACCTCAAGAAATGAGATAGGCAGTCGTAAACTAAAAGCTGCGTAAATTCCAGAAAACGTACCTTAGTTTGTAGATGTGACAACTTTTGCGCAAACCAATAAATATACAGTTATTGACTTTTTTTTTACCAAAGACATGTGGCTGAATACATTTTGGCCTAAATGTATGACTAAAATTGAGTTTATTGGATTTTTCTAATAACAAAAAGTAGAAAATATCATTTTTTTTCAAAATTTGCGGTCTTTTTACGTTTATATCGCAAAAAATAAAAATCGCAGAGTCAGTCAAATACCTTTAAAAGAAAGCTCTATTTGTGGGAAGAAAAGGACGCAAATTTCGTTTGGGTACAACATTGCATGACCGCGCAATTACCAGTTAAAGCAGCGCAGTGCCAAAGTGTAAAAAGACCTCTGGTCATTTACCAGCAAAATGGTCCGGTCTGAAAGTGGTTAAAAAACAAAACAAAAAAAACATTTTTTACTTTTTGCTAAAATACATATCCAAAAAAAAAAAAAAAAAAAAATTGTATTCATCAGGTTAGGGCGATATATGTTCTTCTACATTTGTTTGGTAAAAACAATCGCAATAGGCGTATATTGATTGGTTTGTGCAAAACATATGGCATCTACAAATTATAGGATAGATTCAGGGACTTTTATTTTTTATTATATTTTTTACTAGTAATGGCGGCGATCTGCGATTTTCAGCAGGACTGTGACATTGCGGCAGACAAATCTGACCCCTAATTACACTTTTTTCAGTGCTATAAAAATGCAGTGATCAATGTAAAAATGACACTGGCAGGGAAGGGGTTAACAGTAGGGGCGATCAAGGGGTTAACTGTGTTCTCTGGGTGAGTTCTAAGTGTAGGGGAGATGGGCTGGCAGGTACATGACAGAGATCACTGTTCCCGATCACCCGGAACAGTAGATCTCTGTCATGTCTCCTGTCATAATGGAGATCCACCTTGTTTACAAAGGCAGATCCCCATTTTGCCTCAGTACTAGGCGATCACAGGTCACCGGCGGACATTGTGTCCGCCCAACCGGTGGTCATGCTGCCGGCATGAGCCAATGTACACCTATGGCGATTGAATTTGCAATCTCAGCATGTCTCATTAAACAAAGCTCCCTCTGCACCTGGAGATAGACTATTCCATGTAGAAAAAAAAGGGCCATAGTAAAGCTACTTTCACACTGATCAGTTTTTGATGCTCTTTTGTTCAAGTGCGGGAAGTTCCATTTAAAGGGAGGCATTTTTCTTCCACCTTTTTTTTTTTTACTGAGCATCTCAACAAAAACTGATCAGTGTGAAAGCAGCCTAATTACCACTATTGAAAGGGGTAATTTTGAAGCCCTGCTGACACTGTTGCTTGGAGAGGAGGACAGATTAGATCAAAATAAAAATGATAAAATGCATTTAAATGAAATGCAAATTACTGTGTACCTTGAGTAGAAAAGAAAAGATAATATTACACCAGAGAAATCTCACAGACATTATTTCCCAGCAATTTTCCCTTCTTAGTTTTTCCACAAGCCGCTTCCCTTTGTAGCCAGAGGCTGGCATAAGGGTTTCTCTCTGGAGAAAACAAGGCAAAGATAAATGCAGCGCTAACCCCCTAAAGGGCCACTGGATTTCTCCCTTCTCTTCTCTAGCTAAGCAACATGCATATTTGGCAAGCATTCATCAGGCAATAATCCAGTCCATAGGCTTGGTTTTGATCATTTAATAGGGGATGTAACTTGGATGGGTTTAAGGAAGTATGGAATGCCCAAAACTGACTTAAAAGCACAAACTGTGAGGAAAACTGGATAACTGTTGCTAACTTACAGCACAAAATGCCCGGCTGTACTCCCTTGAGATAACTTACAAACTGACTGCAGGGATCTTGTAATTTTCCACAAGAAGAAATCTTAATGCATGTATATCAATGCTAGCAATGTCCCCAACAGGGATGAAGGTAGGCTAAGCACTGTCCTTGCTGAAAACTAGGTAGGTTTTGCACCTGGCTACTTTCTCCCTTGTAGGCTTGGGGGGGAAGGTGAATAAAATAAAGATCACTCACTCAGTCCTTGGTGATTCCTGGAGCAGAGATGGTGACATCTGTTCAGGCCTTCCATTGTACAGGTCCCTCTTGCTAGTAGTGTGTCACAGCCAAGCCTGACTGAGACTGTAGGAGGCAAGGAAGTTTATGGTTCCCGTCTCTTCTCCTTCTCTCTGTCTCTCTTTCTCTCTCTAACTCAGAAGCACACCTTCCTGGAGGCAGAGATCCCCAGTACAGGGGTTCCATCTAGGCCTTTGGATTCTGGACTCTACGCCTCACTGGCCATGCTTCAGAATACGTATAGGGCACTTTTCACCTACTGGACGGTCTTTTCCCCAGGGATTAGTAAAGCCCCATGAATATTCAGACTATGATTTCCCCCCCTCCACTCACTAAATTCTGGAACCTTTTGGAAGCTTCCAGAAGCCAGGGGAGATGACTGAGACCCAGCCCTCAGAGCCTGTAAACTAAACTTTACATTACCCCAAATAACCTGGCTTCACAGACTATAGTAAAGCCCAACTAAATTTACCTACACTAACCAACTATGTACACAAGGGGGTGCTACATAAAATTCACAGAATTACCATTGTGGGAATAAAAAATCCTGTAAAGGTCCAGTAGCTATGCATCTATTGACTCTTTATCTACACTGGATTGGTAGATCTTGGACAAGGAGAGGGATGGGGTTGTTTTGTAAGGAACTCTGGGTGTTGTAGTATTACTGAGTACAAGCAGCCTTACATCCCAGTGGTAAGGAGACTAAAGTTCCCTGGGAGCCATGCAGCCTGGTAGGAGGAGCGAAAAAAATTCAGCAAGCTGCTTGGGGAAGTTCAGAGGACTATGCATGAGATCAGTGCAGAAAGCAGATGTCCAGGCTGTTGTGTTGAGTTCATAGGCACTCATCTTCCAGTGTGACATAAGTAGCAGCATCTACAGCCATAAAGATTGGGTTCACTGGTCTCCTTCTGCATCTACAGCCATACAGCGTGGGATCACCGGAGCTCAAGCCATTGATCCATGAAGAGTTCCTCCACTGTCAGTATCTACAGCTGAAGCGCAGGGTTGGTGAGAGGATTGCTAACCCACCAAACACTGGGCACAATATAAGGAAAGACTCTAGATAACCCAGTTTGCCCTTCAGGTTCTTAGGCTCTACCACACTTCTTTAGCATACCACTGAGTAATGCCATATCACTTGTAGGGATGGTCGAACGGTTCACCCGGCGGTCGTTTCGCGGCGAATTTCGGCTGTTCGCGGTCCGCCCGATCGGCGGACTATTGGCGCCGTTCGCCCCGGCGGACTCCCGTGTTTACTGTGTAAAAGAACTTTGACCTATGATGACACATCCATCATGGGGTACAGGACAGCCAATTGAGACATTACAGCACATGGACACTTGGACATTCCCCCTAACTTATAAATAGACCCGATCCGGCGGCCATTTTACATTCTTTCTTCTGTCACTATAGGGAGAGGTTGCTGTGTGGAGCAGGGAGAGATTGCAGTGACCCAAATCGCTAGCTATTTGGTACACAAAAGTTCTTTTCAGGACTGGTATAGGTGTTAGGTGTAGTTCAGGATATAGGTTTGCTGTGCTAGTGATTGTTGCAGCAGCCTAAGTGTCTTTTGTCAGTTTAGAGAAAGGGACAGGACTGTGTGTCTGCTGTAGGGACAGTCAGTTTAGTCATTAGCTGTTACCATCAGGTCCACAAAAGTGCTATTCCAGTTATTGTTCCAGTAGCCTCTGTTTTGTCAGTTTATATAGGGACAGGCAGGAAGCAGTGTGTGAGGCAGTGAGGGTCAATTTAATCAGTAGCTGTTACTATTAGTTCCACAAAGGTTCTTTTCAGGACTGGTATGGTAATAGGCTTGTACACGTATAATATTCTTTCTTCCAAATATAGAAAGAATATTATACTTGACTGCTGCCCTTCTGCTGCAGTCTGCTAATCACTCACACACAACCTACTTGTTCCACAAAGGTCCTTATAAGGACTGGTAACTTGGTCTGTCTAGGGTGCTACAGTACATAGGGTTGAGTGAGGTACATTCTGCTATTCTATAAGGACTGGTATAGGTCCACAATACATAGGGTTGAGGTGCACTACTGCTGACCGCTGCCCTATACTGCAGCAGTCCTTCATCGGTATAGGGACTGAGAGTTTTGTCACAGGGTCATTTAAAAAATTACAGGCAGAGGAAGAGGCAGGCCCTTCCGCAGGGGTGGTAGGGGTAGGGGTAGGGCAGGAGCAACAGGCTTGAGCCAAAGTGGGAAGTTGCAGAAGGTGCGTTCAATTACTTTAAAGGACGCACCAGACTTGGTTGAGTGGCTCTCTCAGCCTTACTCTTCTGCGCCCTCCTCATCCTCTCGATCTGCACCCTCTTCTTCTCTCTCTGCTATGTGCACCCCCAAAGACACTACCACCAACAACACCACCACCACCACCACATACCTTCCGCTTGAGTCACAGGAATTATTTTCCGATCCATATCAAGAAGACATTTCTGATGCGCAACCACTCTTGGTATTGGATCAGGAAGAGGAGGTAGCAACAACCACTACTCAGCAGTCTGACGACAGTACCCAGATCAGCCCAAGGAGGTTGGTCCCCGGTGTTGCTGCCTACTCCGAGATCTCTACTTATAGCGGTGGGGAAGGTGACGTTGATCATGACGTGTCTAGTGATGTCACGTGGGTGCCCACAAGAGACGAAGAGGAGGGGAGTTCAGAGGGAGATATGGACCAGCAGATAGGGAGGAGAAGCAGGAATAACTTACATTGCACAGGAGGGACAAAGCAGACTGCAAATGTATCAGGAGCGAGTCATCGACCATGTACGGTCACATCTAGCGCTCCCAGGACACCGGCACATGGCTCCGCAGTGTGGGCTTTTTTTAACGTGTCCGCTGCTGACAATAGCGTTGCCATCTGCAATCTTTGCAGTCAACGCATTAGTAGCGGTAAGCCCAACACTCACCTAGGGACGACCGCCTTAAGAAGGCACATGAGCAGCCATCACCGAGCCCAGTGGGAGCAACGGAACACACAAAGCCACACTCCAGGCTCTCACCGTCCAGCCTCGTCTTCTACTTCTCCTTCTCCTCTCTCCTCACAATTGTCCTCCACTCCACCTTCCATCACGCCAAGCTCACGTTTTTCTGCAAAAAAATCAGGCTTCCATGGGCCTAATGTTCAAGCGTAAAAAAATGATGACGCCGGATAACCCTCTTGCCCAACAGTTGACGGCTGGCTTGTCAGAACTGATAGCCCGCCAACTCCTGCCATATAAACTGGTGAACTCGGAGGCCTTTCGCAAATTTGTGGCCATTGGAACACCACAATGGAAGGTCCCAGGAAGGAAGTATTTCTCAGAGAAGGGCATCCCAGAGCTATATGGCCATGTTCAGCGGCAAGTGAATGTATCTCTGGCACACAGTGTCTGTGCCAAGATACATCTGACCACAGACACGTGGTCTAGCAAACACGGGCAGGGAAGGTATAACACTTTTACTGCCCACTGGGTGAACCTTCTGACGGCCGTCAAGCATGTAACCCGTGGCACCCGTGTAGATTTGGTTTTACCGCCACGGATTGCATGCAGGCCTGACTCTTCTTCTCCTCCTCCTGCTACTCCATCCTCCTCCCTCTCCTCCTCGGCTGACTCCTCCTTTTCCGCTGCTAGCGTCTCTTCTGCTGCGCCGCCCAAGCTCCCCAGAACCAATTCGACATGCCAGGTGAGACGTTGCCATGCCGTGCTGCGTCTGTTGTGTCTGGAAGCCAAGAGCCACACTGGCCCGGCACTCCTTTCAGCTTTGCGTTCACAGGCAGATCAGTGGCTAACACCGCTCAATTTGACAGTTGGTAAAGTGGTGTGTGACAACGGTGCCAATCTGCTTAGCGCATTGAAACAGGGCAAAATCACGCACGTGCCACGCATGGCACACGTTTTAAACTTGGTCGTGCAGCGTTTCGTTGTCAAATACCCTGGGGTCCAGGACATCTTGCGGCAGGCAAGGAAAATCTCGGCCCATTTCAGAAGATCTTACACGGCCATGGCTCGCCTTGCTGACATTCAGCGGCGACACAATCTGTTGGAACTCAACCTTCTATATGCTTGATAGGCTGCTCCAGCAGAAACCTGCAGTTAACGTCTACCTGTATGAACTCTGCGGCAGAACAGGTTCTGGGGAGCTGGGGTTTTTTTCACCGCACCAGTGGCTGCTCATGCGCGATGCATGCAGACTTCTGCGGCCATTTGAGGAGATCACCAAACTAGTCAGTCGCAGCCATGGCGCCATCAGTGACATGGTACCTTATGCCTTCTTTATGGAGCGTTCATTGCATCGTGTCATTGATCAAGCTGTGGAGGAGCAGGAGCGGGAAGATGAGGAAGTCGCAATGCTGGATGAATTCCCAGGGGGGGGGTACTCTGAGACAAGTCAACAACAGGAGTCTGAAGAGGAGTCAGAGGAGGATGGTGCCGGGGTGGATGAGGAGGAGCAAGAAGAGCATGCTTTAAACCTTTCTGGGATCCCTGTTGTTGTGCGTGGATGGGGAGAGGAGAATGAAGAGGACGACATTATCCTGGATGATGAGCAGGAGCCAGGCCACCACACCGCTTCCAGTTTAGTGCAAATGGGGGCCTTCATGCTCCAATGTTTTAATAGGGACCCCCGTATAAAAAGCATAAGGGTCAAGGACCAGTACTGGGTGGCAACGTACTTAGACCCCCGGTACAAACACAAAATGGCGGAAATGTTACCGCCGTCACAGAGGGCTGGCAGAATGGAGCACTTCCAGGCCTTGCTTTGAGAAATGCTGCATTCTGCCTTTGCGTGCGCTGGCAGAGGAGCAATTCCCACTCCCAGAGAAGGAGTTGCGGGTATCAATGAAGATGTGTTGGAGACTTCGGATATGAGGTCATTCTTTCAGCCGACCCATCGACAGGTGTCATCCAGATCCAGCATCAGGGAATGCCTAGACCGTCAGGTGTCCGACTACATCGGGTTAATGGCCGATGTGGACGCTCTGAGGAGTGATGAACCCCTGGACTACTGGGTGGGCAGGCTTGACCTCTGACCAGAGCTTGCCCAATTTGCAATCGAACTGTTGGCTTGCCCCTCGTCCAGTGTCCGGTCCGAAAGGACGTTCAGCGCAGCAGGGGGGATCGTGACCGATAAGCGTACTCGCCTAGCTCTCGACAGTGTTAACTACCTCACATTTCTAAAAATGAATGAGGCATGGATCTCGGAGGAATTCAACACATGTGACCAGTAGACCATCTATATGTCTAACAATTTTTTTAATCGAGCACAGAGACCTTCTTTCTTCATTTGGCTCACTTCCTTGTCCAAAAAAAGCACACCGTACTAAATGCCCGTACCCTCCTGTTTGAAGAGGTTGAGCGGTGTCATGTTTCTACTGGGGCTGCTTATTATGAGGGGCTCCCACCATCCCTGTGCTGTGCTGACATCCTCCTGGGGCTGTACCTCTGCTGTGCATATTATGAGGGGCTCCCACCATCCCTGTGCTGTGCTGACATCCTCCTGGGGCTGTACCTCTGCTGTGCATATTATGAGGGGCTCCCACCATCCCTGTGCTGTGCTGACTTCCTCCTGGGGCTGTACCTCTGCTGTGCATATTTTGGGGTGCTCCCACCATCCCTGTGCTATGCTCATTATGAGGGGTTTCCCACCATCCCTGTGCTGTGCTGACTTCCTCCTGGGGCTGCTTATTATGAGGGGCTCCCACCATCCCTGTGCTGTGCTGACATCCTCCTGGGGCTGCTTATTATGAGGGGCTCCCACCATCCCTGTGCTGTGCTCTGGCTTCCTCCTGGGGCTGTGCATATTATGAGGGGCTCTCAGATTACCCTGTTAACTCAGATCCACTTAAAGGGGTTGTAAAGGTAAATGTTTTTTCACCTTAATGCATTCTATGCATTAAGGTGAAAAAACATCTGACACTGCCTGTGCCCCCAGTCCCCCCATTTTACTTACCTCACCCCTCGAAAGTCCCATGCTCGTCCCCCGACGTCCTTTCCACCGTTCACCCTGGCCGCTGATTGGCTGGAGTGGATGGATGGAAAGCAGCGCAGCCATTGGCTCGCGCTGCTGTCAATCACATCCACTGACACGGAGCGCCGGGGGGCGGGGTCGTGTGATACAGCGAGCGGCTATAGCCACCGGCTGTATCACGGGAGCGCGCCCGCAGATGCTTCTCACCATGCGAGGGAGCTCGCATGAACTTGAGAAGCACCTGCGGGAGGAAGCCGAGATAGCCGCCGAGGGTCCCCAGAAGAGCAGGTTCGGGGCCACTCTGTGCAAAACGAGCTGCACAGTGGAGGTAAGTATAACATGTTTGTTATTTAAAAAAAAAAAAAAAAAAAACTTCATTTTACAATCCCTTTAATTCCTCCCTGAATTTTTTGCTTACTCGTTCATTGCTGTTAAGGCTTGTTCAAGTTATTCCCACCAGAGCTCTTCCTCAAGCTCCCACCACACTGGGAGTATCTGGAAACCACTCAGCATCACCATTAGTACACCATCAAAAGGACCTCAACCATGCCAGAAAAAATATTTTTTTTCTTTCAAAGTACTTACATAAACTCTGTTCTACCTTCCTGGAACAGTGAAACCCTGCAGGCAGACTTGGACCTAGCAAATTCACTATAGGGCCTAAGGAAACATAGCCTCTGGAGGTTTATACTATCCATTTCTGGCTGATACTCTAGGTGACTCTGTTATAGTTTAAGCTGATTGGTAAGACTTGGGCCAAGTTACTCTTAGGCCGCGTACACACGGGCGGACTATCCGTCCAACTAAGTCCGTCAGACAATCCGACAGACAGTCCGTCCTACTTTTGAATGAACGGACTTGACCACACACACGACGAACAGACAGTCCGCTGAAAGCTTGCGCGATGACGTGTACGGCACGTACGACGGGACTAGAAATACGACATCCAATACACTGCAATGCAACCTTCGGCCGTGTAAATCCTTTCTGAGCATGCGCCATACTTAGTCCGTCGAACTAGCCTACTCACGAGCGGACTGTCCGCTGAAACCAAGTTTGGACGGACAATATTACGGAAATTCCGAAAGACTTAGTCCGCCAGACTGTCCACTGAAAAAGTCCGCTGAAGCCCACACACGAGCGGATTGTCCGCTGAAACACGTTTCAGCGGACCAAGTCCGTCAGACAGTCCGCCCGTGTGTACGCGGCCTTAGCCTTTGTACACACGGTCGGACATTCCAATAACAAAATCCATCGGATTTTGTCCGAAACTTGTGCTGCATACACGCGGTCGGACACAGTTGTCGGAAAATCTGATCATTCGTAACGTGATGATGTTATTTCGTTACGACGGGACTACATTCAGGCTAGTAGCCAATTGCTTTGGTCTAGGAATTTGATCTGAGCATGCGTGCCACTTTGTCCGATCGGAATTCTCTACAAACGATCGGACAAAGTCTGATCGGATCATGTTGTCGGAAAATTTTATAGCCCAGCTCTAAAACTTTGTCGGACGGATATTCCGACAGAAACAGTCCGATGGAGCCCACACACGGTCGGATTATCCGACAACACGGTTCGATCTGACATTTTCCATCGGAATGTCCGACCGTGTGTACAAGGGCTTAGTGTTGTGATGTTGCATACAAACTTGGTATAGAAGTGCTCTTTGTAGCAATTTGTGTTATCTTATCTTGGTCACAGTTTGAATTACCTTGTCTCATTGAACCAATTTACTCTCAATACAGACAGTGTTTACCTAACCTGGTGTTGTTCATTCCATTGAGGGGGTGTATCATAGCATCTTTCATTATGGCCTCATGCACATGGGCATCAAAATATATATATCCAGATGTTCCTGGAGCTAGTTTCTAAATGCATCTGGCAGTGTGCAATGTGTGCTTTTCTATGGCTGAATGCACACAAGATATGTAGGAGTGTATTGGTATATTCGGTCTATCTGCATTGACATACATAAGAAAATTGTGTGTCCGGGAACAATTTAGCCTGGTTTTATACCATTAAATGCATGCATAGTTTATGACATTATTGGTAACAGCATGATGTAAGCACATGTAAATGCAAGAAACATGCAGGAGAAATGGATCTGGGAAGTATAATCGGATCAATTTCTCACGCATTAAAGTGGAAGTAAACCCATCGATTTAAACAGTTTAAAAAAAAGGCATGCCAGGAATGCTAACTGCACATTGGCTGTGCTCTCAGCCAAACTATCAAACCATCCAATGGCTGGTGTCATAACAAATCACATGTGCAGAACCATAACAGTTGAAGATTAAACAGAGGCAAAGATGGCAGCTTCCTTGGCTAAAAACGACGATAGGGGAGTTTACTTCCACTTTAAGCCCAGGAGGTCTGTGTGCAAGTGGCCTATAGTGTCACTAATGAAAGCCTGATAAATGAGATAAAAGAGTGCTAGTAAAGTGTTATCATACCCGAATGTGTTAGCAAGAGTACAGAATGCATGCTGGTGATCAAGGAGTAAAGTAGCACTACATAACATCAGAAAATATTTCTGGGGTATCATTACAAAACTCAGGGCCATTGCCACTACATTTCCCTGTATATGCAAGTTAAAACATAAGGGGTAGCAATTATGTTTATGTGCAATTACCTATTCAATTAAATATGGTAATTTCCTTACACAGTACAAGAAATAAATGCAGCATACAATCTGTCTTCATGATGATTGCATATTGTGGCATTTCTAGCCACATATGGATAGCTAAGAAATGGAAAAGAAGGCATTTGACCTTCAACTGCATGCAAATGTGTAACTAGACTTTCACTTTCACAGCTAAGGAAGTCACAATAAGACTTCTCCAGCAGCTTTAGGAGTCAATGATTATTATGTATGTTGACTTCAGGAATTGTTGAGATTTTTCACAGTGGCATTTGAGAAGTCTGAACTTGTATGTTTCCAGTCTCCTCAATGGCTTCTGGCTAGCCTCCACTCATTAGCACCTATGATTCAATTGCTGATCATTTAAGATTACACTGTTAATTTACTGCCATAGGCTATGTATACAGAAGGCTAGAAACCTTTTTGCTCATGCCATTGCTAATCGTTCTATAAAGTCATAAAGATGATTTGAAAAGGTCTAAATGTGGTTCTCTGTCAGCTACATTAGGAAGTCTTATATTTTGGCACTAAGAAACCTTGATCATGCCAGATCCAATAAAGGGCAGTTTTGCTGGCGGTGTTTGAGTCCAGGGTTTATATAGCATCACATTTTACAAATACTATTATGTCTATATTTATTAGGGTAGGAGATAATCAACTCTGGTGTTAAGAAGGTTTTTTGCTTTACTTAATTAAAGTGGAAGTGACTATTGGAATTATAATACAGTATACAAGAGATATAGAAGAAGACTGTATCGCATTTCTACAATCAGTGTTGCAAAATAAACAGATTTTATATACAATATAATTAGATGTTTGCATCAAAATATTAGTAAAAAGTAATAATATATAAAGAATGTACTTGTGGATAATTCTAAAGCAAGAAGTAGTGTACCATTAAAGTAGGTGTATTAAGTAATAAAACATGTGCAATAAAGATCCCTTTATACATCATTACCAACATTTACAATTTATGTGAAGTTAGCTGTCATATATGTACATGTAAGAACCCATCAACCAAAGAGAAAATAATGAGTATTTATCAGCCCTTGGTAAACTTGGGGGCAGGAACTTACATATCATTCCGGTGTCTGATCATGGCTCTTCGCCCTTGGGGAATCACTCATCAGGTCTAAAATTCTAAACTGGGCTCGATTAGGTTCTAAACAAAAGTAGAATTGAAAGTTCAACTTATATAGGTAGTGAGAAGTAATACTAGGTTATATATACTAGGTTGACTTTGTGAAGCACAAGAAATTTAAAACCACTGCAGTGAAGGTACATTACTTCTCTTTAAACACAAACACTGCTCTTTTGTTGATAATATATTGGGATTTATCATTCATTAAATAGAACGTGAACTGTATACGAAAAGAAACATGAACCAATCACAGATGATAAAGAGGATAGAAATAGGCTTCTAGCTAAACACTGAACTACATCTGAAAAAGTAAGATAAATGTTAGGTTGATGATAAGTAGGAATAAGGTTAGTATAACCTCATTTTGAAGGCTTATCCTCAAGATTTACATTAGGGAAAAAATGTGACCTATTTGCCAAGTTCACAGTACATGCCAAAAATTAGGTACAACCCATAATCTGAACAAATGGATAACCCATCCCGTCTTATATGAATAAATAACCCATCCCCCTATAGTTTATAAAAGGGTTGGCTCAATACAGCCATATTGTCACTGTGTTGGTGCTGTTAGGTAGATTTAACAATTCTGTGTAGAGAGAGATAGCATGCTATAATGTGGATTACAGTGGTGAGATGCATATTCTGTGGTGCTCTGTTCTTGTTCTATAACAACAAATACATCTTTAACCACTTGCCAACAGGCACCAGTATATTTACTGCTACTAAGCAGCTCCCCTGAGGACAGTGACATTTCCCTACATCGTGCCCCGCTTTTGGGTATACAGGCATGTGCAAGTGAGCACCCCGTGCCTCTCCTGCTGTGGTTAGACACAGCACAAGTTCATTAACAGGCTCACAGCCAGTGATTTTGGTTGTGAACCTGCTGATTGCTGTGGCCGATCACAGCATTGATCCGTGTGTGTTAGTAAACACACAAGCCACAAGCCAGATCTGTCTGGTTTTCCTTTTTGATCTCGCTTACCATTCAGAGCTGAAATCAGGGGGAAGACCAGCCAGATCTGTGAGTAAAAGCAGCACAGATATACTTCCCTGATTCCCCGAAAATAAGACCTACCCTGCTTCCCCAAAAATAAGCCCTACCCTGAAAATAAGACCTACAAGGACTTTAACTAGGGCTTATTTGAGGGTAGGGCTTATATTGCAGCCATCACCAACAATCACGCTGGGTCTTATTTTTGGAGAAATAGGGTTGTTAGGCATACAGTTAACCCCTTGATTGTGCTCCTGATCACCCCTGTCACCCAGCCAGTACTAGTAGTACAGTGTCCATGTACAGTATTGTCACTGATCACAGAATTAGGGTCACTAGCAACGTCTGATAGCATCTCCCAGCCAGTGTCAGTTAGCACCAATCCCTGATTACAATATCACAGTCACATTGTAAATTGCTGATCACAGTCATTAATAATATAGTGTCTGCAAAGAGCAGTATTCTGATCAGAACAATACTCGTGTCCCCAAAAGCACAGTGTTAGCAGGATCAACTCCAATCAGTGTCAGCACTTGCATTTAGCCCCCCCAACAAGTACAGTGTCAGTATAATTTTTCTGATCACTACCATATCTGATACATGGTCCTCAAAACTGCAGTATTAGCAAGAGCAGGCCTGATATCTGCTAGCACTAACAGTTCATTTTATTTTTAGCACACAAGCAGTCCCTGATTGCTAGCTAGGAGCTCTTTTTCATATAGTCACCACTAGGTACCTGTAACATTAGTGCCCAAAATGTCCAAAGAAGGGTACACTGGTAAGAAGGCGTACAGGTTTCTGAAAATGATCTATGAGAGCAAAGGGAAGGCTGTACTGTAGAACCTGTAGAAAACAGTGGCACACTCATAGCTAGCTTGGATGATGGTGAAAAGGTCCCTGCTAAAATGAAGGGTACCTGACTCCATGTTGCTCAAGTGCTATAAAAACATAATTATGCTCAGATGCAGCACGGTGCAAGTACTAGTTCTGCACTAATTTTGGAGATCTGACAAGCACCAGCAACATTGTATATTGCATTGCCTTTTAGACACCAGCACTGCAGTATTTCATGGTGAAGTGGCATGCACCAGCAGTGCAGTACAAACTGGTGCGGTGTCTAGCACCAGTAGCGTAATGCAACTGCAGCCACTAAGAATTCAAACACAGGCCTGTAGAGCCCATACTAGCCTTCCATAGGTGCGTAGCACACATTATCCCCCCATTTATGGCCCCGCCTGGGGTTCAGATGGAAACAGCTAATTAAGAATGCCTTTTGACTTCTTTTTAGAGATATTTTTCTCTGAAGACCTTTTTTTTGTTGACCAAAGTAATGTTTTTGTCCAACAGTAAATACATCACTGCCAACCCAAATTCATACCTTGAGGGTAAAACCTTGTGAACTGACAAACTACTCCCCTAAAGTGAAAATCTAAAATAATAATAATAATAATAAAAAATAAATAATAAAATAAAAAACAGCTGCCAATACTTCCCCAGATATGACAATGCAAACTGATCTATCGAATGTGTGGCACTTAACCACCTTCAGACCGGACCATTTTGCTGGCTTAAGACCAGACCATTTTTTTGCGATGCAGCACTGCATCGCTTTAACTGACAATTGCGCAGTCATGCGACGTGGCTCCCAAACAAAATTGACGTCCTTTTTTTCCCACAAATAGAGCTTTCTTTTGGTGGTATTTGATCACCCCTGCAGTTTTTATTTTTTGCGCTATAAACAAAAATAGAGCGACAATTGTGAAAAAAAGCATTATTTTTTAAATTTTGTTATAATAAATAGCCCCAAAAATATATAAAAACATTTTTTCCCTCAGTTTAGGCTGATACATATTTTTGTTAAAAAAATAAAATAAATAAGCAATTATTGATTGGTTTGCGCAAAAGTTATAGTGTTTACAAAATAGGGGATAGTTTTATGGCATTTTTATTATTTTTTTTTTTACTAGTAATGGCAGCGATCAGCGATTTTTATTGTAACTGCGACATTATGGCGGACACGTCGGACATGTTTGATACATTTTTGGGACCATTGTCATTTATACAGCAATCAGTGCTATACAAATGACACTGGCAGTGAAGGGGTTAACCAGGGCTCCCAATTTTGTTTGGGAGCCACGTCTTACGACCACGCAATTGTGAGTTAAAGTGACGCAGTGCTGAATTGCAAAAAGTGGTCTGGTCTTAAGCCAGCAAAATGGTCCGGTCTGAAAGTGGTTAAAGTGTCCAAAAAAAAATAAAAATAAAATAAAAATGTATATATATATATATATATATATATATATATATATATAGTTACGGCAATTTTTATATCTCACTTAAATGATTAACGATACAAGAAATAAGTGATTAAACCTTTGTCTACATAAGGCCGCGTACACACGCGGGGACTGTTCGCCCAACTTTGTCCGCTGAACAGTGTTTCGGCGGACAGTCCGCTCGTGTGTGGGCTTTCAGCGGACAGTTTCAGCGAACAGTCCGCTGAACAAGGTTTTTCGGAAATTCCGTAAAACTGTCCGCTGAAACTTTGTTTCAGCGAACAGTCCCCTCGTGTGTAGGCTTGTTCGTCAAACTAAGTTCCGCGCATGCTCAGAAAGGATTTACACGCCGAAAGTTATAATGCAGTGTATAGGACGTTGTATTTTCCGTCCCGTCGTACGTGCCGTTCACGTCATCGCGCACGGTTTCAGCAAACTGTTCGTTCGTCGTGTGTGGGCAAGTCCGTCCATGCTAATTTTGAGCGGACTGTTTGCTGAAACTGTTTGACGGACAAAGTTGGGCGAACAGTCCCTGCGTGTGTACGCGGCCTAAGAATAAACATGAACGATAACAGTGCGAAAAGATAAACAATTACCTTTATTTATACAGAAAAGAAACTTTAGAATAATTAGAACTTATCATATAACTCAAGTGATGTTACAAGTACAGTGTTGCTTAGGCTGCCAAGATGATTTAGGTCATATGGTTACAACAGACATACACTTTCAATATATATATCAATATTTCAAGATAAGTAGAAAGAAAGAAAGATATACGTTACACGGATTTCCGGCCGTTCCCCATGGTTTAGAACTCAAGAGCCCCCTCAGCTAACTCTTGCCCTATTTTATATGCATTCTCAGCCAATCCGAAGATGAAACGCACCCATTGGCTCTGAGTTTGCATCAACCTCTGATTGGCCGATTCTCAAGTCTACCTGCTGTTTGGTTCAGGATGGCTCACACTCTGATTGGTTAATTCTCAAGCTCCCAGATACGTCCCTAGGTCAGGCCTGAACGTCCGGAGCCAGCTTGTCTAACAATTTGCCACATTCTTTTATCGTTAAACCCCAAACAGTTCCGACATTAGCATGTTAATGTCCCCTGGTGAGATGGAGCCTCACTGTCTGCACAGATGATTGGGAAAACAAAAGGGGAATACACTGAACACCTGGGGACCTTTAATGGTTCCCATGAGTAAAACTTCTGTATTAAAACCTCTGCTCACATACACCCATAAACCTGAAAATATTAAGTCCTACATTCAGAATGGTTTCCTTTAAGCTCCTTGCTATAAATATTATATTTAAAAATCGCCACCACAATATATATATATATATATATATATATAAATAAACTGCATGTGCTTCGTGTATTGCACAAAAATCCTTAATGAGAATATTTAAAAAATCCCTTATGAACACAAAAAACATGATGGTCATGATATCTTCATCCAGTGTGCACACACCCTCCACTAGAAGAACCCTCACCTTAAGGGCGTTATATAAAAGTCTGTGATAAATATTATTATCAACTTGAAAAGATCCTCCTGTGTTTCCTCTTTCCTGTGATGGCTAATTTTGGCTTAACTGCTGATACAAGGATTGCTCCTTACTCCTGATTAAAGTGCAGATCAAAAGCCACTGCTTCCTACTGGCTATCAACAGTCTCCTCATATATATTTTTCAAGTTGATAATATTTATCACAGGCTTTTATATAAAGCCCTTAAGGTGAAGGTATATCTGGTGGAGGGTGTGTGCACACTGCATGAAGATATCATCATCATCACATTTTATATTTTCATAATGGATTTTTTTAAATATTATCATTAAGGAATTTTGTGCAATACACAAAGCTTGTATACTTATATATATATATATATATATATATATATATATATATTTTTTTTTTTTTTTTTTTTTGGGCACTTTACCCTTGTATCACAGGACACTACATTATTAAGGATCTTTGTGTAATACACTGAACACAAACACTTGATTATATTATTATTGTTTTGGACATTTATTAATTACAGGATATGTTTTCTGAGAAAAATTAAGAAGAAAGGATTGAAGAGAGGAGGATACCATATCCCAAAATTCTATATAGAGGACAAAAGAAGGGGCAAAAACGGGTTGGAAAACGCCAACCCCAGGATTTTTTAATGGTATCAGATCAACAGAGTATGCAATCAATTACAAAAATATTTTTATTATTCAATCAACATCCATCAAAGATGTGCAAAACAAACAATATACAATCATAAAAATCAATGGTGAGGCTGGATTAGGTGTAGATCATCTCCAAAATCCCCCCACATTGATGCATAAAAACAAGAATGCTACGCTGCAATTATTCAACAAGTTTCGCTCGTAACTCGAGCTTCATCAGGAATTGGCGCAGCAGCAGATCATAGCTAATAGAGTAAGAAAGACAACATATATTAAGTTCATGAAAAATATGTCACAAAATATAGTATTATAGTAAGCATTTACAAAACACACACACATATTTTTTGCAGCTGAATATACAGAGGAAAAAGTAATGAAAAAAAAAATGTATGTACCGTATATACTCGAGTATAAGCCGAGATTTTCAGCCTCTTTTTTGAGGCTGAAAGTGCCCCCCTCGGCTTATACTCGAGTCATCGCTGTCTGCCCGCTCGATCAGCGTGTCGAGCAGACAGACAGCGGCCATTCTAGAATTCAAAAGCCGCGCCTCCGGCTCCGCCTTCGCCTGTGATAGGCGGAACACTGAATTTCCCAGCAGCCTGTGTTCCGCCTATCACGGGCATCGTCTCATCCTCGTACTACGGACGAGGATGAGACGATGCCCGTGATAGGCGGAACACAGGCTGCTGGGAAATTGAGTGTTCCGCCTATCACGGACATCCGATAGGCGGAACAGCAGTCAGTGGGAAATTGAGTGTTCCGCCTATCACCGACGGAGGCGCGGCTTTTGAATCCTAGAATGGCCGCCGACGAAGAGCTGAAGGACGGAGGCTCGGCTCGGGACGGGACGGGCCGGGACGGGACGCAGGCTGGACGGGACGCAGGCTGGACGGGACGCAGGCTGGACGGGACGCAGGCTGGACGGACACAGGCAGGCTGGACACAGGTAGGCTGCACGGACACACACACACACACACACACACACACACACACACACACACACACACACACGGATGCATGGACACACACACACACGGATGCATGGACACACACACAGGGATGGATGGACCCACAGGGATGGACGGACACACAGGGATGGACAGGCATGTCTCACCCTCGGCTTATACACGAGTCAATAATTTTTTCCAGTTTTTTGGGGGTAAATTGGGGGCCTCGGCTTATATTCGGGTCGGCCTATACTCGAGTATATACGGTATGTATGTATGTATGTACGTACGTACGTACGTACGTATATCAATAAATGTGAAATATGTCCAAACATAAATTCCCTATTACAGGATACAGTAGTCAACATGTCTAATGTAACAACACATATTGATAACTATGTCATTTAATTTAATCTTACCAATTGCATCAGTCGCCGCAGGTCTATGCATATATTTGCCGTTAATAATGAGTAAGTAAGGAATTGAAAAGAAGGTGCAATCAATGCACCTGCTGACCAGTGGCTGCACAGGCTGGGTAGTGACGCATCAACCAAAAATCAGGTCTGTAGAGAGGAACATTAAACTTTATATAAGCGTGATAAATTAGTCATGGTGATATTTGTATTAGAATAAAAGACCTGTAATAGGTATACAGGAGATCTCAGCATAATGTTACCTGGATGGTTGAATCAATAGGACTGCAGACTGGTTACAAATGACCAGTATGGGGAAATGCCAGCAATGTTGCCAGATGACTTATTTAAATAAACGCTGTAATAAATAGGTAAAATGAATACTATCAGTTGAGAAAGGTAGACATAGTCAGCTGGATAAAATAGATGTAATAGGCAGGAAAATACAATGATAAATTCATCAAGGGTAGTTATAGGGAAATAAAGTGTATAGGTTAAAGCCTACATACCAATCAGTATGTGTACAGAGACACCTGTTGTGAAGTAGCCTGTTCAGCAGTTCATCCTCCTTCAATTTTCAACAGGCAACTGACTGGGGGATGAGATTTTAAGTCCTCTCCAGCCGGGTGGAGTTTGACATCACCGCCAGGCTATGGGCGGATTCAAAAAAGGAAACACTTTCACTTGTCATCACATCTAGCTTCCATCTTTAGTTTGGTCAATGCCCTGACTGTGAATGAATTAAATAGGGGATGCCTGAGAATCAACCCACACAGTGTCACAAGACAGCGGGCGGCATCAGCAACCAACACGGGACCCCTAACAAGATGCAAACGCAAAGCTCCACAAAAGAGGAAACACTTTAACTTGTCATCAAATCTAGCTTCCATATCTTACTGCGCATGCACGGCCGACGCTGATCGCGTCAACGGCTGCTACACGGCCATCTTTAATTTGGTAGATGCCCTAACTGTGAATGAATTGAATAGGGCATGCCTGGAAATCAACCCACACAGTGTCGCAAGACAGCGGGCAGAATCAACAACCACAGCGGGACCCCAAACAAGATACAAACACAAAGATGCACAGAGAAAGGGAAAAAATCAACAACATGCTCTGTTTAAATACATGGAAGTCAATTTACATGAGATGAACTGGATGGTTAAAATGTCACTGAAAACAGCGAACTCCCATCTGTGTACTCAGTTAAATTCGATCCTACGGATGATAATTCACTTATAGTGGTGAGACCATTCCATAGTGTAAAGGCCCGTACACACGGTCGGACTTTTTGACAACAAACATGCAAATTAGCTGTTTTGGAGCAACATCCGACTGTGTGTACGCTCCATCGGACAAACTTTTTCTGTTTTCATCGGACTTTTGTTGGCTGTGCGAACGGACAAACTTTCTGGCAACAAAAGTCCGATGGAGCAAAGTCCTACCGTGTGTACGCAAAAGCATCGGACTTTTGTACAAGGTACAAACACGCATGCTCAGAACCATTGCAAACGATCAGACTACAATACAGAAGTTGACCAAAGGTGGCGCTGGAGTCATTGAACGTCCTCTTTTGAAGCGGCGTCAGTACGTTGTGACGTCATTACGTTCGTGTTTGTTGTCAAAAAGTCCGACCGTGTGTATGCAATACAAACTTGTGGACAACACACTTTGTACAAAAGTCCACGGAAAAGTTTGTACAAGTCCGACCGTGTGTATGGGGCTTTAGAATGATGAAGGAAAATAATATTATGTAAATGCAAGTGAACATTGTATTCCAAATGAAAAGGGCAGATGTATATTACTTGTATA
This sequence comes from Lithobates pipiens, assembly GCF_037356315.1. NCBI lineage: Eukaryota > Metazoa > Chordata > Amphibia > Anura > Ranidae > Lithobates > Lithobates pipiens. The sequence goes on along the minus strand of NW_027507718.1, from coordinate 210,353,325 downwards.
GCTATTTAAGCGCCGCACATTTGATAGACCAAATTCATACCTTGCTAGGCCATTCAATAGGGATGAGCTTCGTGTTCGAGTCGAACATACGTTCGACTCGAACATCGGCTGTTCGCCCGTTCGGCGAATTCCGAACGTTATGGGCCGTTCGCGCCAAATTCGTGTGGCGCTCACGGCCCACAATGCACTGCGTCATCGCAGTGCATTGCTGGCTCATGATTGGCCAAGCATGCACTGTGACCCCGCATGCTTGGCCAATCACAGCGCCAGCAGCGAGGAGAGCCATGATTGGCCACAGGCAGGATGCCTGTGGCCAATCATAGCTCAGGCTGTGTAGTACACGCCCCACACTATATAAGGCCGCCAGCGCGGCGGCCTAGTGTAGTGTGTTGGCGTCTGAAGCAGTTAGTGGGTGTTCTGTGTACCTTCAACACAGTACACACCGATCGTTTTTGGCCGATTTTCAATCTTGCTGTTGTGTAGTGGTTGTTGTCTGTGTGCCCTGACCGCAGTATACACCACTATATTCACCTCACCTATATAGCTAGTGATCTATCTTTTATAATAGAGCTTGCAGTCAGTAGTGTTAGGAGCTTGTGCGTGCTGTCTGCGTGCTCTGTACCCAGTACACACCGCTATATCCACCTACATAGCTCTTCTCTATTTGAGCCCACTTGCCATCTGCAGGAGTTATTGGAAGTTGTGTGTGCCTCCAGCACAGCACAGTATACATCTGTATATACCCCTTTATCTCTGGTGTTCTATAAAAAAGGCATCTGCAGGAGTTAGTGGGTTTTTTGTGCCTCCAGCACAATATACACCTGTATCTACTGTGGCAGCACGCAGGTAAAGTCACCTGGTTGTATCCAGGATGGGAAATATGTGTGCCCTAGATTCAGGCTTTATGCAGACCTTTACAATTAGAGGGGAAGAGTTAATGAGCCCAGCTGAAGTAAGTGGGCTCATTAAGACCTCTACAAAAAACCCCAGCATGCTTAGGGAGATGCTCCATCCTGGAACCAGTTTTTGTGTTGTATAGACTGGGGAGTGTGACACCTGTTCTGTGCGGTGAGTTAACGCCTGTGTGGCAAACCTCTACAACAGGGACAGGGACTGGGGCAGCACAAGGCTGCTCTCAGTTGTTAGACAGGGAATCTAAGTGTGTAGTTAGAGGTCAAGCTGACCAGGATTTATTTTCATGTTTTATTTTTGTTTGGCTGTTATATGTATCACTGCATGTAGCATAAATAAACCGCATCTTTTGTTTTTTTTGCACCTACAACGCTGTCTGCTGTGCCTGATTTTGTGTTGTGAACCCATCCAGGGGGTCACACACACCCGCTGCCGAGCTAACCCCTCACAGTTGGTGGAGAATTTTGGCAGTTTTTTTCAATTTTTTTTAAAAGGCCAGCATGGAGGAGATACTGAGACAGCTGGCTCTAGCAAATGCAAACCAGCAGCAAGCAAATGCAAATCAGCAGCAAACAAATGCAGCTTTACAAAAGAGCCTTGCAGCTCAACAACAGAGCCTTGCAGCCCAGCAGAAAGCTCACCAGCAGAGCCTGGAAGCTCAGCAACAAGCACAGCAGCAATCTGAAGCCCGCTTTATAGACCTATTGCAGAAACAAGAGCAGAATTTTCAACAGAAAATAGAGACATTAATACAGCAACGTCCGCAGACCAATGAAGCAAGTGGTTACAATAATACCGCATCCTTTGGTGTGAGCCGTTTATTGACAAAAATGACTGGAGAGGATGATCCGGAGGTGTTTTTGACCACATTTGAAAGGACTGCTGAAAGGGAAAAGTGGCCTAAGGAGCAATGGGCTGGACTGGTGGCCCCTCTGTTAACTGGGGAATCGCAGAAAGCTTATTATGACCTAGAGCCTGACCAAGCAAAAGACTATGTGGTGCTAAAAACAGAAATATTGGCACGGCTGGGTGTCACCCTGGCCGTCCGGGCTCAGCGTGTGCATAATTGGACTTTTCAGGTTGGAAAACCCCCCCCAGGTATCAAATGTATGATCTCATTCACCTGAGCAGGAAGTGGCTGCAGCCAGAGACTTTGACCGCACCAAACATTGTGGAACGTGTTGTTATGGATCGTTTCCTGAGAGCTCTTCCTACTGCCATCCAAAAATGGGTAAGCCATGGAGACCCAGAAAATGCAGATAAACTTGTGGATCTGGTTGAGAGGTACTTGGCTACAGAGAACCTGACCACCTCTTCCAGGGACTCACGGACTTTCCACCCTAAGACCAGATCATTTCCAGTGGCGGGTAAGATGACTCCAAGGGGTGAGGGTGGAGAGAGTGAGAGGGTGGGAGTTCTACCTAAGGTCTGGCGGGAGCCGCCCAGGAAGCCCATGCTGCAAGAGACAGCGAAAAAGATTATTTGCTACCGCTGCCGGCAAGAGGGACATATTGCAGCCAATTGCCCCGTTGTGGATGAGCCTATGCAATGTGACTTTATAAGGGAGAGACGTCAGTCGCTGTTTGCGACAGTTGCATGCACTGCCATTCGGGGACCTGAGAAACATTTATGTAAAATGTGTATTAATGGTAGAAATGTTGATGTGTTGCTGGATTCAGGTAGCCTGGTAACATTGATAAAAGCTGAATTAGTTACTACAGAGGTCTCTGGGAGGAACAGGGTGGCTGTTATTTGTGTGCATGGGGACACCCGAGAGTATCCTGTAACTTCAGTGTTTTTTGAGACCCCCAAAGGTAACCTCTCTCATCAGGTGGGGTTAGTGTCTCACTTACCACATGATGCTATTGTGGGAAGGGATTTTCCAAAATTCTGGGAACTCTGGGATTGTCCTGAGCCCCCCACTGGTGCCCCTATAAACCAGGAAGATGACCAGAATTCCTCTGGGAGTGGTGAGGACTCTCCTGAATTTCCCTTGTCGGTATTGGCGGGGGAAACTCGAGAAACTGGGGGGGAGCCAACATCCTCAGATGAAAACATGCCGTCTGTGGAGTTTTCGGATCTTGAGGTTCACAGGGAAAATTTTGCCACAGAACAGTTAAAAGACCCCACCCTAATAAAGGCACCGGAAAATGTGGTGAAAATAGATGGCGAGTTAGTGAACCCAGATAAGACTTGCCCTTATCCTTACTTCACTATGGAAAGGGACCTGCTGTATCGAGTGGCTCAAAGGGCAGAAGAAACCATTGAGCAACTTGTAGTGCCCAAACCTTACAGGAAGTTGGTGTTAGAATTGGCTCATGGGCACATTCTGGGAGGTCATCTGGGGACAGAGAAAACCAGAGAGAGGGTATTGCAGAGATTCTATTGGCCTGGGGTCATGAAGGAAATAGAAAATTATTGTTCCTCCTGCCCTGTGTGTCAGAAGTCGGCACCTATGCCACATTTCCGTAACCCGCTGGTACCTCTTCCTATCATTGAGGTCCCCTTTGAAAGGATCGCAATGGATTTGGTAGGTCCGATAATGAAGTCCGCCAGGGGCCATCAGTACATTTTGGTTATATTGGACTATGCCACCCGTTATCCGGAAGCAATTCCTCTCCGAAATACCTCGGCCAAAACCATAGCCAAAGAGCTATCTCTTGTTTTTAGCCGCGTGGGTATTTGTAAGGAACTGCTTACGGACCAAGGTACACCCTTTATGTCCCGGGTTATGAAAGAATTATGCAAGTTGTACAAAGTGACGCAATTGCGTACATCTGTGTATCACCCCCAAACAGACGGGTTGGTTGAAAGATTCAACAAAACCCTTAAACAAATGTTAAAGAAGGTGGTGGATAGAGATGGAAAGAATTGGGACTGTCTAATACCCTATCTAATGTTTGCCATTAGGGAGTTACCCCAATCCTCTACGGGTTTCTCACCCTTCGAGTTGCTCTATGGGAGACACCCAAGAGGGCTGCTGGATATCGCCAAGGAAACTTGGGAAAATTAGAGTTCTCCTCACAGGAGCGTGATTGAGCATGTCGCCCTGATGCAACACAGAATTGCACAGGTAATGCCAATCGTAAAGGAACATTTAACCCAAGCGCAGTTAGCACAGCAGAGAGTGTACAACCGTGGGGCCAAGACCCGTACTTTTTCCCCGGGGGATAGGGTCTTGGTGCTAGTCCCTACGGTTGAAAGCAAATTTCTGGCCAAATGGCAAGGTCCATATGAAGTAATTGAAAAAATTAGTGAGGTGAACTACAGAGTTAGACAGCCAGGAAGGCGAAAGCCGGAGCAGATCTATCACGTCAATCTGCTGAAAGCCTGGAGGGATAGGGAATCCCTAGTCGCAGAGACTTTGTCACAAGTACAGCCTGATTGCTTAGTTCCTGAGGTTGGAATAGCAGACACCTTATCGAAACCCCAACAACAGGAGGTTAAAGAGTTTGTACTTCGTAACAAAGAGATTTTCTCTGAGCTTCCGGGACAAACATCTGGCGTAGAGCATGACATTATCACCCCGCCAGGAGAAAGGGTAAAACTAAAACCTTATAGAATACCAGAGGCCCGACGGGAGGCAATACGTGGGGAGGTTCAAAGGATGTTGGAATTGGGTGTGATAGAGGAGTCCCAGAGTGACTGGTCCAGTCCTATCGTACTAGTGCCCAAACCTGATGGGAGCTGGCGGTTTTGTAACAATTTTTGACAATTAAATAAAGTTACAAAATTTGACACCTACCCCATGCCGCGTATAGATGAGTTGATTGACCGGCTGGGAACAGCCCGATATATGACAACTCTTGATCTCACCAAAGGCTATTGGCAAATTCCCCTGGCCGAGTCGGCCAAGGAGAAAACTGCGTTTGTAACCCCAGATGGGGCATTCCAATATAAGAGAATGCCGTTTGGGTTACAGAATGCACCGGCAACATTCCAGCGGAAAATGGATAAGATTCTGAGGCCCCATCAGAAATATGCTGCAGCTTACCTGGATGATGTGATTATCCATAGCACAGACTGGGTCTCACATTTGCCGAAAGTACAAGCAGTCCTAGACTCTATCCGGGAAGCTGGGTTTACTGCCAATCCAAAGAAGTGTACCATTGGACAGGAGGAGGCCAAATATCTTGGGTACACTATTGGGAGGGGGGTGATAAAACCCCAAGTCAATAAAGTCGAGGCCATACAGAGTTGGCCACGTCCCAACAGCAAGAAACAGGTATGATCCTTTCTGGGAATCGCTGGCTATTATCGACGATTCATTCCCCATTTTGCTTCTCAGGCTGTGTCCCTCACCAACCTGACAAAAGGGAAAGAGTCGGTCATGGTTAAATGGTCCCCAGAGGCTGAGGAAGCATTTCAGTCCTTAAAAACAGCCTTATGTAGCCAGCCAGTGTTGTACTCACCAGACTTCTCTAAGGACTTTGTGGTACAAACTGATGCATCAGACGTTGGGTTAGGAGCAGTGTTATCCCAGGTCTGGAACGGGGAAGAGCACCCAGTCATTTACCTCAGCAGGAAGTTGAAGTCCCATGAGGTAAATTACGCCACGATTGAGAAGGAAGGTTTAGCAGTGAAGTGGGCTCTAGATTCCCTTCGGTACTATCTGTTAGGTAGGCACTTTGACCTGGTGACTGATCACGCTCCTTTAAAGTGGATGGCTCAAAACAAGGAGACCAATAGAAGGGTAAATAGGTGGTTCCTGGCCCTACAAGAATTTAACTTTACAGTTAAGCATCGCCCTGGTGTTAAAATGGGGAATGTGGATGCTTTGTCTCGGATACATGCGTGTCTGACTGCTTGTGTTACAACCCCAAGGTTGAAACAAGAGGGGGGGGTATGTGGCAGCACGCAGGTAAAGTCACCTGGTTGTATCCAGGATGGGAAATATGTGTGCCCTAGATTCAGGCTTTATGCAGACCTTTACAATTAGAGGGGAAGAGTTAATGAGCCCAGCTGAAGTAAGTGGGCTCATTAAGACCTCTACAAAAAACCCCAGCATGCTTAGGGAGATGCTCCATCCTGGAACCAGTTTTTGTGTTGTATAGACTGGGGAGTGTGACACCTGTTCTGTGCGGTGAGTTAACGCCTGTGTGGCAAACCTCTACAACAGGGACAGGGACTGGGGCAGCACAAGGCTGCTCTCAGTTGTTAGACAGGGAATCTAAGTGTGTAGTTAGAGGTCAAGCTGACCAGGATTTATTTTCATGTTTTATTTTTGTTTGGCTGTTATATGTATCACTGCATGTAGCATAAATAAACCGCATATTTTGTTTTTTTGCACCTACAACGCTGTCTGCTGTGCCTGATTTTGTGTTGTGAACCCATCCAGGGGGTCACACACACCCGCTGCCGAGCTAACCCCTCACACTACCCTTTATTGCTGTTCTCTAATAGAGCCATCTGCAGGGCTTAGTGAGTGTTGTGTGACTCAATTACAGTATACCCCTTTATCTCTGGTGTTCTATAATAAAGGCATCTGCAGGAGTTAGTGGGTGTTGTGTGACTCCAGCACAATATACACCTGTATCTACCGTTTATTGCTGTTCTCTAATAGAGCCATCTGCAGGGCTTAGTGGGTGTTGTGTGACTCCATTACACTGCTGTTTTACCCAACTCCCTTCAGGCCATTACCATGTCTGGAAGGCCAGCAAGGAGAGGCAGACAGGCGCGAGCCGATAAAAGAGGGCAAGCAGGCTCTGTGTCTAGAGACAACAGTGCTGGTAGTGGACGCGGTGCATTGTCATCAGCACGTGGCCATGGGACACGCTTGTCCTTCTTTTCGGCAGCTGGACATGTTGAACCGCAACATGCCAACGACTTGGTAGAGTGGATGACCAAGCCCTCTTCATCCTCCTCATCCTCTCTCACCCAGTCTCAGGGTACTAGCAAAGCAGCTGCCAACGCATCGTCTTCCCTCCTCTCAATGTCATCATCAGTGACTCCTTCCCTAGACCCACCACGTCCTCCTGAGGAGTCTCCTGAACTCTTTGAGCACAGTGTTGGGTACATGCTCCAGGAGGATGCCCGGTGTTTTGTGGGCTCTGATGATGACACTCAGCTAGAGGAAGGCAGTAGCGTGAGCACAGAGAGAGGGGATGCTCAAGAAGGACAGCAATCTGGCAGTCATGTTCCACAAGCTGCAGCATACTGCCAGGTTTGCTACAGCGATGAAGAGGGAGGGGATGATGAGGGCACTGACTCCACGTGGGTGCCTGGAAGGAGAGAGGAGGAGGAGGCACATGTCCAACGAGGCAGGATGCCCTCCGGGGGCCAGCTTAGGGGCAGCACACCGACTGAATCACACCGCAGAGCTCCGCCTGTGCAGGGCGCTGCCTCTGCGCGTTATTCTAAAAGTTCTTTGGTGTGGGCCTTTTTTGAGACGAGTGCATCAGATCGCACCGCTGCTATTTGCAACATATGTCTCAAGCGTATCTCGCGTGGCCAAAACATCAGCCGCTTGGGCACCACATGCTTGACCAGACATATGTTGACCTGCCATGCAGCTCGTTGGCAAGCGTACCTCAAAGACCCACACCAAAGAACAAAGCGGACTTCTCCTTGCTCCTCATCAGCTGGCATCTCCAACCCTACTAGACCTCCAGTCCTCTCTGAAACCTGCTCTGAGAGGAATGAAGGTGTAGAATTAGGTGTGTCACAGCCAAGTGCTTCCGGGAACTCTGCTAGCGGTACACCCACGTCCGATTATAGCAGGCAAATGTCCCTGCCCCAGCTGCTGGACCGGCGAAAGAAGTTCACTCCCAGCCATCCACATGCCCAGCGGTTGAATGCTAGCTTGGCTAAATTGCTAGCACTTCAACTGCTGCCTTTTCAGTTGGTAGACTCGGCCCCCTTCCGTGAATTTGTACAATGTGCGGTTCCTCAGTGGCAGGTCCCCAAACGCCACTTTTTCTCATGGAAGGCGATTCCGGCTCTCTACCGGCATGTGGAAGGCAATGTCCTTGCCTCGCTGGACAGGGCGGTCAGCGGTAAGGTGCATATTACCGCTGACTCATGGTCCAGCAGGCATGGACAGGGACGTTACCTGTCTTTCACGGCCCATTGGGTCACTCTTCTGGCAGCTGGGAAGGATGCAGGACAAGGTGCAGTAGTGTTGGAGGTTGTTCCGCCACCACACCTCCAAAATGCTACTATTGGTTGTGACACACCTCTCTCCTCCACCCCCTCCTCTTCTTCTTCCTCCATGGCCTCTTCCAGTGCTCTGTCCTCAGAACCAGCGGTGCTCCGTAGGCGTTCCAGGGGCTACGCAAGTACGCAGGCAAAACAATGCCATGCCGTGATTGCGCTGGTTTGTTTGGGGGACAGGAGCCACACTGGGGCGGATGTTTTGTCAGCTCTGCAGGGGCAGGCCGAGAGGTGGTTGACGCCACGCCAGCTTAAGCCAGGAATGGTGGTTTGTGACAATGGCACCAACCTCCTCTCCGCCCTCCGACAGGGACAACTGACCCATGTGCCCTGTGTAGCTCACGTCCTTAACCTGGTGGTGCAGCGGTTCTTGGGCAGGTACCCCGGCTTACAGGATGTCCTGAAGCAGGCCAGGAAAGTCTGTGTGCATTTCCGCCGATCATTTAATGCCTGTGCTCGGCTAGCTGAGCTCCAAAAGGAGTTGAACCTGCCCAAGAACCGCCTTATATGTTACATGCCCACCAGGTGGAACTCAACGTTGGCCATGCTGCAGCGGCTGCACCGTCTGACTGATGCTTTCAGACAATTTTTTAGTCCGCAGCCCCAAGGTATGATCGGTTCCAGCACCCATCGCCAGCGTCTGATTTACATGGTGCAGGAATACCTAGGGGCAAGGTCAGACTTGGACACCTTTCCCACCGAAAATCCTCTGGCTTACTGGGTCTTGAGGATGGATCACTGGCCAGAGCTTGCACAGTATGCAATTGAGCTACTGGCCTGTCCTGCATCCAGCGTTCGTTCGGAACGCACCTTCAGTGCTGCTGGTGGCTTTGTTACCGATCACAGGGTGCGCCTGTCCACCGAATCAGTTGATCGACTGACCTTCATCAAGATGAATCAGTCTTGGATCACCCACAGCTACCAAGCACCTGAAGCTGATGTAACAGAATAATTTTTTTTGAAATATCACATCCCTTCAAGACTGCCTATGCTGATGCTGAGTGACTGTCCTGTTATGTTGATTGTCTATCCTCTTCCTCCTCCGCTGATATGTTGGAAGAACATTTCTGGTTCTGGGTGATGCCATCAGCCCAATTTTTCTGCCCCTGTTTAACAGGGGCGTTTAATTACAATTTTTGATGCAATGCTTTGCAGCATAGCTAATTCCTGCAATAAAACTAGAGTATATGGCAGAGGTTGCAGTGTGGTGGCACCAGCACCAGTGCCTAAGGCCCAATTTTTCTGCCCCTGTTTAACAGGGACATGTAATTACAATTCTTGATATAATATTTCACAGGAGGGCCCCTTCCTGTGCCCACCCAGAGTAACGGTGAGGACTTATAGTGTTGTGGCACCAGCACTACAACCACCAAAGGTCAATTTTTCTACCACTGTTCAACAATGGCATGTAATTACAATTCTTGATATAATCGTTCACAGCAGGGCGCTCCAGCGCCCACCAAGAGTCACTTTGAGGGCTTACAATGTTGTGGCAAAACCAACACCTTGTTCCGCCATTTCTGCAGAGCATATAGGGCAGGCCCCTACTTTCAAACATCTCCTACTTGCAAACGGAAGGAGACAACAGCAAGTGAGATGAAAAAAGATCGACGACAAAACAAATTATACAGGGGTGATAACCCTTACCTATGTTTTCCAAAAAGCTTAAAAATAGTTTTTTTGACTGGAGCTACACTTTAAAAATGTACCAGTTGAAAATTACAAACAGATTCAACTTAACACAACAAACCTACACAGTCCCTGTCTTGTTTGCACCGCCTGTATACTGCTCTTCTGAGTATATAGGGCCTGGGGGCCACACGCATTTCCTTTTTTTAATATGGGTACAGGGTTCCCCTTAATATGCGTACAAGACCCAAATAGGCTGGTAATGGGCAGGGAGGGCTACCCATGCCATTTTTCTCAATGATTTTCAACCATATTGCAGGAACCAGATATAACATTAAAACCGCAAGCAGTTTTAAATGGTGTTATTTCCGTTTAATGTCATTTTGTGCAGGGACTGTTCTAAACACGGGAAACACGTGGCACTTCACAGGCATACTACAGACACCCCCCAGGCACCATATTTAAAGGAATATTTCACTTTTTTTTCACTTTAATCAAATACCATCAAAAGATAGCTCTATTTGTGGGAAGAAAAGGACGCAAATTTTGTTTGGGTGCAATATTGCATGACTGCGCAATTACCAGTTAAAGCAGCGCAGTGCAAAATTGGAAAAAGACCTCTGGTCCTTAAGGTGTTTATTGGTCCGGGGCTGAAGTGGTTAAAATCAGTGCTCCCGCCAAAACGGCCGCTTTTAAAACTTTTTTTTGCATTGACCCATGTCCCCTGGGGCAGGAGCCAGGTCCTAAAACCCTTTTTAGGACAGTATCTTGCATATTAGCCGTTAAAATTAGCACTTTTAATTTCGAACGTTCGAGTCCCATAGACTTCAATGGGGTTCTAAAGTTCGTACGAATTTGGGGTCCGTTCGAAAGTTCTGGTGCGAACCGAACCGGGGGGTGTTCGGCTCATCCCTACCATTCAAGTGGAATCATATCTTGGTTTCTGAATTTAAAACTTTTTTGGGCCCAACCCTTAACATCATTATCTTAACGTCATTACAAAAATGTATGAATCGCAGTCATGTTGGTCCACAGACTGATTGATCATATGCCCGTGTTATCTGCTACAGTGGCCAGGAAAATATATGTGACAATAATAAATTTTATGCTTTTCAGTGACAATTACCTCTGTCATCCCTGGGGTTCAGTAACCAGAGGAACTATGTACTTACTCATTCATGTAGGCAGGGAAGGTTCCTTGGGACCCTCTTTTTTATAAGTCTCTCCTGTAGACATGTGCACTGTAGAAAAATGTGTTCATTTTAGTTTCATCGTTTTGGATGTTTTTTTTTGTTTTTTGGGTCATTCATTATGATGGCAATTTATAAATTTGAAAATTCGTAATTTCGTAAATTCAGAAATTTGTAAATTCAGAAATTCACAAATTCAAAAATCCAAAAATAAGAAAGAAAATCCAAAAATAACAAAGAACGGAAATCCGAAAATTCTAAATAATAACTAACTAATAACAACTAACTATTAAATTATAGCTTGTAATTTCCTTTTAAAATGTGGCTATTATGCCGCATACACACTATCGGATTATCCGCCCATGTGTGGGCTCCAGCTGACTTTGACTTCCCAAAAGTCCGACGGACTTAGAAAGAAGTCTTGACTCAAAATTGTCCTTCGGACTCGGCAGTCTGGCCGTCTATTCGTGCTAGTCCGCCAGACTTTTGAAATGAATGGACTTGCCCACACACAGAGAAAAATCGGTTAATTTTGAACTTGGCTCCAGGTAGACGGAACTAGCGAAGGAAGTCAATGTCGCCGCCTCCATCGGTATGACACCTGGTATGGACTTAAAGGGGAACCCTTATGCTGAAAATACGGTGTGGGTCCATAGTAAACCCTTATCCGGGTCTACTATGGACTACATTACGATGTACCCCTACCCATTCATCTGGGGAAAAAAGTGTACATAAAAAAAACACAACACAGATTTTTAAAGTACTTTATTAGCCAGCTCCAGGGGTCTTCTTCCGTCTTCAGGGGGTCTTCTCGCCGGACTCCTCCGCTATCTTCTGCTCTTTTGCTAGCTCTTTTACTAGCGGAGGAGCCTGGCTTTCTCCTTTGCCGCTGCCATCCTGGGGTCTTCTTCCGACTTTGGGGGTCTTCTTCCAACTTCGGGGGTCTTGTCCCGCTCTTCGGTTCTTCTTGCTGGGCCTCTGCTTTCTTCTTCTAGCTCTTTAAGTAGGGTTGGCCCGGTCTTGTCCTTGTCACTGTCGCCACCGCCTTCTTCTGTTTCTTCTGCTTCTTCTTCTTCTACTCTTCTTCTGATGTTGACACGATGCTCTCTCCAGCCTTAATGGCAGGGATGCATTGTGCGGCGACTTATATAGGGATAAGGGGCGGGGTCATATTAAAGGGGGCTCCCAGATTCTGATAAGCCCCCTGCCCGCAGACCCCAACAACCAACGGGCAGGGTTGTCGGGGCGAGGCCCTTGTCCTCATCAACATTGGGACAAAGTGCTTTGGGGTGGGGGGCCGCAGGGCCCCCCTTCCCCAAAGCACCCCCCATGTTGAGGGCACGAGGCCTGGTACGGCGCAGGAGGGGGGGTGCTCGCTCATCCCCACCCCCTTTCCTTACCGGCTGGGCTGCGTGCTTGGATAAGGGTCTGCTATGGACTTTGGGGGACCCCCGCCCGTTTTTTTGGCGTAGGGGTTCCCCTTTAAATCCATACCAGGTGACAGGGCTAGCGAGGTGTCAATCTCGCCGATGGAGGCAGTGACATTGACTTTCTACACTAGTTCCGTCTACTTGGAGCCACATTAAAAATGAACTGACTTTTCTCCGTGTGTGGGCAAGTTCATTCAAAAGTCCGACGGACCCCTGCCATAGTCTGGCAGCTTGTCTGCCGGACCTAGTCCGGCGGAAAAGTCCGGTCATGTTTGGGCGTGTGTGGGCAAGTCCGCTCGTTCGGAAAGGTCCAGCGGACCTCCGCTGCAAAGTCCGGCGGGTTGTCTGCCGGACTAAGTCCTCTGGATAGTCCGAATGTGTGTATGCGGCATTAGTGAACATAACGAATACGAATTTATCCAAAGTTAGGAATTATCCGAAATAATGAATGCTGCATCTAAACAAATGGAACCGAACAAATTATTAATAAATAATGATAATACAAAGTTTTTATTATTATTATTATTATTTTTATTTATCATTTGTTACATTCCATTAGTTTAGATACGACATTCGATATTTCGGCAAATTCCTAACTTTGGATAAATTTATATTCGTTATGTTCACTAACAGCCAAACTTGAACGGAAATTCCAATATAAATTCCAAAAAATATTAAATTTTTGGGCTTCCGGATTTTTTTTGGACCTTGTCCCCATACTAGATCACTAACTAGGAAAAGGGTCTGGTATGGATTTTAAGGGAACCCCACATCTTGCTGATGTCATCATCTACTAGTACACAGGCAACCAAGCTGCACACCATCTTTGGCTATGAAGATGCAAGAAGCTACCAGAGTCCTAGCTACCAAGATGCTGTGGTGGTAATTATATTGTCACTTAATTAATGAGTTTATGAGTTAATGAGTTTCGCCTGCAGGAGCTCCAAAGACATGCAGGTAGGCTAATTGGCTTCTGTCCAAAATTGGCCCTAGTATATGAATGGGGACCTTGGATTGTATGCTCCTTGATGGTAGGGACCAATGTGGGTGTGTAGTGTACAGGGATGGGGACAATCGTGGACACTAACTCATTCAACCTTACTGACTATGTAACTATTTAACTATGTAAGGTTCGATCAGATGCTGCTTCTGTCCCCTGCAACCTCTGCAGTGAGAACTGGGCGATCAAACACCACTAATTGCTCAGTTCTCCCCCTCTGCTGTGATTGTCAGTCACCAGCTCTCTGCTCTGCTCACTAGAGCTCTGGAAGGGGTTGCTTAGAGTCTAAGCCATGTGCCGGTCCAGGCATATGGGTGTATTCCAACCCTGGACCATCTGAGTGACATAAGCTGACAGTGGACTTTAACCCACTGCTGGCTGAAAATGGGTCAAAGGATTGCAGAGCGAAGTGCCTTCCTGTGACCTACAGGAGAACTTTAGCAAAAGTAGCTTTGCCCATATGCCCATTTGCCCATTGCCTTTATCCTTTAAAGCCTCCTATGCAGAGATATCTGAGAGAACCATGACAGAAAGTCAGACAATGAATGTGGCCTTCTTCCTTGCCTCACTGCATAACTGCCATCACTTTTTAATACAAAGATAAATTACATTTTGAATGTTATCCTCTCTGATCAGCCTGGTCATATTTCGAAAGATCCAAGCAAACTACTGAGCACAGGGAAGCTCAAAGAAGCAGTTACTCTCTTTTTATGGTTGTGGTAGATCATTATTCTTCTTATTATTATTATACAGAATTTATATAACACCAACAGTTTGCGCAGCACTTTACAGCATGAGGGCAGAACGTACAGTTACAATACAATTCAATACAGGAGGAATTAAATGGAGGGTCAATAATACAAAAGGCAATAACTGTGAGGGATGAACTGATGGAGAAAATACAAGTACAGTTGTTAGGTGGAGGCAGGAGAGGTTTCTCTTAAGAGAAGGGATTTCAGGGACTATGTAAAGGTGGACAGAGTAGGAGATAGTTAGACAGATTGGGGTGGGTAGTTTCAATGGGACAGAGAGGCTCAGGAGAAGCCCAGGAAATGAGCATGGGAGGAGATGGCAAGGGAGCTAGAGAGTAGGAGGTTTTGGGAGAAACAAAGGGAACAATTTGGTTAGTATTTTGAGATTTGACTGAGTTATGGATTGCTTTAAGAGTTTTGTTAGTGTTTTGAATTTGGTTGGGTGAGCAGAAGCCAGTGGAGGGATTGGCAGAGACTGGCAGCAGGCACTGAATGGCTGGTAAGGTGAATGAGTCTGGCAGCAGGATTCCCATGATGGACTGAAGGGGTACAGCCTATGTAGAGGTAGGCCAATGAGGCGAGAGTTGAAGTAGTTGAGGCGAGAGATAGCCTGGGAGTGAACTAGAAGCTTGGTGGCGTCATTGGTTGGGAAGAGGTGTATTTTGGAGATGTTGCATAGGTTGAGGCGGAAAGCTTTGGACAGTGTGATGGATGTGGGGCCAAAAGGAAAGTTCAGAGTCCAGGATTACACTTAGCACCCTGGAATGTGGGATGGGTTGATAGTTGTGGCATCGATCTTAACAGTGCAGCCAGGGGAAGGGGCACATGGAGGATGAAATATTATGATCTTGGTTTTGGATAGACTGAGCTTGAGAAAGTGGTATGAAATCCATATTAACATGTCTGTTAGTAATTAGTGATGTATGAGGAGACTGTTGGAGTAAGCCAAGGGATAGAGTGATAGATTTGCCTATCATCGGTGTAGAAATGGTATTAAAATTCATGGGAGGCTGACCCAGGGAGGTGTAGATCAAGAATAGGAGAGCTCTATGAGCAGAACTTTGGGGGACACCGATGAAAGAAGTAAGAGTAGAGGAGGAAGTAGAATTGTAGGTGACACTGAAGGTGGGATAGCTAAGATGAGAACCAATGCAGAGAACAGTCATGGAGACCAAAGGAGTAGAGTTTTTTGAGGAGGAGGTGATGGTCAACTGTGTCAAAGGCAACAGAGAGATTCATGATTAGGAGTACTGAATAGTGTCAAGACTAGACTAGATATAGTTAATGAGAGTAATAAAATAGGTCTGCTTGACAGTGTGGAGGCAAGAATTATATTATGGAGAGCAGATGTATATTCGTTGAAATCTTTCTGAGATTTAATCTTATGCCACCAACACACAAGAGCATGGCTACATTTTTGTAAACTCTTGGTGTCAACGGTTTACCAAGGTTGTAAGGGTTGGGGACTGATTCTATGTGTAGTGAGGGGGAGGGGGTGTGAAGTGGCTAGGTGTGGACAGGACTGTCAGATTTTTTCATCAAGGTGGTCAGTAGCAGAGTAGAGAAGAGAATTAATGTGGCAAAGGATTATTTTGGGTAACTGTTAGGCAGTTTGAGGGAGAGGAGGTGGAAGATAGGGAGCGAGTGAAAGTAATAAGGTAGTGATCAGAAGAGAAAATTATTGTTGGAAAGCTTGCATGGAGTGCATAGAAAGGAGAAAACAAGGTTGAGGTTGTTGCCCTCAAAGTGAGTAGCAGCATGTATCCATTGCTTCAGGTCCAAAGAGGAGGTTAAAGAAGTTTAGAAGTAGCATCAGTGTTAGTATTAACAGGGATGTTGAAGTCACCAAGAATAATCATGGAAATTTCAGAAAATAGAAAATAGATTAGCCAGGCAGAGAAGTCATCAAAGAAGATTGATACCAGTCCAAGGGGTGGAGAAGAGGGGTGAAGGTAAGAAAGTTTAAGGAGAGAAGACACAACTGTTAGAAGGAGCAGTAGACAGAGCATGTTACAGAGAGGTAAGTTGAATGGGGAAAATAGGTCACTAGTATTTTCTACTCAAGACATATGCCCCCCCAACCAGGTGATTCTACAGTAAAGGTGGTCTAAATTTATACTATTATGGGTGGGGGTAGTTATTTGTCAATTAGTCTATAGCTGTGTTGTGGGGATGAGTCCCTTGTTCCCATCAACATGAGGACAGGGTGCTTTGGGGTGGGGGGGCAGAGCCCCCATGCCCTAAATCCCCCACCCCCCCATGTTGAGGCCATGTGGACTGATATGATTTGGGGGGGGATTAGTTTACCCCTCCTTTTACTAGCCTGCCAGTAGAGATGGGCCAAACACCCCTGACCAAACACCCCTGTTTGGTTCGCAGCAGGACTCCTGAACAGGGGAAAAGTTATAATGTGAATGGCGAACCCCATTGCTTTCTATGGGTGCCGAACAGAAAAGTGCCCATTTTGAAGGCTTGAAGGAGTCTGGGTACTGCATTGGGGGACATGTATCAATGCAAAATAAAAATAAAAAAACACTTTAATGATGCTTAAAGTGCAACAATAAAAACAAATTTTTACTTTAAATATAGTGCCTGGGCGGTCCCCTTAGTCTGCCTGTAAAGTGACACATCTAGAGCATGCATTGAACATTCTGCAGCAAAAAAATGTCTTCCCACCATCCATAAAGGCTGGCTGCCTACTGCAGGCTAAGCCATTTGACAGTTCTTATGCAGGTAAGGGATGGGGCCATCTGGCTACGTCACCTGGTGGCACTACCCCCTTATTACATCACTGACCCAGCCGATCCATGACGGCAGAAGGGGGCAGTGCCACCAGGTTATGAAAAATTTACATTGGGAGGCACTGTTTTTTTATTTTTAGCTTCTTAATAAAGGAATTGTCAAAAATTGTGTTTTTATTATTTTTCACACATTTTTGGTGAATGGGTAGGGCTACTATGTGCCCCATACTCATTCACATATTTGGGTGTTCCCTGAACGAGGCAAACAACCAATGTTTGGCCTGAACTGAGGCTCAAGTTGAACCGTTCGCCCAACTCTACCTGCCAGGCTGTATGCTCAGAGAAGGACCTGGTATGGACTGGGGGGGGGGGGGGGACCCCACACCATTTTGTTTTAAAGAAAATTCTATTGCCGGAAATAGTATTGTATTGCCTACAATTTAAATGTAATTTCATTCATTTTTTTTCTTTAGAAATGTCATTTTTGTTGCAGCATGTTCTATACATACTACAGATGTGCCACTTCACAGAAAGATTAAGGGGACCTCTCCAGGCACTATATTTAAATAATTTTTTCATTTTTATTGTTGCACTTTAAGCATCATTACAATTAATTAATTTATTATTTATTCATTTCAGGTACTTATGTAGTGCCGCTAATTTATGCAGCGCTTTACATATACATTGTACATTCACATCAGTCCCTACCCTCAAGGAGCTTACACTCTAAGGTTCCTAATTCACATTCATACATATGCATACTCGTCACTACTCCTGTAAAAACAATATTTAAAAAAAAAACTTTTTTTGCCTTGATACATGTCTCTCAGGGCAGCACCTGGACCCCCATACTCTTTTTATGGCCAATTACTTGCATATACACCTTCAAAATAGGGACTTTTTATTTTTCAAATTTGGGTCTCATAGACTTTAATAGTGTTCACCGTTCCTGTCAGAACTTTTTTCAGTTCGGAAGTTCTGGTGTGAACCGAACAGGGGGATCTCTACTAAGCACTATATATTTTTGATTCATCAGCAGAAAAGAACACTATCTCGCTGAGAAGATAAGCCAATACATTCTGTAATCGAAAAAAATTGGAGATAGGGCTGCTTCTACCATATTTGCCAGCGTATAAGACGACCTTTTATTTACACCGGAAATTACACAGCCAAAAACTAGGGGTCGTTTTAATACGCCAGGTGAAGAGGCTGCAAGATGGATGTGAAGCACGCCGGGTGCTCGGTACCTGGTGAAGAGGCCGCCAGATGGATGTGAAGCCCGCTGGGTGCTCGGTGATGCTGTGTGCATACAGTGTGCGCCGCTCAGTCAATCCTGGCGGGCCATGCACTCTGTTGCTGAATGCAGTCTGTTAAGCCTGCTCAGATGGAGTAATAACCTCTGCCAATCCGAGCATTGCCTGCTGTGATTGGCTCAGCGGTGCACACCGTATGCACACTGTATTCTGCAGTGTACCGGAACAATACAGACAAAAATCATATTACCGTATACTGTACTATACTGTACTAACAAAGGTCATTGAATTAAAAGCCCTATTTAAAAGTTTACAAGTGAGGAAGTAATAGATGGCGTTGCTCAGTGACAAGTTGACAAGATTGGACAAAGCATCATATATGCTGCACCTACTAACAGCATCATATTACCGTATACTGTGTGTACCTGGCGCAACTGTACCGGAAATTACAAAGTTTCATATACTGTGTTTACTTGGCGCTACTGATCGGTATATTACAAAGCATCATATACTGTGAGTACCTGGCACTACTGTACATACGGTAACAAAGCATCATATACTGTGTGTTATGTGTGATGTTAAGTCTGTTTTTTCTTTGTAAGTGATAGATAAGTAAAGTCTGAAACAGAAGATGAGTTTGCAGCCTCATTAGCTGTTTTTTAGCAGTGTAGGCAAGGATGTTTGTCTACTTAGGCCAAAGTGTATTTTGCATATAGGTGCAAATAGGTGACAGGTTCTCTTTATGGAGACACCCAGGGTCTATTAGACTCTGCATGTCTCCTTTAGAATCCACTGCAGCTGATGGAACACAGACTGTGTCCCATCAGCTGCTTCCCCCAGTACTGATTCCGGAGAATGACAGTTCCAGTCCAGAAAATGACAGAATACATGTCACTTCCTGTTCTGTGTACAGGAAGGAGGCTGAGTGGACAACCAGCCCAGTGACAACCAGCCATGACAGCACCAGGCCCGAAGGTGGGACAGGGGAGTCTGATGAACATGGGTGGAGGGGGACCGCACAGGTGAGCTGCACATTGCGGTGGTGGGGAAATTGATAATTGGCTTAACAGCTACTTGTATCACTTCCACATGGAAGCCAACAGTCAGCTTTACTACAACACACACACACACACATAGACAGTGTGTAAAAAAACATGTCTGCAGCACTGTGTAAATCAAAAATCTGAATTTCCAGCAAATGGATGGGGATTTTTAATTTACCAACCCCCCCAGCTGCCTTATGGTAGCACTCACCATGAGGCTAGGGTCTTTTAAAGTAAGATATGCAGTAATCACCAAAATGTGTTGACCACATTTCTTCTACAGGAATTTTTGGACCATCAAAAGGCACCAGCAATCCAAGTAATGTGTGATGTTCCCTAAGCACAGGATGGTGACAATGTTAGGCCACTCTTTCTGCTCAAGATGCCAACTTGCAGAACACAAGAGAGAAAGAATTGACCATTTAGAATGTGAAAATAGACCTGCTATTTGTGGCTATTATGTTTCCCTATCCTCTTTGAAGCAGTACCTATTCTTCATTTCTTTCCAATTGGGAGCAGGAAAGCATGACAGTACTTCATTTTACATGTGGTGCACATTCATGGTGGTGATGTACATTCCATTAGCTGTCTTCTTGCTGCATCTTCACCACAGCAAACACTGCTCTAATCAACAACGCTCACTCCCTGAGCAGTGCTGATGATTAGAGAAATGTTCAGGGTGAGCATGTTGGATCACTGGAGAGCCAGGCTGCTGATTTTTGTGAGAGAGCTGTGATCTCCTATACATGCTGCCAGCAAAGTGCATTTTAAAATTGCAGAATATAGTTGAAAGAAAGTAAAAAACAGATGTATTGCTGTATATGCAGCATGTCCACATTACAGTAAGAAATCATAAGGGTTCAATTGGCTTTATCCATATGATTTAAGACAATGGAAATAGATTTACTGTTAGAACATTTTGTTAATTTAAATAGAAACACATTTTGCAAAAACTGACATTTACAGTTTAATACATAAAAAAAAAAAAACTGAAATTGTGATTGGTGGCTTGCAAGGGTATCAGGAATTATAAAAAAACTGTGGTGATGGTGAATCTTCAGTGATCAATATTAAGCTAAAAAATTTGAAAAAAAATAAATCCTGTGAGAAAACTATTTAGTAAAACACATTTTCCGTTTTCTCTGCAGTAATGCTTACTAAGTATTCTAATAACTCGAGTAAACTGCCGGGACAAACAACGCAGATACAAATGTGTCTAGAGATTCTGCATCTGCCTTCCTTAATCAACTTCCTGTCCTGAATATGAATTAGAATAATGAGTCAATTAATGTTCTAAAATGCCAATGAGATGCAAAAAGCATTGGGTGGTGGAAATGGTTGCAATATAGTTCAGGAGACATTCCATTGTCAGGATTTTTAACAAGCGTTATGCACTCTGCTCAATACTAATTATTTTTCACACAGAAAAAATGGTAAGAGTACACTTTCATTTACAACCACAACAACATGAAGAAAATAACACATTTTCATATTTTTTAAACAAGGTAAATAACCATTTATAGTAAGTTATGTATGCGCAAAAATAACAAAATTTACTTTATGGCAAAAATGGGCTATAGCCAGTGTTTTATTAATGCTTCCTGAACTACAAATTCCAGCATTCCATTCCTGCTAGTGTATGCAATGGCATGCTGGGACTTATAGGTATATAATTGATGATTATCCATTTTTCATTATACTGAAAATCTAAGAGACGTTTTAAATGCAATGTGTCTACTTTTGATTAACTATTTTCCTAGTATATTTTTTAATTTTAAATAACTGGAGTAAATTGTTGCCGTTATAATTGCTGTTGTTTTTATTGCAATATTTTTTAGAGGGTAGGAAAACATAGCTTTTAATCTACTAGAACATAGAACAGGTTTTTTCTCGCCTTCCTCTGGATCAACTGTGGGTATAGTTGGGTATATGGGATTGTATGATATATATATATATATATATATACAGTGCCTTGCGAAAGTATTCGGCCCCCTTGAACTTTTCAACCTTTTGCCACATTTCAGGCTTCAAACATAAAGATATAAAATTAAAATTTTTTGTGAAGAATCACCAACAAGTGGGACACAATTGTGAAGTGGAACGAAATCTATTGGATTTTTGAAACTTTTTTAACTAATAAAAAAATGAAAAGTGGGGCGTGCAAAATTATTCGGCCCCCTTGCGTTAATACTTTGTAGAGCCACCTTTTGCTGCGATTACAGCTGCAAGTCGCTTGGGGTATGTCTCTATCAGTTTTGCACATCGAGAGACTGAAATTCTTGCCCATTCTTCCTTGCAGAACAGCTCGAGCTCAGGGAGGTTGGATGGAGAGCGTTTGTGAACAGAAGTTTTCAGCTCTTTCCACAGATTCTCGATTGGATTCAGGTCTGGACTTTGACTTGGCCATTCTAACACCTGGATACGTTTATTTGTGAACCATTTCTTTGTAGATTTTGCTGTATGTTTGGGATCATTGTCTTGTTGGAAGATCAATCTCAGTCCCAGTTTCAGGTCTTTTGCAGACTCCAACAGGTTTTCATCCAGAATGGTCCTGTATTTGGCTGCATCCATCTTCCCCTCAATTTTAACCATCTTCCCTGTCCCTGCTGAAGAAAAGCAGGCCCAAACCATGATGCTGCCACCACCATGTTTGACAGTGGGGATGGTGTGTTGAGGGTGATGAGCTGTGTTGCTTTTACGCCAAACATATCGTTTTGCATTGTGGGCAAAAAGTTCGATTTTGGTTTCATCTGACCAGAGCACCTTCTTCCACATGTTTGGTGTGTCTCCTAGGTGGCTTGTGGCAAACTTTAGACGAGACTTTTTATGGATATCTTCGAGAAATGGCTTTCTTCTTGCCACTCTTCCATAAAGGCCAGATTTGTGCAGTGTACGACTGATTGTTGTCCTATGGACAGACTCTCCCACCTCAGCTGTAGTTCTCTGCAGTTCATCCAGAGTGTTCATGGGCCTCTTGGCTGCATCTCTGATCAGTCTTCTCCTTGTCTGAGCTGAAAGTTTAGAGGGACGGCCAGGTCTTGGTAGATTTGCAGTGGTCTGATACTCTTTCCATTTCAAAATGATCGCTTGCACAGTGCTCCTTGGGATGTTTAAAGCTTGGGAAATCTTTTTGTATCCAAATCCGGCTTTAAACTTCTCCTCAACAGTATTACGGACCTGCCTGGTGTGTTCCTTGGTCTTCATGATGCTCTCTGCGCTTTCAACAGAACCCTGAGACTATCACAGAGCAGGTGCATTTATACAGAGACTTGATTACACACAAGTGGATTCTATTTATCACCATCAGTCATTTAGGACAACATTGGATCATTCAGAGATCCTCGCTGAACTTCTGGAGTGAGTTTGCTGCACTGAAAGTAAAGGGGACGAATAATTTTGCATGCACCACTTTTCAGTTTTTTATTTGCTAAAAAAGTTTAAAATATCCAATAGATTTCCTTCCACTTCACAATTGTGTCCCACTTGTTGGTGATTCTTCACAAAAAATTTAAATTTTATATCTTTATGTTTGAAGCCTGAAATGTGGCAAAAGGTTGAAAAGTTCAAGGGGGCCGAATACTTTCGCAAGGCACTGTGTATATATATATATATAATATTTATTTATTTGTTTACTTATATTTATGGTTGAACTAGGTGGACTTGTGTTTTTTTTCAACCTAACTATGCAACTATGTAACTATGTAATATAGAAGCATGAAAAAATACTCAGAATACTGTTCGACAATAATGGGGCAGTAGCTAGTCCAAGAAAGAAGGAATACTATGTTTAATTAGAAGTCATAGGCTAGTATACTTAAAAAGCCAGGCAGATATAATGAGAGGGCACAGACTCAAATGGTAAACACATATTTTTTAAATGATGGAGAATGTGACCCTTATAAAGGGGCAACAGCTTGTACTATTAAGAAAATAGGCTCATGTTCAGCTAAACTTACCACTCGCTTTCCCTAAAAACCTGTTCTAAAACTGTGATCCCTACACATAAACCACTTTACTAAGTGTTAGATACCACATGAGTATTTACATTAGAATAACTCATGCGATATTCAACTCAGGTGCATGAAATTCACAAAAAAAGCATTTGCTGAATTTACTGCATGTTTTTGCATGCCCAGCAAAGCACCTTGTCTCCACGCTGATTAGAGAAAGAAATTTAGAATGATAAGCCGCAAGCAATGTGGGTACAGTACTTGTTAACATAATGACACAATACAAAAGTGCCATGTCCCAATATTAACTCCAATAAATATTACTCCAGTAAATACAAGCTGCATTTTTTGGGCCACAGTCCATGAACTTTATGGGCGCCAAAATAACTTTTCATATATAAAAATACCAACCTTATTGATGCACAGTTAAGATGATGCACATTAAATAACTATTTAAAATACAAGATAAGGCACCATCTTGCAATTTAGATTGGGATTAAATCCCTGATTATATATAATAGTGTGATTATTGGAAAAAGGTCATAATCCTGTGTAGTATGGATACCAAGGGGGGCACCACCCATTCACATGAAGCTGGACATGTTTTGCATAGTTCTTTTTCTTCAGGAGCAGAAGGTAGGAATGCTACAAACAGCTTCTGCTAGTGGATAGTGGTGTGCCAGAAGAAGAGTAGTAAAAAACACTGGAGCCCTGCATAACATCAAGCATTAGATGGGTATGTTATTATATCCAATTATAAGCATTACAAGTACCCCATCTTAGTAAATCCATTTGGTCCAATACAAATCCCAATCTATGATATATTATGTCCAGCACCACAGGGGTCATAGGCAGGGACTAATATGTTCACGAGAACTTATATCCACTTGTGCCAATGTAGGGGGTCTACCAAAATCACCATTATATAAGAACCACCAATACAACTTCATCTGATGAGGGCTTCCAGATTCTTTATTATACTTCTTATCTTTTTTGGATAACTGTGTAATTCATTGCAGTAACTCAAAGAGAAATTCCAATAGTATAGTAAAATAATTTTACTAAACAAGAGTACTGCATAAACAAACTTGCAGTTTACATAGAAACCATTACAAGGCTATAAATATTCATACATATGCACAACTACCTTTTCCTAGCATAAAACAATAGTCTGCATAAAAAAGGAAGTACACTAAAACCATCTTCAGGCAGGACAAGAGGGAGGAGTGTAGTAAGGGCACTGGCTCAGAGCACGCCAATGGAGCGTTCAGTCTCCCATCCCCTCTAAATGGTATAGCCTTGGACCGCCCGGACCTTGCCCCGTCCCATCCCAGACCTGACCCAAAAAAAACATGCTTACGCTGCGCCTACTTTGCAGACCTGAAGCGAGTGGATGTCCTAGTGTGGAGCATAGGTTATGGATGGAGGAGGTGACCCCTTTCCATTAGCCCTGTTAGGATAGTCTATTCCCCTCCTGCGGAGACATGAGCCATGGCGTGGTGATGGAGCAGGACAGAGAGAGCACACGGGGAAAGTGTGGAGACGGGGTGAGGTGGAGTGGAGGTGCTCCCCACCTTCTCCCCTCTTCTTTGGCTGAAGCACTGTGATCCGTGCCAGAGTGGATAGTCAACAGGACTCAAAGGTGTCCGGAGGGGATCGGAGAGATTGAGTGTAGATAGAGGCTATCAGAGGCTCGGCTGTTCGGAAAAAGCCGGCGGTAGTTGGGAGCAGAGCGGAGATAGCCGAACAGAGCCAAGTGGAGGTCACCGACCGGAGAGAATGAGGAGAACACGTCCCAGAGCAGAGACGTGGCCCCCCACCTCTTTTTGTGGCTCTTCCACTGTTAAAAGTGTGGAGGAATTTGAGTAGCAGCAGAGGCAGCAGAACAATAACCAAACATAGAAGGAACAAAGACTATCCGGTAGAAAGTGGGGGTGGTGAGTACAACCTTTACATTTACATCTTACTCATATAGCATTTATTATTATTATTATTATACACGATATATATAGCACCAACAGTTTACACAGTGATTTACAATGTATGGGTACAGGAGGACCCTGCTCGTAGAGCTTACATTCTAAAGGGAGGGGGTGGTGGTACAATAGGTAATAGCTGCAGAGAATGATTTGATGGGGGTGGCTCGGGGACAGTGGGTGTGGGATAGGCTTCCCTGAATAAATTTGTTTTCAGGGATCTCCTAAAGGTGGACAGGGTAGGGGCTGATCGGACAGACTGGGGCAGGGAGTTCCAGAGGATGGGAGAGGCTCTGGAGAAGTCTTAAAGGCGAGCATGGAAGGAGGTAATAAGGGAGCTAGAAAGCAGGAGATCCTGGGAGGAACAGAGGGGACGATTTGGGCGATATCTGCAGATAAGGTTGGTGACATTTTTAATTTTACACGGTGGAGTAGGGGAAGCCAGTGAAGGGATTGGCAGAGAGGGGCGGCAGTCACGGATCGATTAGTGAAGTGTATTAGTCTAGCAGCAGCATTCATAATAGACTGAAGGGGTGCTAGCCTGCTTAAGGGTAGACTATTAAGGAGAGAGTTGCAGTAGTCAAGGCGGGAAATAATCAAGGAGTGAACGAGTTATATACATGGCATATATAGCATAAGTGACACACATAGGTGCTGTATATGGAGGCACTTTTCTGAAAATACTGTTGGTTCTATACACACAGCATACCAAGGTTTACATGGTGTGTCTTGAAGAAGTTATATTGCTTGAAATATCCCTGCTCACATAAAAATGTGTACTGCATGCCTGATGAGCCCTGAAAGCCGATGTGAACTGACCCCTGGGGGGAACAGAACTAAGACTCTAGAGACCAAAGGTCTATGGTAATTTCTTGGTAAAAAAATAGGCTGCAATACTCATCACCCAACTATCGTATTGCATACTGGTCCTCATATTGCCACATCGTTGGACAATCTGTAAAGGCTTTTAAAAGAAAGAAAAAAGGAAATAAATATTCTTTGAAAAATATGATGGGGAAGGCAGCAAGAGGAGGGGCAGGTCCAAAAAAACCCTGTCCCAGCATAAGCCCCAGTCCAGGCCCTATGAATAAATTCGTAACCCACAGAGGGAACCCACAGCAAACAACAGAGAAACAATGCACCAAAGGCCACCAAACTGAGATTAAGGGAAAAAAAAGAGAAAAAAGGCCAGAATAAAATACCATCAGAACACTTTCAGAATCTAGAATAGAACAAGACTCTGACATAAAGCTGGAGGCAGGGAAAGATGAGGAACATCAGAGAAAAGTTCAACTACCAATAAAAATAGATATGGCAACCATGTTGGCGGCCATGGAAAATTCTTTAAAATTAGAAATGGCGATAAACAAAGACCTGGAACATATGCTTGCAAGAGTAGAGGAAGTGGAAATATAGATAGAAGAAAGTAAGAAATTCTATTCATTGAGGAACTGAAGACTCGGATACTCGGCGGGCCCTGGAACCACCTCTCCGACAGAAGGGGAGGTTGATTAAACAGTGCCATGCAGAATTCCACCTTGGGCCTGAAAGAGCAGAGGGACAAGGGGGTCCCTTAAGAAAGAAATTAGAACGCTGCTCAAAGACCATGAGGTCAAAATCTTAACAGGTGAGGAGTGGGGGATGGGGGGTAGGGAAAAGGGGGGGGGAACGATCTGTGGATTTTCATATGTTGGCCTTCTTTCAGGTACTGCTTGGGAGAGGCACCACCCCTCCCGTCCCTGTTGTTGGGGCCCCGCCTCCTCTTTTTTGGCAGGGAGCAGGGGAGCAGGAGAAGAAGGATGAGAGAAAAGAAAGGAAGGAAGAAAAAAATTATGAATGGTATGAATTTTGTAACATATAATGTAAGAGGCTTAAATTCCCCAGAAAACAGACATATGGTGTTATGGGAACTGGACAGATACTTCTGCAAGAGACACATATAGCACAGGATACAAATACTAAACTATATTCAAGGGCCATTCCGACATGGTTTTATGGAGATTCTCCAAATAAAAGGGCAAAAGGAGTAGCCATTGGGATAGGAAAAAAGGATAGTTTTATTCTGGAGGCGAGGAAAATAGACCCAGAGGGCCATTTTCTTTTTTTGAGGGGGGTCCTACGGGGAAGAAGCATACATTGGAAAATATATACTGCCCCAACAAACACCCCAAAAATATCTAAATGGGATCCTGAATGCCTTAATGGATTTCAAACAAGGTTACCTAATTCTGGCTGGGGATTTAAATTTCTCGTTCAAAAATTTTTATTTTATGTTAAAATAAATTACATGTACAGAATATAAGACAAATTATGTGATACCAGAAATAAAAAGTAGACATATTAAAGTACGGATGATACAAAGCAAAGAAGAATTTCAAGATATTCTCGTGGGAATGACAATAAATGGCCTTTATATATTTTAGAATTTGAAAACATTCTTATAGCTGAGTTTTAAACATTTTAATCCCAAGAAAATATAAATATGTCTAAAAGAAAATATATGATTTTAAAGTTTTGACCATAACTTCTAAAGTATGTTTATAGTAAGTATTATATAGTAAGGGAAGAACATAAAAGGTATATAGGAGGGGAAGGGGAGGGAATAATTCTCCGGAGGAGGTTTTATATATCATCTAATGTTGTAATTCTATAAAAAATCTTAATCACCATAACAATAAATCTCGGTTGTCAATATTATCTGACGTATAATATTTAATCCAGGGTTTCCATACGATATCAAACTTTGTCATCTGGTTTTTATCTATAGCGTCCATTTTAGCATGGATGAAAGATTGATTCATTCTACGTTTGGTTTCTGCAATATTCACCACATCTGTTTTCCACGCATTGGCTATAGTCTGCTTTGCGGCTATCAGGAGTGTAAGAACTAATTTGAATTGTTTCTGATTCAGAAAGGCTGGTTTTAAATTAAGGAGAGCTATAATTGGGTCTGGAAAAATTGGACGATCAAAAAATTTTGTAATTATCAGAAAGATCTTTTTCCAAAATGATTGTACAATTGAGCAATGCCACCAGGTATGTATATAGGTACCTTTTTCTGGACAGCCACGAAAGCAGAGGCCAGTGTTGTCTGTTGAGAATTTGGCGATTCTCGCAGGAACCAAATACCAGCGTGTGAGAACTTTATATGATGATTTAGACGCCAATATATTTATAGAGGAAGATTTTGTGAAAGACCATATGTTGGACCAAGATCTAGAATCGATCGTACAATCCAAATCTTTTTCCCACTTGGCCACATATTTAGGTATAACAGTATTAGAATTAGATATCAATTGTGTATACAATGATGTAATAAGACCTTTAGCATGTGGTTCCTTGAGACAAAATCTTTCAAATTGAGAAATATTACGTAAGTTTACATTTAAATTGAGAAGAGGAGTATAAAAATGTTTGATTTGGAGATATCTGAATATTTCTGATTGTGGAAGCTTATATAATTCACATAGATCTGTAAAAGATTTTATTGATGTAGTTGAAGTTAAATTATATAGACAAGTGATTAGTGATGGCCGAACGGTTCGCCCGGCGGTCGTTTCGCGGCGAATTTCCGACTTTCGCCGTCCGCGGGTTCGAACGCCTTTTTCCGTCGTTCGCCCCGGCGGACTTACGTGTTTAATGTATACAAGAACTTTAACCTTTCGTGACACGTTTATCATGTGTTACAGGACAACCAATTGAGACATGACAGCTCATGGACACTTGGACATTCCCCCTAACCTATAAATACACCCGATCCGGTGGCCATTTTACATTCTTTCTTCTGTCACTGTAGGGAAAGGATCCTGTGTGGAGTAGGGACAGAGAAAACGCTAGCTATTTGGTACACAAAAGTTCTTTTCAGGACTGGTATAGGTGTTAGGTCAGCAGCCTGAGTTTCTTTTGTCAGTTTAGATAAAGGGACAGAGCGCTGTATGCTGCTATTTTAGGGACAGCTCAGCCAGATTAGTCTTTCTTCATCATCATCATCATCATCATCATTAGCTGTTACTATCAGGTCCACAAAAGAGCTGTTCCAGCTAATCGTTCCAGCCTACTCTTTTTTGCCAATTTGTATAGGGACAGGCAGGAAGCAGTGTGTCAGGCAGTGAGGATAATTTTAAAGACTTGCTGTTACTATTAGTTCCACAAAGGTTCTTTTCAGGACTGGTATCAGTGGTACGGTAATAGGCTTGTACACGTATAATATTCTTTCTTCCAAATATAGAAAGAATATTATACTTGACTGCTGCCCTTCTGCTGCAGTCTGCTAATCATTCACAACTCACTTGTTCCACAAAGCTCTTTATCAGGACTGGTAACTTGGTCTGTCTAGGGTGCTACGGTACATAGGCTTGGGTGCGGTACAGTCTGCTGTTCTGTAAGGACCGCTATCGGTCCACAATACATAGGGTTGCCGTGCACTACTGCTGACCGCTGCCCTATACTGCAGCAGTCCTTCAGCGGTATAGGGACTGACGCACAGTCTGCTAAACACTAATACACAACCTGCTTGGTCCACAAAAGTTCTTATAAGGACTGGTAACTTGGTATAGGGTGCTACGGTACATAGGCCTGAGTGCAGTACAGTCTGCTGTTCTGTAAGGACCGCTATCGGTCCACAATACATAGGGTTGCCGTGCACTACTGCTGACCGCTGCCCTATACTGCAGCAGTCCTTCATTGGTATAGGGACTGACGTACAGTCTGCTAATCACTAACACACAACCTGCTTGGTCCACAAAAGTTCTTATAAGGACTGGTAACTTGGTATAGGGTGCTACGGTACATAGGCCTGAGTGCAGTACAGTCTGCTGTTCTGTAAGGACCGCTATCGGTCCACAATACATAGGGTTGCCGTGCACTACTGCTGACCGCTGCCCTATACTGCAGCAGTCCTTCATTGGTATAGGGACTGACGTACAGTCTGCTAATCACTAACACACAACCTGCTTGGTCCACAAAAGTTCTTATAAGGACTGGTAACTTGGTATAGGGTGCTACGGTACATAGGCCTGAGTGCGTTACAGTCTGCTGTTCTGTAAGGACCGCTATCGGTCCACAATACATAGGGTTGCCGTGCACTACTGCTGACCGCTGCCCTATACTGCAGCAGTCCTTCAGCGGTATAGGGACTGACGTACAGTCTGCTAAACACTAATACACAACCTGCTTGGTCCACAAAAGTTCTTATAAGGACTGGTAACTTGGTATAGGGTGCTACGGTACATAGGCCTGAGTGCGTTACAGTCTGCTGTTCTGTAAGGACCGCTATCGGTCCACAATACATAGGGTTGCCGTGCACTACTGCTGACCGCTGCCCTATACTGCAGCAGTCCTTCAGCGGTATAGGGACTGACGTACAGTCTGCTAATCACTAACACACAACCTGCTTGTTCCACAAAAGTTCTTATAAGGACTGGTAACTTGGTATAGGGTGCTACGGTACATAGGCCTGAGTGCGTTACAGTCTGCTGTTCTGTAAGGACCGCTATCGGTCCACAATACATAGGGTTGCCGTGCACTACTGCTGACCGCTGCCCTATACTGCAGCAGTCCTTCATTGGTATAGGGACTGACGTACAGTCTGCTAATCACTAACACACAACCTGCTTGGTCCACAAAAGTTCTTATAAGGACTGGTAACTTGGTATAGGGTGCTACGGTACATAGGCCTGAGTGCGTTACAGTCTGCTGTTCTGTAAGGACCGCTATCGGTCCACAATACATAGGGTTGCCGTGCACTACTGCTGACCGCTGCCCTATACTGCAGCAGTCCTTCATTGGTATAGGGACTGACGTACAGTCTGCTAATCACTAACACACAACCTGCTTGGTCCACAAAAGTTCTTATAAGGACTGGTAACTTGGTATAGGGTGCTACGGTACATAGGCCTGAGTGCGTTACAGTCTGCTGTTCTGTAAGGACCGCTATCGGTCCACAATACATAGGGTTGCCGTGCACTACTGCTGACCGCTGCCCTATACTGCAGCAGTCCTTCAGCGGTATAGGGACTGACGTACAGTCTGCTAAACACTAATACACAACCTGCTTGGTCCACAAAAGTTCTTATAAGGACTGGTAACTTGGTATAGGGTGCTACGGTACATAGGCCTGAGTGCGTTACAGTCTGCTGTTCTGTAAGGACCGCTATCGGTCCACAATACATAGGGTTGCCGTGCACTACTGCTGACCGCTGCCCTATACTGCAGCAGTCCTTCAGCGGTATAGGGACTGACGTACAGTCTGCTAATCACTAACACACAACCTGCTTGTTCCACAAAAGTTCTTATAAGGACTGGTAACTTGGTATAGGGTGCTACGGTACATAGGCCTGAGTGCGTTACAGTCTGCTGTTCTGTAAGGACCGCTATCGGTCCACAATACATAGGGTTGCCGTGCACTACTGCTGACCGCTGCCCTATACTGCAGCAGTCCTTCATTGGTATAGGGACTGACGTACAGTCTGCTAATCACTAACACACAACCTGCTTGGTCCACAAAAGTTCTTATAAGGACTGGTAACTTGGTATAGGGTGCTACGGTACATAGGCCTGAGTGCGTTACAGTCTGCTGTTCTGTAAGGACCGCTATCGGTCCACAATACATAGGGTTGCCGTGCACTACTGCTGACCGCTGCCCTATACTGCAGCAGTCCTTCATTGGTATAGGGACTGACGTACAGTCTGCTAATCACTAACACACAACCTGCTTGGTCCACAAAAGTTCTTATAAGGACTGGTAACTTGGTATAGGGTGCTACGGTACATAGGCCTGAGTGCGTTACAGTCTGCTGTTCTGTAAGGACCGCTATCGGTCCACAATACATAGGGTTGCCGTGCACTACTGCTGACCGCTGCCCTATACTGCAGCAGTCCTTCAGCGGTATAGGGACTGACGTACAGTCTGCTAAACACTAATACACAACCTGCTTGGTCCACAAAAGTTCTTATAAGGACTGGTAACTTGGTATAGGGTGCTACGGTACATAGGCCTGAGTGCGTTACAGTCTGTTGTTCTGTAAGGACCGCTATCGGTCCACAATACATAGGGTTGCCGTGCACTACTGCTGACCGCTGCCCTATACTGCAGCAGTCCTTCAGCGGTATAGGGACTGACGTACAGTCTGCTAATCACTAACACACAACCTGCTTGTTCCACAAAAGTTCTTATAAGGACTGGTAACTTGGTATAGGGTGCTACGGTACATAGGCCTGAGTGCGTTACAGTCTGCTGTTCTGTAAGGACCGCTATCGGTCCACAATACATAGGGTTGCCGTGCACTACTGCTGACCGCTGCCCTATACTGCAGCAGTCCTTCATTGGTATAGGGACTGACGTACAGTCTGCTAATCACTAACACACAACCTGCTTGGTCCACAAAAGTTCTTATAAGGACTGGTAACTTGGTATAGGGTGCTACGGTACATAGGCCTGAGTGCGTTACAGTCTGCTGTTCTGTAAGGACCGCTATCGGTCCACAATACATAGGGTTGCCGTGCACTACTGCTGACCGCTGCCCTATACTGCAGCAGTCCTTCATTGGTATAGGGACTGACGTACAGTCTGCTAATCACTAACACACAACCTGCTTGGTCCACAAAAGTTCTTATAAGGACTGGTAACTTGGTATAGGGTGCTACGGTACATAGGCCTGAGTGCGTTACAGTCTGCTGTTCTGTAAGGACCGCTATCGGTCCACAATACATAGGGTTGCCGTGCACTACTGCTGACCGCTGCCCTATACTGCAGCAGTCCTTCATTGGTATAGGGACTGACGTACAGTCTGCTAATCACTAACACACAACCTGCTTGGTCCACAAAAGTTCTTATAAGGACTGGTAACTTGGTATAGGGTGCTACGGTACATAGGCTTGAGTGCGGTACAGTCTGCTGTTCTGTAAGGACCGCTATAGGTCCACAATAGATAGGGTTGACGTGCACCACTGCTGACCGCTCACCTATACTGCAGCAGTCCTTCAGCGGTATAGGGACTAAGAGTTTTGTCACAGGGTCATTTAAAAAATGACATGCAGAGGAAGAGGCAGGCCCTTCCGCAGGGGTGGTAGGGGTAGGGCAGGAGCAACAGGCTTGAGCCAAAGTGGGAAGTTGCAGAAGGTGCGTTCAATTACTTTAAAGGATGCACCAGACTTGGTTGAGTGGCTCGCTCAGCCTTACTCTTCTGCACCCTCCTCATCCTCTCGATCTGCACCCTCTTCTTCACTCT
Source organism: Lithobates pipiens (assembly GCF_037356315.1). Taxonomy (NCBI): domain Eukaryota; kingdom Metazoa; phylum Chordata; class Amphibia; order Anura; family Ranidae; genus Lithobates; species Lithobates pipiens. Next base: position 210,320,069 of record NW_027507718.1, on the reverse strand, counting down.
CTGCTATGTGCACCCCCAAAGACACTACCACCAACAACACGACCACCACCACCACCACCACATACCTTCCGCTTGAGTCACTGGAATTATTTTCCGATCCATATCAAGAGGACATTTCTGATGCGCAGCCACTCTTGGTATTGGATCAGGAAGAGGAGGTAGCAACAAGCGCTACTCAGCAGTCTGACGCCAGTACCCAGATCAGCCCAAGGAGGAGGTTGGTCCCCGGTGTTGCTGCCTACTCTACTTATAGCGGTGGGGAAGGTGACGTTGATGATGACGTGTCTAGTGATGTCACGTGGGTGCCCACAAGAGAGGAAGAGGAGGGGAGTTCAGAGGGAGATATGGACCAGCAGATAGGGAGGAGAAGCAGCAATGACTTACATTGCACAGCAGGGACAAAGCAGACTGCAAATGTATCAGGAGCGAGTCATCGACCATGTACGGTCACATCTGGCGCTCCCAGGACACCGGCACATGGCTCCGCAGTGTGGGCTTTTTTTAACGTGTCCGCTGCTGACAATAGCGTTGCCATCTGCAATCTTTGCAGTCAACGCGTTAGTCGCGGTAAGCCCAATACTCACCTAGGGACGACCGCCTTAAGAAGGCACATGAGCAGCCATCACCGAGCCCAGTGGGAGCAACGGAACACACAAAGCCACACTGCAGGCTCTCACCGTCCAGCCTCGTCTTCTACTTCTCCTTCTCCTCTCTCCTCACAATTGTCCTCCACTCCACCTTCCATCACGCCAAGCTCACATTTTTCTGCAAAAAGGCAGGCTTCCGTGGGCCTAATGTTTGAGCGTAAAAAAATGATGACGCCGGATAACCCTCTTGCCCAACGGTTGGCGGCTGGCTTGTCAGAACTCATAGCCCGCCAACTACTGCCATATAAACTGGTGGACTCGGAGGCCTTTCGCAAATTTGTGGCCATTGGAACACCACAATGGAAGGTCCCAGGAAGGAAGTATTTCTCAGAGAAGGGCATCCCAGAGCTATATGGCCATGTTCAGCGGCAAGTGAATGTATCTCTGGCACACAGTGTCGGTGCCAAGATACATCTGACCACAGACACGTGGTCTAGCAAACACGGGCAGGGAAGGTATATCAGTTTTACTGCCCACTGGGTGAACCTTCTGACGGCCGTCAAGCATGTAACCCGTGGCACCCGTGTAGATTTGGTTTTACCGCCACGGATTGCATGCAGGCCTGACTCTTCTTCTCCTCCTCCTACTCCATCCTCCTCCCTCTCCTCCTCAGCTGCCTCCTCCTTTTCCGCTGCTAGCGTCTCTTCCACTGCACCGCCCAAGCTCCCCAGAACCTATTCCACATGCCAGGTGAGACGTTGCCATGCCGTGCTGCGTCTGTTGTGCCTGGAAGCAAAGAGCCACACTGGCCCGGCACTCCTTTCAGCTTTGCGTTCACAGGCAGATGAGTGGCTAACACCGCTCAATTTGACAGTTGGTAAAGTGGTGTGTGACAACGGTGCCAATCTGCTTAGCGCATTGAAACAGGGCAAAATCACGCACGTGCCGTGCATGGCACACGTCTTAAACTTGGTCGTGCAGCGATTCCTTGTCAAATACCCTGGGGTCCAGGACATCTTGCGGCAGGCAAGGAAAATCTCGGCCCATTTCAGAAGATCTTACACGGCCATGGCTCGCCTTGCTGACATTCAGCGGCGACACCATCTGCCGGTCAGACGTCTTATTTGCGATTGCCCGACGCGATGGAACTCAACCTTCTATATGCTTGATAGGCTGCTCCAGCAGAAACGTGCAGTTAACGTCTACCTGTATGAACTCTGCGAAAGAAACGGTTCTGGGGAGCTGGGTTTTTTTTCACCGCGCCAGTGGCTGCTCATGCGCGACACATGCAGACTTCTGCGGCCATTTGAGGAGATCACCAAACTGGTCAGTCGCAGCCATGGCGCCATCAGTGACATGGTACCTTATGCCTTCTTTCTGGAGCGTGCATTGCGTCGTGTCATTGATCAGGCTGTGGAGGAGCAGGAGCGGGAAGATGAGGAAGTCGCAATGCTGGATGAATTCCCAGGGGGGGCTACTCTATCTGAGACAAGTCAACAACAGGAGTCTGATGAGGAGTCAGAGGAGGATGGTGCCGGGGCGGATGAGCAGGAGCAAGAAGAGCATGCTTTAAACCTTTCTGGGATCCCTGTTGTGCGAGGATGGGGAGAGGAGAATGAAGAGGACGACATTATCCTGGATGATGAGCAGGAGCCAGGCCACCACACCGCTTCCACTTTAGTGCAAATGGGGGCCTTCATGCTCCAGTGTTTTAATAGGGACCCCCGTATAAAAAGCATGAGGGTCAAGGACCAGTACTGGGTGGCAACGTACTTAGACCCCCGGTACAAACACAAAATGGCGGAAATGTTACCGCCGTCGCAGAGGGCTGTCAGAATGCAGCACTTCCAGGCCTTGCTTCGAGAAATGCTGCATTCTGCTTTTGCGTGCGCTGGCAGAGGAGCAATTCCCACTCCCAGAGAAGGATTTGCGGGTACCAATCCAACAGCGCCTGCAAGAAGAGGCCGGTTTGAAGATGTGTTGGTGACTTCGGATATGAGGTCATTCTTTCAGCCGACCCATCGACAGGTGTCATCCGGATCCAGCATCAGGGAACGCCTAGACCGTCAGGTGTCCGACTACATTGGGTTAACGGCCGATGTGGACGCTCTGAGGAGTGATGAACCCCTAGACTACTGGGTGGGCAGGCTTGACCTCTGGCCAGAGCTTGCCCAATTTGCAATCGAACTGTTGGCTTGCCCCTCATCCAGTGTCCTGTCCGAAAGGACGTTCAGCGCAGCAGGGGGGATTGTGACCGATAAGCGTACTCGCCTAGCTCACCACAGTGTTAACTACCTCACATTTCTAAAAATGAATGAGGCATGGATCTCGGAGGAATTCAACACATGTGATCAGTAGACCATGTATATGTCTATAAACAATTTTTGGAATCAAGCACACAGACCTTCTTAATTCATTTGGCTCACTTCCCTGACCCAAAAAAGCACACCGTACTATATGCCCCTACCCTCCTCTTTGAAGAGGTTGAGCGGTGTCATATTTCTACTGGGGCTGCTTATTATGAGGGGTTCCCACCATCCCTGTGCTGTGCTGACTTCCTCCTGGGTGTTCTTATTATGAGGGGCTCCCACCATCCCTGTGCTGTGCTGACTTCCTCCTGGGGGTTCTTATTATGAGGGGATCACACCATCCCTGTGCTGTGCTGACTTCCTCCTGGGGCTGCTTACGGTGCTGCTGTCAGCGCTGTATGTCACGGAGCTGCTGTCAGCGCTGTATGTCACGGAGCTGCTGTCAGCGCTGTATGTCACGGAGCTGCTGTCAGCGCTGTATGTCACGGAGCTGCTGTCAGCGCTGTATGTCACGGAGCTGCTGTCAGCGCTGTATGTCACGGAGCTGCTGTCAGCGCTGTATGTCACGGAGCTGCTGTCAGCGCTGTATGTCACGGAGCTGCTGTCAGCGCTGTATGTCACGGAGCTGCTGTCAGCGCTGTATGTCACGGAGCTGCTGTCAGCGCTGTATGTCACGGAGCTGCTGTCAGCGCTGTATGTCACGGTGCTGCTGTCAGCGCTGTATGTCACGGAGCTGCTGTCAGCGCTGTATGTCACGGAGCTGCTGTCAGTGCTGTATGTCACGGAGCTGCTGTCAGCGCTGTATGTCACGGAGCTGCTGTCAGCGCTGTATGTCACGGAGCTGCTGTCAGCGCTGTATGTCACGGTGCTGCTGTCAGCGCTGTATGTCACGGAGCTGCTGTCAGCGCTGTATGTCACGGAGCTGCTGTCAGCGCTGTATGTCACGGAGCTGCTGTCAGCGCTGTATGTCACGGAGCTGCTGTCAGCGCTGTATGTCACGGAGCTGCTGTCAGCGCTGTATGTCACGGAGCTGCTGTCAGCGCTGTATGTCACGGTGCTGATGTCAGTGCTCTGTATTACGGTGCTGCTGTCAGTGCTCTGTATCTCCTGCACCCTCTTGTTTGCCTACCCTGGTCCCTGACCTTCCCTCTCCTCCATTGCCTTCATTAGCTCCATAGTCCTGAATTGTCAGAACAATTTCCCAAATAAAAAAAAAATGCTTGTAGTTATCGATCCCAAATTCACCTCATACATGTATTATGCTATTGTCCAGGTGGTGGGACTACGTGCTACCCCCTAATAATTACCCCGTGGCCGCAAATTCGACCTAAAGGTTTGCGAAATTCGCCTCCCATTGAAGTCAATGGAGCCCGCGGCGAACGGTCGTTTTCGCGAACGTTTGTGTCCGTTCGCGTTTCGCGTTCGCGAAACGTCCCGTCGGAAGTTCGTCCATCACTACAAGTGATACCAGCCTTAGACCAAGCTTTAAAGGTTTTGGGATATTTCCAGGCTGGGTAAAAAGTCGGATTCTTGTGGAAAGATAATAACGGATTTTGTGGAGATTGCAGACCATGTGAATTTCTATACCTATCCCATATAGATAGAGAGTGCTTAGAAATGGGGTTATTTATAGACTTACGATCCGCAGGTTGTAACCATAATATATTGCTTATAGGAAGAGGATCACAGTCTACAGCTTCAATGAGGACCCATAAAGGAATCTCTGTAGAAGAGTGATATTTTGTTAATTGAGATAATTGAGCTGCCTTATAATATATGTTAAAGTCTGGGAATCCCAAACCACCCAAAGCTTTGGGGAGAACAAGTGTTTTTTTGTGAAGTCTGGGTTTTATTTTCCCTCAAGTAAATTTCATTACTTTTGTTGAATCAGCCTAAGAAAATATGCAGGAATATGAATAGGGAGAGTTCTGAATAAATATAAAAATTTCGGAAGAACAGACATTTTTATGATATTGATTTTCCCAAACCATGATATCGGCATTGATGACCAATTAGATAACGACCTTGTAATATTTTTTAATAGAGCTGGGTAATTAGCTGCAAATAAATCGGAGGGGTTAGGAGTAAACTGCACACCCAGATATGGGAGGCTATGATCTACCCACTTAAAGGGTAGTGAATTTTGTAAAAATGTGTTTATCTTTTTCGACAAGTGAAATGTTTAATGCTGAAGATTTTTGAATATTGACCTTAAGGCCCGAAATAAATTAGAATTCTTGTAGTACAACCATAAGATTTGGGGCCGAAACATGTGGAGAAGATAGAAAAAGGAGAATATCGTCTGTGAATAAACAGAGCTTATGATGAAAGCCACCCATTTGAATACCTGTTATAGTGGGTTCCATCCTAATTCTTTGTGCTAAAGGTTCAATGAGTAAAGCAAATAATAATGGCGAAAGTGGACATCCTTGACGAGTCCCCCTCAGTATATTAAACTCGTCCGATTTGTACCCTGCATATCTGATATAAACTTTGGGATCTTGATACAAACTAGAGATCCATCGTAAAAAATGAGGGCCGAATCCCCATTTGGAAAGGGTATAGTTCATATATGACCAAGCTACTGTGTCAAAAGCTTTCATAATATCTAAAGAAAGAAAACAAGTGGGAATACGTCTTTTTTTAGCGGCATGTGACAGGAGTGTTGCACGTCTAATATTATCTCCTGCTTGACGTAATGGAATGAAGCCCACTTGATCACGATGTATTAGATTGCCTATAATAGTATTTAATCTGTTAGCTAGAATTTTGGCTAAAATTTTTATGTCCAAATTTAATAACGAAATAGGGCGATAATTAGACCATATTGAATCGTCTGTGTGAGGTTTAGGGAGCATACAGATAATTGCAGTTAGGGTTTCTCTTCTAAAAGAATGACCTTCCAAAAGGGAATTAAAAGTGTTTGTCAAGACTGGAGATAGGGTGTCTACAAACGTTTTGTAATACAGCGCAGAAAAACCATCAGGACCTGGCCTTTTATTTAGTTTCAGATTTTTGATAACTTCAGATACTTCTCTAATTGACACTGGTTCCTCCATCATTTCCATTTGTGTTTTAGATAGTGTCGGTAGAGATATATGAGAGAAAAAATCATTTGCTCTAGAAGGGTCCAACTCATTATTAGAAGAGTATACATTTTTTAATTGTGTTTTTAATTTTTGTAATATTTTTAAAGGATTATTTGTGTATACCCCCCTAGAGATTTTCAGACGTATCGGTTTCGTTGGGTTCTGGCAGGATTTTAATGCCCTGGCTAATAGTGTGTGAGGTTTATTCGCATTGATATAGAAATTGTGTTGTGATCTCTTGATGGTTTTATCCGCTGCTTCAGTAAGGAATAGATCAAATTCCAATTTAGCTTTGTCAAGATTTATTTTAGATAAAGAAGAAGGGTTATTTTGGAATGCTGTGTGACATTTATTGAAATTTGTTTCTAAAGTCTGACAAAGGATTTTCCGCTCTCTGTTGAATATGTTTGCTTGCTGTAGACATATGCCACGGAGAACAGGTTTGTGTTCTTCCCATAATGTAGTCGGAGAGACGTCAGGTGTGGAGTTATATTTTATATAATCTTTGAGCGCAATTTCAATATTATTTTTATGAGCTGTATTTTTGAGTAGGAAATCTCTTAATATCCATGTTGGATCTTTTTTTTTTGGAATTATAGAGGCAACAGTAATGTAGCCTGCACTATGATCGGACCATGGAATGGGAATAATTTTTGTAGATATTATTTCTGGAATTAGCCCTATGGACATAAATATATGGTCTATCCTAGAGAATGAGCGATGAGGGAACGAGTGATGTGTGTATTGTCTCTTGGTTGGATTCAATTCTCTCCAAGTATCTACTAGGTTATGTTTTGTAATTAGTTTTGATAAGAGTTGTTTGTTTGCTGTATGTGACTGTGGGATTGGCGATTTATCCAAAAATGGGAATATGGTCTGATTAGAATCTCCACATAGAATTGTAGTACCTATTTTTTGGTGTTCTATAGTTTGAAATAAATGAGAAAGAAAAGAAATAGGATTTTTGTTAGGAGCGTAGTATGATGTAATGGTGATAGCGGTATCAAGTAGGTGTCCTTTAAGAATCAAGTAACGACCTTCTGGATCCTTGATTTCCTTCATTAGTGAAAATGGTGTATTGCGATGGAAAGCTATAAGCACGCCTCGTTTTTTAGAGGAGGCCGAAGCTGTGTATACTTGGGGGTAGTCTTTACTGAAAAATTTGGGAGTGGATTGTGACGCAAAATGAGTCTCTTGGAGGCAAACTATATGTGCTTTCTTGGATGAAAATGTGCGGAAGGCTTTAGTGCGTTTGTGTGGAACGTTTAGTCCCTGAGTATTTAATGATATGATGTTTAATGGGGCCATGGAGTTGGGAAAAGTAAATATGTGTTGGTGTTTATGTTAGAACGTGTGTCATATAAGAAATTATTTGTCTCCAGAGTATAGGGGTGGAGGGAAAGGAGATAATGACTGAAAAAGAAAATACAATTAATATACAATATTGAAATATATCTTAACATATCTATGTTCTTAATGTGTCCGTTGGGAGGAGAAAATCTCTCCCTCCAAGGGTACATGAGCCACTGTCAACTGCCCGGTGTGCACCGAGCTGCTGAGGGTAGCAAGAGAGGGTGCAAGGAACTTCCCTGCAGGACACCAAGAGCCAATCATATAATTTCATTTTTCAAGCAAAAAATAAAAATGTAAGATTAAGGCAACCTCAGAGACAAAGAAGAGAAGAGAGAGAAAAAAAAGTTATAATAAGGTGCCTAAATTATTAGGAACATTTCTTAAATAAGATTATGATAAAAATATTGATTGGAAGTCAGAGAAAAAACTCGGCAGTAGCCATTCTGTTGAAAAGGCAAGATAGTAGCCTCAGTACAGGTGTTTATCAGTCCATAGTGTCAGCCAGATCTGGAGGTGGAGATTGTATGCGACTTCTTTTCTGTGGATTGTAGTCTTCTTCTCTTCTGAAAGCAGAGGAGGGAGTATCAGCATATGAGGATGATTTTTGGCGAGTGTCCGCAGCATCTCTTGATGTGTTTATCATCCCTAGTTTCTTTAAAGTAGTTTGCAGGTCCTTAGCTGTTCGGCACATATATTTGCGACTTTGGAAAGTAAAACGCACTGAGAAAGGAAAGCCCCATTGGTAGATTATGTCATTTCGCTGTAATATTTGCAGTAATGGTTTCAGGGTTCTTCTTTTGTTGACTGTAACCTGTGAGAGGTCTGTGAATAATTGATATTTATTACCCTGGTAAATTAGGGGATCTTTATTTCTAGCTGTATTTAGCAGTAGTTCCTTAGTGCGGTAGAACTGCAATTTTGCGATAATGTCACGGGGAGGACCATCTGTTTTCTTTGGTGCTAGGGCTCTATGAACCCGGTCCATTTCAAGACGCTCTAGTGGGATAGCTGGTTGTAATTCTTGAAAAAGTGCAGTAATAGCACCGTTTAAATCAGTCACAGATTCGGGTATTCTTCTAATACGTATATTGGAGCGTCTTGCACGATTTTCTAAATCCTCCAATTTGGATTGTAATATGTCATTTTCCTCTTTAAGAAAATCAATTTCTGAGGCAATATTAGATGTATAATTTTCCAGATCGTCTGGTCTAATTTCCAGTGCTGATGTACGCTGACCAAGTATTCTAATTTCTTTGGTAAGGCTTGTGGTGATGATATCTGCAGTGGTTTTTAGTGATTTTTGAAGCAGATGTTCTATTTGTTTCAGCGTTACAGGAGGGGATAAGTCTTTTTGTGTGGAAAGTTCTAAATTCTCCAGAACTGACATATTTTTCTCAGGTATTTGGTTAGAGAGACTATGTGCTTTTAATGAGAGAACATCTTTATGTAAAGCAGCAGAAGGGGCTGTCTGTTTGTTCTCCTCACTGTGTCTCCCCTCAGAGGGGGAGGGTTTCAGTGCCATACTGCTGTGTGTGTGAGGCGGCGCTTTCTTGTTAATTTTCTGCCTCATGAGTCTCCTCTGACCCCCCCCGAATGTCACCAATGTAAGGTTGGGATATTTATCTACCATTTGGTATGATATATATGCGGAGGGTCAAGTTACCTCCGCCGTTATATGGCTCCGTTGTCCTGCTGAGAATGGAGCTCTAAGCTAGCATTACCTCTCGGCTAGGCTCCGCCTTCTCCCTCCGGGATTTAAATTTCTCAATGGACAACAATCTTAATAGTACGTCTAGTGCACTGAACAGGGAAAATAAACAATTAAAATTGGTTAAGAAAAAAACACCCAATCACCAGCCGGTCGATGTTTGGAGACTACAACATCCAAGTACAAAAGATTATACATATCATTCGTCAAGACATGTATTCCAGGTTGGATTATATACTTGTGGACCATGGAGTATTGGAGTATGTAGTATAAACCTCAATTGGAATAACATCGATTTCAGATCATGCACCAGTAATGATGAAGATGAGGTTTAATGAGACAGAATATAGGAAGGGTTCATGGAGGTTAAATGAAGACCTCATAGAAAGCACGGAAGTAGGAAACATAATAATAAACAAAATTGAACAATATTTTAAAACCAATGAGATGCCAGAACTAACAAATGCAACAACTAAAACATTTAATGGAACAGGAAACAAGAAAAGTATTTAATAGAGTTGCAAAGGAAAAATATAAGTTGGGAAACAAGCCTGGGAAATATCTTGCAAAAACCTTAAGGCCGCGTACACACGGGCGGACTGTCTGACGGACTTGGTCCGCTGAAACGTGTTTCAGCGGACAGTCCGCTCGTGTGTGGGCTTCAGCGGACTTTTTCAGCGGACAGTCTGGCGGACTAAGTCTTTCGGAATTACCGTAATATTGTCTGTCCAAACTTGGTTTCAGCGGACAGTCCGCTCGTGAGTAGGCTAGTTCGACGGACTAAGTATGGCGCATGCTCAGAAAGGATTTACACGGCCGAAGTTTGCATTGCAGTGTATTGGACGTCGTATTTCTAGTCCCGTCGTACGTGCTGTACACGTCATCGCGCAAGCTTTCAGCGGACTGTCTGTTCATCGTGTGTGGTCAAGTCCGTTCATTCAAAAGTAGGACGGACTGTCTGTCGGATTGTCTGACGGACTTAGTTGGACGGATAGTCCGCCCGTGTGTACGCGGCCTAAGAAACAAAAAAACTTTAAATTATATAGAAAAAAAATTAGAAAGGAGAGATGATACATAAAACAACAGATATTGCAAAGAACTTTCAAACATATTACAGTACATTATATGCAGTTAGGAATAAAGAGACATGAAAGGAGGACGAAATAAGAAAACGAAAAATACAGGAATATCTAGGGGATGCCAATTCACCAAAAATTACAGCAGAATGATCCGAGGCCCTAGATGAACCAATCACACAGGAGGAAATCAGAAAGGCTGTAAAGGAAACATCATCAGGGAAAAGTCCAGGCCCAGATGGATTTACGATTAACCACTTTCAGACCGGACCATTTTGCTGGTCAAAGACCAGACCACTTTTTGCGCTTCGGCACTACGTCGCTTTAACTGACAATTGCGCGGTCGTGCGACGTGGCTCCCAAACAAAATTGACGTCCTTTTTTTCCCACAAATAGAGCTTTCTTTTGGTGGTATTTGATCACCCCTGCGGTTTTTATTTTTTGCGCTATAAACAAATAGAGCAACAATTTTGAAAAAAACGCATTATTTTTTACTTTTTGTTATAATAAATACCACCCAAAAAATATATAAAAACATTTTTTCCCTCAGTTTACAGTCTACATATTTTTGGTAAAAAAAATCGCAATAAGCGATTATTGATTGGTTTGCGCAAAAGTTATAGCGTTTACAAAATAGGGATAGTTTTATAGCATTTTTATTAATAATTTTTATTATTTTTTTTTTACTAGTAATGGCGGCGATCATTGATTTTTATTGTAACTGCGACATTGTGGGGGACCCATCGGACATTTTTGACACATTTTTGGGACCATTATCATTTATACAGTAATCACTGCTATATAAATGCAGTGATTCATGTGTAAATGACACTGGCAGTGAAAGGGTTAACCAGTGGGTGGCAGTGTAGGGGCGTGTTACTAACTGTGGGGGGGTTGGGCTTTCATTTAGTGAACACTGATCTCTGCTCCAATCACATGGAGCAGAGATCAGCGTCACTAGTTGCTAGGCAGAATGGAGAAATGCTGTTTACACGGCATTTCCTCCATTCAGCCGTCCCGTGATACGATCGCGGGGATGCCAGCGGCGATCTAGTCCACGGGTCCCGCGACCGGACTCACGGGGGTCCCGACCAGCACGGGAGGGCGCCGCGCTCCCGATGGCAGGGCGGCATTGAAGATTGGATGCACATGTACGCCAACATGCCTGCCCGTGCCATTCTGTCGACGTACATCGTCGTGCGCTGGTCGGGAAGTGGTTAAATACTATAAAAAATGTAAAGAACAATTAGTGTCAAAAATCGGAGATTACTTGAATAAAATAGGGGAGAATGAAGAAATAAGAAGAGAATTTCTGCTGGCTCATATTACAATAATACCTAAGGAGGGATAGGATAGAACTATCTGTTCCAGTTATCAGCCCATGGCTTTGTTAAACTTAGATACAAAGCTATATGCAAAAATTCTGGTGACAAGATTAAAAAATCTGATGCCAGAATTGATAAATGTAGACCAAACAGGATTCATATGAGGAAGAAAGGGCAGAGATAATAGCATAAGAACATGAAGAGAATGTTAATGCTACCAAATGGAAAAGATAGGGGTGCTTAGTGCTACTCCTGTCAATCGATGTGGAAAAAGCATTTGATAGGGTAGACCGGGGATTCATGATGAACACACTCAAATACCTGGGCACGGGTCCAAGAATCATGCGCTGGATTAAAAACGTATATAACCATCCTATGGCTGTGGTAAAGGTATGGTATGGAAGTATGTCGCCACCTTTTGAAATTTGCAATGGAATAAGACAAGGATGCCCGCTCTCACCACTCCTTATATGCGTTATCACTGAAACCACTTTTGGTGATATTACGGAATAGTGTAGATGTAGGAGGGATGAGAGTGGGTGAAGAGGAACATAAGGTGGCAGCATACGCAGATGACATATTATTATATGTAACCAAACCAAGGTTGACACTGCCCAATGTAATGAGAGAACTAAAAAAATATGGGGAACTCAGAGACTTCAAGATTAACCCAATAAAAACAGAACTATTAAGTATAGGATTAGATAAAAAAATAAAAAGCACCACACAGGGAATTTACATTTACGTGGGTAAGAAAAGAACTAGCATACTTAGGAGAAGTTATATCAGGTGAACTACATCCCATTACTCAGAAATTAAAACAGAAATTAACCACTTGACCACTGGGCACTTAAAAACCCTTAACCCTTTCCCGCCGAGCGTACGCACATCTGCGTACTCGGCTTCCGGGGGTTATACCGGGATGATGCCCGCACCTGCAGGCATCATCCCGGTACCGATTTTTACAGCAGGCGATTGGCTATCCAGGCATAACAACCGATGCGGCTAAAAGCCGCTCGGCTGTTTTGCCGGAGGAGCGGGAGGGGACACCCCCCCCTCCCGCCGCCTCTCGCCGCTGTTACCGGTGCTCCCGCTCGATCGGGAGCACCGATTAAAGATCCGTCGGCTCTGGCTGCTGGGGAGGAACTGGAACGAAGCCGTAATCGGCTTCGTTCCAGTCTCCTCATCGTAAACACGGAAGCGACGTCATGACGTCACTTCCCGTTTACTCGGCTGCCAATGGCGCCGGTTTTAAAAAAATATCCGGTATTCAGAATCGCCGTTTTCGGCGATCTGAATACACTGAAGTGTAAAGGAGGGGTGGGGGGTCTTTTAGACCCCCGATCCCTCCATAAAGAGTACCTGTCACCGCCTATTACTGTCACAAGGGATGTTTACATTCCTTGTGACAGCAATAAAAGTGATCAAATTTATTTTATTTTTTTTAAACAATTTAGTCATTTAAAAATAAATAAAATAAATAAAAAAATAAAAAAAAAATTTTCAAAGCGCCTGCCGTCCCCGCGAGCTCGCGAAGCAAAGAAAACGCATGCGGAAGTCGCGCCCGCGTACGTAAACGGTGTTCAAGTCACACATGTGAGGTATCGCCGCGATCGTCAGAGCGAGAGCAATAATTCTAGCAGTAGACCTCCTCTGTAACGCTAACCTGGTAACCGTAAAAAATGTTTAAAGCGTCGCCTATTGAGATTTTTAGGTACCGTACTTTGTCGTCAATCTACAAGTGCGCGCAATTATAAAGTGTGACATGTTTGGTATCTATTTACTCGGCGTAACATTATCTTTCACATTTCGCAAAAAAATTGGGCTAATTTTACTGTTTTGTTTTTATTTTATTCATGAAAGTGTCCCTTTTCCCAAAAAGTTGCGTTTAAAACACCACTGCGCAAATACCGTGTGACATAAAATATTGCAACAATCGCCGTTTTATTCTCTAGAGCCTCTGCTAAAAAAATATATATAATGTTTGGGGGTTCCAAGTAATTTTCTAGCAAAAAATATGGATTTTAACTTGTAAACACCAAATTCCAAAAATAGGCTTAGTCATGAAAGGGTTAATAACCAGACCAATTTTCAGCTTTCGGTGCTCTCACATTTTGAATGACAATTACTCAGTCATGCAACACTGGACCTATATGAAATTTTTGTCCTTTTTTTTCACACAAATGGAGCTTTCTTTTGGTGGTATTTAATCACCGCTGGGTTTTTTATTTTTTGTGCTATAAAAGAAAAAATACAGAAAATTCTGTAAAAAAAAGAATTTTTCTTCATTTCTGTTATAAAATTTAGCAGATTAGTAATTTTTTCTTCATAAATTTTGGCCAAAATTTATACCACTACATATGTTTGGTAAAAATAAGTACAAATTGGTGGATATTATTTGGTCTTTGTGAAAGTTATAGAGTTCACAAGCTATGGTGCCAATATCTGAAAATTGATCACACCTGAAGTACTGACGGCCTATTTCAATTCTTGAGACCCTAACATGCCAGAAAAGTACAAATACCCCCCAAATTACCCCTTTTTGGAAAGAAGACATTCCAAGGTATTTAGTAAGAGGCATGATGAGTTTTTTGAAGTTGTCATTTTTTCCCACAATTCTTTGCAAAATCAAGACTTTTTTAACTTTTTTTTTTTTTCACAAAATTGTCATATTATCAGTTTATTTCTCACACAGCATATGCATACCACAAATTACACCCCAAAACACATTCTGCTATTACTCCCGAGTACGGTGATACCACATGTGTGAGACTTTTACACAGTGTGGCCACATACAGAGGCCCAACATGCATGGAGCGCCATCATGTGAGTTACAGAGGAGGTCTAGGGCTAGGATTATTGCTCTCGCTCTAACGTTCGCAGTGATACCTCACATGTGTGGTTTGAACACCGTTTTCATGTGTGGGCGGGACTTACGTATGCGTTCGCTTCTGCATGCGAGCACTTGGGGACAGGGGCGCTTTAAAAAAAAAAAATGTATTGTTCATTTTACTTTATTTATTTTAGTTTGACATTTTTTTCCCCAAAAATAATTTTTTTGATCACTTTTATTCCTATTACAAGGAATGTAAACATCCCTTGTAATAGGAATATGGCATGACAGGTCCTCTTTACAGTGAGATATGGGGTCAATAAGACCCCGCATCTCACCTCTATCCTGGGAAGCCTGAAAAAAAAAAGATTCTGGATTTGATCGTATTGGCGAGTTGGTAGAAGCACCGGAGGGCGGCGGGAGGGGGGGGGTGTCTATGGCTGGGTATCGCAGGGTATCACCGACTATGGCTGGGTATGGCTGGGTATATCAGAGTATGGCTGGGTATCTCAGAGTATGGCGTTGCAGAGTATTGCGTTGCAGAGCATTGCAGGATATTGGAGGGTGTTGCAGAGCATTGCAGAGTGTTGCACGGTATTGGCGGGTGTTGCAGAGCATTGCAGAGTGTTGCAGGGTATTGGTGGGTGTTGCAGAGTGTTGCAGAGCATTGCAGAGTGTTGCAGGGTATTGGCGGGTGTTGCAGAGCGTTGCAGGGTATTGCAGAGTGTTGCAGAGTGTTGCAGAGTATTGCAGGTATTGCAGAGTAATGCAGAGTATTGCAGGGTATTGCAGAGTATTGCAGAGTATTGCAGTGTAATGCAGAGTATTGCAGAGTATTGCAGAGTAATGCAGAGTATTGCAGAGTATTGCAGAGTATTGTGGTGTAATGCAGAGTATTGCAGTGTAATGCAGAGTATTGCAGAGTATTGCAGAGTATTGCAGAGTAATGCAGAGTATTGCAGAGTATTGCAGAGTATTGCAGAGTAATGCAGAGTATTGCAGAGTATTGCAGAGTATTGCAGAGTAATGCTGAGTATTGCAGAGTAATGCTGAGTATTGCAGAGTAATGCTGAGTATTGCAGAGTAATGCAGAGTAATGCAGAGTATTGCAGAGTATTGCAGAGTAATGCAGAGTAATGCAGAGTATTGCAGGGTATTGCAGGGTATTGCAGAGTAATGCAGGGTATTGCAGAGTAATGCAGAGTATTGCAGAGTAATGCAGGGTATTGCAGAGTAATTCAGGGTATTGCAGAGTCTTGCAGGGTATTGCAGAGTAATGCAGGGTATTGCAGAGTAATGCAGAGTAATGGTAGGGTATTGCAGAGTAATGCAGAGTAATGGCAGGGTATTGCAGAGTAATGCAGAGTAATGGCAGGGTATTGCAGAGTATTTGCAGGGAATTGAGGGGTTAATTTTCGGTGAGCAGCGATGTGGGCACTGCAGATGCAGCCCACATCGCTGCTGACACCGATCTCTTCCCCCTCCGCTGTTCCGATCGGTACAGAGAGGGGGAAGGAGGAACCGGCGTCATAACATGACGCCGGTTTGTTTACAAGTGATCACTCCGTCATTTGACGGAGCGATCACGTTTACCGTGATCCGTGATGCGCCGGGTCCTATGGACCCAGCGGTCACAGATGCTCTCGAGTGCGCGCCCCAGAGAGCAGAATTCTGGGACGTCATATGACGGCCTCCCAGAGTTAAGAAACCGCCCTGTAGCCGTCATTCGGCTATAGGGCGGTTATTAAGTGGTTAAGAAAATGTTGATGAGACCTCTGTCCTGGATAGGTAGGATATAAAAATCGTGATCCTACCAAAAATAGTACACAAGTTCCAAATGTTGCCGATAGCAATACCACAAAGTTTTTTTTAGAATAATAAAAAAAATGATGTTAAAATATATATGACAAAACAAAAAACCCAGAGTAA
Source organism: Lithobates pipiens (assembly GCF_037356315.1). Taxonomy (NCBI): domain Eukaryota; kingdom Metazoa; phylum Chordata; class Amphibia; order Anura; family Ranidae; genus Lithobates; species Lithobates pipiens. Next base: position 210,303,860 of record NW_027507718.1, on the reverse strand, counting down.
ATTTTGCACTACTTATGGGGGTTTAGCAGCACATGACATAAAAAGATACTATAAAGAGGTTATAATAGCACGTTTGATGGAATGGGCAAATGTAAACACTGGAAAGAGGTGGGTGAAGATGGAAGATACTTTAAGCACGACACTAAGGCAAAACAATATTTGGATACCACGGAAATTTGGAACATTAGACACAGAATCACATGAACTGACTAGAAATGTATTTAAAATATGGGACACAATATATCGCCAGGGAAAATGGAAATATAATTCACCCACAAGCACTAATTTTTTTTTGTCCCTGAAAAGGGACACTTTTTGGTAGTCAAATGGGAAACTCACAATTAAAAGATGTTATCGCACAGGGCAGAACAAGGACACACCAGGAACTAAAGGTTAAAAACAGGTGGCAGAAGATCAACGAGTGGGAATATTTACAGCTAAAATATTTTGTAAGTACAATACCGCAACCAATCAGGGATGGAAAGGAGTCCATTAGAAAATCTTTATAATATAAAACCACCGTTAAAACATAGGATATCCCAAGTGTGTGAAATCCTGACAGAGCTAGAGGGACGGGGACCACTACCTTTTTATAGAAAAATGGGAACAGGAAATGGGCATAAAATTGGAGGAAACACGATTAGAGAAAATGATAGGAGCAGCACATAACTATGGAACAGATATAAATACAATAAAAGGGAATTATACGTGCTTGGTAAGATGGTACCTAACACCAGAGAGGCTCTATGAATATCAACAAGATAAATCACCCCCAGTGCTGGAGGGAATGTAAACAAATCAGCACAATGATACATATCTGGTGGAATTGCCCAAAAATAAAATAATATTGGCAGGAAATTCAAGAATAGTTAGAGATAACAGGGGAGAAGATTTTAAATAACCCCTGGACCTATCTGTTTAATGGTACAAATGATACAAAAAAAATACAAGAAAATGTTAATTAGATTTCTATCGAACGCCACAAAGGGACTAATACCAAAAAATGGTTAAATGTAGGAAAACCAAGTTTAACCACTTCCCGACTGGCGCACGCTGATGTACATCGGCAGAATGGCACGGGCAGGCAAATGGGCGTACCTGTACGTCCCTTTAAATTTGCCGCCCTGCTATCTTGAGCGCACCGCTGGGAGCGTGCCCGCGTGCCGGTCGGGACCCCTGTGAGTACGGTCACGGATCCCGCGGACTCGATCGCCGTGGGCATACCCGCGATCGTCTCACGGGGTGGCTGAACTAGGAGATGCTGTTGTAAACAGCATCTCCCAGTTCTGCCTAGCAACAAGTGACGCTGATCTCTGCTCCATGTGATTGGAGCAGAGATCAGTGTTCACTAAAAGAAAGCCCAGCCCCCAACAGTTAGTAACACGCCCCTAGGAACACTTAACCCCTACACTGCCACCCACTGGTTAACCCCTTCACTGCCAGTGTCATTTACACAGGAATCACTGCATTTGTATAGCAGTGATTGCTGTATAAATGACAATGGTCCCAAAAATGTGTCAAAAATGTCCGATGTGTCCACCATAATGTCGCAGTCACAATAAAAATCGCTGATCGCAACCATTACTAGTAAAAAAAATGATTAATAAAAATGCCATAAAACTATCCGCTATTTTGTAAATGCTATAACCAATCAATAATCGCTTATTGCGATTTTTTTACCAAAAATATGTAGAAGAATACGTATCGGCCTAAACTGAGGGAAAACAATGTTTTTTTTATATATTTTTGGGGGATATATATTATAACAAAAATTTAAAAATAATGTGTTTTTTTCAAAATTGCCGCTATATTTTTGTTTAAAGCGAAAAAAAAATAAAACCGCAGGGGTGATCAAATACCACCAAAGAAAGCTCTATTTGTGGGGAAAAAAAGGACGTCAATTTTGTTTGGGAGCCACGTCACACGACCGCGCAGTTGTCAGTTAAAGCGACGCAGTGCCGAATCGCAAAAAGTGGTCTGGTCTTAAGCCAGCAAAATGGTCCGGGGCTGAAGTGGTTAAAAGAGTGGTTGGAAAGAGTAGATTATACTTGTAAGATGGAATACCTAAGCAGCAGAGATGAGGGACAGGTCAAAAGATATAGCGAGATCTAGGAAAGATGGTTGGCTTTTAAGTTGTCTGGGAAATTCGCAGAAGGGATGAAGGAGGAGGTCAGTGGTAACTGAAATAAGAGACACGGCAGAGGGCAGATCAGGGGGGAGGGGCGGGAGCAAAGGCGGATCCAGAGTCTCTGGAGGGGCACTGCCAGAAAATAAGGTGTTGCTTACAGAACTGTATTTAACGTATTGTACAGACAGGGATTTTTCTTTTACCAAAAATATGTAGCAGAATACAAATTGTTTTTTTTTTCAAAATTGTCGCTCTTTTTCTGCTTATATTGCAAAAAAAAAAAAAAAAAATTGATGTGATCAAATACCACCAAAAGAAAGCTCCATTTGTGGGAAAAAAAGGACATCAATTTTACTTGGGTTACAACATTGCATGACCACGCAATTGTCAGTCAGTTAAAGCAACACAGTGCAGTATTGTAAAAAAATGGCCTGGTCATAAGGGGAAGTAAGAGGTTCTGGAATTGAAGGGTTAAGACTAAACAAGTCAAGACTAAAAGGGCATTTTTTTCATACATAATGGCACACATGTATTCATTCTTTTTTTTTACTTACTTTTAGTCAAATAATTTGGTGCTCTGGTGGGGGGATGGGCTCCCATGCAGGAGCAATCGAGTCCAGTTGGTTGGATCCAGTAATTTCACTGTCAGTGTCCACAGCCTTCTTCTTGTATCCATGCCGCTCTGCATATTGCAAGGTGGATAAGATGGAGGGAGGAGGTGGGTGGAGCCAACACTCATCAGGGGCGGAGGCCTGCAGTCAGTGTCAGGGCCATCTTTAATATTGATTGGACCCTGGGCAAAAAATTTCTTGGGCCTCCCCATGCAGTTTCGCTCTCCACCTGCTTTGAGGCATGCAATAAATAGCAGCTAGACTCAAAATCCGTTTATTGAATTAGATCAGGCTACGATTGAGATTGGTCGCCAGAGGTTACAGTGTATCGTTACAGCTCACTGATTAGTTGCTAGAGGTTACCGCACATGATTTATGCTTGTTGATTGGTTACTAGAGATTGCTGTACATCAATACTTCTCACTGATTGGTTGCTAGAGGTTACTGCACATCATTACTGCTTACTGATAGGTTGCTAGAGGTTACAGCACATCATCTCCTCACTGCCTGCAAACCATGGACTGGGGTGGCGAGGGGACCCATTAATAGACAGAAAACTCCTTGGGATCCTTATTCAATCATTTTGTATATATAAAATGTCTGTTTTTTAAGGGCCCATATACACTAGAAACTGTGTGTTTTTTTGTGCATCTGCGTATGCATTTTACTTGTGTTTGACATGTTCGCACTGCAGTGTTTTGGCGTGTGGAAGGACAGGTCATCAAAACAGCCAAACTTGTCTATTATTTTCAGAGTACATTTACATGCATTCCATTACATTAACATGCATTTACGTGCAGTTATGCGCATTTGAAAAAAATGCAGCATGCTGTACTTTTTCTACTGCATTGCACTGTAACATAATACATTTGTGTGAACTATGCTCATTATCTAACATTGATTTTGGACTGTCTACATAATGGAAATGCATTAAAAAACAAAGCATGGCAAAATTATATAATAATATAATAATAGGAATAACAACAAAACAGAAAAATAATAGCAGAGAGGAGAAGGGGAGTAAGGAGTTGATTAGGGCTGATTAGGTTACCCAATGCCCTGTACACACGACCGGTTTTCTCGTCGTGATAAACTCTGAAGATTTTTCCGACAGCATTCCGACGGAATTCCGCTGAAACTGTCTTGCATACACACGATCACACCAAAATCCGACCGTCAAGAACGCAATGACGTACAACACATACGATGGAACTAGAAAAGGGAATTTCAATAGCCAGTAGCCAATAGCTTCCGTCTCGTACTTGCTTCAGAGCATGCATTGTTTTTGGTCCGTCGGAACAGCATACAGACAAGCAGTTTTCCCGATAGGAATTGGTTCTGTCTGAAATATTTAGAACATGTTCTATTTCTAGGTCCGTCAGAATTTTCGAAAAATAAAGTCCAATGAGGCATACACACGATCAAAATATACGATGAAAAACTTCCGTCTGACTTTTTCTGTCGGACATTCCGCTTGTGTGTACACTGCATTAGAGTTAATAAGGGAATAAATAGCAATACATTTGATGTTTGTTTTTTAACTTGTAATGTTTCTTTACTGGTGTCATACCTTTGTTCAGCATATCAATGAAATAGTAAATACAATGAAAAAATGCATTGTATTTAGTTAAGTTTCATTTTACAGAAGAGCAACTGTATTTTGGCAAATGCTCCTGCTGTGTGATCCAAAGCAATTTCCAGCTTTTAACAGAGTGGTAGTGGTGAAAGGGGAGCAGGAGAAAGGGTGCAGGATGCAAGAGATTGGTAATAATAGGTTATCCTCGCGCTACAATGGTAAATTCAAGAAGACTGGTATGGTTGCAGCAAAAACACCGGCAGAGGTGCAAACCCTCCCCTCAAGTGATAGTAAGTATATAGTAAATGGTGTTGCGCTCCACACAAAATTAATTAAATCTAATAATTAATAAATAATCGCATAAAATCTTAAAGTGTCCTGTGTAAGTATCTGGAGGAAAAGTTTTGGGGGCGCCCACATTGTATTTGGGATATACACCGCAAATCATTGGAGTGTTCCTACACCTACTGAGGACATACATCCTAATTGAGGATACACCTGCTATATTGGAGCATATTGCTGTCTAACTGACAGCAGTGAGGTAAGGTACCCACTGCACTCAGTGTGTGAGCACCCACGTTTGAGGAGCTGCAAGATCACTGGTGGAACTATCCCGGGGTTGTTCACAGGATTAACCCTTCACATAGCACAGCGTGGATTCACTTTATATTTTTTTTGCATGAACTGAATTATTAGCCTTTTATGCGAATTTAAGAGACACTTTTTAGGAACCCCTCTTTTTTTGGATTTATTGTCTTTTTACTTTTTGATATATATTTTTTATATATACATTTTTTTTTTTTTTTTATATATTCTGTTATTGTGTATTCATTCTTCTCTTACACAAGTTTTCTGTACGCACGTTGGCACTTGGATGTACTTTCATGGACTGTCACACTTTTGTTTGATGTCACGATTCTTTTGCATTGTTATTATCAGGATTTGCTTTTTTATCTATATTATTTCACTTGCACTTTATTATGATTGTATAGATCATTTAGATCTTCTTTTTATGAACAACACTAGGAATAAGTTATATTCTGAACACTCTATTAATCACTTGGTATAAATTTTAGCACAAAAGTTTGTAGTTATAATTTAAAGTAATTTTAATCGCATGAGTGCGTCTTTAAGATTTTATGTGATTATTTATTAATTATTAGATTTAATTAATTTTGTGTGGAGCGCAACACCATTTACTATTTACTTAGGATGCAAGAGATGCATCCTTGAACTTTTTTTTGAAGTTTTTCAAGATGTATCTCTTAAAGTCCCCAAGTGGATTGAAACAGGAGTAGGTTACAGAAGGCAGGGATGCTTGCAAATGAGCATTTCCAGCATGAATCAATACTGCCTTTGTCTAATGCTTTTCAGGTGTCAGACTTGGTTTCTTGAAGTCAGACCCTTCTATGTATAGTTTCAGAGGGCAAGCACATTACCACATGAAAAACTCAGTTTTTAAGTCATATAACACATGACTTGTGCAGTATTCATTGTTTATATTATTGTGTTATAAACTTAGCAGTATTTAAAAAAAAATATAAGCTTTTTTTGTACATGTAAACAATTAAATACAGTTTTAAAGCGCCTCTTGGCACAAAAATTTGCATTTTCAGAAGAAATCATTTCTATAATGATATGGTGGCAGAGTTGTGGTGTTTGAGGATGTGTGTTAAAAACTATCCAACATCTGCTACTTTAATTGGCCACAAGGGAACTCTTGATTGAAGTATAGTATACAGTATATCAATTATTGGATTCTTTTTACTATGAGATCTTCACCACTGTAGACAGCTGACTTTGTTTAATTACTTTAAAGCTTGGAAAATGTACATGTCATATATTAAATAACTGTATTTTAAAGGCTATTAAAACAACAAGCTGAAAAAATACAACAGGGACTGTTGCTACGTTTGTAAATGCTTTATAACATTTATACACGAGTTTTTGCTTTTCCTTACATACCTGGAATAGTAACTAGTAAATATTGTATACAAACTACATACAACTCTTTGGTATTATTTTAATTGTACCGCATACCATTCTTTTACTGTCACAGACTAAACATAATGCTTTTTGATTTTTTTCAGTATCAGTTATACAAATATAAGTATCAGTTTTACAAATGTAAAAATAAAAAAACTGTTTTACTTTGGCTTAAAACAAATGGAACAGACCTAGGTTAAAATATTAAATGTACCCACAGATGTTTAGATATTGAAAGTCCTGAAAGCTTCCTTAATGTTAGGATGATTAGAAGTTTCTTTACCCTTGGCCATCATCAGGAATTCCATGGTATTATTACAGTCTCCTCTTTTATGGACCCAGCCTAGATCATATCAAGAGCTATGTTGATGATCCACCAGCTTACTAATGTGTCAGCAAACTGAAAGAATTCTAGTGGATCACTGACAGAGTCCAAAGGGGCAGAAAAAAATCAGGATCCCTTTTCACTCCAATGCTGAAGGTGTTCAGTCAAGGAATCCAACATAAATCAAGATCCTTCCTTTATTTGTGACTGATTTTTTAATGTGTAAAGACATATTTGAAAAGAAGCAGCAAAGCAAAGATGAATTAAATAACTACAACACAAAAGAATCTCAAGGGGAACTTCTCAGGTCTGGCTCCTAGACTCTTTAGGTAAAGATGAACTAACCTTTTATAAGGTTTGTTTACCTTTTCATAAAAAAATGAAAACTAACACACTACAGCCCAGGGGTGGATCCGAAGTCTAGTCTCGAGAGGGGCACTGCCAAAAAATATGTGTTTTTGCAGGCAATTTATCGGGGCAATGGCTGGTGTTAATGCTTTTATCATCACTGCAACATGGTTGTTATGGTGTCAGGATGATTGAAGCGCATTATTTCTATTATTACATTGTAATATAAATTGAAATAGTTAAGCTCACCATAATGCAGAATCAGTGGGAGTCCCGAGGGTGTCACTTTCCACGTCGACCTGCCTTCAGATGCACCTCGGCTCACCTGTAGACCGGCCCACCCACGCATTCACCCAATGACTGCCCTGCCCTCCAGCACACTCACCTGCTGCCCTCCCCCTCACTCACCTGCTGACTTGCCCGCTCAGGCGCTCAATTACCTGCTGACTCCCACTGACTGGCACGCCCACTCGTTAACCCTACCGCACACACGCCCACCCACTCACTCATCTGCTGACTGGCCTGCCCACTCACCCGACAGCCCATTGTTAATTTGGATATGCTTTTGCCCCGTTGCCCCCCTGGATCCACCCCTGCTACAGCCTCCCCACTTCCTGGTCTCCACTGAATTACCTTCATGGGTAATGAGCTTTCAGTGCCCATGCAGCTAATGCAGTGGTCCAGCAATATGAAATGCTCAATTTTATTCCCATTTTAAATACATTTTAAAAAATGCTACAATAAAGAATATTTACAGAAAAGATATTACAAAAACAGATAATAGCAACAGTAAAATAAATGGAAAATAAAGTGAAAAAAAACCAACAACTTCTTAACAAAGTTTGCCTGGTCTTTGGTTCCAGCAGAATCTTATTCATTGCAGAGGTGTCACTTGTGAAGTTTAATGTCTCCAGCTTAGCTCTGTTGCAGTGTGAGTTATGTGAAATGTATTTACCACACAAGATTTCAAATCTAATCATCTGTCACTCACTTGAGCATTTTGGAGAAAAGTGGGTGCATTGTGTTCAGCATAAACATTTCTTTTTTCTCATTTAGGGGTTCAATAGGCCATATTATTGCTACATGGAATGCTATGTAGCAGATACATTAATGATACAAACCCATTTTAGTTGTGTGTTAAAGTGTTGATCAACTTTAAAAGGAGTTGTGTCCAGGTTTTAGGGTAAGTATTACATTGCTACCCTAAATACATACTCTGTAAGGGAGGGGTGACTGTCTGGGGACCCTGATGTAAGGGGGGGGGGCTCTCTGGGGACCCTGATGTAAGGAAGGCGCTCTATGGGGGCCCTGATGTAAGGGGGCTCTATGGGGACCCTGATGTAAAGGGGGCTCTATGGGGACCCTGATGTAAAGGGGGCTCTCTAGGGACCCTGATGTAAGGAGGGGCCCTCTGGGGACCCTGATGTAAGGGAAGGTTCTCTGGGGACCCTGATGTATACACACGCACACATGTATATTATATACATGTGTATGCCTGCCCAAGCATATAACTTTTTTTACTTTGCTGCTATGGGCTCTAGCCCGAGATCTTTGGTAGACCTAGCAATGCCTCTGGTGGGGGCCCTTCATGGTTTCTTGCACCAGGGCCCTGAAGATTCTAGTTACGCCTCTGATCTATTGTCTTGTATAACATATTGAAGTAAAATGTAAATGTAGTAAGTGTGTTGTAACATGTACAAAAGGAAGAGAAGAAGACAAAGAATAGGATGGTACAAAGAGAGGGTAGCATAACAGAATAAACCAAAAAGATGTTGGGAGAAGCTCAACTTGCATTTTAAAAGCAAATTATTAAAAATGGTCACAACATATCTATTTAATGTACTTACAACTTTGTGGAACAACATAAAAAAAATAATAAGGTAAATGATTACACAATTTCTGTCATGTTCAATGACATGATATTCAATGTCTACTTACTGCCTTTATCATTTCCTTCACTTTGTAAATTATGTTATCTCTAGATCTAGAGTCGGTACCCTGGCAGCCTTCATCCACCATATCCATTATGTTGTCTGGCAGCTATCCTCTAACTAACCACAGTAGCTTCTTATTAAGGACTCTCCCTGCTGTCTTCCTTAAACCTTGATCATTTTCCATAATACCAACTGCTGCAATTAGTGCTAAACACGCCCACCTGTGCTTTGTATTGTACCTCAATACTGAAGCTTGCTCTCTACGTCTCTTTCATTACGTTGTGTTCCAGTGTCTCTGGCATTCTGCACCCTCCATTCTCTGAAATGTTTTCCTTTTTGGGTATGTTATCCCAAAATCCTATACCCACTATTTTCTGCCATATTGGAGAAAACTCACAAGTAGATATTAAATGACAAATTATCTTTTATTAATGTACAGTCTTGCATTTTCTTAGGCTTGATTAGACATGTGCAATTCATTTTGGTCCGAATCAAAATTTGGACACATTTTTGGTTATTTGGAGATTCAGATGTATCCAAATTTCCAAAAAACAATAGTAACAGGTTTAGTTCAGTTTGTCTCATTTATTCACTATCTAATAAATTCAAAATTTTCAGAACCATTGGACTTAGAATCAATTGAACATTTATTGACTGATTCAAATTCTGTGTGTGAAGAATAGCTGGTTGTTAAGAAGCAAACCAGGCAGGCAGCCAGCCACCACTTTCTTAACCTCCCTGGCAGTATGATTATTTCAGATTTTAGGTGCTGAAAGCGGTACAATTATTTTGCATGAAAATTTGCCGTTTTATATTGTAGTCCTGTAATTCTTAGGAATAACTCACTTAAATCTGTCCAAACCAGAGTCTAGCAGACATCCCGGGTATGATAAAGTTTGAAAAATGAAATCATAAATTATATATAATAAATAACTATAAATAATTATGCCAAATAATAATATAACAATAATAAAAATTATTCAATAATGACCCCTCTCTTTCTCCCATGTGCTGGAGGTGTGGAAATGCCAAGGGAACACATTATCATATTTTCTGGCAATGCGCTCTAATTGCTCCTTTCTGGTCCATGGTATCTCACATGCTCCAGCAGATTTTTGACACCTCCATTCCATTGGACCCTGTCCACCTTCTCCTAGGCCTTCCCTTCCCGGGGTTGGGGAAGGCAGCTAATAAATTAGCCTCCTATGTTCTGCTTGCTGCTAAAAGAGCTATTCCCTCTAATTGGTTATCTACTCAGCCCCCAACCCAGACTCAGCTGATACGAACCATCAAGGACATACGCAGAATGGAACATATGACGGCTATGGTGGAGGATGGGACTGACCGGTTTGGCGTGATTTGGGCCCCCTGGGACGCCTCGACCTTTGGGCTCCCGCAGGTGCCCTCGGTACCCCTAGCCACCCAGTCATTAGCTATCCCCTAGTGTTCCCTATCCTTCTCGATCCCCAGTGTTTGGTATCATGTCGGTACTTTAAGTCTTTTTTACTGGCCCAACAGCCACTCGAAGCTTACCTTATCTCTTGAGGAAATTTACAGTGGTAGGAAGCCCTCTTCTGTCAGATTTTAGTCATGTTATTGAAGCACCAGTTCAAGACCCCAACCTCTGCATTACGAAATATACGATGACTCTCAGTCTTTCTTTTTATTTTAATATTGTTTTACGTACTACTTTTCTGTTTTTTTTTTTTTCCTTTATGTTTCGCTTTGTTTTCTTTTATTCATTTTTATTTATTTTTTTTGACTGCTACTATACCTGTAGTCACCATGAGGTTCTATCAGTCTCTCCAATACGGTATGCTCCAGACATTCCTTGTCTATTGTCAGTTCTGTATGTCTTTATATTCTGTAAAATTTCTCTCAATAAAAATTACAATTTAAAAAAAATTATTCAATAATGTAATCAAATCAAAAACACTGAAATTTGTTCATTTGCAGAATTGTCACTGTCATTACTTTTCAGTATTTCATGACGGATCCCCCCACAAATCGCTATCGCTCAATTCTGCGAGTGATTCTAATTTTTTTTTTTTTTTTCCAAAGACTAATTTATTATCACTGTTTTCTAGCTAAATAATCTAAAATAATTTTTGCAGGAAAAGGGACAGTTTTTGGTTGCTATGGACAATCTCCAGTTTCCAGGCATAAAGAACAGTTTTTATATTATAAAACTGCATGCAGGACACTGGGCAGAACACTGAGGACAAAGGGGATGTGTAATAATTACATACAGAAATGTAATCTGTAAGATTACATTATACTGTATGTAATGTGTGTGTTTCACTTTTTGAATTTGGCGCTGTTCTCCGTCCCCATGCATCGCAACGCTCGCAGGGAACGGAGATCGGCTCCATGATAGATCGAGCGGAGCACGGCTCGCTCGTACAGCGGGAGGACATCGCTGGATCCAGGGGACAAGGTAAGTAAACTCTCCCTGCATTCAGCGATGCGATCCCAAGTCTGGCTCAGGGTTACCGCTTTTGGTATAAAATCTCCACCCCGAGCCAGACTCGGGAATACCACCAGGGGGGTTAACAACCGTTGACTTATAATCTGTCAGCAGGGTTTCCCCACTGACAGCTGAATGTAAAAAATAGAATGCTGGCGATGAAAAACAAAGAAAAAGTACTGCCTGGAGGGCAGCAAAGGGGGCACAAGCAAGTGCCCCCCCTCCTGAACCGTACCAGTCCAGATGCCCTCAACATGGGCGGGGTGCTTTTGGGACAACACCATGTTGATGAGGACAAAGGCCTCTACCCCACAACCCTAGCTGGTGGTTGTAGGGATCTGCAGATGGGGAGCTTATCGGAATCTGGAAGCACCATTTAACAAGGGGGCCTCCAGATCCTGCCCCCCCATGTGAATGAGTAGGGGTACATTGTACCCCTACTTATTCACCACAAAACTGTCAAAATAAATAAAAACACAGAGACAGTTTTTGATAATTCCTTCATTTAAAAAAAAAAGTAGTAAATCCAGCGTCACTCATGATGAATGTCGCCACTTACCCCCCAAAAAAAGAGGTCCACACACAACCAAGGCTCCCATCAAAGTCATCGCCCAGGGCATGCTGGGTCGATGATGTCACAAAGGGGTGGGGTCACTCAGCGACATCATCAGATGGCTCTGCTGTTTAGTTATTTAAGAACTGTCAAAAGCAGAGCTGTCAGACGGTGGAAGCCTTCATCAGGTATGGGGACATTGTTTTTGATTTTTTTAGTAAAGGAATTGTCAAAAATAGTTTCTGTGTTTATATTTATTTTTTACACTTTTTTTACACTTTTTTTTACACTTTTTTTGGTTAATGAGCAGGGGTATAATATAGCCCATACTCATTCACATGATCTTGGGTTCTTGTTAAAGTGGACTTCCAGATTCCGACAAGCCCTTTCCCACAGAACCCCACAATCACTAGTCAGGGTTGTGGGGAAAAGGTCCTTGTCCTCATCAACATGGAAAAAAAGGTGCCTGGGAGAAGGCAGAGCCCCCCTACCCCAAAGCACCCCCCATGTGGCCTGGAATGGTTCAGAAAGGGGGAGGTGCTCATTCAGATAAAAGTCTGATATGGATAGGGGGAACCCCAGGCTTTTTTTTTCTTTACTTTTCATTGTCGGTATTCTTTTGTTTATATTTATTTAGCTGTCAGAAGGAAAAACACACTGACAGGTGATGAGTCATGAGTTTTTAAGGGCATGGAAACTGGGTTTCTGGCCCACTCCTTAACAACGAGCTATTCTTCATACAGAATATGGATCGGTCAATATATTTCCAACCGCTTTGAATTCGAATTGTTCTGAAAATTTTAAATTAATTAACCAAACGAAATGAAGCGAAACAAAACGGCACTAAACTAATTCCAAAATTAATCCACAAAACAAAAAGTAACGTAAATTTATCCAAATAAAAAAACAAATGTTTCCATTCTGCACATGTCTAGCCTTGATCCTTATTAAGAATGAGCTTAGGGGTCAGGCCAAACACATGTTCAGACCAAACCTTGGCTGTTCGGGCATTGGGAAATCCAGAAAAGGGGAGGCAAGCATGTACGCTTGCCCCCACACACTTCAAAAATCATACTATTTTTGATGGGGGGCATATCATAATCTTGAAGTCCTCCTGTGTGAGTGAGGAAGTAGCACACAGAACCCCTACTCATTCACAGAAAAATTTAAGTGTAGGTAAAGACAGAGACAGTTTATGCAAGTCATTTAATACTGTAAAAGTCAAAGTCTGTACATCTACCTCAATCACTTTCTCCAGTGATGTAGATCCATGTCCATCATGCTACTTGATGCCCGTAGACCCACCAAAATTAAATAATAAAACAACTGTGATGCACGTCTGGTCTCAGAACTTTACTTCAATCAGGCAGGGCCTCCTGAGTGATGTCTTTGAACATATATAGAAATGATCATGTATGGTCAATGATGTCATTGGGATCTACATCGCTGGATGACATAATTGATGGTGGATGTACATCATGAGACTTTTTTTGAGTTACTATGTACTCCTTACTTATTCACATAAAAGGGACAATATTTGGGGCCCACTTATCAATAAAGAGGCTTCCAGATTCTGATAAGCCCCCCTGCAGGCAGGCCTCCACAAATTATGGTGTCTAGGGCTGTGGAAAGAGGTATTTTGTTCTCATAAACATGGGAACAAGTTGCTTTGCCAGGGTGGTCTTTGAAAAGCTCCTAGATCACTGTTCATAGAGGAATGAATATTAGATGAGATACATCTGATGGAAGAGATCATAATTTTTTTTTTAAAGTCAACTATGAAACATGCTACACAATTTGGGAAAGATGGGTACACTTTAAGAACTCGGATCCCTGCAAATAATTTATGGAAATAGTCCCAGAGCTCACGATACTATAGAATGTATTAAAAAATATATTAATTGTAGTAGCTTAGAGAAGGCAAGTGAACATGGGAAATATGATAGCAGATGACTTTACTAACAGCAAAGAGTTTTAACCTTTCTGCTTTATCCCCTGAAGCCCACGTTTATCTTTATATAGAAAGATGGAAAAGTTGTTCACTTCTGTTCTTTTCACACATTCGATTTTGAAGCTCTTCCCTGTTGCTCTGCATGTAGTAGCTGAGACACTCCCGGTTTATAGAATCTTTATACAAGCAAAACTGTTTTGTGACCATTGTTTATTATAAAAGTACACAATTTCTCCCTGATACTTAATTTGTAGACTCCATGTGTGGAAAAACTCTTAATTACATTTTACTGGGAAAAAAAATATTTTCTGATTGAAAAGAAATGCATATCAGTGTGTTATGCAAAATCTATTAACCATTCAGCCTAAATTAACCCATTGAGGAATGCCATTCATTTCTGGTTTTCTATAAAAACAAAAATTTGAATGTAAAATTCAAACACCTGCCTTTCATAATAAACATCAGCTCTAAAAATCTGTCCTGTAGTGTAACACCATAACAACATGAAAATGAGTCTTTGGCACCAAAGTTTCATTAAAAAAAGATTTGATTAACAAAGTCAGAGGAAATCTTTGAATACAAAATTCAAAACTGCTATTTTCTTCTTTAAAGTTAAACCCATCTTCGTAAACATTTCAAAGAGATCTGAGTTATGTGTGATAAGATATGGCTGGCATATTCTGGATATTCTATTGTCTCTTTCATAATATGTGCCAAGACACCTAGTGAAAGAGACAGGGAGTCCCTAAAAGCAGTACCACTTGACCAATCTGCTGCAGAAGTGCAGGGATTAGGGGTTACCCTTGTGGTCTGAGAAACTCTGTGCATTAATAGAACATAAGAGCTCATGCAATGGCAGCAGATCTGCGGCAGCTGTTTGTTTAATGTTTCATGCTTTTAGCCACATCTGCTCCAAATGAATGTTAATATTGCAGTGGCATCTACCAAAGAAGGGCTCTGTCAGCTTTGCTGAACATCACTCTGACTTCAGCAACAAAGGAACTCTTGTCCACTCACTGTATTTGTAACATTCTTTATCTTTTGTAGTCTACACTTCTATCTTCTACTTGCAACCGCACAGCAGGCTCTTCTCTTCAAGGAGAAAAATTGCATTAATTTCCAGCACCTTGTCCAGCAATGTCAGATAACAGTTTATTCATCCCCTGGCCCCTGGATGACATTGAAGCTTATCAACAGTGACAAAAGTATATTGAATAATTATCTTGAAATTAATACATTATCCCAAACTTAAATAAATGTCATCTGATCAATATATCTTGGAATGGAAAGGGAAGAGAATGTGAAGGGCATCACTTCATTATTCATTAATTTTAGAGTAATGTAGGCAGATGAAATGGTTATTTCCGAGCACTGCTATTATACTCACTGGCATTTTAAATAACTCCCAAGATTTAACAGTATATATTCCCTTGTCAGAGTGGCTTATAGCTCTTAACACTTTAGCTTCTTCACAATGGCTCTACAATAGCCTTACTAAAGCTGGCAAGGACTTTCGGACATTTCTCCTGTAATTGGTATATTCTACTGTTATATGTCCGCCTAAAATATCTTCTCATAAATCTAATATTCTTTCTCCTGCTAGAATGTTTCATCCATATGCACAGATCAAGATAATTTGTGTACAGCAGTATTGCTTTTAATGACCAAGTTCACAGATCCTTTTTTAGCTTAGTTATGTGAACACTTTAACTAGGTAACTAGTGAAAATATGCTCATTTTAATCAAGCATGACGAGAAGGTTTAATCGTATGTATTTGTTTATTATAAAGTAGAGATTAAAGTGGAAGTAAACCCTCCTATCGTTTTCAGCCAAGGAAGCTGCCATCTTGGCCTCCCTTTGATCTTTAACTGCAATGAAGCTGCACCTGTGATCAGTTATGACACCAGCCATTGGATGGTTTGACAGTTTGGTTGACAGCACAACCAAAAGGCACTATTTTGTCCAATGCATTATACCACAACACACAGTGCATTCACACCTGTGATTCATGTAGCACTGAAGGGCAAGTGTGTTTGTTAATACTATATATGCGTGTAGAAGTACCTTGCCCATGTACAGCCATGCATTAGCGAGCATTATGGTAACATGCGTTAAATTGTAAGTTCTATTGCTCATTCCCACAAATCTGTAATGCCCTGTACACACAAACAGACTTTCCAGCAGACTAGGTCCGGCGGACTTCCCGCCAGACTTCCGACGGAGTACCGACGGAGTTCCAACGGACTTTCCAAACGAACAGACTTGCTCACACATGACCAAACTTTCCGGCAGACTAGGTCCGCCGGTCTTCCTGACGGACTTCTGACGAAGTTATGACGGGACTAGAAAAGGAAGTCAATCTCGCCGCTTTTAGCTTTTTTACCGTCGCCTGGTATGGATTGTAAGGGGAACCCCCTACGACAGAAAAACAGCGTGGGGGTCCCCCCAAAATCCATACCAGATCCTTATCTGAGCACGCAGCCCGGCTAGTCAGAAAAGGGGGTGGGGACAACAAAACGTCCCCCCTCCTTAACCGTACCAGGCTGCATGCCCTCAGCATGGGAAGTGGGTGCTTTGGGTAAGGTGGGGCAAAGCACCTTGTCCCCATGTTGATGAGGACAAGGGCCTCTTCCCGACAACCCTGGTGGTTGGTTCTTGGGGTCTTCAGGCTGGGGGCTTATCAGAATCCGGGAGCCCCCTTTAATAAGAGGACCCCCAGATCCCAGCCCCCCACCCTATGTGAATAAGTATGGGGTACATCATACCCCTACCCATTCACCTGGGGGAAAGAAAGTTAATAAAAAAACACACTAGACAGTTTTTTAAAGTAGTTTATTAGGCAGCTCTGGGGGTCTCTTCCGTCTCCGTGGGTCTCTTCTGACTCCCCCCGCTCTCTCTGGCCTCTTTTCCCACTCTCCGTCCTTCTCTTCCGGTCTCCAGTTCTTCTCCCACTCTCCGGTCTCTTCTCCCTCTCTCCAATTCTCCTCCCGGCTCCTAAACTATCTTCTGCTCTTTTGCTGCTCTTTTGCTAGCGGTGGCCCGGTCCCTTCCATCATCTTCTTCCCTATTCTCTTCTTCCAATGTTGACACAATGCTCTCTGCCGCTGTAATGCTGTGTACATGGTGTGCAATGACTTATATAGGCATGGGGCGGGGTCACCTTGGGTGATGTCAGAGGGCCCCCCTTCCCCAAAGCACCCACCCTCCATTTTTAGGGCATGCAGCCTGGTACAGTTCAGGGGGGGTGCTCGCTCGTCCCCTCTCCCTTTTCTGACTGGCCAGGCTATGTGCTCAGATAAGGGTCTGGTATGGATTTTGGGGAGACCCCATGCCGTTTTTTCGGCATAGGGGGTTCCCCTTAAAATACATACCAGACCTAAGGGACATTGTTCGCTCTCCCTCGTGCTCACTGCAATAGGAAAATGCGCGAGATGTACAGTTCCCAGCTGAGAACCAGCGCGATAGGATTGTGCTGGAAACATTATCGCAGGTAGGTACTGTAGCTACCCTTGTGTCGTATTTGGTCCATCGGACCAGCATACAGACGAACGGGTTTCCCGCCAGGACCTGGATCCGGCGGAGTTCCGGCGGGAAAATGTAAAACATGTTCTATTTCTAAAGTCCGTCGGATTTTTGGACAGCAAAGGTCCGATGGAGCCCACACACAATTGGATTTGTTCCGTCAGACTTTTGCTGTCAAACAGTCCAGTCATGTGTACGGGGCATAAGCATGAATCCAGTCTAAAACACTTGCAGCTTAGTGCATGAAAATGGTGTTGTAAATGGACTCCTTGGGTATAGAAAATTATTATACAGTAAGTGCTGTTTTTTTAATTCATACATTCAGAGTTTTGGCCTATTGGCTGCTTAGAAAGAAAATGGTTGTAGTTGTACTTCAAAGATAGTTTAAAGTGGTTACCTTAATAGAAAAAAGTTCAAGTGTCCAAAAACAAATTCCAACAGGAAAGGTGTATGCAAACTGATGCTGTGAAATCTCAAGCAAAAATCCATACCTGCAGAATTAAAGTACCACAAATCACCCTTAGTGCTTCGCCTTAAGTCCCCTTAGCTCACCAGACATTTTTAGCTCACAATAATGGCTTCCTGGCAACCCACTGCACATTTACTGTTGCAGAGCGGCCCAGCTGCGCAAAACAGCATACCTATACGTTGTTATTTCTTACGGGGGTGGGGCGCACGCACACTGCCAGTGACCCATTTTGATTGGACACAGCGGGAGCCATTCAGCGCGTCTGGTGAACAAGATGTCCATGGGACCCGCCGATCATTGACAGAAGAAGCAGAACATCTTCCTCTCTGACAGACCACCGTTCTGTCAGAGAGGAAGATGGAGAGTCTGTGTTTCTGTTAAGCAGGAACACAGATTTCTCTCTTCCTCCAGCTAAGCCACCCCCCACACAGTTAAAAAGCACTCCCTAGGAGCATACTTGACCCTTTGAACACCCTTGATGTTAACCCCTTCCCTGCCAGCGTCATTAGTACAGTGAGAGTGCATTTTCTAGTACTGATCACTGTGATAGTGTCACTGGTACCCAAAAAGTGTCACTTATGCCGCGTACACACGATCAGACTATCCGGTGGACAATCCGCTCATGTGTGGGATTTTTTCTTTACAAAAGTCCAGCAGACTTAGAAAGAAGTTGTGACTCAAATTTGTCCGCCGGACTCGGCAGTCTGGCGGACAATCCGGCCATCTGTGTGCTAGTCCACCGCGTTCAAAATGAACGGACTTTTCTCCATGTGTGGGCAAGTCCGGTCATGTGTGGGCAGATGTGGGCAGATCCGCTCATTCGGAAAGTCCGGCGGACCTCCGCTGCAAATGGTCCAATCATGTGTACAAGGCATTAGTGTCAAATTTGTCTGCCGCAATGTCGCAGTCCTACAAAAAAATCGCTGATCACCGCCATTACTAGTAAAAATAAAAATGCCATAAAAATATCCCATAGTTTGTAGACATGTTAACTTTGAGCAAACCAATCAATATATGATTGTTGGAATTTTTTTTACCAAAAAATTTAACAGAGTACATACATGCGTATTGCAAAAAATGGCCTGGTCATGAAGGGGTGAAACATTGCAGGGATAAAGTGGTTAAGCTTGGCAAACTCAGCTTCATTAATCATACACCTCCTGGTATGCAGCTTGACTCACAGGTAATCCACTTGCTCAGGTCATAAAATCTTTAAAATATCAAAAAGAAAAACTCCCAGTACATTACCATGAGATTATTTAAAATGTATTCAACAGTATATATAACATATAACATTATCTGTTTCAAACAGGCTGAAACATTCCTGCTGCTAACATTTGTCACCACATTTACAAGTGTCACACAGCTGGTCATCTCACCTATCTACAGAGGCGGCTCTAGGCTTTGTGAGGCCTTAGGCAAAACTTGGACGTGAGGCCCCACTCACGCCAATAATGGGATAAATAATTCAAGTGATAAAAAAATAACGGTGTGCCTCCCCACAGCGCTGCCGACTTCCTTTCTCTGCTTTCCTGCTGACTGCTGTGGGGGATAGTCAGAATGGAGGCAGGAAAAAGGGGCTGGTGAATGTAATTTACCAGCCCCTATCTTTGCTAAAAGAACACAGTGAGTGATCGGTACTGATCACTTACTGTGTATATTCATAACTAAAGCACAGTAAACTGTATTTACTATGCTTTAGTTTATGAATTAACAAGAGCCTCTGTCTCCTGTTCATTCATCTGCAGTGCAGCTGAGGTTAAAGGGAAAGGAACTGGGGAATGTATGTCCTCTGTCTCTTTCTCTGTCTCAATAGTGAGACTTCAGGGGTCCCTTTAGACCCCTGAAATCTCAAAAAAGAAACCAAAAGCGGTGCGGAGTGTATGGAGGTGGGTGATATGTACATGAAAGGGGTACGGAGTGTATGGAGGTGGGTGGTATGTACATGAAAGGGGTGCGCAGTGTATGGCAGTGGGTGGTATGTACATGAAAGGGGTGCGGAGTGTATGGAGGTGGGAGGTATGTACATGAAAGGGGTACGGAGTGTATGGAGGTGGGTGGTATGTACATGAAAGAGGTGCGCAGTGTATGGCGGTGGGTGGTATGTACATGAGAGGGGTGCAGAGTGTATGGAGGTGGGAGGTATGTACATGAGAGGGGTGCAGAGTGTATAGAGGTGGGTGGTATGTACGAGAGGGGTGCAAAGTGTATGAAGGTGGGAGGTATGTACATGAGAGGGGTGCGGAGTGTATGGAGGTGGGTGGTATGTACGAGAGGGGTGCGGATAAACCCCCAGTGTATGAAGGTGGGAGGTATGTACATGAGAGGGGTGCGGAGTGTATGGAGGTGGGTGGTATGTACGAGAGGGGTGCGAAGTGTATGAAGGTGGGAGGTATGTACATGAGAGGGGTGCGGAGTGTATAGAGGTGGGTGGTATGTACGAGAGGGGTGCGGAGTGTATGGAGGTGGGTGGTATGTATAAGAGGGGTGCGGAGTGTATGGAGGTGGGAGGTATGTACATGAGAGGGGTGCGCAGTGTATGGAGGTGGGAGGCATATACATGAGAGGGGTGTGGAGGTGGGTGGCATGTACATGAGAGGGGTGCAGAGTGTATGGAGGTGGGTGGTATGTACATGAGAGGGGTGTGGAGTGTGTGGTATGTACATGAGAGGGGTGCAAAGTGTATGGATGTGGGAGGTATGTACATGAGAGGGGTGCGGAGTGTATGGAGGTGGGTGGTATGTACGAGGGGGATGCAGAGTGTATGGATGTGGGTGGTATGTACATGAGAGGGGTGCGGAGTGTATGGAGGTGGGTGGTATGTACATGAGAGGGGTGCAGAGTGTATGGAGGTGGGTGGTATGTACATGAGAGGGGTGCGGAGTGTATGGAGGTGGGAGGTATGTACATAAGAGGGGTGTGGAGTGTATGGAGGTGGGTGGTATGTACGAGAGGGGTACGGAGTGTATGGAGGTGGGAGGTATGTACATGAGAGGTGTGCACAGTGTATGGAGGTGGGAGGTATGTACATGAGAGGGGTGCGGAGTGTATGGAGGTGGGAGGTATGTACATGAGAGGGGTGCGGAGTGTATGGATGTGGGAGGTATGTACATGAGAGGGGTGCGGAGTGTATGGAGGTGGGAGGTATGTACATGAGAGGGGTGCGGAGTGTATGGATGTGGGAGGTATGTACATGAGAGGGGTGCGGAGTGTATGGAGGTGGGAGGTATGTACATGAGAGGGTTGCGGAGTGTATGGATGTGGGAGGTATGTACATGAGAGGGGTGCGGAGTGTATGGAGGTGGGAGGTATGTACATGAGAGGGGTGCGGAGTGTATGGATGTGGGAGGTATGTACATGAGAGGGGTGCGGAGTGTATGGAGGTGGGAGGTATGTACATGAGAGGGGTGCGGAGTGTATGGATGTGGAAGGTATGTACATGAGAGGGGTGCGGAGTTTATGGAGGTGGGAGGTATGTACATGAGAGGGGTGCAGAGTGTATGGATGTGGGAGGTATGTACATGAGAGGGGTGCGGAGTGTATGGAGGTGGGAGGTATGTACATGAGAGGGGTGCGGAGTGTATGGATGTGGAAGGTATGTACATGAGAGGGGTGCGGAGTGTATGGAGGTGGGAGGTATGTACATGAGAGGGGTGCGGAGTGTATGGATGTGGGAGGTATGTACATGAGAGGGGTGCGGAGTGTATGGAGGTGGGAGGTATGTACATGAGAGGGGTGCGGAGTGTATGGATGTGGGAGGTATGTACATGAGAGGGGTGCGGAGTGTATGGAGGTGGGCAGTATCAAATACATCACTGGTCACTGATGCATTAGTGACCAGTGGCAGTTAATTAACCCCTTTGTGCTGCATTAGTGACACCAGTGTCAGTGTTTATGGCCGTACATTAACCCCATCCATGCTGCATATTAAAAATGCTTTAATAAATTAATCCCCTCAAAGAGTTACTCACTTCAGACAGCACAGCAAAACCACTGTGACAACACTGCCTTAGGTTAGGTTTTTAGCCGACGGCGGGTGTCACGGCTGTCTGCCGCGGTATGGAGTAAACTCGTTTTTACGAGGCCTCCCCCGTCCCCCCCCCCCGCCAAGTCTGCTCCTACCTCCTGGCAGGTTCAGCAACGACTGCCAGCTCCACCTCCACCGCGATCATTTACCAGTCCGGCCCGCTCACCCTGCCAGCTTGGGGACACTGACCGGGGACATTCCCTACCATCCTCCCACGCACAAATCAGGCAAATGAGTCAGCCGCGAGGCCCCCGGGAGCGCGAGGCCTTAGGCGACCGCCTTTTGTGCCTAATTAGAGAGCCGCCTCTACCTATCTATACAGCATTCCAGACACAAAGTTCCCACTGAGATGATGAGTGGCATCATCAAATGTCTCTGTACGGCTTCCACTGGCAGAAAAACAGTTAACTCCTGCAAGGTGAGGGCTATAAATTGCTTGGTTGCTGAGCTGTGTGGCTTGGCCCTGAAAAAGTTGGTTGAACGAAATGTTGAGTCAGGAGATAATTGATGATGTCACATGTCCACTCAGTGGTGGCTCGGTATCTGGAACGCTGTATAGGTGGGTGAGATGACTGGGTCTGTGTGACACTGGGAAATGAATGATAGTAGCAGGAATATTATATTCTATAGAAAAGCATATTTTCAGGGATCATCTAAAAGTGGACAGAGTAGGAGATATTTGGACAGCTTGGAGTAGGGAGTTTCAGAGGATGGGAGAGGCTCGAGAGGAGTCATGGAGTCAAGCATGGGAGGAGGTAACATGGGAGCTAGAGAGCAGGAGATTTTTGGAGGAATGAAGAGAATTATTTGGTTGGCATTTTGAGAGGAAGTCAGTGGAGGGATTGGCAGGGAGGGGTAGCAGACACTTTGTAAGGTGGATGAGTCTGGAAGTAGCATTCATGATGGACTGAAGGGGGGATAGCCTATGTAAAGGTAACCCAATGAGGAGGGAGTTGCAGTGGTCAAGGAGAAATATAGTCGGGGAACGGATTAGAAGCTTTGTGGTATCATTACTTAAGAAGGTGCATAATTTGGAGATGTTGCAGAGGTCGAGGCAGCAAGATTTGGACATTATGTGAATGTAAAGTCCCGTACAAGTCCTTTTGGTGTCTTATTGTCTGGTGTGGCTGTCCAGATCGAGCACTTAAAACATAAGCAAACCTTTAGACCTTCAAACGCCACATTTGGAAAACAAAATAATAACTTGAATTTGAGAACAGACACCTAGGCCTTTATACTCAAGGAAAGCTCTTTAAGAGTTGCACTCATTTGCGTGTTCAAATATATACTCTGTTAGAGGAGCCCCAAGAGAAACACAGAAGTTGTCAATGCCAAGTGTAGATTCTAAAAGTTAGATGCCTGACTTTCATTTTAATCCCCTAGCCTCAATATGTTGAATCATTGACCAATAATAAGCATACATATAAAGAACTCTGATCTTTCTCTAACCTTCATCTGCATCATTTTTCTGGGCCAGCAATATTAAAGGTTGGTGAGTCAGCATAATAGTCAGTCAACTAGCATTTTTAGACGTAAGTCAGCAATGGCAGTCCACTGTACATATTTAATGCTGCCATGTTGTTGAATATATACGTATAAATGTGCCAGTGATAGTGGGTGGGTGTGGCATATATACATATATCTTCAACCACGCTTTGTGCATTACTTAACTGGTATGGTAGATTAATGGAATACTATATATATATATATATATATATATATACACACATACATATATACACCTTTCAGCAACTGCAGACCGGGTATTGATTTAATTGGCATTTAGTGTTTTCTACACTTGTTATGCCCCATTACTACTATCCTATACATGCCTAATTGGATACCTCCTCATTATTAAGGTATCCCCATCATTGTTCTGTTTATTTCGTCACATATTTTTTACCCATATATTTAACAACACCATTATGTTTCCAGGTGTGTGCCATTTTTTTCCTTCCTTTGGTTGCACTTACATTGATCACCAGGATGGCAGATCTGTGAACACACCACGTTGTTACCATCTCCCCATCCCTTCACAGCACCCATGGGGAAAAGGTGTTGACTTCTGGACATGCCCAGGGGAGACCCTCTGTATGTTACCATGTATATTGCTACACATAATCTTGCCTTTTTTTATCCAAGCAGCATTTAGCACTAATTGTAAGTTACAGATATTGAGATATACTTGTACATATATGGCTCTCCTAGTGCCCTTTCCCCTTCCCTCTACCACCCCCTCCTCCCTTTTCATTATTCAATTTTTTTATTTTATTTATTTTTGTTATTATTATCATTCATTGATTCATTTTTATCTCCAGATACCTACCTACACCTCTCCTGAGGAAGCGAGAATCACCTCATGAAAGACGTATCATGAAACAAGATCAGTCGCGCAGCAGCTCTAGATTGATTGGGGTATCTATATGGTGCCTTCAGGTTCCGCATATCTCATTTTTACAAATGAGCTCTATGCAGCACCATATATGTTCATCATGTATGTCTTCTTTATTATTGTGGTATACATGTTTTTAAATGTATGATAATACATTTTTCATATTTTACATCTAATGTCTGAGCTGTGACTCTTTAACCACTTACTATCTAACATAACCCCAGTATCCTCATCTTCAGTGGGCAGTCTGCTTTCAGATAAAAGTGGTCTCTGCAGCGGATACACCGCAAGATCACTTTTATCAGCGGCAGGAGAGGGCCCCCCTCCCACTGCGATCCGGTGCCCTCCGCCGCTTACCAGGCCCATCAGTAGCAGCGGAGGTGATCAGGTCCTTTCACATCTGTGGTATGCAGAGGAGTGAGGGGAAGATGACCCCCACCCATACCACTGCAGGGCGGAAGTGACGTCACTTCTGCCCAAAGCTTTAAAAGGGACTTTTTTTTTCAAATTACATTTAATTATTTATTTTTTATTGTATTTTAGTGTAAATAAGAGATCTGAGGTCTTTTTGACCCCAGATCTCATATTTAAGCGGTCCTGTCGTGCTTTTTTTCTATTGTTGATTGTTGGATGTTTACATTCTCTGTAATAGGAAAAAAAAAAAGGGACACATTTTTTTTAAAAGAACAGTGTAAAAATAAAAAATAAAAGGTAAAAAAAATAAGAAAAAAAAATGTGAACACGCCCTGTCCCGCCAAGCTCGCGCGCAGAAGCGAACGCTTGCGTGAGCAACGCCCGCATATGAAAACAGTGTTCAAACCACAAATCTGAGGTATCGCCACGATCATTAGAGCAAGATAGATAATTCTAGCCCTAGATCTCCTCTGTAACAAAAAAACATGCAACCTGTAGAATTTTTTAAACATCGACTATGGAGATTTGTAAGGGTAAATGTTTGTCACCATTCCACGAGCGGGCGCAGTTTTGAAGCATAACATGTTGGGTATCAATTTACTTGGCACGACATTATCTTTCACAATATAAAAAAATTGGGCTAACATTACTGTTGTCTTAGTTTTTAATTCAAAAAAGTGTATTTTTTCCATAAAAAGTGTGCTTGTAAGACCGCTGCGCAAATACCGTTTGACAGAAAGTATTGCAACAACCGCCATTTTATTCTCTAGGGTGTTAGAAAAAAATATATAATTTTTGGGGGTTCTAAGTAATTTTCTAGCAAAAAAATTTTTTTTTACTTGTAAACACCAAATCTCAGAAGAGGCTTGGTTCTTAAGTGGTTAAAAGTCCTGTGGGCAAATTTTTTTTTTTTTTTTCTATGTTGTACATACCGATTTGGGACTGAGACCTCAACCCTTCTCACATTAGCTCTCATTGTCTGTCTTTGTTTTATGTTCTACTTTGATTTACTGCATAATTGTTTTGGCTTGCAAACCAGAGAAAACTTGACCACTGTCGTTTTCAGAAGGGGTTAGTGATGTGATCCCCCGTATTTCTCTTGTGACAGACATACTTTAACCTTTTTGTGTGGCTGATACAGTACATGCAACCATTATGCCCTGTATACAATTTTCACTGATACCCTCTTCAGCAATGCATATAAATATCTAAATAATAATAAATGTACCACTTTAGGCAAATTGTTGATTTTGAATATGCATTCACAGCAATTAGATACTTTACATTTGCACATAAATTTTGTTTAAATTTGTTTTCAAATCTTGTCTGGATACAAAACGTTTTCTCTCATCTTTGCTGAGGAACACGGGATACAGCAATGGAACAACAGCTGTCTTTTAATCTAATAATAAATCATAGTTATGCTTCATTATCTTTAACAGTATGCTCATGGATCTTATGGAGAAAACATAGCCCTTTGCCTGCAATAAACCATTCTTTGCTGCATATTTAGCAAAGATATGACATTTATGATGGGGATCTCTGGAATGAAATGCTGAAATATTTTGTGTTAGTATTAAAACGGAATATCTATGATTATGATATTGTTGCCAGGGCCACCTGGCCACTGATTAAATATCATTATGGCCAATGACACCAGACACATCTGTATGTTTTGCTACACATTTGATCCTGGAAACCTCTGCAGTAGTGAAATTTTATAGTTTGCAGATTTCTTTCTCATTTTTCAGGCAGTAAATTGATCACACAACTCTGCTCCTTTTTTTAAAAAAAACTAGAGTTTGTCCATTAAAGTTACTGCTGCATCTAAAATCTGTGCACATAAGCTTTCCCTTCTAGTTTTAGTATGTTCTTTACAGCCCAGTGAATAATTTGAATAAAAAATTGCTCAACATCTTAAATCATTAAACCAGAGAAAAAAAAAAGTACTAGAATAAGTGCGGTCTTTTTGCATCACTAACATCTGCCAAATGTCTGATTGGGGAATGAGTGACTTGGCAAGTGACCTGTCTCTCCATTTATAGTTCTGATAATAACTCTTTATGCATATGCTGTACTCCAACAAGAATTTCAACATGAATTTATTTCCAAGTAAGAAATGCTTTGGCCTGAAATTTTGTGATTTGCACCTGAATGGGTTTTGATTACCAACATGTTGCCCGTGTGAAAGAGATCAATGCCCACATCTTACTGCCAAATGCTAGGCTGCAGTAGTAAGTGGATCCCAATACTTTATTATTTCAATATTATTTTCACAAGCATGGCATTTCAGCAGTGTTTTAAAAAAATCATGTTAAGTTGCATTTATTGGAATAAATGTAGGACTATTAACAAAACAATGGCAATTATAATAATAACAACAATATATCAATAATCATATAAAAAGGAAAGCAACTTAATGAAGGCAATCATACTCCTGTAATTGCTCATAATTTGGCTGAGCTATATAATGGACAGCGATAAACTGTTCTTGAAAATTCATTTCAAGTGGTTTAATTCACTCATTATACAGTAGGAAAAGAAACCTACACAAAATAAAATATAATATCCTGGCAAACACTACCATAGTGAGGTATGAACCTATGACTCCAGCACTATATTATTCCAATTTCGTTGTGGGTTATTATGAATGTTCTGCATATCCTCATACAATCCAAAGCTATACTAGAAAGTTTTAAATGATCTACCTTCTCAAATGATCTTGGTAACTTTGTGTTAGCTTTGTCTGATGTTGATTGTAATATTATTTTTAACAAACCAGTATTTTTAACTTGAATAAGATGTTAGCAAAATTTTAAATATTGCTACACAGGACATGGGTCTGCTTCATACTGACTTAAGAGGATTTCATATTTCCATTGGGCAGTAAATGTTTTAATAAGAGACTGGTAACTTGGTTGATTAACAAGTGGTTTATTAGTCATAGGGATGAACAAATGTTTCTGGGTTTCATTCATGGTGAATTTGTCAAACACATTGTAAAGTCTGAAAGTTGAAAAAAAGTTAAATCGAAACCCCTTTGAAGTTTTTTTTTTAAGGATGATAGGCAAGGAATTGTTAAACAAAGGGCAAGGGAATCATGTGCCCATGCTAAAAAAAAATTAGGCCCTTAAGGGGAAGAGGAATTAAAAACCATCAGTGGCATCCATCACATCAGCAGGAAGGCATATGGTCTCAGGCATGGAAACAGGGCAAGCTCAAGACAAGAACCAGGCAGGATGGCAACAAGCATGGCCAGCAGAAAGATGCCGCTGTTGTTTTTTTTTTGTCTTAATATATTTTTATTGATAATTTTTCAAATATAAATAACAGTACTATAGGTTATATAAAACATCTTACATAGCAGGCTGGATATTACCATAATAAAGCTATGAACCGCCTACACAGCAATACCAGCCCTCAATATGCATTTATCAGCCCCCCGCTAGCCCCCACCCCAACTACCCACCCACCCAACCCACTTCGAGCGTGCAACGCCAGTCCTGAATACCTTAGTCATGGTCAGATATCCATATTTAAGCGGGCAGGAGCAGGAGAGGAGGAGAGAACCCCCCCACCCTCCCCCGCGGTCCACCTATAAGGGAGTCCGCCCGGAGGGGGGGGGAAGCTACCCCCCCCCACGCCAAACGGGTACTGGTCCCCCCCTCTTGACAATCTCACTCCGGAGGGAACCCCATGTCTATCAACCAAGGGTTCCATAATAACCCGAATTTCCTTAGGTTCTTTAACTTTATGAACATTGCTCTCTCACACCATACCATGGAGTTAATTGCATTAACCCACTGTTCAATTACCGGGGGATTTTTGGTTTGCCAATTTAGTGCTATCAGCTGCCTGGCCTGATATAGGCACCTCAGGACAGATGGTTTAATTAGCGGAGGGATTCTATTCTCTTCAAATATCCCCAGCAAACAAGCCCTGGCCTCGGGTTTCAGGGTGGACTTAAAGACCCTATTTATTTTAAGAACTATTTCTAGCCAATAGCTATATAATTTTGGGCATTTCCATACCATATGGAAGAGGTCTCCCAGTGCCCCACATCTAGGGCATTCGTCGCTAGATTTCCTACCCATTTTCCACAGTTTTGGGGGGTATAATATACTCTATATATGAGGAACAGATGGGACACGCGTTGGGATGGAGAGATAGAGGCCAGGTGTCCCTGTTCGAGGGTCTTAGCCCATTGTTCTTGGGATATCGGACCTACATCCGCTATCCAGCCCTGCCTACTTTTAGCTGGACCTTCGCCTTTCAAAACTTTTCCTCTGAGCTTTGTATATAACCGCGAAATCTGGCCTTTTGCTTGGCTACGGTCCATTAGATCCTGGAGCTGGGGGATTTCGGTACGTACGATATCAACAGTCCCGTACTGGGCTTGAATTCCGTGTCTCAGCTGTAAATATTTGTAAAACGTCCTATTAGAGACATTGAATTCCTGTTTAATAGCTTCAAAGGACTTCATTGTATTCCCATTATAAAGATGCACCAATCTATTAATCCCCTGGCTAACCCATTCCAGAGATCTATCTATCTTGTTTAATTCGCGCAAGTGGCAATTCTGCCATAGGGGGGTGTAAGTAGTTACTCCCACATAACCCAGCTTTTGCTTTGCTTGCTGCCATACTTACCTTATCAAGGTATTAGTAGGGCATCTATGGGTAAATGAATTAGCCTCTAGGGCTTCGGGTACTAATTTATGGGGTGTTCCCAGCAACAACAACTTATGGTTTGTAGACCCCCCCTCTTGGAGCCCTGCCCCTACTAAATGCTGGAGTTGGGCAGCCAGGAAGTATGCCCCCAGGTGGGGTATGGCTAACCCTCCCTCCGTAATGGGTAGCTGCATCGTATGTAACCCTATCCGGGCATGCCTCTTTTTCCAAATTAAGTCCCGGATAAGCGAATCTATGCTTTGGAACCATTTCTGGTTAATCCAGATTGGGGAGTTGTGTAAAATATAAAGTATTTGAGGCTGCCAAAGCATTTTTATTAGGCTGCAGCGGCCCGCCACTGAGAGAGGGAGGCCGCACCATCTATTAAGTTTCGTCTTCATTTTCAGCAATAATGGAGCTAGATTTTCATTAGGATATTGGTTTACATCACCAGATATCCAGATACCCAGGTACTTCAACTTAGTCACCGTCTCCAGACCTACAGTCACTGGCAACGCCCCCTGATCTCCAGGTCTAGGCAATGGCAGGAGAGCTGATTTGCCCCAATTGATCTCTAGACCAGATTGTTGGCCAAACTCTCCCATCAACTGCACTACTCTATTCAGGGTAGAGTCCACATTTCCAATAAAAAACAGGACATCGTCCGCGAATAGAGCAATTTTTTCTTCTTCCCTACCCCGACGGAATCCCTGGATGTCCGGACAAGATCTTACTAGGACCGCCAGGGGCTCTATGGCCAATACAAATAGGAGGGGGGACAGCGGACACCCCTGTCTTGTACCTCTCTCCAGCTGGAATGTTTCAGAGTATTCGGTGCCCATCTTGATTTTGGCCCTAGATTTATTATACAGTAGTTTTATCCACTGGATAAATAAGGGGCCAAAGCCAAACCTCTCTAACACGTTCCACAAATAACCCCATTCCAGGCTGTCGAAGGCCTTAGTGGCGTCTAGTGCTAAAATAGCTCCCAATCCCACATTGTCTCTGGGTATTTGAATATTGAGGAAGACTCGTCTGATGTTAGCGCTAGTTGACCTACCCGGGATAAATCCCGACTGGTCTGGGTGTATTAATTTGTGGATATATGTATTTAACCGAGTTGCTAATGCCTTGGCTAATATTTTAATATCCGAGCATAGTAGGGATATCGGCCGGTATGATGGGGCTTCCTGGGAATCCTTCCCCTCCTTCAGATTTAAGATAATATTGGCCTCTAGCATCGAGGCAGGGAGTTCACCCGCTTCCAATGCATAGTTCAATGTTGCCAAGAGTTCTGACAATAGCACCTCCCCATAGCATTTGTAGATTTCTACTGGCAAGCCATCTGGCCCTGGAGATTTATCGTTAGGCATTGCAGCCACTGCATTTTTTAACTCCTCCAGCGTGAGCGGTGACTCGAGGGATAATTTGTCCTCTATTGATAATGTTGGGATTGTTGTCTGAAGTAAAAAGTCAGTGGCTAGATTACCACGACCCTGGATGGCGGATTTATATAAGTTTTTATAATAATCCTGAAATACCCTCATGATCGCAGGGGGGCTAGAAACTAGGTCACCTTTTGGGGTCTTAATTACCTGAGCTACTGTTGGCGCACCATTAGTTTGGACCAAAAGGGAGAGGGCTCTACCCACCCTCTCTCCTTCGCCAAAGTAGTGCTGGCGCTGGAATATCCGCTTATTCTCTGCTTTTTTTAAAAGAGCCATTTTATAGACTTGTTGACTGGCCAACCATTCCTGCTGGCTTACAGTCGATGGAGCTACTATATATGCTTGCTCCGCCTGAGTTACTTTGTTTCTTATTACTAGGTCCTGTTCTTGGGCTTTCTTCTTAATTGTTGCGACTTGTTGTATTAGTGTACCCCTGATATAGGCTTTTAGAGAATCCCAAACTATACCAGGAGGGGCGGAGCCCCTATTTATTTGAAGAAATTCCCCTATCTTATCCTGAGAAGGACTTGAGCCACCCATTAGTACCAACCAGCCAGGATTTATCCTCCACTCCCTTAGACCTGTTCTAGCGCCCAAAAGCACTGTCATCGACAGGGGGGAATGGTCTGAGATCCCTCTTGCCCCATATTCTATATCCTGTACTACCTCCGCAGCTTCTGTATTCCCCAGCACCATGTCAATTCTTGATAATGTACAATAGGTACTGGAGAAGCAGGAGTACTGCCTTGCTTGGGGATGACGTATTCGCCATAGGTCATTTAGTCCTATTTCGGAGACAAACCCCTGCAAACGCCCTATTCTAGCCCCCGCTGGTGCAGGGAATCTGTCCATATGGCAGTCCATTGTTTCATTGAAATCGCCTGCTACTATCCATGGGACACCCGGCTTATCTAGGCAAAACGACAGTAATTTAAACATTACCTCCAACTTGAAGGGAGGGGGTATATAAATATTGGCTAAGATATAATGCTGCCCGCACAACTGGCCATATAGGAAAACAAATCTCCCCTCTTTGTCAATAGAAGACTCCTTACACAGGAATTGCGTGCCCCTCTTAACAAAAACACTCACCCCTCTAGAGTATGATGTATAAAAGGAGTGGTAGTATGCCGAAAACTTCCGATTGTTTAACAGTGGGGCTGTGCTAGGGGTTAGGTGCGTCTCTTGGAGAAAAAGCAAACCAGGGCCCCCCCTCGCTGTTTCCAACATGACTGCTGCCCTCTTTTTTGGTTCACCCAGCCCCCTCACATTCCATGAAATAATATGTACACTACCCATGAGTGTTGAAAATTTCTATCTCAGGCGGGGGGAGGGGGGAAGGGGAGGAGGGGGCCCGCTCTCCCACAACGGGCCCCCCCCCGCCCCACCCCCCCACCTGATACCGTTGCACCAGCAATGCGCGCCCAAAGTACCCCCCACAGCCCCACCCAACAGGGCCACCCCTAGGGGTCGCTATTGTGGCCCGATTTTCCATGCTCACAAAAACCCTGGACGCCCCACCCCGCTCCCCCTACTCACCCGATTTACCTGGAAACACCTGACCTCCCCAGGTTTCCACCCCTCAGCCTCACTCGTCCCCGCCACTTAAGATAATTGCTAAATAGCTTAGGCCCAAGCTAAGCTACCATTGCGTCCAACTTTACAGGGAAAAGATAACAAAAAAAAAAAAAAAAAAAAAAAAAAACCCTTCACTCTACATAGTGCCTTATCAATAGATTAACATATTATAAACTGTGCTTTATCAGTGCGCCTATTTCATATTTTCACTGTCACCCCCTCCCAATTACTATTCAAATCATGTGCTACACTCAAAGAGAGGATGACTAAAAGCTTCCGCTCCCTTCAGTGCTAGCCCCTATAACGCTTACCTACTAAACCTTTATAGTGATATTTATGCTATGTTGTACTTTTCATACCAACTCCCTACTACCCCTTCCTTACTGATAAGTAAATTCATAGTGACATTCCTCACCCTAAAAGCTAACTACTATATTAAACATTCCATATTTGTGCTTAATAAAATTATTTCTCGTGAGAATATTGTACAGTCCTCGTCCAAAGCAAGAGGCATAAAAAAAAAAAAAAATAAGAAAAAAGGGGGGAAAGTCCTGGTTGTACTAAAGGAGCTAGAGATCCTTTTCATGCTCCTCCAGCCATTTTACCCCTTCGTCTGGGGTGCCAAAAAAAAAAGTTGAACCCAGAGCGGTTATACGTAACCGGGCAGGGTACAGCAGGGCATAGCTTATCTTGTGTTTTTGAAGAATACGCTTGATGGAAATGAACTCTGCTCTCTGCTTCTGTAGGTCTGGTGAAAAGTCTGGGTAGAACGAAACCCTAGTCCATTTGTAGAAGATGTCTCTCAGTTCCCTGGTCCTACGCATCAGAATACTACGGTCATTATAGTTCACAAGTCTCAATATCAATGGCCTAGTGCGGCCCTCTGGTGGTCGAGGCTTTATGGGGACTCTGTGGGCCCATTCTATGGCGAAATGTGGAGTAAAAGGGGTTTCGCCCAGGAGTTCCCTAAACCAATTTTCCAGAAAGTTTATAGGGTTAGTGCCCTCACCTCCCTCTGGGAGACCAATCAGGCGAACATTGTTCCTGCGATTCCTATTTTCCATTGCGTCTAGTTGCAGTGCCTGTATATCTATTTGTTTCTGTAGCCCTTTTATTTTTTTTTGTAATGGAAAGAGCTCGTCCTCAACCGTGCTTAATCTTCCTTCTAGGACCGTAGTTCTTTCCATTGTATTGCTCAGTAATTGACCCATAGAATGTAGTTCAGTTTTAATACTACTTAGCTGGTTATCGAGGCCACCTATAGAAACTTTGCATTCATTAACTGCTTGCAGTATGTCGCATAGTGTAGGTTCCCCGTTATCTATCAGAGGGAATTCCGCTAGGGCTATTGTGTTGTGTGCTGTCTTGCTTGCTGCTACAGCTAAGTCATTCACCTTGCTTGCACTAGGTGAGCGTCCTGAGTTTGATGTTAGTTGGCTGATACTTCTCCTTTCCGGAGCACCCCCCTGTATCTTTGTTTGTCCTGCTGGCTGGTGAGGCCCCCTTCTGGTAGGGGAGGTTGCATGGGCAAAGCGTTCAAGTTTTGCAGCTGTTGCGGCAGATGTCTGGTTTGCTTTTTCTTTGGCGGCCCGAGTTTTTTGGTTCCCCTCGCTAAGCAGGCCATCCTCGTTAACTCGTTTACTAAGCATGGTGTTACAGCTGGGGATAATAGTATTGCTAGAAAAGCACCCCAAGCAAAAAACGAAAAACAAGGAGGGGGGGAGGAATAACCAATGGGAGGGGAGGGGGGCTAATTTTCTGCCAATAAAAGGCTAGGGACCCAATGGGAGCACTATTTCCAAACGGTTAACTTTTATTTATATAGTCCGTCTAAGCGATATAGAACCATGCAGTACAATGCAATTTAAATAATATAATGACCTCAAACCCAAAGTGCGCTCCCCTGGTCATACCAAAAAAAAAAAGAAAATTTTTTCACCAACACTGACACTGTCTAAAGAGGGGAAGAAAGGAACGCTATATTAGCAGTTAAAAGCAGACTTGAACGTGGGCATTATCCAATTCACACTCACTGCTCGCATTTAACTTCTTCCCAATAGAGTGTCAGCTTTACACAATTAGGTTGGCTCAGTGCATCATACTATGAACACAGCAATGCAGTCATATAGAGAGGAGAGGGGGGGAGAGGGTTTCCACCAGCTGTATCATGGCAGGGCTGCCAAGCCATACGATGTCCTCCGGCTGACCCAAGAGCCTGACAGCCTCTACCTCCCCAGCGATTAGTATAACAGTTTAATAATCCATATAGCTGGAGCTGGAACTGTTCATTGGACATTCAGATGCATTCAGATGCACATTCCCGTCTCCTGCACCCTCCTCTTTACTTCCCTCTCCCCCACAGCTCTCTCCCGCATTACCGTATGCCTGAGCAGTTGCCTTAGGTTTCACCGGCTTCACCGAGGCTCCTCAAGCGCACTCCACTTGCTGCATTCTTCTGTTTTGCAGACTGCCCGCTCTGCCGGATTGCTGCAGCAGGCTCGCGATATACTGGGACCCTTATGCAGGGACCGACGGGTTCCCACGAGTTCCTTTAGTTCCCTCCTCGTACCTCGCCGCTGACCGGCCGAATCCCGGGCTCGCGATAGTACGAGTGCCCGCGAGAACTCCCTCTGCTAGCTCCAACGTCACAGGCGCTGTACCAAGCGGGTTGGTGGTTTCCTCGAGCTCAGGGATGGGGAGGCCACTATGTTAAACACGGCGCACCGCTACCATTACCAGGCCGATTTCATCCCATCAGGGGAGAGTGAGGGGAGACGAGACCAGCGCGCCCAGCACTCACTCACTCACTCCCACATCCGACCACGCCCCGCCGCTGTTGTTTTTAATTCCTCTGGCTGTTGTATAGATGCCTTTGGCCTCATAAGTACATGTAAGTGTAGAATATCACATACATTCTGGGAAAATAAGAAAATATGGTTTTTGCTATGTATGTGTGACCACTTTGGCCATATTTGTTCTTTTTTTATAGAACAGATACTTACCTTACTGCTACTAACTCCCTGAAGAAGGAATCGTTATTCTGAAACGTGCTGGGGGTCTTGTTGTATGTAGCAGCTATGCCTCCTTCCTCGTGAGGCCAATAATATGTATGTAATCACATGTACCTGTGTTATGTACCTTGCTGGTATTTTAGCTGCTACATCCTGCCATTTACTGTTCTTCTTTAAAAAAAAAAATGTAACATTAGAATTCACATTACTGCTTATTATGTGCAGTATGTTTCTCACTCTCTTTATATACTCTGGGACCACATTATCCCATTCAATATTTTGGGGGATTTCCTTTCATTTTTCCATACCCAGGGATGATGGCCCACCCTTCCTCAACCATACCCTCTTTTTGCAACTAAACTTTTTCACAGATATTAGCCACATATATTGTACAGTGTCTGAAAAGCTGCAATGTAAGAGGGAGAGACTAGGACATTTTAAATATGAATTAAAAATTAGAGTGTATGAGGACTGGGGGTTGCTGCTCTCCTCCTGAGCACAGTACGTTTCCAGTTGGGGTGCCTGGGCAGGGAAGTGGTGTTCCTCACTCTTGATCTTACAAGATATATGTTATATGTCACATTTTTTACCTTGGTTTACATGTCTATTGTATACAGACTTTGTTATAGAATTATCCTCAAGACTGTGTAAGAAGCTGAAAACGTGCATGCCTGAGTGACGTGCACATCTACATGTTTTTTTCACTTGTTCTGTGAAATATTCAATAGAAAAATATTGATTTAAAAAAAAAAATTAGAGTGTATTAATTCAGAGGCAATAGTCACAAATATTGTGCAATCACTGGAGAGTTATGAGCAGCTTGATTAGGATGCAATTTTGGAGAGAGAGTTGAGGCAGGTTAAAGTTGCTGGACAGTATATAATCATCTTACGAGGAGACAAGGCAGATTTTATCATGAAATAAAAATGATGGTGTCTTTTTCAAGAGAGAAAATAGCCACAAATATATTTGAGTGTTAGAGCATTGAATAGGCTGCAAACTGGTAGACCCTGCAGCAAACATTACAATTTTTGATCCAGCTTCAGAAGCATTATTTTTGGCACCTTTACAGTGCAGGAGCACAAGAAAAGACCAGTAGAGGTGACAGAAGGAGATAGTGATACTAGCAGTTCACCATAAGTGGCAGAGGCAGGTCAGCAAAGGTGGCAGAAACCAGTGATGAAAGCAGGTTAGTGGAGGGCAATGGTAATGATGGCAGGTCAGCAGCAGTTTCAGAAGGTGGTAATAGTGGCAGGGCTGCAGACATGTTGCTATTTTTGGGAGCCAGATTACAAGGAAAAAAGCTGTTGGCAGCATAAGCACAGGGGTTTTGTGGTTATTATGGATCTAGGACTAGTTTATTTTTTTGAAAGTGAACTGGTCCATTGTGTCAGGGTATACGTTGATTTGTGTCTCTGTAGGGCCTGAACCTTCAGCACATTCTTGGCAAGCTACTGCCATTGGTGCTGCCTGCACATCAAATAGTCCATTAGGTCCTCACTTTGAAGAGTGCCAGCCCTGAACATTTGATTGCAATCTAATGTTTTAGGTGATGCCTGTGATTGCTGTCTGCAGCCAAGCCTGCCCACTATGGATTGAAAAATAACTTAAAAACATTACTGAGACAACCACTGCCACAGTTGCTTCTCTTTTCAGTGATTTTAGGACTAAAGGAACATTGGACATGTGAGGGAATCCTGCAAAAATGCTGCCGAGAGGTTAGTTTACAGAACCCCATTTAATTGGAGCATTTTTTGCTTCCTATGAGTTGACAGTATGAAATTAGGGATTCTAAAGAGTGTCTACCCAGTAATGGTCGCACTCTTTCTTAGCACTAATCCTGGGGTTCTTATACAGTCTTCTCAGCATAAATAAGCTAATTTGCGAAGAACTGGCTGAAGCAGAAGACCTAGAGTCCTTGTGTTGGTAAGGACAACACTGTCCTCAATAGTCTCACCCCACCCACATTTAACTCCCGAGATTTGGGAGGAATTAAAAATCTCTGTGGAATCCTGCACTATTTCATCCCCCTCCCCACTGCCAGCAACCCAACCCTCCTCCTCATACTCCTCCTCTGTTTCTTCTTGCTTCTGCCTCACAGTAATACAGGTAGTAGGCAAATAATTCTACTGGCCCTGAGACAGCAGGAAGTCCTCCAATTCTTCCTGTTGCTGTGCGTCCAGCGGCCTGTTTATTGCAGCACACCAACACCATTATGCCAGTTTGCAGGGCTATGCAGGATTAGCAACAGAGGAGAAGGAAGAGGAGCCTTAGCTGCTCTGCGTCTAGAAGGAGAAGGTTGAGGAAGGTTTTGTGAGCAAGTCAACTACTTCCTTCACTTGTTCTGGTTGTATAGCTTGGCCTATGCCTCCACATTTAGATCTGTCTGTCATTATGAATACAGCGAATTGCTTTGCTATATTATTAGCTATGGCAATAGGGAAAATACCAATGTGGTAATTTGGTGCAATAAAGATGTGGTGATTTGGTATATAAACTGTATATATGCACACCAATCAGCCATAACATAAAGATCACTGACAGTCAAAGTGAACAATATTGATTATCTCAATATAATGGCATCTTAAAATTGGCAGGATATATTATGCAGCAAGTAAACATGTTGGTCATGAAGTTGATGTGCTGGAAGCGGACAAAATGGGCATCACAGTTTATTGTATATGGGGCTACATAACAACAGATTGGTCACGGTGCCCATTCTGATCCATGTCCACAGCCAAAATCTCCTAAAATGAGCACATGAGCATCAGCCCTGGACCATGGAGCAATTTAAGAAATTGTTCTAGTCTGATGAATCATGTTTTCTTTTACATCATGTGGATGGCAGGCTGTGTGGGCATCGCTTTCCTGAGGAAGAGATGGCACCAGGATTTATTATGGGAAGAAGGCAAGCCAATGGGGGGGGGAGTAATGATTTGGGCAATGTACCCCCCCAGTAAACCCTCTTATCCTTTGTCACAGGGTCACTAGTATAGTGTACAGATCTATTTTCTGATCATGGTATTTGTGTCAGCACCTGTGTTTAGCCCCTCTGCCCAGCCCAGCCCACCCAAGTGCAGCATCAATAGATCACTGTCACTTACAAAACAAAGCACACAAAACTGCAATATTAGCAGAGTCAGGCCTGATCCCTGCTAGCGCTAACAGTTCATTGTTATTTTAAATATTCAAGCAGTCGCCGACAACCAGGTTCTCTTTTACCTGGGAGTCGCACTAGCTGTATTTATAAATTTAGTGGTCAAAATGTCCAAACAGAGGTAAGCTAGTGGAGAGGCCTACATGTTGCTGAACATGACAGATAAGAGTGAAGCGGAAGACTCACTGTTAGATTCAAGCTTAGTATACAAACCCATAGAGAGCAGCAGCAGATTTGGTGTTACCCTTATTCGTAAAAGGGGTACGACTTGTACATGGATAATTATTAAACAAGCGTGCCACTTTTTAGTCACCTTTTTGATTCTGGAATTGGCAAATGTGGCACCGTGTGATCTAATCGCCAGGGCTTCCCCCAATGGCTTGTAAAAACCTTACTTATACGGGGAGAGAGTGGAGGGACATGTGGAATGTTTTCAGTCTGTCCTCCATTCATGCAGATACGTCAGTCCAAATTCCAATGGCGACTGATGTTGTTAAGAAGCCCCTTTGTGTCCACGAATACAAACTTAACCACTTAAGGACCAAGCCTCTTTTTGACACTTGTTTACAAGTTAAAATAATTTTTCTTTGCTAGAAAATGACTTAAAACCCCCAAACATTATATATTTTTATCAGACACCCTAGAGAATAAAATGACAGTCGCTGCAATACTTTATGTCACACATTATGTATTTGCGCAGCGGTCTTAAAAGTGCAGTTTTTGGGCACACTTTTTTGACCTAAAAAATAAGACAACAGTAACGTTAGCCCAATTTTTTTCTATATTGTGAAAGATATTGTTACGCCGAGTAAATTGATATCCAAAATATCATGCTTCAAAATTGCGCCCGCTCGTGGAATGGTGACAAACTTTGACCCTTAAAAATCACTATAAGCGACTTTTAAAAATGTCTACAGGTTACCAGTTTTGAGTTACAGAGGAGGTCTAGTGCTAGAAATATTGCTCTCACTCTAATGATTGTGGCAATATGTCACATGCGTGGTTTGAACACCATTTTCATATGCGGGTGTGACTTACGTATGCGCTCACTTCTGCTCATGAGCACACTGTCCTTTTGTTTGGGTCACTTTTATTCCTATTACAAGAAATTTAAAAATCCTTTGTAATAGAAAAAACAGCATGACAGGATCTCTTAAACCTCAGATCTCACATTTACACTTAAATGCAATAAAAAAATATTTAAATGTCTTGCTTTAAAAAAAAAAAAATTTCCTTTAAGACCATTGGGAGGAAGTGATGTTTGACGCCGCTTCCGTCATCCACTGTTATGGAGCCGAGTGGGGGCCATCTTTCCCTCACTCGGCTCCAGGCCTGTCAGGGTAGAGGATGCATTTGGAGAGGATGGCTCCAGTAAGCGGTGGGAGAGGGGCTCTCTCCTGTCCCTATAAAAATAATAATTTATATGATGGTGCCATACTTAATTGCCTGTATTGGCCCTTCTGAATGCTTATGTGCTATACAAAGCATCAGGATGAACTGGATCCTTCCTAAAAATCCAGGAAGAGACATCACAGCCTATCTGTTTTCAGGCGGTTCTGTGGCCCAACTTCCCAATGCAAATGCAATGAGCCGGCTGCATGAGAGGCATTTTCCGGATGTCCTCTGTGGTACCTCTACTCAAAGAACACCCCAAAAAATATGTTGATTCTGTAGAAAACGTGGATACAGGCGTGGCACCCGCTATTATTGTCCCTCCTGTCCTGACCAACCTAGTCTTTGCATTGGTGACTGTTTCCATCTCTACCATACACTAGTTGAATATTAGCATAGGGTACAGCATGGCACATTCCTAGGGCACATTACACAGGGTCCCGAAAGATGTTAGATGGCCATAGCATTTCGAGAGACCCTAACCTGGAACATTCAAAGATATAATAAAAGTGTAAAAAAAATAAAAAAAACATAAAACTAAATAAATAAAAAAGCCAAAAATAGTTGTTGTTTTATTGTTCTTCTCTTTATATTGTTCTGTTCTGTTTAACTGTATTTTATGTTTAACTGTAATGTTTTATTGTTACTGTTTTATTGTGTTTGCTTTGCGGGTATGTCCTACTTTTATACTGTAATGTTACTTTGTTTTATTGTTAACCATTATTTGCTTTGCAGGTACACCATTCAGCTGCAGCACAGGTTTATTTATTTTGACAGCAACAGGGTTTGCGTAAAGATGTGACTCCAGCACTGTAGGAAGTGATTTCACCACCACAGTTAAAAAAGAGCATAAATTCCAAAGCATGGGGACAGGGATGGACATTAGGGGCGAATTGCCCCTAACATTAGGGGTGGATTGCCCCTATGCTTTTGCATATATGTTTTACTCTTTTTTTGGCACAGATTGCAATAAAAAAAAGTTGTTTTATTGTTACCATTGTTTGCTTTTCAGGTACGTCATTCAGCTGCAGCAAAGGTTTTTTTATTTTGACAGCAACAGGGTTTGCTCTCACGATACGTAAATCCATGACTCCAGCAGTGTAGAATGTGATTTCACCACTGCAGTTAAAAAAAAGATCATATACAGTATGTCGTACACAATTCAGCTGCGGCAATGATTGATTTATTTTGACAGCAACATGGTTTGCTTTCACAAACCATAAATCCAAGACTCCAGCGCTGTAGGAGGTGATTTCACCTCCACAGTTAAAAAAGAGAATATATGCCGAAGCATAGGGCAGGGTGGAGATAGGGGCGGATCGCCCCTATGCTTCAGCATATATTTTTATATTTATTGTATGCCCATAATTAGAAGTGGGTAGATGCAGGGCAGTATTCTAATGGTGGGCATACCACTGATCAATCATTTGGATGAACAAACCTGTTAGGTTCTCTTTTTTCGTTCAGCTGACAGGCTGCATTAAAAAAAAAGAACATTGCAATATATGCCCAACAAGATCCAGCAACATACTGGTATGTTGTTGGTCTTTGAGAGGTTATACCAGAATGATGCCTGCAGGTTTAGATATCATCTTGGTATCGTTCTTTTCAGCTAGCAGTTGGCTTTGGGTACAGCATTGAATGACCACACAATTTCCAGTTAAAGTAGTGCAGTGACAAATTGCAAAAAGTGCTCTGGTCAGGAAGGGGAATATATCCGTCTGGGGCTGAAGTGGTTAAATGAGGTCGGTCACTGACTAGACACAACTTGGATACAATTAATGGTTTATTATAAATTTGCGGTATCCAAAAATACATTAAAATAATATGCAAAAAATCGTACAGACATTTACATTAAAAAAGTCATCAGAAAATCCATATATGATGAAACACCACGCGTATGGTGATATTCACAAGGTAGCATAATAGGGTACACAACTGGTCTGTGAATGAGTGGATATATCATAGAATCTATGGAGCTCTACGTGTTTGGTGGATCCCACATGGTCCATTCATCGGAGTTTGATGCGTCAAGCGGTCTATGAATATAAGTAAAATTATAATAATCTCATGTAAATTTAAAATAAATAAATAATAATAAGAAAATAATAATAAACATTATATTAGGATATATGATTCTCCACCTGTAAAAATGAGAATGTAAAAAATGAGTAGCTTTACTACTTACATGTCAGCTCAAATAGTGGGCTCAGCATCTGGTAGGAGAAATGGAGGCACGGAGACAAAAGTCTACCTGGTGTTGAGGTAGGAATACACTGCCCAAATCTTGCCAAAGAGGAAGACAGCTGGGGGGAGAAACAGGAGACCAGGTGCAATTGAGGAAGTGTATGAACACATATGGACCAAACAATTATGGCAGAAAAAAAGTGGTGTATTTGCATGTATAGCATGACAAGGTAATGAATGGATAGATCTCATATATTGTGTTCAGTGAATCCAGATAAACCAGTGAAAGTGGGAACTGAGCACCTGTGTAGCCAATAAGTAAAAATAGGGTAGATTGTAAAAATAAAAAATAAAAGACTAAAACTATATAACTGGGTGCCAAAACAACAAAGTGAAAAAAGGGGGAAAAGCACAAGTGAAAGGAATAGAGAAATAAGTGGTGGGAGTGAAAAAAAAACCTGTCAGGGTAATACCTGTAATTAATGGCAAGTGCTGAATGTAGATCCCAATAACCACCTTCAGAAGGGACAGTGTGCAAAATTAAGTCCTGGCTATATACCCCCACGGGCCATGGGGTGATCCTGCATCCAGTGCGAGCACTGAAAATGGGACAGAAAATGATCAGAAACCATCGCCCAAACAATGTGACGTTGGATGCATGCGCGACTTTCCAAGATGGTGGA
Source organism: Lithobates pipiens (assembly GCF_037356315.1). Taxonomy (NCBI): domain Eukaryota; kingdom Metazoa; phylum Chordata; class Amphibia; order Anura; family Ranidae; genus Lithobates; species Lithobates pipiens. Next base: position 210,261,030 of record NW_027507718.1, on the reverse strand, counting down.
TGCGTAACTCTTGAGCTCTGTCCCCGTTCCGTGATCCGTGGCCCCTGATCAGCTTCCACAGCCACCAATCGATCCAGGGGAAAATCTCTGCGCCTCCTCAGCCCCCTAGCACTTCATGGGCAAACTTGGGGACCAGCGATCCTTCTATCGAGCCACACAACCTCCGTGGCCCTCCTCTACCATGGATCGCTCTCTGACTAGGCCTCAGTCCCCGGTCTCTATTACACCGGGAGATCCAGAGGACTATGTCAGTACCCTGATGGCAGAGGATACTTCCCAGCAGGCTCTCCCCCTACACATAGCCCCCACTCCTCAGCCGATATTAACACCTGAGATGAAGGATCTCAAACTACAGGCCCTGGCTCAACAAGTTACCAGGGACATTGCTCAGGAGATGGGGAAGATTTCTAGAGAACATAGAGGGGACAGCACAGCAACCCTGGAAACAAAATTTGATGATATGCACAATGATATGCACAATGTACAATTTGTAATATGTAGAGGCTCTTGAAGAGGCGAATTAAGAATTATGTATCCCAACTGCAACTGCAGCAAGAGGACCTTGAGAACAGGGAACAAGTGCCAAAACCTTAGAATGCCCGGAGTCCCTGAAAAGGTAGCTGAGAACAACATAAGGCCATATCTCCTAGGCCTCTTCAATGCCCTGGCTCCCGAAATAGTGGACATAGACTGGTGCCTGGACCAAGCCCACATGTCCTTGGCCCCTAAACCCCTGCAGGACCCATATAGTGGTACGTTTCCACTTTTACAAAGTATTTTTTAGTTTTTGTACTATTTTCTATTGGGTTCCCCTTCAGCTGCTCATGACCCGGAGGTTATGAGGAGTGTTTGAACTGGTAACAACAGCAGCGGATCCCTATGATGGGATGTCACATGTACTTTCCCATGTTGGAGACTGCCTTACTCCCCTACATGCCCTTAGGCTGAGGCCATGGACCCCTGAGACACGCATGCCTCTCAGGCATATTTCCTGATGTTCCTTTTTGTTCTAATTTTTGGGCCATACTGGCCTTTTTGTTGTTACACTACATATTCTTCAATGGTCTCTTTTTTGGACCACCCTACAATATTTTTCACAGGACAGTTCTACTTTTTATTTTTTTATTTTATTATTATTTTAATTTTTATTCGCATCCTTGCTCTTATTTTAACCTTATTTTTTTTTTATTACTTTTAGTAATAATGTTGATTATATAATTCGCTGTAAATTACTTGGCAGATTAGTATCTGTCACCTGGCTATAAAATATGTGTTGATATAGCTGGGTCACTGCCCAAGGTTTTGAAAGTTCTTTGGCTTAATTGTATTGCTCTTTTATGACTTTGAAACTGTTGTCATATAACATAAAGCATTTGAATTCTATAAAGAAGAGATGGATGGCTTTGAAGGAGTTCAGGACCTCCGGCGCGGATGTAAACCTGGTCCAGGAGGCGCACTTCCGAGCTAGAGGTTCCCTGAAATTCGCCTCTAAACACTTCCCGAAGTCTTACCTGGCTTCGGACTCATCTGTAAAAGCTGGTGTCGCAATATTGATCAGATGCTCTTCCTCTCTCCAGATCAAGTCTTCCCGATAGACCCCCACAACCATTATATCATTTTACAAGGCACTTACTTGTTTAATCCTATAATGATCATGAACATTTATGCCCCTAATGCAGGTCAGGTTAAATTTCTCACTGTTGCCTTTGAACGCCTACAAAGATTTGCAATTGCAATATCCCCCATTAATGAGGAGGAGCTGGCCAGCACTGTCAAGAACCTCACGTCCCATAAATCCCCTGGCCCAGATGGCCTCCTGTATTCTTACTATAAGACATTCCTCCCAATCCTCTCATCTCACCTGATATCCCTATATAACTCACTTATCCAGGGCAAACCCCCCACCAACAGTTTCTCCACTCCTATATCACATTCATACCAAAGCCGGACAAGGATCCTTCACTCCCAGACAATTACAGGCCACGTACACTCTTAAACTCAGATTATAAACTATTTACAATAATCCAACCGCCAACCGCCTTTCCCAATTTCTGACAAAACTGATAGATAGAGACCAGGTGGGTGGTTTTTGTCCCTACCAAACATGCAGGAGACAGCACCAGGCGAACTATTGAACTTATTAACATGCTGAATAGGGTCTGTCGCCCTGCTCTAATACTTAGCCGTGATACCCAAAAGGCATTCGATAGATTAAGTTAGCCCTATATGTTTGCAACCCTTACAGGGGCGGACTGACCATTGGGCTACTCGGGCACTGCCCGAGGGCCCCATGCCACTAGGGGGCCCCATCAGGGTTGCCAGCCTCAGTAAAACCCAAGATTATAGTTGCCCCACCTCTCCAGTACCTTCTCAGCCAATAGAAACATGTCTGTGTGTACTGTGTGTGTGATATTATACTGTGTGTGTGTTTGTGTATACTATGTGGCCCCATAATCTCTGATTGCCTGGGGGCCCCATAATCTCCTATTGCCCGGGGGCCCCATGAGTTGTCAGTCCGTCCCTGAACCCTTACTAAATTTGGGCTTCATGGTCCTTTTCTCCTGGCCCTACAAACCCTCTACTCCAACCCCTAATCACAGGTCCAGCTAGCCTCCTTCACATCTTGATCATTCCTCATGTCAAACGATACCAGGCAGGGATGTCCCCTATCCCCACTTCTCTTTATTCTCTGCCTGGAGCCCTTGGCAGAGGCTATCAGAGCCCACCCTGACATACGAGGGGTTTCCATGTGCCAAAGAGAGTATAAACTGTCCCTATTTGCAGATGATGTACTTCTTACCCATGCTAATCCCCACACATCTCTTCCATCCCTGCATGCTCAATTATCTCAATTTAGCTCTCTATCTGGATACAAGGTTAATACGTCAAAAACAGAAGCCCTGCCCCTACACCTAACTCCCAAATATCTCTCACTGCTTAAAAATTCATATCCTTATCGTTGGTGCACCTCATCTCTCAAGTACCTGGGGATACACCTCACTCCATTATATCCTTCCTTATACTCAGCCAATTATGTCCCGTTGTTCAAGTCTATCAATGCTATGCTGACTCGTTGGAACCCCCTTCCAATATCTTGGATAGGTAGGCTCAACATGTTGAAGATGTCCATTATGCCAAAATGATTATACTTCTTTGAAACACTACCAGTCCCTATTCCAATGGCCCAATTAAAACTGCTTAAAAGGGGGTTCCTCAACTGTATTTGGAGAGGTGGGGCCCAGGGCAAGCTCAGTCATCTTCTCCCCCAGAGGTCAGGGAGGCATGGGAGCCCCAAACATTCATAAAATTACCTGGCCTCTCACCTATGGGCAGTGGTATCCTGGCCTTGTCTGAGGCCTCCAAACTGATGGATGGAGATAGAGATGGATTTCCTGTTCCCGACTCATCCATGCTCCCTCGTCTGGTCACCTGCATTATTTTCGGACCCCAAACTCCAAGACCTCTGCCTGGGCCTTATGTGGTTCTCACTCAGGATATGGCGCTCCTGCCTCACCAAATTCTCCCTCTCATCCCCACTTCCCCATCCTACTTTTTAACCCTTTAATCCCTGACAGTCTTTCCCATATCCGAATGTTTCCTTGGGCACGGGAGGGCCAGTTCCAACTGGAGCACATGACGGCCTGTTCCAACTGGAGCACATGACAGCTATGGTAGAGGATGCTGTTGACAGGTTTAATAAGATATGGGCTTTATGGGATAATTCGGTGTATGGCTCACCTCTTTAGAAAATCCCACAAGAAATCTACACATAACCCCTTATCATCCTGTCAATGACTATCTCCTAGCTTCTTCTGTGGTCCTCATTAATCATTGTATCCCAATGAATGTACATCCCCCCTAAAACCCTCCCTTCCGGGGGCTACCCAGCTTATATCCAATGCTACTAGTCATGGTTTCTTCCTTGTAAGTGATCTGCTTTGCCTGATAATCAACATGTGTTATTCCTTTTATTTGTGTCCTTGTTTTTTATTTTTTTTATTTTCATTTTTAATGTTTTTGTTTCTATGAGTTATTTATTTTTGCTTACCTTTATCTTTTACCACTGAATGTACGATTTCTCCTACTAAGCATACAAATATTGTACGCCATGTTTATATCTGCATCTTTTCAATAAAAATAAAATTTATAAAAATGTATACGTTAAGTAAATAAACTAAATAAGTTTTTACGTCAGGACAGCTGTGTGTTGGGCATAGAGACATGACATTGATGCGGAGCGTGGCTCTACCCGCTCATACCCCGGATGTAAGCAGAGACGGGGAAGAGAGGGAGGTGACGAGCAGCTCCTCGCAACCCCGGTGGAGCCTTCTACTCCCTACTGGTCCCATGGCAAGAAGTGACAAAAGGCATGATGGAGAAAATAACAAAACAAAATAAATAAATAAAAATAAATGTAAATATAAAAATAAATATATGAATATGCATAATGGTGATGAAACAGATCATAAGAGACCGGAGTGTCTTCCACCCAATTATTGCAAAAACAAAGAAGTATGATCTGGAGCATACAACGTGACCCACCTCCATCCTTAATTGTACTTGTAAAAACAGGGAATGGTCATGGGACTTTAAATGAGGTAGGCCACTGACTAGACACAACTTGGATACAATTAATGGTTTATTATAAATTCATGGTATACAAAAAATGTATAAAAATATAAAAAAAATATATTAATATATATAAATATATATTAATATAGTTTGCCTAAGATTAATATATATTTTTCCTGACACAATTTCCTTTTTCCACTGTGCCTGATTATTATGGAAGTAGCGTCCTTAGCAATCAGGGACATCACTCAGCCCTATGCATTTACTGGCTAAAAATCCCCACCATGGAAACATGGCTGACATCATTGCCCAAAATATGGCTTATTTTAGTCAATTACATCACTGGGTATACCCAACCCTTTGTTTATATTTAGTGACTGCAACTAAAGCTGTCATCATGACTGTATAAACTATCAGAGTGTAGAAAAACAAATAACTAAACAATCACAGAGCAGTACATTGTTACAGTCCAAGCAGTGAAAATGTGTCACATGTGGTATCCCATACTTGGGATGAGTATCAGAATGTGTGAATGTGTTTTGGGGTAAAATTCCAAGTATGCCTATGATTGGCGTGAGGCAACTATGTATATAAAAAAAAACCTTTCATTTTCTTTCTGCATTTTCCAAAAACTCGTGTCAAAAAAAATAGGTCTTCAAAAGGGTTACCATGCCTCTTAAAAATATCTTTGGGTGTTTACTGTCCAAAATCTGGTGATTTTTGTGGGTATTTCTACTCTCATGATGTTCTGGGGCTTCCAAAAGTAGGCAGGAAATTGGAAATTGGAGTTCTAAGTGTAGTGCTTGCTCCTGATGAGCAGGCGCTATATGTTTTTCAAAGTTAAATTTTCCTGAAACCACAATTTGGTTTTGGGACTAATTCTCTAAATGTATGGTTTCAGTACTAGTCCAGCTGGATTGCACTGGGTTCTCCTTGACCGCAGGTGTCGCTGCCACCACCGGCAAGAGTAAGAATGCAGTCTAGCTGGGTGTATTGAATGTATTTAAGGTATGGACATCATGTGCTTCGGGATTTCTGTTCCAGGGAATATTTTCCGTCTGTTTGGTTCTGGTCCTCCTGACCAGCTCCATGTCCCTCCTTGCCTGGGGAGCGGAACCATGCATCTCGAGTCTCGGGGCCGGCTGGCTCGAGGCAACGCAACTGCAGGGACAGGCCTGAATGGATTTCGGGGCCAATTGATCCAAAGGTGGTCCGGTGCCGTCACATCCAAAGGAGAGGCCCAGCAATTGGAGAAACCCCAGGGGACGACTCTTCAGGAGAAGGCCGTGCGCAAGGCTGGCTTCTCTGAAGGAGCCTGGAGGCTTAGTTAAAGGACACTACATGGATCTACACTCATACAGTATCGCTGGATCGGCTGAGAGATACTGGTACCGTATGATATCTCTTTAAACTTGTCTATGTCCCTCAGTAATGCTCTAGTCTGTGGCAGAGACTTTCTCAAATATTCTACGCTAAAGTCTGTGGCAGAGACTTTGCTTAACACCCTACCGGCTGCTAGGCCTAGTGAGAGGAGGTCTATCCGGGGGGTTTTAAAATCCAGTTGTGAAATAGTTGCTATTCTCTGGATTTTTCCTATAAGAGACTTTCCATTTTTGCAGTCTAAAGTACCTGAACCTAATCATAACCCTCTACCCTTAGCTAAAGACTCTGTTTCTGGTTCAAATAAATAACCCAAAAGAAGATTCAGTGTCAGTTTCCACATTTCTTTGGGCCATCTACCACGGAAACCCCTAGATGGAGAAGAGGTCAAGAAGGTAACGGTAAGCCCAAAAAAAAACAGCAGCTCCTTCGAGGGTTAGTGCTACATAAGTATGCCTGTATTAGGAATATCTTATAACAACGCGTAAAAAAATATATGTATATTTTAATTCAGAATTTTTCAAAAACTTTAGGCAAAAAAAAAAAAAATATTCAAAAGACTTCTCATGTCTTTTAGAAAATACCTTGTTGTGTATGCTTTCCAAAATTTTATCAATTTATGGATGTTTCCACTGTCCTGGTGCTCCAAAGCTTCCAAAAATGCGATAAGTAGTCAGGAAATTAGATGTGTAACTTATGTCCTTAAAACACCTAAAGGTGCTCCTTGGTCCTTGAGATAGGCAGTCAGTACATCATGATTGTTCAATCTTCAAATATACTGTATATACCATGGTTTGTAGCATCTATAACCATTGCATAACATTGACTATATAATATACGTTAGTTGGGGTTAGTTTTACCAAAGTGATGTAGCAGATTTTGGCCTAAATGTATGCAGACAGATTCTTTATTTGCACAGTTTTATAACAAAAATTAAGTAAAAACATTTTTTTTTATTGTCAGTCTTTTTTCCTTTATATAGTAAAAAAAACAAAACAAAAAAAAAACCTGCGGTGATTAAATACTACAAAAAGAAAGCTCTATCTGGCTCAAAAAATGAAATAAAAATCATTTGAGTATTATGAAATGTGACAATGCTAAAAAATGAAAAATGGTCTAAGCAGGATGTGGGTGAAACTGTCCAGTCTTGAAATGGTTAAAGAAACTGCACATCCAAGTTCAAGAGTCTATCTTATGCCGCGTACACACGATCAGACTGTCTGGCGGACTTTGAAGTGGAGGTCCGCCGGACTTTCCGAACAAGTGGACCTGCCCACACACAACCGGACTTTTCTAGCAGACTAGGTCTGCCGGACTTTTGGCGGGAGTCCGCCGTACTTTTGAAAATGAACAGACTTGCCCACACACGGAGGAAAGTCTGTTCATCTTGAACACGGCTCCAGGTAGCGCAGGTGGTCAATGTCACCGCCTTCGTAGGGCTTCCCCATATATGAGATACCAGATATGCCCCAGTTGAAGACCCATCGAGTCGAAACGCGTAGGGATTGGTTATCCTGTGCCTGTCACATTGCTGTTTTTTATATCGAGTGATCACATTTTAATGTTGCATCTGTTTTTTTCATACAAGATGTGAATAAATTCCGAAATAATTTTTGACCTGCACCATTGGAGTGTTTTTTCCTTTTTGCACAAAATTTGTGTTTATCCATTTGGATTCCTGCTGGGCCATTTCACCGCAAGTACAATTGGGATGCATGGTGCTTCTCTTCCCATCACTCTGGTACAAGTTGATCTTGGTCTCATCTGTCCATAGGATGTTGTTACAGAACAGTGAAGGCTTTTTTAGATGTTGTTTGGCAAACTCTAATCTGGCTTTCCTGTTTGTGAGGCTCGCCAATGGTTTACATCTGGTGGTGAACCCTCTGTATTCACTCTGGTGAACAATCAAAAGTCTTCTTTTGATTGTTGACTTTGACACACATACACCTAGCACCTGAGAGTGTTCTTGATCTGGCCAACTGTTGTGAAGGGTATGTTCTTCACCAGGGAAAGAATTCTTCGGTGATCCACCATAGTTGTTTTCTGTGGTCTTCCGGGTCTTTTGGTGTTGCTGAGCTCACTGGTGCGTTCTTTCTTTTTAAGGATGTTCCAAACAGTTGATTTGGTCACACCTAGTGTTTTTACTATATCTCTGATGGATTTGTTTTGTTTTTACAGCTTAATGATGGCTTGCCCCACTGATAGTGACAGCTCTTTCAAACTCATATTGAGAGTTGACAGCAACAGATTCCAAATGCAAATAGCACACTTGAAATGAACTCTGGACCTTTTATCTGCTCCTTATAAATGGAATAATAAGGGAATATAACACCTGGCCATGGAACAGCTGAGCAGCCAATTGTCTCATTACTTTTGGTCCCTTAAAAAGTGGGAGGCACATATACAAACTGTTGTAAGTCCTACATCATTTACATCCTGATTTGGATGTAAATACCCTCAAATTAAATCTGAAAGTCTACAGTTAAAGCACATCTTGTTCATTTCATTTCAAATCCATTGTGGTGGTGTATAGGGCCAAGAAGATTAGAATTGTGTCAATGTCCCAATATTTATGGCCCTGACTGTATATCACACGTCTTATCAATTATTGTCTACAAGTTTGCAAATTACAGAAGCCTTTGTTGGCTGATGAAACTCTTAATTTTCAATGGAACACAATGCTTGACATTTGAAAAATAATTACCCTGGTCAATAGGGAACAAAACTATGACTGAACTGTATGTTTCCACTGCATTCTATTCTAATAGGTAAATCCAGAGGATCAATGCACTTGCAAGGATGTGCATTTATCGATGTAGGCCAGAGATCTACATAGATCCTGTCATTCCCTTGAAAATAAATGCAATTTTTTAAATTTGTAGTTTATATCATTTATAAAAATAACTTCAATAATTAGCATCAAATACTTTTCTTATAATATAATAAGTAACATCTAAGTGTGATAATAAAGGCTATCATATGTAAACAAATGTGTCTGTTGCAAGCGAATCACAAATGTACATGGGGATTTTTCCTCAGAGAAATACTATAAGGAGCATCTGTTTATAAATCTGTCTCCCTCTAAAATTTATTTTGTCCTGGAAATCATCCTATAGTAGTTAACAGTGCTATGGAGTTTTTTGCATTATCGCACAATATGCTTCATAAAATGCAATAATGCCAACTCCTGCTGGTACATCTGTTCCCCCGGCTTAGTAAAACATAGAAGAGACAGTCTCTCAGCCCCTTATCTGGGCTTATTGCAATAAACAAAGATGAATCCCATGATGCTATGATTATTGTACCTGAACACCTTTGGGAAACAGTATAGGGACTTATATTCTTGCAGACTGTTCAGAGACCAAAAATGACTGTGCTTGCCTTTACAACACTCTTTCCTTTAGCTACTGGGACCAATAACACACCCTTAGTGGTCTCATATTCATTTTGTTATTTGATCATAATAATAATTGACCGCTGCTGGAGACAGGAATGGCAGGCATCATAATGGAAATAAGGACTGCCTACTGGTGTGAAATTTGGCAAGACAGAATTATAATCATCAAGCAACAGATGTTCACGAATTGCCAATTACATTTTTATACATCCATTTACAAATATGACCTTAACTAGACAGTTAAAATCTTTATTTTTATTTTTAACTTATTTGTTGCTGCATCCTGCAGCTACTTATTTCTTATGTACTTTTGTTTATTACTGCAACCTACACTAAATATGAACATTAATTCATCTCTGCCTGAGGACACAGCATAACAAGGTTACCTGCACCCCTTCCTTAGCCCTATTACACCCAACTTTAAAATACATCTTCCTTTATTTAGCAAAAGAAGACTAAATGGAAATTCATCCTCTAGTAATGTATTTTAACATTGTGAGCTGTGCTCTTGCTTCTGTACCTTTTAGTTGGTTATTTCCTTAACATAAGCTGGTGAACTTTTAGTGGTGGATAAAGGACAGGCAGTTTTTTAAGTGGTGAATATTTAAAGTGGTGGGGTAGACTCTACAGTAACAAAGGAGTGGCAGGTTTACTAGGGCGTATAAAATAAGTCAACTTTGGAATTTTCAACATCCTTAAACCATTGCTCTCGTGAGTTCCATCTTTGGCAGATGTGTCCCTTGTATTTAGCAGTGATTAGATTCATGGAAAAATCCCAGCAATCTACAATTTTTACATCTATTTCCCACTCTTAGTTCATACTTTGTAGCTAATTGCTATGCATTCAATCAGGAAAATAGAGCTGTGGCCTATCAAGAGAAGAACGGTGGGGGCGTTCTCTGCCTAAAACTCTAAATTCATTCCTTCTCACACGTAATGTGACCATGCATGTATTGCACCATAATACAGTTACATTAAAACATTTGAACAAAAAGTTCAATATAGTTACACAGCAAAAAAATAAAATAAAAACATAATAAAAATGATTGTCCTGTTAATATAAGATGATACCAGTAGGATTTTTCATTAATATGCTTTACTGATTGGTTTTAATAAAAACTCTGTGTTATATTTTGAGTTTTAGTGTGGTATTCTATCATTGCTACAACATTCAATTTTTAAAGGACCAGTGCTGGAGAAAAGGGGCAATGGGCTTTGGAGGTATAACAATGCCAGGTATTGTCTTCAAAATTACTAGGCTCTATCCTCACATAGGAATGGAAATTATGCCCATTTACCACTACACTATTGTGGTTATTTATCAGTTTAGTTTTCTATCAATTTATTGTGTTTATTTATCAGTTTTCCAAAGACATACCGTAAGTGCTAAATTACATGGGTGAAAATAATATCAAGCGGGTAAAAAATGTAACCATGTCTTGGAAACCTATTCATTTACAGCTTATTTGATTCAATGTTTTGCAAGTAAGGTGAATGTCAGCAAAATGTTAAATTGTTCCATGGTGTGAAATTAAAATCCCCTGTGTTCTTTAATCCATTTCTATACATGTTTCTAACCCACATGCCATCAAAAACATTTGCCAACATTATATTAGATAACTTATGCCACATATGCTATCAAGCTCTTCAGATGCCAGCAGATTTAAACAAGACAATTACTGTTATTTTATCACATTCGGAGATGTCTAATTGGTAGTTGGTGGCAAAAGAATAAACTGAGCAGAGTGTGTGGTTTTTATAATAGATATAACAACATGAAATATTCTGATTTCAAATAACTCCTGTGCATCCCTATTTCATTATCAGGCTGACTGAGGCAGCTGCAGCTCCACCTGTGCAGCTGCAGCCATGCATGTCACTGCCTGCAGCTGATTCATATGAATCTTGTGTGAGTGGCTTACTCAGTCCAACATTGTGACTACCCACATATTTTTTTCTTTAATTTACATGCTGTTTCATGTGTGCCTGCTCACCTGCTACCTGCCACCCATATAGTAAAAGCTAAATGCTCAAAAGGTAAAAAGTTCCACCTCACCTAATAGAGCTGTGTTTGCTGTACCCTTTGTAGGGACACAGGTGAAAGTTGAGGAGGGGGAATTGGAAATGAGAGCTATGAAAGGAGGGCTGACTGCAGAAGTGAGAGCTGTGGTGAGGGGGCTGGTTTCGGAATGAGAGCTGTGGAAAGGACATGGGTGCAGAGTAGGGATGTGTGAACGAGCATACGTTTGGGCCGAGCTTTCTTTGTTCGGTTGTCCGGCAAACAGCCCCCCCCCCCCCAGAACTGTCCACAATGCATTACAGCACTGAACAGTGCATTGCAAACCCTGAATGGCTGAAGCAGTGAAAGCTTCAGCCAATCAGGGCACAGAGCACTGTCAGAGTCATCATTGGGCACTGTCATCATGACTTTATCCAATCATGGCTCATTTCCGCCCCACAGTATAAAAGTATTCTTTCAATGGCAGCCATTTTCAGTGTGATTTTGGAGTGTTTTTTGTCAGATAGTTAGTGTGCTATACTGTGCTATTTTGTTTCAATTGTCAGTGTAGAACATTAGTTTAGTGTCAGTCTAGTGATAGTGTGAGTGTAGTGAGGATGGCCATCATTCAGCTTTGCATAGTGTGCAGCTAGAGTAGGGATAGCTCAGATAGTTTCACTGTAGTGTAGTGTAGTGAGACCGTGTCATTCATACATACATTAGTGTAGAGTAGGGATAGCTCATATAGTTTAGGGATAACTCATATAGTTTCAGTGTAGTGTAGTGAGACTGTGTCAGTAATCTTGATAGTGTATAGCTAGAGTAGGGACGGTTCAGATAGCATCAGTGTAGTGGTGGTTGAACACCATCTATTTGATTGTATTACTGACAGTTTAACGCAATTTACTTCTGTGTGCGTTACTGCCAGTTTAATGCCATATAGTTCTGTGTGCATTACTGCCGGTTTAACGCCATATTGCTTTGCATCCATTACTGCCAGTTTAACACCATATCGTTTTGTGTGCATTACTGCCAGTTTAACACCATATAGTTATGTGTGCATTACTGTCAGTTTAACGTCATATAGTTTTGCATGCGTTACTGCCAGTTTAATGCCATATCATTTTGTGTGCATTAATGCCAGTTTAAAGCCATATCGTTTTGCGTGCGTTACTGCGAGTTTAAAGCTGTATAGGTCTGTGTGTGTTAATGCCAGTTTAACGCCATATAGTTCTGTGTGCGTTACTGCCAGTTTAACACCATATAGTTTTGCGTGCGTTACTGCCAGTTTAACACCATATAGTTCTGTGTGAGTTATTGCCAGTTTAATGCCATATAGTTCTGTGTGCGTTACTGACAGTTTAACGTCATATAGTTTTGTGTGCGTTACTGCCAGTTTAACGCCACATAGTTCTGTGCGTCACTGTACGTTTGGCACATTGTATTGCAGTGTATTATAGTATATCTGTGGAGTGTCTGTGTAGTGTGAGTACTCACCTCTCACCTCTAAACACCTCTTTACATTGATTAAAGTACATCTACGTACGGATTTCAACTTCTTCTTTTAATTTGCTTATAAGCACTGCCCCATCCCTCCCAATAATGTCTGAGAGGACAACAAGGAGAGGCAGACGTTTCCTTGGAACTGTAAGTGGGCCAGCAACAAATGTGTCCACAGGCAAAGGTGGACATTGTGGTCAGTCCTCAGGCAGGGCATAATTTCCTCTATTTAGTGAGTTTGCCCGTGCTATCCACTCACAGCATGCAGAGGAGGTGGTAGACTGGTTTACTAAACCTTCCTCATCCTCCTCATCCTCTGTCATGCAAGTAGAGACAAGTGTGCAGTCCCCTGCAGTTGCCAGAGTGGATAAACCTGCCTCCTTGTCCACATCTATTCCTGCCCCAACATCAGCCATGGAGGAGCTGAATTATTTGACCACTGTGTCAGCCACTTTCTGATGCCCAGCCATTACTGGATTCAGACGTTGCTTTTGAGGTTGAGGATGACAGGAACATGAGCCTAGAGAGAGAGAGAAACACTGATAGACAAATTGGCATTCATGTTTCCAAGCCGCAGTGTATTGCCAAAGTTGTCTCCAGTGGTAATGATGAAGATGGAGGAGATGTAGATGATGATGATGATGTCACTGATGTGATTTGGGTACCAGATAGAGCAGAGGAGGAAACTGTAGGTGAGGCGGCACAACCCCAAAGGAGGCCGAAATCAAGAAAGAGTAGAGAGAAGCCACCCTATTCCATCACATTCTGCAGCTGTTATCTCCCGGCCCACTCCCCAAAGCTCAGCTGTCTGGGCCTTTTTCAGCACATCTGCAGCAGATTTCACTGTTGCTATCTGCAAACTGTGTCTCAGGTACATCAAATGTGGCAAAAACACCAACCACATGGGTACCACATGCTTAACAAAGCATTTAACGTCCAACCAATCAGCCCGTAGGCAAGAGCACCTAAAAGCCCCAAAAAAGGGACACAAATCTGTCCCTCCTCCTCCTCCTCTTTACCCACTTCAGTCTGCCTCTGCGACACTGAGTCATTACCTTTCAGCAGCCTCCACTGACAGTGATGATGGTATAGCACAGGGTGTCCCAGGTCCTAGCAGCACATCTGCCAGCAGCACACCACCAGCTGTAGACTGTAGATGACAAATTTCTCTGCCCCATTTGCTGCAGCGGAATAAAAATACAGTCCTTGCCACCCACATGCCCAGCGTCTGAATGCAAGTTTGTCAAAGCTGTTGGCTTTCCAACTTCTGCCTTTCAGCCTGGGGGATTCTGCCCCCTTCCGTGAATACACTGTACCACAATGGCAGGTTCCCAGTCGCTACTACTTTTCACGTAAAGGCCATTCCATCTCTCTACCATCAAGTGGAAGGGAATGTTCTGGCATCATTGGGCAAGGCAGTCAGCCGTAAAATCCACCTTACTGCTGACACGTGGTTCAGCAAGCATGGGCAGGGACTATCTATTTTGTTCAAAGCACACTGGGTAACACTGCTTGCAACTCAAAAGCATGCAGGACAGGGCTAGGTGCTGCAGCTTGTTGTGCTCCCACGTCTCCATACAGATGGTGGTGATGATTAGGGATGAGCCGAACGCCGCCCGGTTCAGTTTGCAACAGAACATGCGAACAGAAAATAAATTTGTTAAAGTCTATGGGACACGAACATAAAAAATCAAAAGTGCAAATTTGACAGGCTTATATGCAAGTTATTGTCATAAAAAGTGTTTGGGGACCTGGGTCCTGTCCCAGGGGACATGTATCAATGCAAAAAAAAAGGTTTTAAAAATTGATTTTTTTCAGGATCAGTGATTTTAATAATGCTTAAAGTGAAACAATAAAAGTGAAATATTCCTTTAAATTTCATACCTGGGGGTGACTATAGCATGCTTGTAAAGTGGCGCATGTTTCCCATGTTTACAAAGTCTGCGAGCAAAATTACATTTCTAAAGGAAAAAAGTCATTTAAAAGTACTCGCGGCTATAATGAATTGTCGGTCCCAGCAATACACATAAAAATCATTGAAAACAACAGCATGGGATTAACCCACAGTCAATTACCAGACTCTTCAGGTCTGGTATGAATATTAAGGGGAACCCCGAACCAAAATTTAAAAAAAAATTGCGTGGGGGTCCCCCCAAATTGCATACCAGGCGCTTCAGGTCATGTATGGATATTAAGGGGAACCCTGCAACAAAATGTTTTAAAAAAATGACGTGGGGCCCCCCAAAAACCCACAACAGACACTTATCCGAGCATGAAATCTGGCAGGCTGCAGGAAAAGAGGGGGGACGAGAGAGCGTCCCCCCTCCTGAACTGTACCAGGCCACATGCCCTCAACATGGGGAGGGTGCTTTGGGGTAACCCCAAAACACCTTGTCCCCATGTTGATGGGGACAAGGGCCTCATCCCCACAACCCTTGCCCAGTGGTTGTGGGGTTCTGTGGGCGGGGGGGGGCTTATCGGAATCTGGAAGCCCCCTTTAACAAGGGGGCCTTACCCCCTGTGTGAAATGGCAACGTACCCCTGCCATTTCATTAAAATAGTGTGAAAATGGTAAAAAAAAATGCAAGACACGGCTTGGGACAAGTCCTTTTTTTTTAATTTTAAAAATAAAAGTGTCCCACAAAGTCCGTTCATCTTCTTCTTCTCTCACGCTGACAAACTGAAAAAGAAAAAGAAAAAAAAAAACGTCCGATCCGCCACCATGGGAGGCACCCACCATATGACATGTCTTCACTTTGACAGCTCTTTTATAACTGAGGGCAGGGTCACACAATGACTTCACTGGGTGACCCCACCCCCTCTGATGCACGGGGACATCACTATGGCTTTCCCGTAGCATCAGAGGGGGGCGGGGCCACAGCTGCTAGTTTCCCTACTCTCTGTGCCATGTACGTTTTCAGGTGCTTTATTCTAAATACCTTTGTAATAAATTTTATAACCTCTAGTGGGCACTGCTGGGTTACAGCATGCACATCTAGGGGGATGCAGGGGATACCTCTGCTGCATGTTACTCAGGCAGTGCTCTGTAGTGTCATTATAGAGGCGCAGCACTGGAGGACATGTCCTGATAGAACAGAAGCAAACATCCCCTGCGTGCCTCAATGATCAGTGCTTTACTGCAGCTGCATGCTTCCTTTTGCGCTGGCTTCTGTCACACTCATGCTGGGGCAAAGGGGGGTGGATTCAGGGGCAGAGCCAGGTGGCAGCAAAATGAAGTTTCACCTGGGGTGTCAAAAACCCTTGCCCTGCATGTAACATATTACTAATGCAGGAGCCCCACCCCCCCCCATCCCCCACTATGACAGTAGATGGAAGAACCCTGAACCTATTGTCACAGTTGAAAAACAGAGAAGCTGTTTGGGCTTTGCCCCCAACCACATAATTAACTCACAGATTTCTGTGAATTATTGTACAAGTCCCATCTTCCACCACCATAGATGGCTTGTAGTTTTTAATGAACTGCAAGTGTGCTGATGAGTGCCCTCATAGTTCACTGATTCTTCCTGCCCTTTAGTAACTCTCTTCACACATAGGAGGTACAGACAAACATCTGTACTGAATGTCTGCAGGAGCCTGACATTGCACCCACGATTTGCTGATTGTGTTTTGTTTTGCAAGCAATGTTTTGCAAGCTCCATTGTTAAAACATAATCAATGTTATTTTTTTTTTACCTGCAAAATCATGTGCATTTATTTATTTATTTTTTTATTTTTTCAATGGGTGAACTTAGGCTTTCATGAAAGATTCACTTTAACCACTTGCTTACTGGGCACTTAAACACCCTTCCTGCCCAGACCAATTTTCAGCTTTTGGTGCTCTCACACTTTGAATGACAATTACTCAGTCATGCAACACTGTACCCAAATGAATTTTTTGTCCTATTTTTCCCACAAATAGAGCTTTCTTTTGGTGATATTTGATCACCTCTGGGGTTTTTATTTTTTGCTCTATAAATGAAAAAAGACCAAAAATTTGGAAAAAAAAACGCATATTTCTTTGTTTCTGTGACAAAATTATGCAAATTATTATTTTTTCTTCATAAATTTTGGCTACAATTTATACTGCTACATATGTTTGGTAAAAATAACCCAAATTAGTGGATATTATTTGGTCTTTGTGAAAGTTAGAGAGTCTACGAGCTGTGGTGCAACCCCTTTTTGGAAAGTAGACATTCCAAGGTATTTAGTAAGAGGCATGGTGAGCTTTTTGATGTTGTCATTTTTTCCCACAATTCTTTGCAAAATTAAGATTTTTCTTTTTTGAATTTTTTTCCACAAAATTGTCATTGTAATAGGTTATTTCTCTCATGTGGCATGTGTATACCACAAATGACACCCCCAAAAAAAATCTGCTACTCCTCCTGAGTATTACAATACCACATGTGTGGGACTTTTTCACAGCCTGGCCACATAGAGAGGCCCAACATGCAGGGAGCGCCATCGGGTATTCTAGGAGCATAAATTACACATCTAACTTGTTGACTACCTATTACACTTTTGAAGGCCCTGGAGCACCAGGACAAGGACACGTGACACTGATGACAGATGGCACTGATACGTGGCAATGATGACACTTATACGTGGCACTGATGACACGTGGCACTGATGACAGATGGCACTAATATGTGGCACTGATGACAGATGGCACTTATACGTGGCACTGATGACAGATGCACTTATACGTGGCACTGATGACACGTGGCACGAATACGTGGCACTGATGACAGATGGCACTAATACGTGGCACTGATGACAGATGGCACTAATACGTGGCACTAATACGTGGCACCAATGACAGATGGCACTAATACGTGGCACTGATGACGCGTGGCACTGATAAGTGGCATTGATGACACATGACACTGACAACAGATGGCACGTGACACTGACAGGTGGCACTGATGACAAATGGCACTGATACGTGGCACTGATGACAGATGGAAATAATATGTGGCACTGATGACAAATGGCACTGATACGTGGCACTGATGACAGATGGCACTAATATGTGGCACTGATGACAGATGGCACTATGTGGCACTGATGACACGTGGCACTGATGACAGATGGCACTGGGGGCAAATGGCACTGACAACAGGTTGCACTGAGGACAGATAGCACTAACAGGTGGCACTGGGGACAGATGGCACTTATACGTGGCACTGATGACAGATGCACTTATACGTGGCACGAATACGTGGCACTGATGACAGATGGCACTAATACGTGGCACTGATGACAGATGGCACTAATACGTGGCACTAATACGTGGCACCAATGACAGATGGCAATAATACGTGGCACCGATGACGCGTGGCACTGATGACAGATGGCACTGATAAGTGGCATTGATGACACGTGACACTGACAACAGATGGCACGTGACACTGACAGGTGGCACTGATGACAAATGGCACCGATATGTGGCACTGATGACAGATGGAAATAATATGTGGCACTGATGACAAATGGCACTGATACGTGGCACTGATGACAGATGGCACTAATATGTGGCACTGATGACAGATGGCACTATGTGGCACTGATGACACGTGGCACTGATGACAGATGGCACTGATGACAGATGGCACTTATACGTGGCACTGATGACAGATGGCACTGGGGACAAATGGCACTGACAACAGGTTGCACTGGGGACAGATAGCACTAACAGGTGGCACTGGGGACAGATAGCACTAACAGGTGGCACTGGGGACAGATAGCACTGGGGTGGATGGCACTGGGGAGGATGGCACTGGGGTGGATGGCACTGGGGCGGATGGCACTTTTTTTTACTTTTTTTTACTTTTTTTTCCCACTTACGGCCGCTGCAGCCGTTCATCTCTCCCCTCTCACACGCTGTCTGTGTGAGGAGGGAGAACGGCGCTGCGAGATGATCTCATATGTTTACATATGAGATCATCTCACATTGGACACACCGATCTGTGTTTGCCTGTCTCCGGGGGACACGGCAAACACAAAACTTCCCCGATGCACGCCCGAAGCAGCGCGCATTGCGGAAGTAAACACAAGGACGTCCAGGGACGGCCTCCCGAATGAGAGTGCCCGCTCTAAAGCCGTCATTCAGTTATAGGGCGGGCGGGAAGCGGTTAATAAGGTAGAGATGGCTAAATGTTTTCTCTCTGGAATTAAGGAAAACCAGTGGACGGCCACATCTAGTTAACGGTCTGTATACAGCACCATTTAGAATCTAGTAAAGCTATGAAATAAGCACTATATACTATGTCTGTTTTTTGCCATTTTGTTAGTTGTTAAAGTGACTGTAAAGTCTTGTTTAAAATAAATAAATTAAAAAAACAAGCGTGTTATACTCACCTCCTCTGTGCAGTTGGTTTTGCACAGAGCAGAGTGGATCCTCCTCTACTCGGGTCCCTCTTTGCTGCTCCTGGCCCCTCCCTCCTATCAAATGCCCCCACAGTCAGCAGCTTCTTATAAGTGGCACTGGAGCCAAGTTACAGTTCTCTGTGTCCATTCAGATACAGAGACCTGACCTAACCCCACCCCTTCTCTCCCCTGATTGGCTGACTGACTTTGGTTGACAGCTGTGGAAGCCAATGGCGCTGCTGCTGTGTCTCAGCCAATTAGGAGGAGTGTCCCGGACAGCTTAGACATTCGTGGACATCGCTGGAGAGAGATGGGGCTCAGGTAACTAATTAGGGGAGTGTTGGGGTGGCTGTTACACACAAAAGATTTTTGTATCTTAATGCATAGAATGCATTAAGAAGAAAAAAAACTTCTGCCTTTACAACTCATTTAATGTTAAAACTTTTAATAAGTACATATATATATATATATATTACAAGTAATACAGAAATTAATCAATATGATTCCTGAAAATTTCAGTATTGAAACAGTGCTCTAAATAAAGTCCAAGATATATTCATAAAAAGTTAAAAAGAGTCCTTAATGTGCAGAAATGTGTAGTGATTTAATCAACGTTGCAAGGTGATAACGGTGGTTGTTTCAAAGTCCTGTTAGTATCGCTTCCACCAGATAATGGTAGGATTTCACCGCTTGTAATACGCCCCCCTTAGGGGGTTAAACTCACCAGACAAAGTTTAGTAAAAGAGCCTTAAGGAAGTATTCCCTCTCTAGGTTAACCACATTCCATACGTCATCCACTAGGGTCCAGCTCTCAACAATGCTCCACAAATGTCATAAAACAAAGCAGAGTGTGCACATAGAGTAATTCAGTTTTATTAAAAGTTAATTGCACAAGCTAGTAAATTACCCCATTTAATTATCTGCGTACATTGTAAAGATAGAAAAACAGCATTAAAAGTTGAAGTTGAAGTGACAAAACGCGTCAGTCATGGCCTACACGACATTCCCGGAAGTGACGAGTGCGTTCCACCGCTAACCAAGGTCCAGGAAGTCACCCATAGTGTCTGCAGTGGAACACAGGTGGACGATCCTGACATTAGGAGACACGGTGAAACACACAAATTTTAATGCTGTTTTTCTATCTTTACAATGTACGCAGATAATTAAATGGGGTAATTTACTAGCTTGTGCAATTAACTTTTAATAAAACTGAATTACGCTATGTGCACACTCTGCTTTGTTTTATGATATTTGTGGAGCATTGTTGAGAGCCGGACCCTAGTGGATGACGTATGGAATGTGGTTAACCTAGAGAGGGAATACTTCCTTAACCCCCCTGACGGTATTCCCGAGTCTGACTCGGGGTGGATTTTTCATACCAAAAGCGGTATCCCCGAGTCAGACTCGGGACAGCGTCGCTGGATCCAGGAGGAGGTTTACTTACCTTCTCCCTCGGATACAGCGTTGTCTCCCCGCTGTACGAGCGAGCCGTGTCTCGCTCGATGCATCACACCGCCGATCTCCGTGCCCTGCGAGCGTTGCGACGCACGGGGACGGAGATCGGCGCCAAATTCAAAAAGTGAAACAAACAGTAAACATACAGTATAATGTAATCTTACAGATTACATTGCTGTATGTAAATATTTCACATCCCCGTTGTCCCTAGTGGTCTGCCCAGTGTCCTGCATGCAGTTTTATATAATAAAAACTGTTCTTTATGCCTGGAAACTGGAGATTGCCCATAGCAACCAAAACTGTCACTGTACATCAAAAATGATTTTAGAGCAGCTAGAAAACAGCGATAATAAATTAGAATCACTCGCAGAATTGAGCGATAGCGATTTGTGGGGAGATCCGTCATCAAATACTGAAAAGTAATGACAGTGACAATTCTGCAACTGAGCAAATTTCAGTGTTTTTGATTTGATTACATTATTGAATAATTTTTATTATTGTTATATTATTATTTGGTACAATTATTTATAATTATTTATTATATTATAATTTATGATTTAATTTTTCAAACTTTATCATACCCGGGATGTCTGCTAGACTCTGGTTTGGACAGATTTAAGAGAGTTATTCCTAAGAATTGCAGGACTACAATATAAAACGCCAAATTTTCATGCAAAATAATGGTACCGCTTTTAGCACCTTAAATCCGAAATAATCGTACCGCCAGGGAGGTTAAGGCTCTTTTACTCAACTTTGTCTGGTGAGTTTAACCCCCTAAGGGGGACGTATTACATGCGGTGAAATCCTGCCATTATCTGGTGGAAGAGATACTAACAGCACTTTGAAACAACCACTGTTATCACCTTGCAATGTTGATTAAATCACTACAGTCACCTTTTCTGCACATTAAGGACTCTTTTTAACTTTTTATGGATATAACTTTTTATGGATATATCTTGGACTTTATTTAGAGCGCTGTTTTAATACTGAAATTTTCAGGAATCATATTGATTAATTTCTGTATTACTTGTTATATAACTACTATACTTTCTAAACGGCTGCTACTGTGCTGACCTGTTTGTTATTATTTATTTTTTAATGACTTGACAGGTCACAATTTTGTGTTCTATATTTATTATATATATTTTTTTTATATATATATTTTTTGGATTGCTGGTTTGGCTTGCATCCGGCGCTGAGTGGTGTATTATAGGCCGCCTTTGAAACACACCTTGTTTTCAAGTACATATATATATTTTAACACTTAAAGAGCAACTCCACTTTTGTTGAGAAAAAAATATTCCCCTCTGGGTGATCTATGTACATTGCAAGGATCTTAACAAACTTTATTCCAAATTCCTATCTTTTGTTATTCTGAAGAAATAGCTGCTTGTCTGTGTCCATGGGCAAAGTGAATCTGTATGGGAGTGTCAATATATTTTTCAATTAGCTGCTACACCTACATGGCTCTAATGAGGAAAGATGAAAGGTCGGCATGCCTTTAGACGTGATTTCCCTTTGGGAATATCTCACCAAAAATGACATTTTTGTTGTAGGGGTTGCCAAAAATCTGATTTGTATCTTAGTGCAGACCTCTAGGAGAATCAGTAAGCCAATCAAAGAAAGTGGCATTCAGAGATAGTGTACAGAACACTTCCAGGTAGCCATATTGCATTGCATTTTGCAGAAAATTACAGCGCTGCAGATAGAAAAGAAAAGGCAATTTTTAATGACAATCAATTTAAACATGACTTGTGCAGCAATTGTACATGCTATATTTTAATTTGTTTGCTTATTTTTTTCCCAAGAAAGTGGAGTGAGCATTTAATGTAATTAACTCACTTCTTGTCAATATGCATTTCTAAAGAAAAGCATTTTAAGGGGCAAATTGGGCTGTTATTTCACTTTCCATATACCTCTTAGATTTAACAGGTATACAATTCTTAAGTTTACCAGCAACTATTAAGTGCTAGGGCCTGACTGACAGCTTTAGGCTTTACCATATTAGCTAAACTTTCTCCCAGTGGCATCCACTGGAAACTAAAGCATTAAAGCTCTCAAAACGCTTATAACCTGGTCATTCCTTTTCTGTTTATTCCCTTTTATATTTACCAAAAGCTATGTTGAGTAAGGTACTACCTGATTCATTAACCCTTTTACTTTCCACCTTTATTGTGATTGTAAAAGTATTTTTTTGTTTTTGTTTAAATAACAAACATGTTATACGTACCTGCTCTGTGCAATGGTTTTTCACAGAGCAGCCCCAATTATCATCTTCTTGGGTCCTCCACCAGCGCTTCTAGCCCCTGTCCCCTACTGAGTGACCCCATAGCAAGCCACTTGCTATGCGGACTCTCATGCAGGCTCGCTCCTGAGCTGCTCTCTATGTGTTCATTGACACACACAGTGCTGCTTGGCCCTGCCCCTTGCTCCTTCATCACTGGCTGTGATTGACAGCAACAAGAGCCAATGGCTATCGCTAGTGTCTCTGAAACAATGAGAAGGTGAGAGAGAGAAAGAAGTGAGCATGCTCTCATGCACAGAGCTGGATTGACATTGGGCTCAGGTAAGTATAAGAGGGCAGGCTGCACACAGAAGGTTTTTTACCCTAATGCATAGTATGCAATGTAAAACAAAAATACTTCTGCCTTTAAAACCACTTTAATATCAGATGACTGCATCATTTGTGATATTTTTCACCTTTTACATGTTTTACTATTTTTTTTACTTACAGCTGTAGAGGTTGGGAAAATATCCATCAAACCATACATTTTATAAAACATAGGACCCATAGATTAAAAAGACAGGGCTGCTGATTTTGTACACCCCACGATAGTTGGGCAAATGTTATCAAATCTGTATTTTCTATAAAAATACACTAATTTCATTAATATTGCACACAAAAGTGTAGAAAAAGTTGAACGTTGTACTCCATCCTAATTCCTTTATTCCATGAAAGCCAAAGTGAATGCATACATTCTGCCTCCACCCAACATAACACACTCACCGGCCACGTTTTCCCCCTAAGGGACATTGATTAGAGTAGGTACCTACTTCAGCGGAAGTAAAGAAAATTTGCTAACACACCACTTATCCCATGCACTGTTATGGGGAATGTTAATATACATATTTCGAGGAGGCACAAATTCATAATCCAATATTGTTTTACCATTTCCAATGTACAGTTTGGTAAAAAACAAACAAATGGCTAGATCAGATCAGATCATGGAAAACAACTATAAGAATAATGCTATTTCTTAGTTCTTATAATGTAAGGGTTTCCAATTATTTTTACTCAATTTCTCATAAAGGAGCCCCTCAAAAAATGACTTCATTGAACTGTGACAGCCTTGATTCCAAAAATGATTATACATGTAGTAATTTTGTGATGTAAGGCAAAAATGTTGAATCGGTGCTCCTGGGGTACATGTGGTCATAAAATATTACATTTCAGCAATTTAGCTGTAATATATAACTTTTGTTACTATATAAGTTAAGTTTGGATGCAAAAATATTACCTGCTATTAATATATTTCAAAAGCTCAAAACGAAGACTTCATTCTAACGTAAACTACAATACATTGAGGCCTTTTAAATGCTCAAATCATATACAATTATCAATAATTTTATAGTTGTCTAACTTCAATTTATACCATCTGTGAATACCTTCTTACTGCCATACCTTCTGAAATCTATAAAATAAAACTTAGGACCTTCAGCAGCAATCTTCCTAATGCCATTATGATGTACGTTAGCTATATTTTATTAATATGCTCCTATAACAACACTAGCATAAAATGTTCTCCAACTACCAAATACCTGTGTAGCCTTTAATATTCCCTAGTAAATCTGACAAAAAATATTTATCTCACATTTGGATATATACAAATATAATCACAAGCCCGGAGACTTAGATTCTATTTTCTTTCATCTCTACAAGCAATGAAAAAGATGGATTTTTGATTCATAAATGTTTACAATACATGTTTTGATGCAATGGTAAAAAATAAAATGTCTTGATCTGAAATAAGGACGAGAAACAAATGATTGTGTCACATAATACACAAACATTTGCAGATAATAATTTAATAGAATTATGTAACAGGTTTCTTAGGCGCCATAACTTAGTTTAACGTGTATAATTTCAGTTTGCATTAGCAGAAAGCTCAGTTTATATTGGTACAGTATTTACAGGCAGTGTTCAGTTATTACAAATAGATATTTTTAAAGGCCACTTAGACCCAGAGCATAGACCTCATAGGAGAGTAACCATCAGTACAATTGGGGTAAGTAACCCACTAATATTGTGGACATAAATAATATCAGTATTATTATTCAGCACCCACTTTTGTCATTTCTTGCACATGCTAAATTGTTAGCAGACATCACAGAGCTGGACTAGATATCAAATGTGCATGTTTTAAAGCGTAACTCGATTTTTGTTGAGAAAAAAATATTCCCCTCTGGGGGAGAAAATGTACATTGCAAGGATTATAACAACCTTTGTTGCAGATTCCTACCTTTTGTTATTCTGAAGAAATCAGTGTGTGTTTGTCTGTGCCTCTGTACTGAGTGGGTCTAATGGGGGTGGTTTCATAATTAACTGCCAGGTGTGCAGCCGCAGGGCACTAATGAGGAAATCTGCTGGGCCTGCATCCCTTTAGACATGTTCCTATTGAAAGCATCTCTCCAAAAATGAAATTTTTGTTGCAGGGGATTCCTGAAATCTGACTTGTATCTTAGGCAGACTTCTGAGAAAATTGGTGAGCCAATCACACAAGCAGGAAATTATGTTTTTGGGGAGTGGTCAGTATATATTCTGTGTACACAACAGCTCCAGGTAGCCATATTGCAATGCATTGTATTCTCAGAAAATTACAGTGCCTGCAGATTGAAAAGGAAAGGTAATTTTTAATAACATTCAATTACAATATGATTAGTGTTGCAATTATATGTGCTATATTATTTTTTCTTTATCTGTTATTTTTCCCCCCCACAAAAGTGGAGTTACCATTTAATGTCTGCCTCACCAATAATTTGCTCTATCATAGGAGTTAAAGGGTATATTAGGGGCCTCGTGTACCCCTCCCAAAAAACAAAACAAAACACCAAACAAAGCAATATATATATATATATATATATATATATATATATATATATATATATATATATATATATATATATATATATATATATATATATATATATATATATATATATATATATATATATATATATATATATGCGCTATACTACTGAACTATCAAAAATAAAAAACTAAATAAATAATTGTTGTATATTGCTATTTAGACATTTTATTTGTATATATATATATATATATATATATATATATATATATATATATATATATATATATATTACTGCAATACTAGTGCTCACATCTGAGCCCCTCCCCCTACATCTGTCTGTCTGTAGGTCCTATCGTAGGCGAGTGATGGGGAGGGGGGATTGGTTGGGGCCCCATCATAAAAATGGAGCACCAGTCGTCACCGCTCCCACACATGGACACTTGACAAAGTGTGTGTAATTATTTTTCAAGTAGAGGTTACTATAGTATTGACTATTACCAGTTAAATATAAAGTTAGAATAGGGCCCCTCTAGCAGTTTATCAACAGATGTTTCATATCAACCACCTCTAGTGCATATCCACATAACTTTCTGGGACCACCAGCTCCCAGCTAGTATTTAGAAAACAATTTCCATTTTAATGTCACCTTCTCGAAGCATGCAGCCAGTGATGATGGCTATCCAGAATGGAAACAGCATGTATATGTATTTATATGTATATATAGTAAGGGCAGTATGGTGGCCTGTATTTATGGGAGGAGCCCGGAGGGTATTTAACCAGACCACCCACAATGGTCTGTGTCAGTTCCAGTGCGCGGTTCCGCATGTTACAGGGCCGACTCTTCCCAGCTCACCTCATGTTCGTGAGTCTGTGCATTCAATCGCAGGTGCTCTTCAGCTTCTTCACTCATGGTCTTCGTCGACGGTTCCCACTCACAGTCACATGTAGTATCCAAACCTTTTTGTTTCCTATGCAATCTTGCAGTTTACTATGCTTCCTAATCTGTACCCCTTTCGTAAAAAAAAACCTGCCTCTGAGTTGTTGTCGCTCATGTCCTGACATCATTCGGCACAGTACATTCGTAAGTTCCTTTTGCCAAACATACGATTCATTTGTAGATCGCAGCCTCCGAGCCACTGTTGGTTGTTCTCCGATATCACTCGCCATAGGCTTCACTGGTTATAAAATTCACTGTCCATGGGGTTGCCATCTCATCTATTTGGAGATGAGCATGTATTTGTTTGTATGGGTTTCTGTGGCTAATTGAGGTGTAATTAAACACACCTGGTGCCTTCTCTACACTTGGTTAGCCTGGGGGGGATGGGTGGTTGGTAGGTGTTCGGTTTCACAATAAGGGATGGCATACACTCAACAACCAATTTGTATCAGATACTCCTTACTACCGATTAATATCGGATTCATTTAATACACTTTACAAACTGATTCGTATCAGATGCATTGCAGAGGCCGACTCTGCCAACTCACTGCGTGTCCGTTTAGTTGTGCTTTTGAGATCGGTCGTAGGTTTTCATTGATTGTCCCACACTCGCTGTCGCAGTTAGGACTTGTTATTACCTTCTACTGAACCGTTACTATGTTCCCCTTTGTACACCGCCTACGGCTTCGTAGGTCTTACTCGGTTATTTGCACACATTCGTACTTACTGCCTATCTCTGTTCCTCATTCGAGCCCAGTCACATCTGCGACATTACGACACATGGCAGCCTCTACTCTACCATTTGTATCTTACCCACTAGGCAGTACAAACCGCATGAATAGCACAAGCCGCCTTCGGAACAAGTCACTTACGGCAGGGTCAGGAACCTAAGCCCTTGTACACACGGTCAGACATTCCGACAACAAAATCCTTAGGATTTTGTCCGACTGATTTTGTCCGAAACTTGTGTTGCATACACATGGTCGGACAAAGTTGTCGGAAAATCCAATGGTACGTAACGTGATGACGTCATTTTCGTTTATGACGCGACTACGTTCAGGCTAGTAGCCAATAGCTTTGGTCTAGGAATTTGATATGAGCATGCGTGGCACTTTGTCCAATCGGAATTCTCTACACACAATCGGACAAAGTCCGATCGGATCACGTTGTCGGAAAGTTTTATAGCCCAGCTTTAAAACTTTGTCCGTCGGATTATCCGACAACACGGTCTGATCGGACATTTTCCGTCGGAATGTCCGACCATGTGTACAAGGGCTTACTGGATACCAAGCACACACCAACAGCCGATCCGAATCTAGTCGCAACATCGGCCCTATGATTAGGATCCTCGGCAATCACAAGCCCCTTCAACCACTAATGCCATCAGTCGATCCGAGTCCAGACATATCACCGGCACAACGATTTGGATCCAACATACAATCCCCCTCGTCACCTGACATCCACAACCGATCCGAATCTAGTCGCATCATCAGCACATCAATTTGGATCCTCGGCAATACGAACTCAACCAACTGATCCGAGTCCGGTCGTAGTACCGGCTCAATGATTCAGATCCTCAGCAATACAAACTTCACCAACCGATCCGAGTCCAGTCGCAGCACTGGCTCAACAACTTGGATCCTTGGCAATACAACTTCACCAACGGATCCAAATCCAGTCATAGCACCGACTCAACGATTCGGATCCTTGGCAGTACAACTTCACCGACGGATCCGAGTCCAACGCAGCACCGTCACAACGATTCAGATCCTTGGTAATACAAACTTCATCGACCGATCCCTCACAAACAAACCCCACCGGTGCTCACAGCCCAGTCTGGTTCGAACTAGTTGCATCAGCGTTTACGAATACAGTGGAACTTAAGATTCAGATCCCCAGCCTTACGTTTATCAAAGCTTTAACATTCACATCTCACTCCATCTATTTGTACAATGTTGCGCACGGTCATTCCTACATACTTATAATTCCGATAATGTGGTTTTCAAATAAGGCTGCTTCCTTGCAATCGCTGCAAGCATTCCAGCAAGTGGCTCAAACTGCCACTCATCATCTCCAGTAGCAACACGGCTGCTCATCATTTTCTCTGTCGCTTTCCCCTTTTAGGTCAGTTAGACTACCAGTTGGTCCACCCTGTACCAGGTTTGGACAGTATCTTCCAAAAAAAAAAAAACATTGTCGAGGGCTTGCATCTTCACCAGGGGGCCAGCTTTTCCCCCTTGTCAAAACGAAATTCCCATGTCACCTTACTACAGGTTCCCGGTCAACCCAGTTCTTGACCCCAACCAAGACTTCACAACTAGAGCATAAAGTCAGGTGTGTAGTTCAAAGGGATCCCCCCTTTCTCTTAAACACTCTTTCACTACATATTTTATTTCTTCACATACAGAATTCAACTTTCTCCTGAGGTGTTAGTAACTGTCACATACTTCTGTGCACTTCACTCTGTTTTCGAAGCACAAGCCTTCACTACGCAGACAAGGTCGCCTGACGTTCAGCTTGCTGGCAGTGCAGACTGAACATACATCAGACTGAACATACATCAATTAACTACAGATCGCAACATTCCTACTTAGAATACCAGACTTCAGCTACCCGTCCCAGTCCGCCCTGGGGGGCTCTGGTTCATTAGACTGTGCCGAGCACAGACGGACACCCGAGCTATCGGTTACCTAGCCAGTTGCCTCCTGGCTCACCTTGGTTGTCACGCATTCTTTTGAGTTTTCTACAGTCACACTCAACAGCGCTCGCACGCAAACTAGCTGTCACTACGGCTGTTGTTCCTTGTCCTGTTCTTCTTGTTTTCCTTCTGTCTTTCATCTTATCTACCCAAACACATCTATCCCCTCCTACCTTTGCAACTTACCTTAAACATATGCATTTCCTCTCCCCTCCTCCTCTGACACCATGTCGCAGGCCGACAGCGATGACTTTGCCTCTGCCCTGCCGTCACCCTTTGCGGGCCCAGCAAGCAGCGGCTCACAGTCTCACAGAGACTGAAATAAATACATAATAATAACAAAATAATAATAATAGATAAAAAAAAACAAGCTCATAGCAGGACTGTGTTGCAAGAATATTTCCTACCCTGCCACAGCTAGGAAGCTGAGCTTTTAGGCTACAGTTTCCACAATCAGTGGCAGCCCTACCAGGCACCCAGGCATCACTTCAATCTATCTGGCCGAAAACAAGTCATATTCATTGGGGGACGTCTCTATCTTCCTGAAGGCCAAAGACCCTTGACTTAATTGCAAGCTCGCTGTCACAGAGTTTGTGCTGGCCTTGGGGACAGTCAGAGATGTGCTATACAGGGCAACCCCAACAGGAGGGAAGAACTGGACCCGTATCTGCATGCAGTATTGGATCTAGGTCACAAGTATGCAGGGTGCTCATTCTATGACTATCACTGCTCATTTTCAGCTAAGGCAGCAGCCAGACTCGGGCTGGTCCTTTATATTAGTCTTTCTCTCCCAGGTACAAGACCCTAACTAAATCCTTAAATTAGACGTGCCAGCAATAGCGTATCTGCCCATGTGAGACAAGTTTCTCACGAACTAGAATGGCATGTCAATGTTCATTCCGTCAGCATCTCCCTCTTCACCTCAGGTAGTCATGGACGCTGCAGCCTCCACAGGTCCTCTCCTCAATTTTTGGCCATCTTTGGTTTACAGGGCCATGGCCGTCAGAAATCCGCTTGATTTCCAGGTTTAGTTAGTCCTCTTCTTTGTTCGAACTCTACCCCATTATTTGCAGCAGCTCAAGTCTGGGGCAGCAACTGGGCAGGACAAGCAGTGACGTTTGCCACAGACAACCAAGCCATACCCAGTATTATAAATAAAAGCAGGTCCAAGTTGCTGGCCATCATGGCCTTCCTGCGCTGGCTGGTGCAACTATCCCCACAGCACCAATCTAATGTCTTCTGCGTCTACATACCAGGCAAATGCACTATCCGTTTTAACTTTGCGTTGTTCTTTTCGCATGAACCTGGAACCGACCCGACCATGTCTCTTATCCCACATTGGTTGTACCTAACCTCGGATTCAAACCATACCTTCACGATGCTACCTGCCTTATTAATCTATCATTATCCCACAACACCCTGAAGGCCTATCGTACTGCCTGGAAGATCTGTGACAGGTTCCTAGCCTCAAACCCCAAGGCAATATCAGGAGATCTCCATCACATCCTGGCCTACATATCATGCTGCCACAAACAGTTGGCATTGTCACACAATACCATTAGACTCTACTTAGCTGGCATTCAGTATTTCATCTCTTTATAAGATCCTAACAAATCTGGTTTGCCGCCCATGCAGTCAAGTCCATCCTGCGTGGTATTCACAGGCAACAACCCCAAGTCAGTAGTAAATGCCTACCTGTCACCAGCGCCATATTCCAAGACATGTCTACCATCCTGTCACGTTCCCCTTTTGGTTAATTTCAGCCTGGCCATTCAAGCAGCCATCCACCTGGCTTTCTACGGCTTCTTATGCCCCAGTGAATTCACAGTCACTGCCCCAGTTGTAAGATGTTACGTAGATGCCACCTCACACGCCATCAGACTTACTTCATCTTGCACCTTGTGGTGTCCAAAACACAACAGTCTGGTCCGTTGGTTGATATCAAACTTTTCTAAACTCTCAACGCCCTGTGCCCCATGTTCATTCTAGATCAGTTATTAGCTCACCTGTCTGATCCCTCGAAGGACAGGCCATTACTAACATTCCAGATTAGTCCACTAAGCAGCAACCAGTTCAATAGTCACGTCAGGATCCTTTTGCGCAACTTAGGCCTTGACCCCGGCTGTTTTTCTGGACCTTCTTTTCAAATTGGAGCAGCATCAGCAGCCTCATGAAATGGGGTCCCAGGCCATGTGATCAAAAAGATGGGCAAGTGGAAATCCACCTGCTTCGCTCGATACATCCCCAATCCACAAGTTGAAATGTCACGAGCCTTCAGCAACCTTGCCCTTTAGTGTCTTAACGTAAATAAATAATTACCTCCCTAACCAAGTCTTTTGCAACCTTCTCTTGGCATACCACCTGGCAGACCAGAGCTCACCGCCCAGCTGACCAGGGCTTACCCTACAGCAGGCCAAGGCACACTTCAGGTCTATTTTATATTAGTCTTGTGACGCGTTTATGTGTTTTCATATCTCTAAGCCCTTGTACACACAGTCAGACATTTCCCGACAACAAAATCCATCAGATTTTGTTCGACGGATTTTGTCCGAAACTTGTGTTGCATACACACGGCCGGACAAAGTTGTTGGAAAATCCAATCGTACGTAACGTGATGACGTTATTTTCGTTACGACTGGACTACGTTCAAGCTAGTAGCCAATAGCTTTGGTCTAGGAATTTGATCTGAGCATGCGTGGCACTTTGTCCGATCGGAATTCTCTACACACAGTCGGACAAAGTCCGATCGGATCATGTTGTCGGAAAGTTTTATAGCCCAGCTCTAAAACTTTGTCCGTCAGATATTCCGACGGAAACAGTCCGATGGAGCCCACACACAGTCGGATTATCCGACAACACGGTCCGATCGGACATTTTCCGTCGGCATGTCCGACCGTGTGTACAAGGGCTTAGAGTGGAGGGCTCCGACCATAAATAGGAAGACTAGTATGGTGGCCTGTAATTATGAGAGGAGCCTGGAGGGTATTTAACCAGACCACCCACAATGGTCTGTGTTGGATCCTGTGTGCGGTACCCACCCACCCATTCCCTTTCTCAGGGTACTTCTCTTAAAACACGTTTCTCTACAGAAACATCCATTTACTTTCTTAGGCTATGCGCCCTTCTCTTGGCATACCGCCCAGCAGACCAGGGCTCACTGCCCAGCTGACCAGGGCTTACCCTAGAGCAGGCCAGGGCACACTTCAGGTCTATTTTATGTTAATCTTGTGACGTGTTTTCATATCTTAGAGTGGAGGGCAACGATTATATATATATATATATATATATATATATATATATATATATATATATATATATATATATATATATATCAAAATTCAGGCAGGTTACTTCCTTGAACAATGTTCAAATGTCAAAGCTGTGTCAAAGTGGTACTTCCAATCCTCCACCATTAAATGTTTAGAAAAAACGACGGGACGCGAGCTTCGATGCAATTTCTTCTTTTACTTCTTTCATAGAAACCTTACATGCTATAAGCAGCAGCCACTGTACAGTTGCGAGTGAACATCACTCTTCATCAGGCTATCTCTCAAGCCAGAGACAGCCTGATGAAGAGTGATGTTCACTCGCAACTGTACAGTGGCTGCTGCTGCTTATAGCATGTACTGTTTCTACGAAAGAAGTAAAAGAGGAAATTGCATTAAAGCTTGTGTCCCGTCGTTATATATATATATATATATATATACTATATATTCAGTGTTTACTCTATATACAGTCAGTGCAGGCAGTGTATTAATTAATTTATATTATATATATATATATATATATATACACACATACATATATATACACACACATATATATATATATATATATATATATATATATATATATATACTCTGCATTCAGTTGCTATTACAGTGCAGGCGGTGTACACAGTATCTAATACAGTGTGTACAGTTTCTACTACACTTTTGGTGGTGTACACAGTATCTAGTGTGGAAAATGGACCCTCGCGCCACTAAGTGCTAAACGTGAAATAAATCTATGTGCATAAAAAATGGAAAATATTACAAAGTATAATAAAACAACCTGTGGGATGAAGAAAGTGCAAGTGCTGCTAAATAATACAGAAATGCAGGGGGACAAGAAATAGTAAACACAAACTATCACATAAATGAATAAAAATGAAAAGTCCTGCGCAAATCGTGCCACTGAAAAATTGAAAGATATATATAAATGTGAAAAACAAGAGTCAATGGAAAACTCATATAAATAAATACACCAATGAGTGTAGGTGTATGGTGAAAAAGCTTGAGAAAGAGCAGGACCAAATGTTCCAAAATATCAGGCTCTCAGAACTCTCACCTCAAAGCAGGTATAATCAGGCAAAATACAGATGATCCCAGTAAACTTCTCCTTTAATTCTCTGTGCACAATTCCCATGAAGAAGTCACGTGGTGACGTAACGCGTAGGGAGTGGCCGTAGGACAAACCGGAACTAACGTAAGACTGGCGGTACACGCCCGATCTCTATCTGTTTGAACTTTCTTTTTAAATGTGAGAGTCCATTGCTTTCTCTTAATAAATTTATTTAGTTATTGAAACCACTACACTATTGGAGTCCCCTCTCTCTCTCCCTTCCCTCCTTCCCTCTGTGTTCTCTTTAAGTTTTACACCACGAGGATACAAATGCTACAGTATCTAGTACAGTGTAGTGTGGGGTTCCAAAATAAAAAATGCTCATGTCTGGAAGGCCACTAAGGAGAGGCAGATGCATTTCCATGTAAGTGTAGATATTTTTATTAATAAAGTTGATTTTAATTTACTACACATTGGAGGCCCCCTTATTTTCTTCCCTTATAACCCGGATTGTGGATTCTGGAGAATACAAGCTGGTGCCCCGGAGTTTATGTATGGGAGGAGGTGGAAGATTGTAACCCACTATTTCTGAAGTGTGATCCGGTCCCTAGGGACCTTTGTTAGAGGTGAGAGGCTGGGGGAAACAAGGGGTGCACCTTAAGCACTGAAATGTGGAGGAACGGTGGATTTGCACTTTTTTGTTCACATCGCATGGTTACCATCGTTTTTTTGGACTCGTTGCACATTTTGTACAGATTTGAGTGGACTGATTTGTTTGCACTTTGCACTTTGTATTTTGTTTGGGAGCAACACTATTTAATGTTTTTTATTTATTTATTCGTTTGATTGTGTGTTATGCGATTTGCACTTATTGCACATTTGCACGTATTCATTTATTTATGGAACTGATTTCTATGCTTTTTATGCTATTTATATTATTGCACATTTGCACATTATTTCTGAAAATTATTGCACCGTATGAATTATTATTATATATGGATTAGATTGATTTACGTTAACATACTATATTTTTTTGAGAGTTCACATGTATTGAGATCTGTTCAGGATTCACTTATTTAGGTAGCGCCACATAAAACACCCCCATCTATATCCTTGAGTGTAGAGAACACTTTTTATATGTGAGCAGCTTTCTAAAATATAAGATCAGGTTTATTTGGCGAGGTTTGTGCGCCACAGTATTGTCAATTTTGTACATCCTATTCCTTCACCTCTTCTTTTAATCCAATCACAGGAGGCGCAGAATTGGGTTGCTGGGGGTGAGCAAGATGGCCGCCCACCCTTCCACAGTGAGGACAGCAGTGGCTGCTTGTGACATTTTGGGATGGGGAGGCACTGGACACCACCCTTCATTTTTGACCCCTCCCACCTCCCATAAGCCCAACCCCTTATAGAATCCACCCACTCCGTCCCCTGTATTGCACTTGCTTCCACCCAGTATACAGCCCAGCATCACAGGACAGAGCATACAGCCCGAGAATCACAGGACAAAGTATGAAGCTCAGCCTCACAGATAGGGTATATAGCTCAACATTACATTACAGATACAGTATATAGGTCAGCATCACAGATAGGACAGCATTCTCTGCGCCCTGAGCCCACCCTATTATGAACCCTATTAGGGCCTCTGGCTCTTATCAGGTGCTTTAAAAAATACATCCCCTCCCACCATATGCGTCCGGAGTCCTGAAAGGGGTCGGGCGCATAGATAGAAAGGCAGCAGCAGGGATGGGGGGCGGCGCCCGTGCACCCAAAGTGCATAGGCTGCCACAAGTGGAAAGGCCAAAAGAATGAAGAGAAGGTGGGAAATTATAAAACTTGGTGGAAGGGCTAACAGCAGCAAATGTCAGTGTTAAATTCAATGACCATACGTTGTCCACTCCTCTCCCAATCTTCCTAAAACAGGAAAATAGCCAGAGGAATTCTGGCATAGACTTGATATTGTCAATGTCTTGTTTGTGGTAGTTATTTACAGTAATTTATTATTAATATTTATATTCTTCCCTTTTTTTGTTTTTGTTTATGTATGTAATTTTATTTTACTTGTAAGGCCATCCCTAGCCATGCTTGCTCTACCTGGGCTGGGGCAGCTTTACAAATAATAAATAAAAAGGACATAAAAAATTGTAATTGTAAAAAATGTTTTAAAAATGTAAAGCAAACATGGATGGGGATGACAGGGCAACCTGGGTACACAACAAAAAGTAATAGGCCTATACAACACCTGTTCCCTATGCAAAAATAAAAAAAAGGCTGTCTGCCCTTTCATGACACAGAGGGAAGGGCAGGCAGCAACAAGGGGGGGGGGGGGGGGGGGGATAAAATTCTATGGCCAGTGGGAAGTACATGCAACAACAACAAAAAGTTTAGCTTTGAATTCTATGGCATTAGGCCGATCCCCTTCTCTACATCTTCTTTTTGTTGTCACAAATATCAGAGAGGCAAGGTGGGGCAACTCTGGGGAGCTGTTTTTTTTTACCTCACTAGTAGTGATGGCCGAACGGTTCGCCCGGCGGTCGTTTCGCGGCGAATTTCCGACATTCGCGGTCCGCACGTTCGAACGCCTTTTTCCGTCGTTCGCCGCGGCGGACTTACGTGTTTAATGTATACAAGAACTTTAACCTTTGGTGACACGTTTATCATGTGATACAGGACAGCCAATTGAGACATGACAGCACATGGACACTTGTACATTCCCCCTAACCTATAAATACACCCGATCCGGTGGCCATTTTACATTCTTTCTTCTGTTACGATAGGGACAGGTTCCTGTGTGGAGTAGGGAGAGATAAACCACTAGCTATTTGGTACACAAAAGTTCTTTTCAGGACTGGTATAGGTGTTAGGTGTTGATAGGTTTGCTGTGCTGCTGATTCTTGCAGCAGCCTGAGTGTCTTTTGTTAGTTTAGAGAAAGGGAAAGGACGGTGTATGCTACAGGGACAGCCAGATTAGTCTTTCATCATCATCATCATCATCATCATCATTAGCTGTTACTATCAAGGTCCACAAAAGAGCTGTTCCAGTAACCACTAATCGTTCTCTTTTTTTGCCAATTTGTATAGGGACAGGAAGGAAGCAGTGTTGTCAGGCAGTGAGGGTAATTTTAAAGACTTGCTGTTATTATTAGTTCCACAAAGGTTCTTTTCAGGACTGGTATCAGTGGTACAGTAATAGGCTTGTACATGTATAATATTCTTTCTTCCAAATATAGAAAGGATATTATACTTGACTGCTGCCCTTCTGCTGCAGTCTGCTAAACATTCACAACTCACTTGTTCCACAAAAGTTCTTATAAGGACTGGTAACTTGGTATAGGGTGCTACGGTACATAGGCTTGAGTGCGGTACAGTCTGCTGTTCTGTAAGGACCGCTATCGGTCCACAATAGATAGGGTTGACGTGCACCACTGCTGACCGCTGCCCTATACTGCAGCAGTCCTTCAGCGGTATAGGGACTGACGTACAGTCTGCTAATCACTAACACACAACCTGCTTGTTCCACAAAAGTTCTTATAAGGACTGGTAACTTGGTATAGGGTGCTACGGTACATAGGCTTGAGTGCGGTACAGTCTGCTGTTCTGTAAGGACCGCTATCGGTCCACAATAGATAGGGTTGACGTGCACCACTGCTGACCGCTGCCCTATACTGCAGCAGTCCTTCAGCGGTATAGGGACTGACGTACAGTCTGCTAAACACTAATACACAACCTGCTTGGTCCACAAAAGTTCTTATAAGGACTGGTAACTTGGTATAGGGTGCTACGGTACATAGGCTTGAGTGCGGTACAGTCTGCTGTTCTGTAAGGACCGCTATCGGTCCACAATAGATAGGGTTGACGTGCACCACTGCTGACCGCTGCCCTATACTGCAGCAGTCCTTCAGCGGTATAGGGACTGACGTACAGTCTGCTAAACACTAATACACAACCTGCTTGGTCCACAAAAGTTCTTATAAGGACTGGTAACTTGGTATAGGGTGCTACGGTACATAGGCTTGAGTGCGGTACAGTCTGCTGTTCTGTAAGGACCGCTATCGGTCCACAATAGATAGGGTTGACGTGCACCACTGCTGACCGCTGCCCTATACTGCAGCAGTCCTTCAGCGGTATAGGGACTGACGTACAGTCTGCTAATCACTAACACACAACCTGCTTGTTCCACAAAAGTTCTTATAAGGACTGGTAACTTGGTATAGGGTGCTACGGTACATAGGCTTGAGTGCGGTACAGTCTGCTGTTCTGTAAGGACCGCTATAGGTCCACAATAGATAGGGTTGACGTGCACCACTGCTGACCGCTCACCTATACTGCAGCAGTCCTTCAGCGGTATAGGGACTGACGTACAGTCTGCTAATCACTAACACACAACCTGCTTGTTCCACAAAAGTTCTTATAAGGACTGGTAACTTGGTATAGGGTGCTACGGTACATAGGCTTGAGTGCGGTACAGTCTGCTGTTCTGTAAGGACCGCTATCGGTCCACAATAGATAGGGTTGACGTGCACCACTGCTGACCGCTGCCCTATACTGCAGCAGTCCTTCAGCGGTATAGGGACTGACGTACAGTCTGCTAATCACTAACACACAACCTGCTTGTTCCACAAAAGTTCTTATAAGGACTGGTAACTTGGTATAGGGTGCTACGGTACATAGGCTTGAGTGCGGTACAGTCTGCTGT
This sequence comes from Lithobates pipiens, assembly GCF_037356315.1. Taxonomy (NCBI): domain Eukaryota; kingdom Metazoa; phylum Chordata; class Amphibia; order Anura; family Ranidae; genus Lithobates; species Lithobates pipiens. The sequence continues at coordinate 210,222,617 of NW_027507718.1, read as the reverse complement.
TCTGTAAGGACCGCTATCGGTCCACAATAGATAGGGTTGACGTGCACCACTGCTGACCGCTGCCCTATACTGCAGCAGTCCTTCAGCGGTATAGGGACTGACGTACAGTCTGCTAATCACTAACACACAACCTGCTTGTTCCACAAAAGTTCTTATAAGGACTGGTAACTTGGTATAGGGTGCTACGGTACATAGGCTTGAGTGCGGTACAGTCTGCTGTTCTGTAAGGACCGCTATCGGTCCACAATAGATAGGGTTGACGTGCACCACTGCTGACCGCTGCCCTATACTGCAGCAGTCCTTCAGCGGTATAGGGACTGACGTACAGTCTGCTAATCACTAACACACAACCTGCTTGTTCCACAAAAGTTCTTATAAGGACTGGTAACTTGGTATAGGGTGCTACGGTACATAGGCTTGAGTGCGGTACAGTCTGCTGTTCTGTAAGGACCGCTATCGGTCCACAATAGATAGGGTTGACGTGCACCACTGCTGACCGCTGCCCTATACTGCAGCAGTCCTTCAGCGGTATAGGGACTGACGTACAGTCTGCTAAACACTAATACACAACCTGCTTGGTCCACAAAAGTTCTTATAAGGACTGGTAACTTGGTATAGGGTGCTACGGTACATAGGCTTGAGTGCGGTACAGTCTGCTGTTCTGTAAGGACCGCTATCGGTCCACAATAGATAGGGTTGACGTGCACCACTGCTGACCGCTGCCCTATACTGCAGCAGTCCTTCAGCGGTATAGGGACTGACGTACAGTCTGCTAATCACTAACACACAACCTGCTTGTTCCACAAAAGTTCTTATAAGGACTGGTAACTTGGTATAGGGTGCTACGGTACATAGGCTTGAGTGCGGTACAGTCTGCTGTTCTGTAAGGACCGCTATAGGTCCACAATAGATAGGGTTGACGTGCACCACTGCTGACCGCTCACCTATACTGCAGCAGTCCTTCAGCGGTATAGGGACTGACGTACAGTCTGCTAATCACTAACACACAACCTGCTTGTTCCACAAAAGTTCTTATAAGGACTGGTAACTTGGTATAGGGTGCTACGGTACATAGGCTTGAGTGCGGTACAGTCTGCTGTTCTGTAAGGACCGCTATCGGTCCACAATAGATAGGGTTGACGTGCACCACTGCTGACCGCTGCCCTATACTGCAGCAGTCCTTCAGCGGTATAGGGACTGACGTACAGTCTGCTAATCACTAACACACAACCTGCTTGTTCCACAAAAGTTCTTATAAGGACTGGTAACTTGGTATAGGGTGCTACGGTACATAGGCTTGAGTGCGGTACAGTCTGCTGTTCTGTAAGGACCGCTATCGGTCCACAATAGATAGGGTTGACGTGCACCACTGCTGACCGCTGCCCTATACTGCAGCAGTCCTTCAGCGGTATAGGGACTGACGTACAGTCTGCTAAACACTAATACACAACCTGCTTGGTCCACAAAAGTTCTTATAAGGACTGGTAACTTGGTATAGGGTGCTACGGTACATAGGCTTGAGTGCGGTACAGTCTGCTGTTCTGTAAGGACCGCTATAGGTCCACAATAGATAGGGTTGACGTGCACCACTGCTGACCGCTCACCTATACTGCAGCAGTCCTTCAGCGGTATAGGGACTGACGTACAGTCTGCTAATCACTAACACACAACCTGCTTGTTCCACAAAAGTTCTTATAAGGACTGGTAACTTGGTATAGGGTGCTACGGTACATAGGCTTGAGTGCGGTACAGTCTGCTGTTCTGTAAGGACCGCTATCGGTCCACAATAGATAGGGTTGACGTGCACCACTGCTGACCGCTGCCCTATACTGCAGCAGTCCTTCAGCGGTATAGGGACTGACGTACAGTCTGCTAATCACTAACACACAACCTGCTTGTTCCACAAAAGTTCTTATAAGGACTGGTAACTTGGTATAGGGTGCTACGGTACATAGGCTTGAGTGCGGTACAGTCTGCTGTTCTGTAAGGACCGCTATCGGTCCACAATAGATAGGGTTGACGTGCACCACTGCTGACCGCTGCCCTATACTGCAGCAGTCCTTCAGCGGTATAGGGACTGACGTACAGTCTGCTAAACACTAATACACAACCTGCTTGGTCCACAAAAGTTCTTATAAGGACTGGTAACTTGGTATAGGGTGCTACGGTACATAGGCTTGAGTGCGGTACAGTCTGCTGTTCTGTAAGGACCGCTATAGGTCCACAATAGATAGGGTTGACGTGCACCACTGCTGACCGCTCACCTATACTGCAGCAGTCCTTCAGCGGTATAGGGACTGACGTACAGTCTGCTAATCACTAACACACAACCTGCTTGTTCCACAAAAGTTCTTATAAGGACTGGTAACTTGGTATAGGGTGCTACGGTACATAGGCTTGAGTGCGGTACAGTCTGCTGTTCTGTAAGGACCGCTATCGGTCCACAATAGATAGGGTTGACGTGCACCACTGCTGACCGCTGCCCTATACTGCAGCAGTCCTTCAGCGGTATAGGGACTGACGTACAGTCTGCTAAACACTAATACACAACCTGCTTGGTCCACAAAAGTTCTTATAAGGACTGGTAACTTGGTATAGGGTGCTACGGTACATAGGCTTGAGTGCGGTACAGTCTGCAGTTCTGTAAGGACCGCTATCGGTCCACAATAGATAGGGTTGACGTGCACCACTGCTGACCGCTCACCTATACTGCAGCAGTCCTTCAGCGGTATAGGGACTGACGTACAGTCTGCTAATCACTAACACACAACCTGCTTGTTCCACAAAAGTTCTTATAAGGACTGGTAACTTGGTATAGGGTGCTACGGTACATAGGCTTGAGTGCGGTACAGTCTGCTGTTCTGTAAGGACCGCTATAGGTCCACAATAGATAGGGTTGACGTGCACCACTGCTGACCGCTCACCTATACTGCAGCAGTCCTTCAGCGGTATAGGGACTAAGAGTTTTGTCACAGGGTCATTTAAAAAATGACATGCAGAGGAAGAGGCAGGCCCTTCCGCAGGGGTGGTAGGGGTAGGGCAGGAGCAACAGGCTTGAGCCAAAGTGGGAAGTTGCAGAAGGTGCGTTCAATTACTTTAAAGGATGCACCAGACTTGGTTGAGTGGCTCGCTCAGCCTTACTCTTCTGCACCCTCCTCATCCTCTCGATCTGCACCCTCTTCTTCACTCTCTGCTATGTGCACCCCCAAAGACACTACCACCAACAACACGACCACCACCACCACCACCACATACCTTCCGCTTGAGTCACTGGAATTATTTTCCGATCCATATCAAGAGGACATTTCTGATGCGCAGCCACTCTTGGTATTGGATCAGGAAGAGGAGGTAGCAACAAGCGCTACTCAGCAGTCTGACGCCAGTACCCAGATCAGCCCAAGGAGGAGGTTGGTCCCCGGTGTTGCTGCCTACTCCGAGATCTCTACTTATAGCGGTGGGGAAGGTGACGTTGATGATGACGTGTCTAGTGATGTCACGTGGGTGCCCACAAGAGAGGAAGAGGAGGGGAGTTCAGAGGGAGATATGGACCAGCAGATAGGGAGGAGAAGCAGCAATGACTTACATTGCACAGCAGGGACAAAGCAGACTGCAAATGTATCAGGAGCGAGTCATCGACCATGTACGGTCACATCTGGCGCTCCCAGGACACCGGCACATGGCTCCGCAGTGTGGGCTTTTTTTAACGTGTCCGCTGCTGACAATAGCGTTGCCATCTGCAATCTTTGCAGTCAACGCGTTAGTCGCGGTAAGCCCAATACTCACCTAGGGACGACCGCCTTAAGAAGGCACATGAGCAGCCATCACCGAGCCCAGTGGGAGCAACGGAACACACAAAGCCACACTGCAGGCTCTCACCGTCCAGCCTCGTCTTCTACTTCTCCTTCTCCTCTCTCCTCACAATTGTCCTCCACTCCACCTTCCATCACGCCAAGCTCACATTTTTCTGCAAAAAGGCAGGCTTCCGTGGGCCTAATGTTTGAGCGTAAAAAAATGATGATGCCGGATAACCCTCTTGCCCAACGGTTGGCGGCTGGCTTGTCAGAACTCATAGCCCGCCAACTACTGCCATATAAACTGGTGGACTCGGAGGCCTTTCGCAAATTTGTGGCCATTGGAACACCACAATGGAAGGTCCCAGGAAGGAAGTATTTCTCAGAGAAGGGCATCCCAGAGCTATATGGCCATGTTCAGCGGCAAGTGAATGTATCTCTGGCACACAGTGTCGGTGCCAAGATACATCTGACCACAGACACGTGGTCTAGCAAACACGGGCAGGGAAGGTATATCAGTTTTACTGCCCACTGGGTGAACCTTCTGACGGCCGTCAAGCATGTAACCCGTGGCACCCGTGTAGATTTGGTTTTACCGCCACGGATTGCATGCAGGCCTGACTCTTCTTCTCCTCCTCCTACTCCATCCTCCTCCCTCTCCTCCTCAGCTGCCTCCTCCTTTTCCGCTGCTAGCGTCTCTTCCACTGCACCGCCCAAGCTCCCCAGAACCTATTCCACATGCCAGGTGAGACGTTGCCATGCCGTGCTGCGTCTGTTGTGCCTGGAAGCAAAGAGCCACACTGGCCCGGCACTCCTTTCAGCTTTGCGTTCACAGGCAGATGAGTGGCTAACACCGCTCAATTTGACAGTTGGTAAAGTGGTGTGTGACAACGGTGCCAATCTGCTTAGCGCATTGAAACAGGGCAAAATCACGCACGTGCCGTGCATGGCACACGTCTTAAACTTGGTCGTGCAGCGATTCCTTGTCAAATACCCTGGGGTCCAGGACATCTTGCGGCAGGCAAGGAAAATCTCGGCCCATTTCAGAAGATCTTACACGGCCATGGCTCGCCTTGCTGACATTCAGCGGCGACACCATCTGCCGGTCAGACGTCTTATTTGCGATTGCCCGACGCGATGGAACTCAACCTTCTATATGCTTGATAGGCTGCTCCAGCAGAAACGTGCAGTTAACGTCTACCTGTATGAACTCTGCGAAAGAAACGGTTCTGGGGAGCTGGGTTTTTTTTCACCGCGCCAGTGGCTGCTCATGCGCGACACATGCAGACTTCTGCGGCCATTTGAGGAGATCACCAAACTGGTCAGTCGCAGCCATGGCGCCATCAGTGACATGGTACCTTATGCCTTCTTTCTGGAGCGTGCATTGCGTCGTGTCATTGATCAGGCTGTGGAGGAGCAGGAGCGGGAAGATGAGGAAGTCGCAATGCTGGATGAATTCCCAGGGGGGGCTACTCTATCTGAGACAAGTCAACAACAGGAGTCTGATGAGGAGTCAGAGGAGGATGGTGCCGGGGCGGATGAGCAGGAGCAAGAAGAGCATGCTTTAAACCTTTCTGGGATCCCTGTTGTGCGTGGATGGGGAGAGGAGAATGAAGAGGACGACATTATCCTGGATGATGAGCAGGAGCCAGGCCACCACACCGCTTCCACTTTAGTGCAAATGGGGGCCTTCATGCTCCAGTGTTTTAATAGGGACCCCCGTATAAAAAGCATGAGGGTCAAGGACCAGTACTGGGTGGCAACGTACTTAGACCCCCGGTACAAACACAAAATGGCGGAAATGTTACCGCCGTCGCAGAGGGCTGTCAGAATGCAGCACTTCCAGGCCTTGCTTCGAGAAATGCTGCATTCTGCTTTTGCGTGCGCTGGCAGAGGAGCAATTCCCACTCCCAGAGAAGGATTTGCGGGTACCAATCCAACAGCGCCTGCAAGAAGAGGCCGGTTTGAAGATGTGTTGGTGACTTCGGATATGAGGTCATTCTTTCAGCCGACCCATCGACAGGTGTCATCCGGATCCAGCATCAGGGAACGCCTAGACCGTCAGGTGTCCGACTACATTGGGTTAACGGCCGATGTGGACGCTCTGAGGAGTGATGAACCCCTAGACTACTGGGTGGGCAGGCTTGACCTCTGGCCAGAGCTTGCCCAATTTGCAATCGAACTGTTGGCTTGCCCCTCATCCAGTGTCCTGTCCGAAAGGACGTTCAGCGCAGCAGGGGGGATTGTGACCGATAAGCGTACTCGCCTAGCTCACCACAGTGTTAACTACCTCACATTTCTAAAAATGAATGAGGCATGGATCTCGGAGGAATTCAACACATGTGACCAGTAGACCATGTATATGTCTATAAACTATTTTTTTAATCAAGCACACAGACCTTCTTAATTCATTTGGCTCACTTCCTTGACCCAAAAAAGCACACCGTACTATATGCCCCTACCCTCCTCTTTGAAGAGGTTGAGCGGTGTCATATTTCTACTGGGGCTGCTTATGATATCCCTGTGCTGTGCTGACTTCCTCCTGGGGGTTCTTATTATGAAGGGATCACACTATCCCTGTGCTGTGCTGACTTCCTCCTGGGGGTTCTTATTATGAGGGGATCACACCATCCCTGTGCTGTGCTGACTTCCTCCTGGGGCTGCTTACGGTGCTGCTGTCAGTGCTGTATGTCACGGTGCTGCTGTCAGCGCTGTATGTCACGGTGCTGCTGTCAGCGCTGTATGTCACGGTGCTGCTGTCAGCGCTGTATGTCACGGTGCTGCTGTCAGCGCTGTATGTCACGGTGCTGCTGTCAGCGCTGTATGTCACGGTGCTGCTGTCAGCGCTGTATGTCACGGTGCTGCTGTCAGCGCTGTATGTCACGGTGCTGCTGTCAGCGCTGTATGTCACGGTGCTGCTGTCAGCGCTGTATGTCACGGTGCTGCTGTCAGCGCTGTATGTCACGGTGCTGCTGTCAGCGCTGTATGTCACGGTGCTGCTGTCAGTGCTCTGTATTACGGTGCTGCTGTCAGATGCCTCTATCACGGTGCATGTGTCATTCCGGTATGTCACGCTGCTGGTGATCATCTCCTGCACCCTCTTCTTTGCCTACCCTGGTCCCTGACCTTCCCTCTCCTCCATTGCCTTCATTAGCTCCATAGTCCTGAATTGTTAGAACAATTTCCCAAATAAAATAAAAATGCTTGTAGTTATCGATCCCAAATTCACCTCATACATGTATTATGTCATTGTCCAGATGGTGGGACTACGTTTTACCCCCTAATAATTACCACGTGGCCGCAAATTCGACATGAAGGTTTGCAAAGTTCGCCTCCCATTGAAGTCAATGGGGCCCGCGGCGAACGTTCTGTTTCGCGAACGTTTGGGTCCGTTCGCATTTCGCGTTCGCGAAACGTCCCGTCGGAAGTTCGTCCATCACTACTCACTAGTAGTGAATGCAGCAGGAGGTAGTTAAGTGGCTAAAAAAGTATTTATTTTTTTATCCTCCCAGGTGCAGAGCAACCACTTGTCTGTAAATGCTGTTAATGCATCCTTTCTCCTTTTTTTTTTTTTTTTTACTTCTAATGCACCACTTTCATTGTCTTCCTCCTTAGGGGTACTCATATCAGCCATTTTCATATCCCCAAGGGCAGTTCCAAAGTACCAACCCTTTTAGAATTGTCTGTGGATATTCTATGTTACTTGATTTTAATATGTATAAATAAAATTGATGGATTTATTTATAGAAGTTGGCTGATGATTGTGATGTTATTTTGAAAAATAATATATTAGTGAATCCCCAGCAGAAGTAGTGATACTCTAAAGTTACATTTTGTTTATTAATGTACCTCAATACACCATAAAAAGGGGGGGGGGCGTGAGGTGGGGGATTGCTAGAATTGCTATAAGTTTTTTTTTAAAGAATTGCTATAAGTTTTTTTTTTTTAAACTTAAACATTTTCAGTCTCTCCCTGAAAATATTCCATCACTTTCTGTTACCAAGACATAAAGTGAGGTGAAATTTTCCTAATGGAAGCCCACACAGAAGTATAACTTGAAAGGGGTTTCATATCCTATTAGAAAAAAAATAATAATAAAGTGCACGCGTTTGCACTACGCTGAGTATCATATTGCATGGTGGTCAAGGAAGAAAAACAGCTCAAAGAAACTGTTTAAATTTTTAGTAGCTTTCATTGGGTTGTAATCTAATCAGGTCTTGTACTGAATATGATCTCCAGATGAAATAGTTTCTTAGTAATAGCACTATACGGAGTAATAAATAAATAAATACTTTTGGCCGGCGGCTAATAATAACCATTGTCCATTCACTGGCACAGCATTAATAACGTGTTTGTTCAGAATATATAGTTAGACAACTATAGATTTCTGTATGTTGGATTCATACCATTCTGGAAAATGCTGCTGTCAGTTAAGATATGTTAACAAAAAAACACCTCGCTTGCTGCAACTGCTTCCAGGTATCACCATCCTTAACACTGTGGGGCTACTATAGGTTTTGTCAATATATATCTGCTCTTTGCTGAAATAATGTGCAGGAAGGCATGATAGAGTCATGCAATCTCATGCTTGAAGCTAAGAATTTATTTATATTGTAAGCATAAGAGCACTTTTTTTTTTGTCATTCTGATCAATTAGTGGTCATTAGAGGTAATGTTCCTTAAAGGGTGTTCGATTTATCTTGCTCATTGCAACCAAACACATTTCAGCTCTCATTTTCTAGTGCCAGTTAGAAAATGGGAGCTGGAATATGTGTTTATAAAGTAGATGCTACATCCGGTCCTCTTGTGCCAAAGTCCAAACCATATTCAGGTTTATCATTTGGCAGTGGCCTTATTCAAATAATTATATTATAAGCCTACTTTAGTGTGTGCCAACAAAACAAACTCATTATTATACCTTGCTTGCATCAGTATGTATTACAAGGCGTTGCAATCCAAAACATTTGCTGCTTTGAGTATTTAAGGTCATATATTACAAGGAATGAAAGCCAAGTCAGAATTATTTAAGCAGCATATTTATTGCTGATTAAAAGCATAAACCTATAAGTTAAGGCATAAGTAGCATAATAAAAAAAGTATTCTCTTTGTTTTCTATAATCAGAATTTTTCACTACCATTTTTAACACACAGTTATGATGCCAAGGTGCATAAAGCCCTATTCATAGACTTGCTTTACATGATATGCATTAAAGCTGTCGGAACAATAAATAATAAAAGATTAAAATCTTAAAAGTTGGGAAAAACTTTAAAAATATACAACAGTGTTTTATTTTGGATTATAAAAACTCTTGAATGATTTACTTTGAGTGACACGTTCATTGCCTGGATGAGAAGGTACTAACGATTGCACAGGACCTGTGATTGGTGAGGGAGCTGCTTGGGAATCATTGTCATGGGCAGGTAATAAAGCAGTCCTTCTACCTGGACACCTTACTGTCACAAAGATATCTTTCACTGCTTGTGAAGGCAATGACATTGCTTAGATATATTTATTCGTGCCTAGCTTGCAATAACATTGGCTATTTCATATAAATGTGCTATGTGCTGTCTTCAAAACATCGAGATGCTTTTGGGAAGTGCTGTAGAAATTTTACAAAAGTAAAAAAAAAAAAGGGATTTCAAGATGTCAATGCAAAGTTAAGCTTAGCTATCATTATTCAAAACAATTTGAGATTATAAAATGTTGATCTTAATGTAAAATATTAGTTATAAGTAGTTACTTTTCAAAATGAAATCAATCAGCTTTTAAGAGCTAAACTATTACACCAACTGCATAATAACATTTTGTTGCTGAATTACACATATTTGACTAATATCTGTTTAAAGCAGGTCTTTTTTTCAGCAGGAATGCAGTTCTGGCACCTCCAGGACTTAATGTATGTAATGGCAAGAATGCTGGGGTGTGCTGGAGGATCTATTAATGCTGGCTACTGGGGAATCTATTGTTGCTGGAGGGGATGTATTTTTGTGAAGGATGAGGGTCTATTGTTCCTGGGGAGGTCTTCTGTTGCTCATGGGGGATCTATTGTTGCTGGGGTGGGTCTTATGTTGCTGGGGGGGGGCAGTTGTTGCTGGGAGAAACTTGTTGTTGAAAGAAGGGTCTTTGTTTCTGGCTGCTGAAGGGTCTATTTGTGCAGGGGAGGTATATTGTTTCTGGGAAAGTCTATTGTTGCTGGGGTGGATTTTATGTTGCAGGGGTCAATCATTGCTGGGGAGGATCTACTGTTGAGGGAGGGGTCTAATGTTGCTGGCTATTGGAGGGTCTATTGATGCTGACTGTTGGGAGTCCATTGTTGCTGGGATGGATCTATTGATGCTGTGGTGTCCATTGTTAGATTTTACTGCCTTTCTTGTTATCATTAACCAAGTCCATGCAAAATACTTAACACCACAAAATTATACTTGGTTCTGTATTCTCTAAAAGAGGTGGTACTGGGAGGTGAGTAAGAGACGGAACCAAAGAACGGTGCTCTGAGGTGGGTAGGGGCAAAGTCAAGGCGTGACTAAGAAGAGAGGTACTCCTGCACCTGTTCTCTGAGGTAAAATAAGCCCTGGTTTAAAGTATGTATAAACCCAAGAATAGAAATCTAATAATATATGTAATGTATTGCAACTTACCAGTCCTTAGATGTGGCATCTGAATTTGTTTTCTTTTCAGTGTTGTTTTCCTCTCCTAGAGTGGCAACTCAATGTGCTGTATCTATGGGGAAGCAGCACTGTCACCCTAGGGCAGGGCAGGGCAGGAAGTGTATCAAGGTGATAAAACACCTTCTTAGCATTAAACATGATGTGCAATTAACCACTTCAGCCCCGGACCATTTTGCTGGCCAAAGACCAGACCACTTTTTGCGATTCAGCACTGCGTCACTTTAACTGACAATTGCGCGGTCATGCGACGTGGTTCCCAAACAAAATGAACGTCCTTTTTTCCCCACAAATAGAGCTTTCTTTTGGTGGTATTTGATCACCCCTGCGGTTTTTATTTTTTGCGCTATAAACAAAAATAGAGTGACAATTTTGAAAAAAACACATTATTTTTTTTACTTTGTTATAATAAATACCCCCCAAAAATATATAAAAATATATTTTTTCCCACAGTTTAGGCCGATGCGATTTTTTTTTTACCAAAAATATGTAGAAGAATACATAATAAGCGATTATTGATTGGTTTGCGCAAAAGTTATAGGGTTTACAAAATAGGGGATAGTTTTATGACATTTTTTATTAATCATTTTTTTTTTACTAGTAATGACGGCGATCAGCGGTTTTTATTTCGACTGCGACATTATGGCAGACGCATCGGACATTTTTGACACATTTTTGGGACCATTGTCATTTATACAGCAATCCCTGCTATACAAATGCAGGGAATCCTGTGTGAAGGGGTTAACCAGTGAGGGGGTTAACCAGTGGGTGGCAGTGTAGAGGTTAAGTGTTCCTAGGGGTGTGTTACTAACTGTTGCAGGCTGGGCTTTCTTTTAGTGAACACTGATCTCTGCTCCAATCACATGGAGCAGAGAGCAGAGATCAGCATCACTTGTTGGTAGGCAGAACTGGGAGATGCTATTTACAACGGCATCTCCTAGTTCAGCCGCTCCGTGAGACGATCGTGGGTATGCCCGCGGCGATCGAGTCCGCGGGACCCGCGACCAGACTCACGGGGTTCCCGACCGGCATGCAAGCGCGCCTCTGGCGGCGCGCTCGTGATGGCAGGGCAGCAAATTTAAAGGGACGTACAGGTACGCCCATTTGCCTGCCCGTACCATTCTGCCGACGTACATCGGGGTGCGCCGGTCGGTAAGTGGTTAAAGAAGAAGAGAATTGTGCGCTGCATTTGGAGCTTTCATAATTTGCCACGTCACGAATGTTAATTCTCCATTACAAACGCTAGTTTACAAGACCGACCACTTCCAGCTTGTCCTTGTTTCTGAGCATGCATGTTTGTACTTTGGATTTTTGTCTGAAGGACTTGTGCACACACGCTCGGAAAATCCGACAACAGATCATTGTTTGCAGAAAATTTTAAAGCGTGCTATGCAATATTTGTCCAATAACGGTCTGATTTTCTGCAAACAGCCTGTCATCACACAATTCCCATCAGAAAATCCGATTACGTTTACGAGGCTTATGTCTGCAAAGTGAAGAGACATAGATGAGTGGTTATCTTCCAAAGCAACCCCACAACATACCAACTCAATAGGGTGTATTTACTAAAACTGGAGAGTGCAAAATCTGTTGCAGCTGTGCATGGTAGCCAATCAGCTTCTAATTTCAGCTTGTTTAATTAAGCATTGACAAATGAATCTGGACGCGGATTGGTTTTTATATAGAGAGCTGCAACAGACTTTGCACTCTCCAGTTTTATTAAATCAACCCCAATGTGTGTCTGATATTCTGCCGGCAAATGTCCTGACATTTGATATTTACCAACGCAACCTCTATCAATACCTTTTCCTGGGTGAGGACCCTTTAGGCATGTCTTGCCAGTCTCCATGTTCAACATTTATAACTGATTTGCACTTTATATTTTACAGAAGCACATTTAAGTTAGTGACCCTGGCTTCCTTTTCACACATGTGCATTCTGCCACTTTCTACCAACACAAAGGATTATTTAATGCCTATAGACAAGATTTCTGCCATATCCTCATCATTTTTTGGCCCTTGGTGTTTCACAGGGTTTTTCTGCTGCTGTAGCTAACATATCATTGCTTAAAAGCTGTTCAGCAGCACTTTGGACTTGCATATTAGAAACACTTTTTGACACATTGTTAAGCTCTGATCACACCTATGCAAGTGTACCTGAACACACATGTTTTTTTTTGCTTTGCTTCTAATTGCATTTAGGGCAACCCATTGATTTAAATGGGCTGCTTTACTGGTGAACATTTTTGTAATGAAGTGCAAGACCCTATTGAAAAAATCTTGCTTTTGGTGTGCATGAGTGTGTGCACATTGCTAGATGCGTTGGGGTGCTGTTAAGAATGAATGAATCTGCAAAAAGGGCTGCACCTTTTGGTGTGTTACGGGAAAGCATATGCTTTTGCGCATGTTCTCACATCATATACATTTGAACCTAGCCTTACACTAGGAAGGCTAGGTTCAGGGAGGCCTCCCACACCTCTTCTTCCTTAGTCCTGTCTAGCTCAGGGGTCTCAAAGTACCGACTGGTTACAAATGGCCCGAAGGCAGGGACGATCCTGGGCGGGTGCACCACGCAGCGGCTTGGGGCTTTCTCTCTCTGTCTCCTGTGTTCGCTCCCCCGCATGCTGCTGCAGCCCAGTGCGCACAGCAAAAGAAACAGACACAGCACAGGAGAGCGGAGGGAGGATCTGCCCATCGCCCCACCCATCCAGACACTGAAGATTGAGAGCTGAGCTCCTTCCAAGGCTGTGCCCAGCCCCGGGTTCCAGGGTCCTGCTGCCACCTTACGGCAGGAGATTGTGGCATTCTCAATATGCCCTACCACTAGGCCTGTGTTGAAGCCAGGACCTGACCAGAGGAGAGGACACGGGAGGCAGAAGATCAGGTCACCAGCTGACTGTCAGGAGGAAAGGTAAGTGAGTCATCAAACCAAGGATGAGCAAAGTCCTTGGGGTGACTGGAGTTTAAATTTGTGAAGAGGGAGTATTTGAGGTGTGTGGGGGGAGTTATTTGTGGAGTGTGGGGGGTTATTTGTGGAGTGGGGAGGGGTATTTGTGAAGTGTTGGGGGTATTTGTGGAGTGTGAAGGGGGACTTATTTGTGTAGGGGGTAATGTTGGGAGTTAATAATGCGTCCGCTGACACCAGTGCTGGGGTTTAATAATGCATCCGCTAACACCAGTGCTGGGGTTTAATAATGCGTCTGCTGACACCAGTCCTGGGGTTTAATAATGCGCCCACTGACAACAGGGCTGGGGTTTAATAATGCATCCACTGATACCAGTGCTGAAGTTTACTAATGCATCCGCTGACACTAGTGCTGGGATTTAATAATGTGACTGCTGACACTAGTGTTGGGAGTTAAAGGGGTTGCAAACCTTTGTGTTTTTTCACCTTAATGCATCCTATACATTAAAGTGAAAAAACACCTGCCAGTGACAGGCCCCCTAGCCCTCCCCCCCGTTTTACTTACCTGAACCCTCAAACTTGTCCCACAGGGACATGCTCTCTTGCTGCCCGGGGTTGTTGGCTCTTGATTGGATAGATTGATAGCAGTGCAGCCATTGGTTCCTGCTGCTGTCACTCAAATCCAATGAGGGGCGAGTCCTGCATTCAGCCTCTATGGATGTCGAATTGTGGACATGGCAGCATGCCCTCAAGGTAACCCTTCGGGAGAGTCCTTCTCCCAGGGGGTTACCTGATGTGGGGAGGAGCCGAAAGAGTCGCCTGGGGGACCCCAGAAGACCAGGTTCGGGGGCCACTCTGTGCAAAACGAGCTGCACGGTGGAGGCAAGTATGACATGTTTGCTATTTAAAAAAAAAAAAAGCAAAAAATTAACCTTTAGTGTCACTTTAATGATGTCCCTGCTGACACCAGTGCAGGGGTTTAACAATGCGTCCACTGACACCAGTGCTCGTGGTTAATAATGCATCTGCTATCACCAGTGCTGGGGTAAATAATGCGTCCGCTGACAGCAGTTCTGGGGGTTAATGATGCGTCTGCTGAGACCAGTGCTGGGGGTTTATAATGCATCCACTGACACCAGTGCTGGGGGTTAATAATGTGTCTGCTGACACCAATGCTTGGGGTTAATAATATGTCCACTGACACCAATGCTGAGGGTTAATAATGCGTCTGTTGACACCAGTGCTGGGGTTTAATAATGCGTCCGCTGACACTAGTGCTGGGGGTTTAATAATGTGTCTGCTGACACCAATGTTGGGAGTTAATGATGTGTCCGCTGACACCAGTGCTGGGGTTTAATAGTACATCCACTGACACCAGTGTTTGGAGTTAATGATGCGTCTGTTGAAACCAGTGCTGGGGGTTAATAATGCAGCCACTGACACCAATACTGGGGGTTAATAATGTGTCTGCTGACACCAATGCTGGGGGTTAATAATGTGTTCACTGACACCAATGCTGGGGGTTAAAAATGCATCCGTTGACACCAGTGCTGGGGTTTAATAATACGCCCGCTGACACTAGTGCTGTGGTTTAAGTGCTCATGCACACGGACGTTTTAAAAAACTGGCTGCAAAGCTAGCTCCGACGCCTGGAAAAATCGTCGTTAAAAACGTGATTTTTACCGCGTTTTGCATTGGCGTTTTTGCGCGTTTTTTAGCGTTAGCGTTAAGTAGCTTTTTTTAAGAAACACATCTCTTGGCTATAGGACTCAGAAAACAAAGAAAATATGTTGTGCGTTTATGCACGTTTGTGCGCGTTTTTGCGCGTTTTCCCGCGATTCGCGTTTTTACAGCTCTAGCTCCACGCCACGGAACGCACTGGTCCTGAGTTTTTTTTACAGCTTAAAAACGCCTATGCCATTTGCAGCTCAAAAACGCCTAGGTGGGCATGAAGCCATAGACTAACATGGACAGGCCTTTTTAAGCTGCAAAAAAAGCTCAAAAAAGCGTCTGTAAAAACGTCCGTGTGCATGAGGCCTAATAATGCGTTTGTTGACACCAGTGCTGGGGTTTAATAATGCGTCCACTGACACTAGTGCTGGGGTTTAATAATGTGTCTGCTGACACCAGTATTGGGAGTTAATGATGTGTCCGCTGACACCAGTGCTGGGGTTTAATAGTGCATCCACTGACACCAGTGTTTGGAGTTAATGATGTGTCTACTGACACCAGTGAAGGGGTTTAATGATGTGTCTACTGACACCAGTGCTGGGGGTTAATAATGTGTTCCCTGACACCAATGCTGGGGTTTAATAATGCGTCCACTGACACCAGTGCTGGGGGTTAATAGTGCGTCCGCTGACACCAGTGCTGTTGTATTTGAAGTTTGAAACTTTGCATGTGGCAAATAATGCGTCCGCTGACACCAGTGCTGGGGTTTAATAATGCATCTGCTGACACCACTGCTGGGGTTTAATAATGCGTATGTTGACAACAGTGCTGGGGTTTAATAATGCGTCCGCTGACACCAGTGCTGGGGTTTAATAATGCGTCCGCTGACACTAGTGCTGGGGTTTATTAATGCATCTGCTGACACCAATGTTGGAAGTTAATGATGTGTCCGCTGACACCAGTGCTGGGGTTTAATAGTACATCCACTGACACCAGTGTTTGGAGTTAATGATGCGTCTGTTGAAACCAGGGCTGGGGGTTAATAATGCATCCACTGACACCAGTGCTGGGGGTTAATAATGTGTCTGCTGAAACCAATGCTGGGGGTTAATAATGTGTCCACTGACACCAATGCTGGGGGTTATTAGTGCTTCCGTTGACACCAGTGCTGGGGTTTAATAATGTGTCTGCTGACACTAGTGCTGGGGTTTAATAATGCATTTGCTGACATCAGTGCTGGGGTTTAATAAGGCGTCCACTGACACCAGTGCTGGGGTTTAATAATGCGTCCGCTGACACTAGTGCTGGGGTTTAATAATGCGTCTGCTGACACTAGTGCTGGGGTTTAATAATGCGTCTGCTGACACTAGTGCTGGGGTTTAACCACTTGCCGCCCGCCCTATAGGCAATTGACGGTGGCAAAGTGGTTGCATAATCCTGATCGGACGTCATATGACGTGATCAGGATTATGAGCCGCTGCGCGCCCCCGGGGGCGCGCATCGCGGCGATCGTTGTTGCGGGTTGTCAGTCTGACACCCGGCAACTATGATCTCGGTAAAGAGTCTCAGATGGAGACTCTTTACCACGTGATCAGCCGTGTCCAATCTGTCAGACGCGAGTAGAGGAGAGCCGATCGGCTGCTCCTCTGACAGGGGGGGGGTCTGTGCTGATCGATTATCAGCACAGCCCCCCCCCCCCCCCCGAGGATGCCCACACTGGACCACCAGGGAAGCCACCAGACCACCAGGGATGCCCAGCTAAAGGTAATCCTCCTTAGACCACCAGGGATGCCAGTCAGTGCCACAATGGATGCCAATCAGTGCCCATAATGGATGCCAATCAGTGCCCACAATGGGCATCACTGATTGGCATGCATTATTGTTTGGCACTGATTGGCATCCATTAGTAAAGTATAACACCAATGCCGCCTATGAGTGCCCACCTGTGCTGCCTATGAGTGCCCACCTGTGCCGCCTATGAGTGCCCATCTGTGCCACCTATCAGTGCCCACCCATGCCCATCTGTGCCGCCTATCCATGCCCATCTGTGCCGCCCATCCATGCCCATCTGTGCCGCCCATCCATGCCCATCTGTCACCTATCAGTGCCACATATCAGTGTCCATCAATGCCACCTCATCAGTGCCATTTCATTGGTGCCACATCATTGGTGCCCATCAGTGCCGCCTTATCAGTGCCCATCAGTGTAGCCCCATCAGTGAAGAAGAAAACGTACTTATTTACAAAGTTTTGAAGCTGAAACAAAAAAAACATATTTTTTTTCAAAATTTTCAGAACTTTTTTATTTGTAGCGCAAAAAATAAAAATCGTAGAGGTGATCAAATACCACCAAAAGAAAGCTCTATTTGTGGGAAAAAAATGATAAAAATTTCATTTGGGTACAGTATAGCATGACCGCGCAATTGTCATTCAAATTGCGACAGCGCTGAAAGCTCAAAATTGGTCTGGGCAGGAAGGTGTTTAAGTGCCTGGTATTGAAGTGGTTAATAATGTGTCTGCTGACACCAGTATTGGGAGTTAATGATGTGTCCGCTGACACCAGTGCTGGGGTTTAATAGTGCATCCACTGATACCAGTGTTTGGAGTTAATGATGTGTCTACTGACACCAGTGCAGGGGTTTAATAATGTGTCCGCTGACACCAGTGCTGGGGGTTAATAATGCGTCCCCTGACACCAATGCTGGGGTTTAATAATGCGTCCACTGACACCGGTGCTGGGGGTTAATATTGCGTCCGCTGACACCAGTGCTGTTGTATTTGAAGTTTGAAACTTTGCATGTGGCATACTTGTCTTGTGAGCATCAGGTAATTTGAGTTTGAAACCTCTGGTCTAACTGTTCTCTGGTGTGCCCTCCATACACTAAATTACCTAAAAGCAGCACTCCATGGCCTTTTCATTACTTTTTTTAGCGTCATTAATAAACTTTATACCAAAAGATTCCTATCTCTATATTCACATTTTGCTCATTACAGTCTTTAAAACATTGCCCCAATTATTGGTATTCTACAGTGCAAACTGATTTGACAAAAGAGTAGACACAGAAGTGTAAAACTGCTGAACATTAATCAGTTTACACACTCTTTCCCACATATCTGTCATGAAAGGAAACCCCAAATCCACACTCAAGATCCTCTTGGGGACCCTCACAGGGCTGATTATATGGAGAAATGCATTTGCTAAAGTTCTATGCATTTCGTAAGGGGATCTCCTCAGGGCCCCACGCACATTACCGCAGACTTTTTTTTCTAGCCTGTCTCTTTAATGAGTGACAGTCCCTCCCACTTTCTCTTTGAAGAAAGTCTTATCAGCACGGGGGTAGTGACAACCTTGTAGACTCCTTTTTTTCCTTTTGGACCTGCCATTCTTCCTATGTGGTCTCAGGACAGAACAGCAGCAGGTGCAACAAAGGCTTTGTCACTCCTTCAGACTTCACTCTGACTATCATCTGTAGGCATCATCAATTGCATAAAGTAAGCTGGTCTAATTGCAATTGATACAGGCAACAGCACTCACCTTGTGCTAATGGACAGACATTGGTTGATCCTTTCTAGGGATGAGCCGAACACCCTCCGGTTCGGTTCACACCAGAACATACAGAACAGGCAAAAAATTTGAAAGAAGACACAAACACTGTTAAAGTCTATGGGACACGAACATGAAAAATTAAAAGTGCTAATTTGAAAGGCTTATATACAAGTTATTGTCATAAAATGTGTTTTGGGACCCGGGTCTTGCCCCAGGGGACATATATCAATGCAAATTTTTTTAAAAAGTCTGTTTTTTCAGGAGCAGCAATTTTTTTTTAATGCTTAAAGTGAAACAATAAAAATGAAATATTCCTTTAAATATCGTGCCTGGAGGGTGTCTATATTATGCCTGTAAAGTGGCGCATTTTTCCTGTGTTTAGAACAGTACCACAGCAAAATGACATTTCTAAAGGAAAAAATTTCATTTAAAACTGATTGCGGCTGTAATGAATTGTCGGGTCTCGGCAATATAGATGAAACCCTGTGAGCTACCACCCTAAACCTAAATATCCTGAATAAACACAAAAAATAATATAATCAGCTGCCCGCACTACCCACAGTTCTACAGGTGTGGGCTCGTCGTCCAGGATTTATCCTTACCTCTTGCGACAGAGAAGAATTCTACATGTGAGTGTATGGACTAAAGGGTGGAAGTTTTTTTTGGACTGCGCCATTTTGAGTAAGGCAAACGACTTTCACTGTGGTGCGTAAGCGTGGGAGGAGCCCTGCAGAAAAGCCCGCAAAATTGTGCAACTAGAGGAACCAGTGGGAGGAGTCTATGCCTGTTTCATCTTCCTACACGAGGCACCGCGCGAGTGTGTCGTAGGAGGAGAGTGAAGCTAGGCACGTTTCACTGAGCTGGAGAAAAGCAAGTTCTGGAAAGAAAATGTTTCGTGCTCCAGGTGTGCCATCTGTTCCGAGACCCAGGATGCCATCGGTCAGAGGTCCTACGAGTGTGCAGATACCTGGTACCGTGTTGACCGACACGGGAGTCTGCCTGCTGGGAAGGTTTGTCCTTTACACCGCTGGGGACGTTGAGGCCCTCGACATGCTATGTGGAGGATGTGACAGTCTTATTGCAAGTCCTCGGCCAATTGCTCGGTGTTGGAAATGCAGGGATTATGTCTTCAAAGTGGAGCAGCCTACCGAATCGCCTCGGGCTTTCCATATGGACTGGGCCACGGGCGTAGCTACCGAAGAATCCATTATCTATGCTCCGGCTGTGAGGCCTACAGCTTCAGCACCGCACACCGCTGCCAACATCTTGGAAAAAGACATTGCTTCTTCTCGGGTCAGAGAATCTACCCCAAGGCTTTGTCCACTACAGTTGCCACTACCATGTCTGCTTTAGAGAGAGTATGGAAAACCTTCCTGTGACCGCAGAAAAGGAGCAACCCCAGTCCGGTTGCATTTCATCGGAAGGTGATCACCTTGGAGAAGCCAATACAGTCCACGGGTGAGAAATCTGGGGACACTGCAGGGAAGGGGACTGTAAAAAGTTATGTGTTAGCAGAGGAGGCACGGGACTCAGATTTAGACTCTACCTTTTCTGATGTTGGGGAGATTGATGAACTGTTTGACACAATGTCTCAAGAACTGTTGTGGGGCTGTGGGGAGGATGTGGCCGCTACCTGTGCTGACATTTCGGGCTGGCTAGCCCTTACTTCAGGGAGTGAAACGCTACGGGTGGAAACCCCAGCTGCTACTAGTGCGCTTTTGCCAAAACCCGTAAACTTGCCAACGCTTAAAAAAAAACGCTTCTGCTTTGGTGCACAAATCCCCGAATTCATGTATACCCCCTGGGGATGGAACTGCCCGCAACCTACCGAGACTCGCCAGGTCTCAGAGAATTTTGAACAAACGGGTGGCAACAGAGTATGAGTTTCCTTATGTGCCCAGAGAGATAATGGACATTATAGAGGAAAATCGTGAGAAGTAGAAGATGTCTGGGACTACCTTAAAGTTCCAAAGCCACTTCGTAAGAAGGTATTCTGTCGGGAAATGTATGAACGCTTCCTGGGGTGTCAGCATTGGAGCTATGGTCGCATATCTACGCGGACAAAGTTGTCATTTGCAGGCCAGATAAAGACAGTGCAGTGTACTTTATGACAACTGTGGATGAGCATGGAACAGACTTAGTTTTGCCGGATCACCAATTCTACTGGTGAACTGTTTCTGAAGAAAGAAAATTGTTTAGACTTAGAGGAGAGGACTTTATTTGAGATTGGGATAAAGTTCTGCCTTCTAAAAGATGTGATATATGTTGTATTGCTGCTATGTGTTTTCTTTTCAGGATGCATCGAGATCGTCTGTCAAGCTTCTGAAGAATGGGTGGTATAGATAGGATTGGGTGGTATGTGTATAGTTTATTGATGCAACTGTTTTATGTGACAAAGTTCAAATAGGTTTGCTATTTCCTTCCCTTCTCTTTTCTCAAAACCCCAAAAAAAGCTCAGGTACTTAAACATTTTTTTGTAGCGATAAGAGTTTTTTTTAGCTAGACGATGAGGACATCGTCTAAATGACCGGGGGAGTGTGTAGCTCCGTTTTTTTCCCAAAGGCTATAGGTGAGTCTTGGGGTTAATTGTTCTAAATTGTGTTTTGGCATCAGTTTGGCTGGGCTGTACTAATGTTCTGCCTGGTCATAGGTGCAGTTAACACCTTTGACAGGCATTAGAACGCAGTCTGGTTGGACGCATTGGGTACCAATCTCTCTCTCTGAGCCAATCAGTGGGTGCGTTGTCTCGCTGTGTATTCTGGGAGAGGGTACTTAAGGTGCTGAAGTCACGTGGTTCTGGGTTCCGGTCCAGAAGTTATGTTCTAACTCCATGGTCCTGATCCTCCTTACCAGCCCCCAGGGGCCTTTCATTGCCTGGGGTGCGGATCCATCCATTTCCGAGTCTCGGAACTGGCTAGTCCGAGGCACAGTAACTGGAAGGAGGATTCTAAGGTGGTCCACTGCCGTCTCGGTGTTTGGAGAGGCCCAGCAATTTGTCATGCAACCAGGGGAGGATTTTTCAAAAGAGGGCCATGCACGAGGCTGGCTGCCCGGTATGAGCCTGGAAGTTGAGCTGTATGGACGCTAATTGAATCCACATTTCTTACGGTATCGCCAGACCGGCTGCAAGATACCGGTACCGCAAGAAAGTTCCTATTCCTGTCCTTCTGTTACAACTAAGTTCCTGTCAGAGACTTTCTGTGTTCGTCTAAATGGGAGGCTCCCGCCGACTGACTTCTTCTGGGTGACGGTTTTTATATAGCTGTGTGCGGGGCTACCCGGTGACGTAAACGGGGGACCCTGCCCCCCTGTGATGCCACGGGGAAGCCCCAGTTGCATCAGAGGGGGTGGGGTCATCCGTTTACATCACTGGGTGGCCCCGCCCTCAGCTATATAAGAACTGTCAACCAGAAGAAGCGTCAGTCGGTAGGAGGTTCCCATGGAGGTGGAACGGTTGCAGCTTTTTTTTGTTCCCTTGGGTGGTGTGGATTTACATCGCGGGACATTTTTATTTTTTAATAAAGGTCCCAAGCTGTCTCTTGTCTTTTTTACCATTTTTAACACATTTTGAGAAATAGAAGGGGGTACAATGTACCCCGTTACCAATTCACATGGGGGGAGGCTGGGATCTGCGGGTCCCCTTGTTAAAGGGGGCTTCCAGACTCCAATAAGCCCCCTGCCCACATACCCCCACAACCACCGGGCAAGGGTGGTGAGGATGAGGCCCTTGTCCCAACCAACATGGGGACAAGGTGCTTTTGGGTCAGACCCCAAAACACCCTCCCCATGTTGAGGGAATGTGGCCTGGTACGGTTCAGGAGGGGGGCACTCTCTTGTCTTTTCCTATGGCATGCCAGGTTGCATGTTTGGATAAGGGTATGGATTTTGGGGAGACACCTACGCCATATTATTTTTAATTTTGGTTCAGGTCTGGTATGGATTTTTTTTTTGGGGGGCCCCTATGCCATTTTTTTTAAACTTTGGTGCAGGGTTTGCCTTAATTTCGATTCAGGACTTGAAGGGCCTGGTATGGATTTTGGGAGGACCCCACACAATTTTTTTTTAAATGTTTCGGTTCGGGGGTTCCCATTAATATTCATACCAGATCCAAAGGGGACCCATGCCCTTTTTTTTTTAATGAGTTTTATCTATATTGCGAAGACCCGACAATTCATTACAGCTGTGATCAGTTTTAAATGACAATTTTTCCTTTAGAAATAAAATTTTGCTGCGGTACTGTTCTAAACATGGGAGAAATGTGCCACTTTACAGGCATACTATGAACACCCCCCAGGCTTGATATTTAAAGGAATATTACATTTTTATTGTTTAATTTTAAGCATTAAAAAAAAAAAATCACTGTTCCCGAAAAAAACGGGTGTTTTAAAAAAAAAATTTGCATTGATACATGTCCCCTGGGGCAGGACCCAGGTCCCCAAACACTTTTTATGATAATAACTTGCATATAAGCCTTTAAAATTAGCACTTTTGATTTTTCATGTTAGTGTCCCATAGACTTGGTGTTCCGACCGCTTTCGAATTTGCCCCAAACACTGCATATAGTTCGGTGTTCGCAGAACATCCGAACAACCAAAGTTCGTCCCAAACTTATTCTTGGGCTGAACCGCTCGCCCATCCCTATTTCTTTAAATGGCTTTTTTTTAGCATACAGCAAAAAGTTACTCACACAAAAACTCACATTTCAGAAAGTATCAGCTGCTTCCTGCTCTTTGCCTACTTCTACCATGTTTGAGCTTCAGTTGTAGAGCTTTTCTGGCCAGGCTTATCCCCATCCCCAATTGCAAACAGTCTCACAACTGCTCAGGCACCCTTTCACTGCTGAACCATTCATTATCTACCTTTTAGGACAGTGACAGACTATCCAACTTTTACAAACTTTACATCTAAGATTTACATTTTTTAGGATGTTCTCTATTGCAGTGTGCTATATACATTACAATAGCATACATTAAATCAGTCATATTTGGCAGAGGTATTGTGTTACCTTACACTTTTTCTAAACTGCTCTGTTTCGGCACTTTCAAGTTTTACAGTAAAGATAAAAATCAATGCCAGAAAATCTTTGGCACTATTTTTATCAGATGTTCAGGAACTTATAACTTATTCTTGAAAGGTTATATAGTATGTTAAACATGTTACCGGTATGTCACACATCTCACAGATTATATTTTTTGTAAAAATCTCATGTGTTAATAAATTCCATTTATCAATGAAAAAATATTTAACAGTTGCAAAATCTTAGAAAAACAAAAGTATACTATATCCAAACCTGCTAGCTACTGGAATAGATCTGAGAATTTATAACAATAAAGTAGTAATGTATAAATCTATGAAAAGTTCAGAGCAAATAGTTAGATGCAACCAAAACCTCAGGTGATGTTCAATTCGATTTTACAGATGGGTCGGAAAGGATCTAAGTATACAAATGTTGCTAGCCACTATTTCCTTGCAGAATAGTCACCCAACACAGTCTCACCATATGTGGTGTAATTATACCTTTAAACAGTACAATTTAAAGAGGAAGTAAACCCTGATGGGTTTACTTCCTCTTTTTTTCCCTGCAAAGGTAAAGCATAATGGACTACTATGCATCGCATAGTAGCTCATTATGTGTCACTTACCTGACACAGGAGCCAGCGAAGTCGCCGCTGTCCCCTGTAGTCCGCCGCATCCATCTTGCTGGTGGCGTCTCGCAGCTCCGACGAATGACAGCGGCGAAGCCGCGATGACATCACTCCCGCGCATGCGCACGGGAGTCGCGTCTCGCAGCTCCGCCGCTGCCATTCGGCGAAGCCGCGATGACGTCACTCCCGCGATGACGTCACTCCCGCGCATGCGCACGGGAGTCGACAAATTAGGCAAACCCATTCTTGGACTTGCCGCATTTAGTGCGCCTGCGCGCCGCTGTCTACGGCGCATGCGCCGTAGACAGCGGTGCCCATTTTTTAGGCAAATATCTCCTAAACCATATAGGTTTAGGAGATATTGCTTGGACCTACAGGTAAGCCTTAATCTAGGCTTACCTGTAGGTCAAAGTGGTTTGAAAGGGTTTACTTCCTCTTTAATAGCTGCTATAAATATACAGTATTGGTGTAGAGTTTAAAAGTATTTTGTTTTAGAGATTCATGTCTTTTTATTCACTTGAGTCTCCATAGCATGTTTCTTTTGTTGTTGGTGATGTCTCAATTCCACACATTATACTCTGTAATATTTGTAGTTTACCCTAACATATTATTCATTTCTTTCGAGACACATAGAAATTTAAACTCAGCGCTGCACTTATAAACTACTAATATGCATGTATACAAACATCAACATGTGTAACATAATAGCATGTATAACAAAATAAAGTGCTCAGTGACAATATAGTGCAGATAAAGTGCAACCAATGAAGGTCATCAGATTGGTGACACATTGGAATATATTTCTGGTGACTTCCCGTGCCAATATAGTGCAGATAAAATGCAATCAATAAAGTTCATCAGATGTGAGATACAGGGTTGGTGACACGTTGGAGTATATTTCTGGTGACTTCCTGTGCTCCCCTCCTGGGTCCTCACTCACCAGATGAAGATGATATATAAACCTGTATATCAAGATGGTGTCTCCCGTCCAAGTAGGTTGGTGTATCGTGCCTTTAGGGAATAGAGTCTCCTTTCCTTCATCACATGGTCAGGGTCCTACACACTTTACATGATCAACGACCGTTGTAGCAAAGTTTGGACAAATGAAGGAAAGGGCACATATAGTGTAATACTGCAAGATTTTATTTAAAAGATTTAAAATCATTACACTTACATCAAAATCTTAAAAACATGCAGAAAGTGCTGCCTTGGCATCCAAACAGCCTTCAAAGATTCTCCTTAGCTTGACGCATTTCACCCCTCCCACTGGGCGTCATCCGGAGCTGATGGAGTCTGTGATTGGCCGTCATATACTTTAAGTGTCACCCTCTACACCCAATGCCTCCCACTACTCTCATTGATGGTGCAGTTTGAAATTAACATTACTTCCGGTTTCCGCCAGAACCGGAAGTGACGTATGCACGGGAACCGGAAGTAATCATCGGTGCCGGAAGTGATGTAACCCTCATTGGTAGATGGTAAACACCAACACCCTTACTTCCTGTGTTAGCAGGAAGGGGCCACACGCCATCTAGTGTTAGTAGTTGAGTATTACATTAATATAAATATAAAATCTCTCCATATATGCAGAGAGTAAATAAACAGACCACAATATATAATATTCAGGGATATCACAATAACAATATATTTCATGCCAAAGAAGGTTAATTAAAATGTAATTAATAGGGAATAACATAATCATATACTTCATATCAAAGAAGATTAGTTACTATTACATAAATTTCATAAAATAGAAAAGAAAATAATAAAAATTTAAATAAAATTAAGATAAAAATAAAGATAAATTAAAAAATCTAGTGATTGGGGACCCAGGAAGTGAGCACAGGAAGTCACCAGAAATATACTCCAACGTGTCACCAACCCTGTATCTCACATCTGATTAACTTTATTGATTGCACTTTATCTGCACTATATTGGCACAGGAAGCCACCAGAAATATAGTCAAATGTGTCACCAATCTGATGAACTTCATTGATTGCACTTTATCTGCATTAAATTGTCACTGAGCACTATTTTGTTATACATGCTAATATGTTACACATGATGTTTGTATTGTATATACATATTAGTAGTTTAAAGGTGCAGCACTGAGTTTAAATAATTTTGTCACTTTTTTGGGGTACTTACCTTGCACTAAAGCAGCAGCCCTATTACACACCTTTTATATCCACAGTGCGGGTCTTTAACTATATATTTTTCATATAGAACTTTAGTTTGGTAGCAAATTTAGATAAATATATATGTCATTTTTTTTATTGCAAATAATAGTAATAAAGTAGAAGAAATGCAGACCAGATCCAGGCTCCCTTTCCCCTCTCATGCAGCTGGTTAGCAACAGATCATGTCTTATAGTGATTTACTGCTTGCTGCAATTACTATAGCAGTGATCACTATATCACTATAGCAGTGATTTATTTCTGCAGAGAGATATGCTAGACAGAGATGTAAATTAGACATGTGCATTCGTTTTCGTCCGAATGCATTTTCGTCCGAATTTCAGCTATTTTTGTTTTCGTTTTGACAAACGATAACGAAAGCACAAAATCCGAAAAACGAAAGATCCGACATAAATAAATGCTTTATTTTCGTTTTCATTGTTACAACAGTTCGATATAGAATAGGAGATTCGACATGACTCTGACAACAATCTGTGTCTATAGAACCTGTGTTCGAATGTGCCTAACCTTACCTCTATTAGTCCAAGATTATATAGAGAAAATATTCGACAGAGAAAAAAGATTTGACAGAGAGAAAAGATTCTGCAAGATACTGTCCTAAAAAGTGTTTGGGGACCCGGGTCCTGCCCCAGGGGACATGTATCAATGCAAAAAAAAGTTTTAAAAACGGCCGTTTTTTCGGGAGCAGTGATTTTAATAATGATTAAAGTGAAACAATAAAAGTGTAATATTCCTTTAAATTTCGTAGGGGGGGGTTGTCTATAGTATGCCTGTGAAGGGGCGCATGTTTCCCGTGCTTAGAATTGTCCCTGCACAAAGTGTCATTTATGCAGGGAAAAAAAGTTCTTTAAAATCACTCGCAGCTATAATGAATTGTCGGCTCTGTAATACAGAGAACACTCATTGAAAGTCATTGATAAAAAAATAAATAAATAAATAAAATAAAAAAAGCGTGGGGGTCCCCCAAATTCAATTACCAGGCCCTTCAGGTCTGGTATGGATATTAAGGGGAACCCTGCCTCAAATTTAAGAAAAAATTTGACGTGGGGTTCCCCCTAAATATCCATAACCAGACCCTTCAGGTCTGGTATGGATATTAAGGGGAACCCCGCGTCAAATTAAAAAAAAAATTGACGTGGGGTTCCCCCTAAAAATCCATACCAGACCCTTTATCCGAGCACGCAACCTGGCAGGCCGCAGGAAAAGAGGGGGGACGAGAGAGCGGCCCCCCCTCCCTCCTGAACCGTACCAGGCCACATGCCCTCAACATTGGGAGGATGCTTTGGGGGTCTGTGACCCCTCAAAGCACCTTGTCCCCATGTTGATGAGGACAAGGGCCTCATCCCCACAACCCTGGCCGGTGGTTGTGGAGGTCTGCGGGCGGGGGGCTTATCAGAATCTGGAAGCCCCCTTTAATAAGGGGACCCCCAGATCCCGGCCCCCCCCCTGTTTGAAATGGTAAGGGGGTACAAAAGTACCCCTACCATTTCACAAAGAAAGTGTAAAAAATGTTTAAATAAAACAAACACACTTTTGAAAAATTCCTTTATTAAAAATAAAAAAATAAAAAAAAGATTCCAGCGGCGGTAATCCACTCTTGCTATCCATCGACGGACGGTCATCTCTCCAGCGATGTCTAATATCATCCAGCGCAGCGCAGCATCCTTCTTCTGTCTCCGTGGAGGAGACACTACAGGCATTCCGGCGGCTGACGTTTGTTATATACGGAGGGCGGGGCCACCCGTCACCTGACCCCGCCCCCCTCTGACGCAAGGGGAAACCCGGGGTTCCCTGTGACGTAGGGGTGACCCGCACCCCTCTGATGTAACACAGGCAGGTTTCCGTTACATCAGAGGGGGGCGGGGTCACCCCTACGTCACGGGGAACCCCGGGTTTCCCCTTGCGTCAGAGGGGGGCGGGGTCAGGTGACGGGTGGCCCCGCCCTCCGTATATAACAAACGTCAGCCGCCGGAATGCCTGTAGTGTCTCCTCCACGGAGACAGAAGAAGGATGCTGCGCTGCGCTGGATGATATTAGACATCGCTGGAGAGATGACCGTCCGTCGATGGATAGCAAGAGTGGATTACCGCCGCTGGAATCTTTTTTTTTATTTTTTTATTTTTAATAAAGGAATTTTTCAAAAGTGTGTTTGTTTTATTTAAACATTTTTTACACTTTCTTTGTGAAATGGTAGGGGTACTTTTGTACCCCCTTACCATTTCAAACAGGGGGGGGGCCGGGATCTGGGGGTCCCCTTATTAAAGGGGGCTTCCAGATTCTGATAAGCCCCCCGCCCGCAGACCTCCACAACCACCGGCCAGGGTTGTGGAGATGAGGCCCTTGTCCTCATCAACATGGGGACAAGGTGCTTTGAGGGGTCACAGACCCCCAAAGCATCCTCCCAATGTTGAGGGCATGTGGCCTGGTACGGTTCAGGAGGGAGGGGGGGCCGCTCTCTCGTCCCCCCCTCTTTTCCTTCGGCCTGCCAGGTTGCGTGCTCGGATAAAGGGTCTGGTATGGATTTTTAGGGGGAACCCCACGTCAATTTTTTTTTAAATTTGACGCGGGGTTCCCCTTAATATCCATACCAGACCTGAAGGGTCTGGTTATGGATATTTAGGGGGAACCCCACGTCAATTTTTTTCTTAAATTTGAGGCAGGGTTCCCCTTAATATCCATACCAGACCTGAAGGGCCTGGTAATTGAATTTGGGGGACCCCCACGCTTTTTTATTTATTTATTTATTTATTTTTTTATCAATGACTTTCAATGAGTGTTCTCTGTATTACGGGAGCCGACAATTCATAATAGCTGCGAGTGATTTTAAAGGACTTTTTTTCCTGCATTAATGACACTTTGTGCAGGGACAATTCTAAGCACGGGAAACATGCGCCCCTTCACAGGCATACTATAGACAACCCCCCCCTACGAAATTTAAAGGAATATTACACTTTTATTGTTTCACTTTAATCATTATTAAAATCACTGCTCCCGAAAAAACGGCCGTTTTTAAAACTTTTTTTTGCATTGATCCATGTCCCCTGGGGCAGGACCCAGGTCCCCAAACACTTTTTAGGACAGTAACTTGCAAATTAGCCTTTAAAATGAGCACTTTAGATTTTGAACGTTGGAGTCCCATAGACTTTAATAGGGTTCTAAAGTATGCTATATACTAGCTCCGTCGAATCTTCTTTATACATTCGACAGACACCATAAGCCTTCAAAGACAGATTCGACCGTGATTCATGTGGATTTTCGGACGAATGCAATTTTTGAACGAAAAATGAAATAAATAAAAACGAATTTCGGGAGTAACTAAATAAATTAAGTTTTCAGACGAAAACGAAATTCCGAAACGAAATATTTTACTCTGCACATGTCTAATGTAAATACAATATGGATGCATTGTGTTCACAGCAGTCTGCTATAGGCACTT
Organism: Lithobates pipiens; assembly: GCF_037356315.1. Lineage (NCBI taxonomy): Eukaryota > Metazoa > Chordata > Amphibia > Anura > Ranidae > Lithobates > Lithobates pipiens. The sequence goes on along the minus strand of NW_027507718.1, from coordinate 210,192,760 downwards.
CCAGAGTTGTGTGCAACATTATCAGGGAGAGATACAAGGTATTTGTGAATTGTGGGGAGGGAATTTGTGGAGTGTTGGGGGGTATTTGTGGAGTGTTCAGGGGGAATTATTTGTGGAGAGTAAGGGGTAATGCTGGGGTTTAATAATGCATCTGCTGACACCAGTGCTGGGGGTTAATAGTGCATCCCCAGTCATCAGTGCTGTTGTTTTTGAAGTTTGAAAGTTTGCATGGGGCCCCCATGGGATATGAAAACTTGTATTGTGGCCCTCAGGTAATTTGAGTTTGAGATCCTTGATCTACATATACATTATGGTGGATTATTCTAATGTTAGTCAAAGTAGGTTAAACTGGAAATAATTTATTTTCCTTAAAAAAGCAATTATAGTTTATAATATTATAAATAAGACATAATTTAACAATGACATTTAGCAGCAATCATTTACCAACAAACACTATTAACTTTATGTTTACAGTTGTAAAACAACATACACTTTAATTAGTAAAGACAAACACATAAGAGATAATCATGATAATTGCATCTAGTAAGCAATCATTTAGAACTATAATGACAAAATGTTTGCGGATAATGTTGAATTAATTGTTTAGCATTTCAGATAGATATGGTAGATTTATTTATCTTTTTATCTTTTTGTTTATTTGCTGTATTAAATATTATTATATCGAAACTTTATTCAAGGGATTAATTAAGGTGATTGATAAGCCAGTTGCATAAATAATAATTTAGATATACAATATCTCCCAAAAGTGAGTATACCCTTCACATTTTTGTAAATATTTTATTATATCTTTTCAAGTGACAACACTGAATAAATGACACTTTGCTACAATGTAAATTAGTGAATGTACAGCTTGTATAACAGTGTACATTTTCTGTCTCCTCAAAATAACTCAACACACAGCCATTAATGTCTAAACCACTGGCAACAATAGTGAGTACACCCCTAAGTGAAAATGTCCAAATTTGACCCAAAATGTCAATATTTTGTGTGGCCACCATTATTTTCCAGCATTCCCTTAACCCTCTTGGGCATGAAGTTCACCAAAGCTTCACAGGTTGCCACTGGAGTCCTCTTCCACTCCTCCATGACAACATCACGGAGCTGGTGAAGGTTAGAGACCTTGTGCTCCTTCACCTTCCATTTGAGGATGCCCCACAGATGCTCAATAGGGTTTAAGTCTGGAGACATGCTTGGCCAGTCCATCACCTTTACCCTCAGCTTCTTTAGCAAGGCAGTGGTTGTCTTTGCGGTGTGTTTTGTCGATATCATGTTGGATTACTGCCCTGAGGCCCAGTCTTCAAAGGGAGGGGGATCATGCCCAATTTGGACATTTCCACTTAGGGGTGTGCTCACTTTTATTGCCAGCGGTTTAGACATTAATGGCTGTGTGTTGTGCTATTTTGAGGGGACAGCAAATTTACACTGTTATACAAGCTGTACACTCACTACTTTACATTGTAACAACTGAAAGTACACTTGAAAGTACAGTCGCTCTAAATCTAAGTGGTGGATTTGAAATGAGTGGAAGCTCTGCTGATTTTATCATCCAATCATGTACAAGCTAAAATGCAGTTTTTTATTTTCCTTGCATTTCCCCCTCGGATCTACAGCAACTTTACTTCCAACTGCACTTACAGTGCAAAGTGGATTTTCCTTTAGTAAATAACCCCCAGTGTAATTTCTTCAGCGTTGTCACATGAAAAGATATAATAAAATATTTTCAAAAATGTGAGGGGTGTACTAATTTTTGTGAGATACTGTAAATTGTATTTTTATCTGGTTTTAAATAATCCATAGCAATCAAACAGTAATTATTTTTCATTGTTTTTATTATACTAATTGAAATAAAGTTATTACTTGGCCATTTTTTACTGTGGTCTTAACCACTTCCCGACCAGCGCACGACGATGTACGTCGACAGAATGGCACGGGCAGGCATATTGGCGTACAGGTACGTCCAATATTCAATACCGCCCTGCCATCGGGAGCGCGCCGGCGGCGGTGCGCTGCCGCGCTGGTCGGGACCCCCGTGAGTCCGGTCGCGGGACCCGCGGACTCGATCGCCGCGGGCATCCCCGCGATCGTCTCACGGAGAGGCCGAATGGAGGAAATGCTGTGTAAACAACATTTCTCCATTCTGCCTAGCAACTAGTGACGCTGATCTCTGCTCCATGTGATTGGAGCAGAGATCAGTGTTCACTAAATGAAAGCCCAACCCCCCCACAGTTAGTAACACACCCCTAGGAACACTTAACCCCTACACTGCCACCCACTGGTTAACCCCTTCACTGCCAGTGTCATTTACACAGGAATCACTGCATTTATATAGCAGTGATTACTGTATAAATGACAATGGTCCCAAAAATGTGTCAAAAATGTCCGATGGGTCCCCCACAATGTCGCAGTCACAATAAAAATCGCTGATCGCCCCCATTACTAGTAAAAAAAAAAATAATAAAAAATTATTAATAAAAATGCTATAAAACTATCCCTATTTTGTAAGCGCTATAACTTTTGCGCAAACCAAATAATCGCTTATTGCGTTTTTTTTTACCAAAAATATGTAGAAGAATACGTATCGGCCTAAACTGAGGGGAAAAAATGTTTTTTTATATATTTTTGGGGGATATTTATTATAACAAAAAGTAAAAAATAATGCGTTTTTTTCAAAATTGTCGCTTTATTTTTGGTTATAGCGCAAAAAATAAAAACCGCAGGGGTGATCAAATACCACCAAAAGAAAGCTCTATTTGTGGGAAAAAAAAGGACGTCAATTTTGTTTGGGAGCCACGTCGCACGACCGCGCAATTGTCAGTTAAAGCGACGCAGTGCCAAATCGCAAAAAGGGGTCTGGTCTTTGACCAGCAAATTGGTCCGGTCTGCAAGTGGTTAAAGTAAAATGAAAATCCCACAACAATAAATCATTAGATTGTAGAGTTTTGTTGGCAGAAAAGACATACAAAGTGATTTTTCCTGGCACCAAGTGATATATATATATATATATATATATATATATATATATATATATATATATATATATATATATATATATATATATATATATATATATATATATTTATTATACACTGCATAGCACATTATCAGTGATTGTCCAATTGCCCAACATTTCAGGACTAAGCCCTTGTACACACGGTCAGACGTTCCGACAACAAAATCCGTCGGATTTTGTCTGACAGATTTATTCTGAAACTTGTGTTGCATACACACGGTCGGTCAAAGTTGTCAGAAAATCCGATCGTACGTAACGTGATGACGTTATTTCGTTACGACGGGACTACGTTCAGGCTAGTAGCCAATAGCTTTGGTCTAGGAATTTGATCTGAGCATGCGTGGCACTTTGTCCGATCGGAATTCTCTACACACATTCTGACAAAGTCTGATCGGATCATGTTGTCGGAAAGTTTTATTGCCCAGCTCTAAAACTTTGTCCGTCGGATATTCTGACGGAAACAGTCCGATGGAGCCCACACAGAGTCGGTTTATCCGACAACGCGGTCCGATCGGACATTTTCCATCGGAAAGAGACAAGGAAAGAGACAAGGACAGAGACAGGGACAGGGAGAAAGATTTTATGCTAAGAGATGCAAAACTGGTTGCTTTCACCCACAAGATAGGAAAAAAAGTTTTAAGGCAGAGACTTCAGGCAAAGTCCCTTTTCTGTACAGAATAAAGTCACCAGCTTATGTGAATATTGACATAGGTCCAGTTTATATAAAAAAAAAAGCAGTGCATTCTACTTATTGTAATGTATTTCTAAGAAAAAAAAATTCTAGATTCTAAGTTAAATTTAATAAATAATAATAATATCACTGAAAATGTTATTTAGCATGTTTGATTTGCCATAGACAAGATTAACATCCATTATGTTGAACTATATATATATATATATATATATATATATATATATATATATATATATATATATATATATATATATATATATATATATATATATATATATATATATATATATATATAAAAAAAACTTTGTTGCTCCTTTTAAGAAGTTTGCATAAGTTTTCGTCAGTGCACATTCATGGAGAACTGACCTAAATGAAAAGTGAAGAGAGCAGGCAGCTGTCCGACCATCAATGCTCTATTAACAGTTAGGATGGAGACTCTATAATCCCCTTGGATTTTATATCTACCAAAACAGCTTGGGCCCATCAGCAAATTGCAGTGGCATATGGTCCAGGTTTATGAGTAATCTGGCACACGCTTAAGGCAAGAACGTCATCGTTCAACAAATGAAAGGAAAAATTATAAATATATTCATATCTCTCTCTATATATATTTATCTGAAATATGTTCACAAGGTTTTTAACTACAAGTATTTTTCCTAATTAATAAAATCCTCATGCATATTATGTTTGCTTTTTTCCCAGTATAAGTTTCTATGACTCATAACATAATTACATGAAAATCAGCAAGCCTCATATACTCTAAATATTTTACTAAATACAGGATTCATTATGAGATTTTACTGATTTAATTCCTTTTGTCATTTCTAACATGGCAACACCCTCCCCCACGGTCTGTTCTCATTTAATTGTTGTTTCATTTGTTTAATTATGTAATGATCATGCAATAATTTTTATCTTGCTCAAACCTGTATTGTCCTTCTTTAACTAAGTGCTTTGATCTTGAAGCATTAAACCAAAGTCATTTCCAAACCCTAGGTGACAAATTATTTTATTTTGTGGCTTTTAATACCTGCAGAATATTTGTACATAGGGTAACAAATAATGTTGTATTTAATTTACTTTTTGATTTTGACATAAGTGTATAGTGTGACTGTACACTGTATTCATAATCTACTGTAGGTATACTATACGTGTGTGTCTATGTTAGTATGCCCGTCACTCCATTTTTGCATATTATGATTAAAGTGATTCTAAAGACAAGATTTTTTTACCTTCAATCACAGCCAGTGAGTAGGGAGTGGGGGACAGGGCTAAGGAATGAGCACCCACGAGTGCCCCCATGCAAAGCAGTTTACTATGGGGGCATTTAGCAGAAGGATAGAGCCAGGAGAGGCAGCAGCTGAGAAGAGGAGGATTGGGCCTGCTCTGTGCAAAACCATTGCACAGAGCAGGTAAGTATAAGCCCTTGTACACACGGTCGGACATTCTGACGGAAAATGTCCGATCGGACCGTGTTGTCGGATAATCTGACTGTGTGGGCTCCAGCGGACTGTTTCCGTCGGACAAAGTTTTAGAGCTGGGCTATAAAACTTTCCGACAACATGATCCGATCGGACTTTGTCCGATTGTGTGTAGAGAATTCCGATCGGACAAAGTGCTACGCATGCTCAGATCAAATTACTATACCAAAGCTATTGGCTACTAGCCTGAACGTAGTCCCGTCCTAACGAAATAATGTCATCACGTTACGTACGATCAGATTTTCCAACAACTTGTCCGACCGTGTGTATGCAACACAAGTTTGTTGTCGGAATGTCCAACTGTGTGTACAAGGGCTAATATGTTATAAAAAAAAAAAAAAAGAAGACCTTTAGTATGTCCAAAGTGGAGTTCCTAATTTATTTCAGAATTGCGTCAAAGGCACATATACAGTAATGTATATTTTATAATATAAAACAAATAATTGTGTAATCAATCAATATATATGCTGCTATGTATACACTAAATCCAAATAATCTTTGGGTTAGCAGTTGCTTACACCTTATGATACTACTATATGTGCATAAACAAAATAAATATAACATAAAATGGGGAAGAGCTATATACAGTATCTCACAAAAGTAAGTACACTCCTCACATTTTTGTAAATATTTTATTATATATTTTCATGTGACAACACTGAAGAAATGACACTTTGCTACAATGTAAAGTAGTGAGTGTACAGCTTGTATAACAGTTTAAATTTGCTGTCCACTCAAAATAACTCAACACACAGCCATTAATGTCTAAACCACTGGCAACAAACGTGAGAACACCCCTAAGGGAAAATGTCCAAATTGGGCCACAAGTGTCAATATTTTGTGTGACCACCATTTTTCCAACTGCCGTACTGCCTTAACCCTCTTGGGCATTGAGTTTACCGGAGCTTCACAGGTTGCCACTGGAGTCCTCTTCCACTCCTCCATGACTACATCCTTGTGCTCCTCCACCTTCAGTTTGAGGATGCCCCACAGAAGCTCAGTAGGGTTTACATCTGGAGACATGTTTGGCCAGTCCATAACTTTGCCTTCAGCTTCTTTAGCAAGGCAGTGGTCATCTTGGAGGTGTGTTTGGGGTCGTAATCATGTTGGAATACTGCCCTCAGCCCCAAAGGGAGGGGATCATGCTCTGCTTCAGTATATCACAGTACATGTTGACATTCATGGTTCCCTCAATGAACTGTAGCTCCCTAGTGCTGGCAGCACTCATGCAGCCCCAGAGCATGACACTCCCACCACCATGCTTGATTGTGGACAAGACACACTTGCCTTTGTACTCCTCACCTGGTTGCCGCCACACACGCTTGACATCATCTGAACCAAATAAGCTTATCTTGGTCTCATCAGACCACAGAAAATGGTTCCAGTAATCCATATCTTTAGCAAACTCTTTGCGGGCTTTCTTGTGCATTATCTTTAGAAGAGGCTTCCCTCTGGGATGACAGCCATGCAGACCAATTTGATGCTGTGTTCGGTGTATGGTCTGAGCACTGACAGGCCAACCCCCACCCCTTCAACCTCTGCAGCAATGCTGGCAACACCCCTATGTCTATTTCCCAAAGCCAACCTCTGGATATGACACTGGGCATGAGAACTCAACTTCTTTGGTCGACCATGGCGAGGCCTGTTCTGAGTGGAACCTGTTCTGTTAAACCTCTGTATGGTGTTGGCCATTGTGCTGCAGCTCAGTTTCAGGGTCTTAGCAATCTTCTTATAGCCTAGGCCATCATTATGTAGATCAAAAATACTTTTTTTTCAAATAGTTAGAGAGTTCTTTGCCATGAGGTGCCATTTTGAACTTCCAGTGATCAGTATGAGAGAGTGAGAGCGATAGCACCAAATTTAACACACCTGCTCCCCATTCACACCTAAAACCTTGTAACACTAGTGAGTTACTTGACACCGGGGAGGGACAATGGCTAACTGGGCCTGATTTGCCCATTTTGGACAGTAGAAATTGCACCCCAAAAATCGTCAAAAGTAGTAGAGACACTACTTTTGGTGCAAATGTGGCATTGCACAGATTTGGATGGTGCAATTGCCGGCAATTTGGCATGCAATTTGACATGCCAAATCCCATCAATGTGAACCAAGGGTAAAATTAAGAAAGATTCTGTGGATAAGTCTTTTATACACATAACAAGTTAGGAGCACCTTCTTAAATTGACAGGACTAATCTGTGTACCACATTAAAACATACTGAAACCAGTCTGTGGGAGCCAGAATTATTGTTGGTTGGTAGGGGATCAAATACTTATTTTACTCACTAAACTGCAACTCAGTTAATAAAATTTGTATTGTGAGTTTTAGGTTGATATTCTGTCTCTATCACTTAAAATATACCTATGATAAAAAAAATTATAGAACCTTCATTTCTTTGTAAGTGGGCAAACTTATAAAATCTGCAGGGGATCAAGTGATTATTTTCCCCACTGTAAATTTATATATATATATATATATATATATATATATATATATATAGATAGATAGATAGATAGATAGATAGATAGATATACATCCAGAGTTAGACTTACCAGTAACTCTGTTTCTAGGAGTTGTCCAGGACAGCACTAGAGAGAGATAGGCTCCACCTCCAGAGGCAGGAAACACAACATCAAATCTTTAAAAGGCGGCTCCTGTCCCTTCTCCCTCAGTCTTTAACCGAGAACTTCCCTGGAACAGCTTCTGAAACAACAAAAACCCTCATCCAACATTATAACCGCATATAGGGAGGGAATCCCTACTGTCCTGGATGACTCCTAGAAACAGAGTTACCGGTAATCTAACTCTGGTTTTCTCTAGTTGTCTGTCCAGGACAGCACTATAGAGGATCAACGAGAACTTACCAGATTGGTGGGGGGGGGGGGGGGGGGACTACTGCTTGGTGCTTATAATGCTTCATGAAAGTTGAGTAGTTTGACCATGCTGCTGCTCGACAGATTTGTTCTGGTGTCGCTCCAGCTCGCTCTGCCCAGGAGGCCGATAGTGCCCGTGTGTAGTGAGCCATGGGGGAAAAAGGAAATTCCATTTTCATAATTTTTGTAAGCTTCCACAATAACCTGTTTAATCCATCTTGCAATTGTGTTTTTTGAAGCTTGGGACCCCAATTTTTTACCTGCATGTAAAATAAATAGTACATTGGATTTCCTAATGCTTTTCGACATCTCCAGATACTGTAAGACACAGGCTCTCACAACCAGTTGGTGGAATTCTACTTCCTTTGGATTGGTGGGGGACCCACAGAATGAAGGAAAAATAATTTCCAGAGTTCTATGGAATTTTGTCACTACTTAGGCAAAAATCCTGGGTCTGTGTTAGCACCAGCCTGTCTTCAAAAATGTGCAAAAAAGGCTCTTTAATGGAAAAAGTGTCTGAAGCTCGCTAATGCGTCTAGCTGTGGATAGAGCCACTAAGAAGACTGTTTTGAGTGTGACCCATTTTAATGAGGGTTCTTCTTCCTGCGACCATTTTATCTATCCCTGTAGTACAATTGACAGGTCCCATTTTGGCAAAATTTTAACAGGTTTAATTCTGGCTAACCCCTTAAAGAACCTGCTAATTAGCGAGTCTATCACTAGGGTTTGCCCTAGTAACACAGACAGGGCCACAAATTTTACCTTCAAAGTACTAATGGCCAGTCCTTTATCTGCGCCATCTTGTAAAAACTCTTAGCCCTTGTACACACGGTCGGAAATTCAAGCGGAAAATGTCTGATCGGACCGTGTTGTCGGATAACCCGACCGTGTGTGGGCTCCATCGGACTTTTTCCGCCAGAATGTCCGACCAACAAAGGTTGAGAGCTAGATATAACATTTTCCGACAACATGATCCGATGCACATAAATTCCCATCGCATGTAGCCTAGTCCGATGGACAAAGTGCCATGCATGCTCAGAATAAATTCTGAGACGGAAGTGCTCGGTCAGGTAAAACTACCGTTCGTAATCGATATAGCACATTCGTCACTCTGCAGTGTTAAAAATTGTTTAATGCAGCACATTCTCTTTTTCTTTATAATGCTACAAGAATGAAGTTGTTTTTCTGCTCATATTCACACACGCTTCTCCCAAACTTATTTCTTTATTCTTATTCTTTATTATAAGAGGAGGAGGAGGAGCATGGTCCAAGTCACACAAGTGTGTTGTTTGTGTGATTTGGCCCTTCAACCCCTTATTCAGTGTTTTGGATAATTAGCTCCTCACACAAGAGGTGTTGCCATTCCTCCATTTGCTGCAGTTTGCACGCAGCCAAGGCGGCAAAGGCCTCCTGATATGTGGGGGTGGCTTTGAGGGCCGCAGAAGCCTCCCCAATTAACCTGAGCAGTGACTCCTCCCCATTCCCCCCTTTCTGGCCCTTTTGGGTGGAAGGCGGAGGGACTTGTGATTGAGTCAGGCTCGCAGGCCTGCCCACTTCTTGGCGGCCACTTACCCCTGCCTCCTCCTGGCTGCCACATTACACAGCCACCTCCTGGCTGCCGCATTCCACACCCTCCTCCTGGCTGATTTCTTCCTGTGTATGAAAAAGGCACATAGTTTTAGTTTTTGGTTCATCAAACACACACAATTTTCAGCTCTTGACTGTTGCAAATTGTTGAAATAGAAAAGACTATCATTCTGAGCCCAGCATTTTTCATTCTTGGCCCAAATATTTTGGCCACTACCGTCTATCAATATGTAAAACACTTTCTAAAATCAGCAATTAATGAGCAAAAATCAAGTTAACATCATTCATTTTTACTCCAAAAATATGTAGAACAATACTATGCCTGGCTCAAGCTGGGCTCCTCCAGTTCTTCCTGTCTGGAAGGCCCAGGTTGGGCGTCAGAAGCCTCAGCAGGGGCGGAATGAAGCGTAGAAGGAAGCGTGGAGGGAAGAGGGATTCCCTGACCTCAGCCTGGTCTGACAGAAAATGCAGCCTCTCATAGTACCACAGTCTGGGGACATAAACTTCATCTGTTGCTGCTCCAGTTTTCATGGACCTCAGCACCTTCTTGCGCTCCCTCATGTACTCCTCAGGCCAAAAATTTTCATTTTTAAATAGGTGAGGTCTGCCCTGGGGACCACCGGCTTCACAAACTCCAGCAGTTTCTCCATCACTGCCTGCCTCTTTAATTTGTTGCAGTAGTGGTGATGTGTAGCTTGCCACAGACAGGGCAGCTCCCTGTACTTGTCGATGAACAGGGGGAGAAAGCTGTGGTCGTTAAACCCATCCATATTATTATCTGCAAGACACAACACAAGACAAACCCTAAAAATGTCAGGATAAACTCTCCTAATCTTGTCCCAATAAAGGCCTCAATCTAGAAGCAGTATAGGCTAGTGATGTACCAAGTTAAAATGATACCTTTGTTTGCACAATCGGCACGTCAGCTCCTCCCTCTGCTCACAGATCGTATGTACAACACACGCATGTTGCGGTTTATATACAGTGCGCATGCGTGAAACTCCACCTGCCCCTGACGTTCTTTCTAGACTATTTCCCGCCCCTACTCTTTCGATGCAGTGGGGAGAACACATGGCGGAGACACAGCAGGGGCATGATAATTACATGAACGAGCAGGAGGACAAGGAAAGCCCAGAGCCAGAAACATCCCGATCCCGGAGGAGAAGATTTAAGGCCTCAAACATGTCTTTTGGAGAGATGTTGGACATATTGAAGAGGAACAACTATGATGGGAAGTATGGACCTTACCCAAACCCAAATGTCAGAAAGGCCAAGATCATGACTAAAGTTGTGAAGAGTCTTCAGAAGAATTTTGGGGTACGACAATCAAAGGATCAACTGAGGAAACGCTGATCAGACATGAAACTGAGGGAACACGATCAGTACAGAAGGATCAAGCGAGTTCTTCTTCAAAAAAGTAAGTAGTTGTCGTGTGTTCATATTATTATTGCTTGCATACTGCTCCATGTGCTTTGATTTAATGTTGTACAGCTTAAAATGGCCACTTTCATGTTCAAGGGTTCAATCATTTGTAATAAACATAGTTTGTTAGCCCACTACAAAGATGATGTTTTGCCAAGTTGCACTTGACTACATTTTTTCACACAACTGTTAAGTATTCCAGCTTTAGAAAGTGGCAAAAATAATGTTTTCACCTTTGAACTCTACCAAAAAACATAATTGTACGACACTTCCAAGCAATGTTTCATATTCCCATTTCTGCCCTCAAATATCTATGTGCTAAGTATTCCTTTTTTACATTCTCATAGGGGAGAGAAGACTCGGGACGTCTGAGGACACTAGGGACCCCACACCTCCCAATGAAGGGGAAATTCCAAAACCAGAAGCAGAAGAGGAAGGAGAGATTGTAGAGATTGGCGAAATTGGCACAACAGGTGAGTGTCTGAGACCACAGCTTCAGGTAAGCTAATCAATGTATGCCTGCATATTTATAATACACTGTGTTTTTTTTGGTTTATTTTTAGGTGATGTGGATGTTGTGGAAGAAGAATCAAATTTTACCAATGAAAGTGCCCAGATCCTCATTGGGGAGATAATGGGGTGCAATCACAATTTAGATAATATCAAGAAAAACATCAATGATGTTCGAAAAAAATGAAGAACATCAATGATGTTTTAGGGAGAATCTGAAACACCCAAAACTAGCTAGCATCCATTTTAATTTTTCCAAAACACTTTTATATTTTTAGAAAAGCCAAATTTAGAAGATGCACACAGTGTGTCAACATGTGCCATCTCCCATCATGGTGGATCAATGTACGCGTTTTGTGGGTGCAACCCCTTCATTGCTACTAAAGTGGCTGAGATGAAGGGGTTGCACCCCCAAAACACGTACATTAATACCCCATGATGGGGCACATGTTGACATTAGGCATGGGACCAGGAGGAAAATTTGTGTGCATCTTCCAAATTTGGCTTTTACAGCTGTGACACCCCATGTGATGAAGGCAATATCAACACAGTTTGTACATACTCATGTCTGATATTGACTTCACTTTTCAAAGTTGAACTTTGTAAGTTCCTGTGTTCTGTATGTTATGCTTTGATACATGCCTGTTTACACAAAAATGCCAATTTAGATAAATGTTACCAAAAATAATGTTTTATATACACCAAATATCTTGGTTTGTTGTAAAACTCTTTTCTAAATGCACATGTGAATGTGCTTTGAGTAAAAAGTTAAATTTTCAACAATGTGTGGCTTCCTTTTTCAATGCGCAAAAACGGAAAATTGTATACTCACCTTTCCGTAATTTTCCTTTCCTGACGCATCCCATGGCAGCACACACAGTGGGTTGTGACTCCGCCTCCACAACCTGATAGGACTGGTTAGCTATAAGATTTGAAGAGGAGTCCACCGTTGCATTCTCAGTAACTATCACCTTAGAGGGGTGGGATCCTGTGTGCTGCCATGGGATGCGTCAGGAAAGGAAAATTACGGAAAGGTGAGTATACAATTTTCCGTTTTCCTGACGCATCATGGCAGCACACACAGTGGGAAATAACTCGCTACATGGGAGGGTGCCTTTTAGAAGTTTTTTATTTACTCAAGTACAGGATATAGATGAGTTTGATTGAATAATTGATCTCCCGAACTCAACCGTAGTTAATTGAGCCGGGTCTATTCTATAGTGTGTCATGAATGTGGTTTTTGATGACCAAGTTGCTGCCTTGCAAATAGTCTCTGGTGATACTCTGCTGTATGCTGCCCATGAGGTCGCCATCGCTCTCGTCGAATGCGCTTTCAGGTTTTCCGGTATCGGAAGGTGTTGAACTAGATATGCTTTCTTGATGACTTTAATCAACCATGAGGATATTGTTCTTGAAGAAGCCGCTTGACCTTTTTTGGCGCCATGCGGAATGACTAGGAGGTTTTCTGACTTCCTGAATGGAGCGGTAGCCTCCAGGTAGGCGGATATTGTAGACTTCACGTCCAGAGGGTGTGGATTTCCATCTGTATTGAGAAAAACGGGAAGATTGATCTCCGGATTAAAGTGGAAGCTAGATGCTACCTTTGGCACAAACCGTTCCGAAGGTCTGAGTACGACCCTGTCTGGGAAAAAAACTAGGTGTGGTTCTTTGATTAGTAGAGCTTGCAGCTCGGAGACCCTTTTGGCCAATGTGATTGCAACTAGAAACGATAGTTTTAGTGTCAAGTCCCATAGGGATATTGATCCCCCCGTCGAGAAAGGTTCTTTGGTTAAGGCTTCCAGGACGATCGATAGGTCCCAGGTCGGAAAAATTGGTTTTCTAGGAGGCCTTATTTTTAGGCATGCTTTCTGAAACTGAATGATGAGGGGGTTTAAAGCCCACTTGATTCCTGTCATTGCGGATATGGCGGAGACGTGAACTTTTAAAGTGCTTGACCTTAAGCCTTTCTCTAGGCCTAGTTGTAGGAATTCTAACACCTGAGACACTGATGGAAAAAGGGGATTCCAGGACTGTAGTTGGGCTATTGCAGAAAATCTTTTCCAAATCTTATTATATATGTTGTTTGTCGATTTCTTCCTTGCTTGTTGCAAGGTGGATATTACTCTTAATGAACAACCCTGATCTAGTAACCTTTCCCTTTCAGTTTCCAAGCCGTCAGGTGTAGTCGCTCTGGTGACGGGTGTAGCAATTTCCCTTGTGAGAGCAAGTTTGGGAACAGCGGAAGTGGGAGAGGCTCTTCTGTGTTCAATTGCAGGATGGTCGGAAACCATGGTCTTCTGGGCCAGAAGGGCAACACTGCTATTACCGTGGAAGACGAAGTCCTCAGTCTGGCCAGAAACCTGGCTATCAAGGGCACCGGAGGGAATATGTAACCTAGGCGAAATTCCCAAGGATGGTGGAGACAGTCGATCCCTGTTGCTGCTGGATAGGCGGTCCTTGCTAGGAAGCGAGTACATTTGCGATTCGCTGGAGTCGCTGCCAGATCTATATCGGGAACACCCCATTTGTGTGTCAGAAGAGTAAAGGCCTTGTGACTGAGAGACCACTCGTTGTTTGAAATAAATATTCGACTTAGGTCGTCCGCGAGCTGGTTGTGAATTGCGGGTATGTATACTGCCTTCAGATCCATCAGGTAGACTTGGGCCCACTCGATTATAGGTCGTACCTCCCGCATTAGGACTTTGCTTCTTGTGCCCCCTTGCCTGTGGACATAATTCACAGCCACTGTGTTGTCCATACGCAGGAGGACACTCTTCCCTGAAAGGAGGGGACTAAAAGTTAGAAGTGCTTGCCATGCAGCCCTGAGTTCCAGAACATTCGAGACTATCCCCTGTGGACAGAAGGGCCAGCGGCCCTGTGCTCCCCGATCTAGATGATACGCACCCCAGCCAAGGTAACTGGCATCTGACGTTACTATTTCTGGGAGTGGATGAACGATAGGACGACGGCGAGTTAGATTGTTGGTTTGAGTCCACCAACGTACTGACTCCTTGACTGCTCTGGTGATTGTTATTTGTTGTGACATTGACACCCCGTTCCATTGTTTTAGGAACGAATTCTGGAATACCCTGGAGTTCCATTGAGACCACTGAACCATTAGAAAGGTTGATGACATTGAGCCCAGAATACTTAAGCATTTTCTTGCCGATAGGTGGTCTACTGATAGTAGCTTTCTCACTTTGCGGATAAGAGGATGAAGTTTCTCCTGGGGAAGCCCTACTGTGTTGGATCTGGTGTCCAATTCGGCTCCTAGGAAGACCATCTTCTGCACTGGGACCAGGCTGCTCTTCCTCCAATTCACTATCCACCCGAATTGCTGGAGTGTGGAAATCAGAATTGAACGATGTCGTAGAAGTATCTCTCGACTGTCTGCTAAAAGAAGAATATCGTCGAGATAGTGTAGTACTCTTAGACCTCTCTCTCTCAATAATGCTATAACCGGAAGTAACACCTTTGTGAAGGTCCTGGGTGCCGTTGATATCCCAAATGGGAGGCTTTTGAATTGAAAGTGTTGTTTGCCTATCGCAAAGCGTAGGTACTTTTGAAAGGTTTGATGCACTGGAATGTGTAGATAAGCGTCGGATAAATCGACCGAGAGCATCCAATCTTTCTCCCCTATTGCTAGTAATATTGATTGGAGACTCTCCATCTTGAATGATTCGACTAGAATCATTTGGTTTAACTTCTTTAAATCCAACACGGGCCTCAGGTCGCCTGTTTTCTTTGACACCAAGAAAAGGGGGGAGTAAAACCCCTCTCCTCTCTGCTCCTGTGGAACTTCTATAATTGCTTGCTTCTGGAGCAACTCCATAATGTATCTGACTAAAAGCTTTCGCTTCAGGCGCGAAAAGGGTAGCTTGGTAGATTTGTAGTGGTTTTTTGGCGGTTTTCGCTTGAATTTCCACCTGTGACCTTGCTGAATGGTGGATATCGCCCAGGGTTCTTTTATTTTGTCTATCCAAGTTTGGGCAAATAGCCTCAGCCTCGCCCCAACTATTGCGGGCTGGGCATTGCGTGGCATCAAAAAGATTTTTGTTGGTCTCCCGGCGCGGTTGTCTTCGATTTTTGGACTCTCACAAAAGAGGGTTGTGTGCTTCGCCAATTCCGTTTGAATTCTTTCCCGGGTCTATAAGACCTTACGTCCCGGTACCTTTCCGGAAGGTGACGTCTGAAGGGCGGATTTTTCTGTTGCTTGGATCTTCTGTCCGATGGTATTAGACCCGATTTTCCCCCCGTGACCTTTGATATTGCGGAATCTAATTTTGAGCCAAAAAGGTTAGTGCCATCATAAGGGATCTTACACCAGCTGGATTTGGAAGTCGCATCAGCAACCCAAGGTTTTAGCCAGAGAGCCCTTCTGGAAGTTACTGAGACCAGCATTGCTCTTGCTGATGACCGAATAACGTCCACCACCGCCTCCGCTACGAAATCACCCGCAAGGCTGAGTTCCTGCAGTGCTGAAATGATTTTGTCTTGGTCCGCCGCTTCTGCGATTAATTTTTCAACTCCAGATGTCCAGGAGGTGATGGCTCTACCGACCGCTGCTAGGGCGATTGCAGGCCTACAGGCCCCCCCCCGCTGCTGAGTAGGCTTTCTTAAGGTCGAGATCGATTTTGCGATCCATCACATCTTTAAAGGTTACGGCGTCTTCTATTGGTAGGGTTACATGGCGCGCTAAGCGCATCAGTGAGGAGTCTACCACGGGAGTGGAGATAAGAGGGTTCACTGCTGGCTCTTTTAGGGGATAGAGCTTCGCTAATCTGTTGTTTAAGCCGGATTTCTTTTCTGGTTTTTGCCATTCATCTCTTATGAGCTCCTCTAGCTCTTCGATAAAGGGGAAGACCTCAGGGTCTTTTTTTTAGGTTAGGGAAGTATTTCCTTAACTTAGGCGGGACGTCTCTCTCTTCCTCCCAACCGATCGCTTCCTTAACCGATTTCGCAAAAGGGTTTATTAATGCAAAGTCGAAAACTGTAGGGGTCAGGGGATCCTCATCCTCTGGGGAGTCATCTGGATCCTGAGGAGAATGAGAGGTTGAGGCTGAGTTAGATGACCTGATTGGGTCATAAGCTGTCACCTGCAGGATTGTTTCCTTAACTGAGTCTCTTATAATATTGGAGGCTTCTCTAGCGTCAGCTTCCTTGTCCCGGGTTGCTTCCTCCAGACAGACTTGGCAAACAAGCTTACTAGGTAATGCTTGCGCTCCACAGACCCAGCAGGTATTAACCGCAGGACGGGTATGGTGTTCCTCTCGATGTGAGGATGGCGGTTCTCTGTGATGACGGGAAGACCTTGACCGACTTCGCCGAGAGTGAGAGTGTCTTGAGGGGGAACGTTCCTTTCTTTTAGAATGGGATGACCCCGAAGACCTGCCAGAGCTACCAAAATGAAAGGTATTAGTGGCAGAGCTCTCTTTTTCTCCTCTTCGCTACTTACCAATCCATACGCCCCCTTACCTTACGGTTCTAGGATGGTCTACTAAGGCAGCGGTCTCCATGAGGAAGAATAGAGTACACCTGTGACCAGAGGTTTTCAGTATAAGAGCCAATGCAGAGTATGGGCAGAAGGTGCAGCAAATAAATGAATGGCAAAGTGCATAAAGATGAAAGAAAAGTGGCTTACCAGAGTTCAGGAGGACTTGTCTTGCAAGGCAGCAGGCTGTGTGCAGAGATCAGGATGGTAGATGGCGTGGAAGGCACAAGCAGCACTTCCAAACGAAAATGACATTTTTTAAATAGCCCGCCGTCGCTGGAGGAGTGACGTCACCGCCGCGCATGCACACTGGCCGCCTGCGCCGCCCTGCGCCATCTTGGATGCTGGCAAATGCAGAGGGCAAGGGGAAAACGTCACTTCCTGAGCGCCGAACGTCCGGACGGAACCGCCATGATGGAAGGGTCACAGCGCCGTGGAACTACAGGGCTCAGCGTGCCCAGAGTGGAAAAAAAGAAGAGGAGAAAGAAAAAAAAGAAGGAAAAACTGAGGACTGAAAACAGAAGGTAGGCAGAGAAAGGAGACATGCTGGGGAGCACGACAGATAGGAAAGGGGGGAGACCGCTGCAGTCATTACAACCTTTTTAAGGTTTTTTTTTTTTTTTTGAAAAGCTCGCTGCTTTGTAATTTTTTTGCCCCTGAGACCACCAGAGTGGGGCTCCCTGCGTTATGGCTCATTTAGAGACCGTACGGACAGGGACTTCCAAGTAGGAGAGGCTGAACCTAGCTGGGGTGGTGCGGTAAGGGGTTCCATGCTAACCGAACTCGAAACGTAATGTCCCATACAGGTGAGGAAAAAAAAGGAGAATGCAACAGTGGACTCCTCTTCAAATCTTATAGCTAACCAGTCCTATCAGGTTGTGGAGGCGGAGTCACAACCCACTGTGTGTGCTGCCATGATGCGTCAGGAAAGCAGTTTTGTAGTAAAGTTGTTGTTTTCTGTGACAATGGGTGTCATTTACTAAAGGCAAATCCACTTTGCACTACAAGTGGATTTGCCTTTAGTAAATAACACCCACAGTGCTTTTTAAATTTCCCCAATCACGCCATTTTCATGACCCCACATATTTCCGCCATGGTGCTGAAAATGAGCAATATTTTTGTCAGGTATGCACTACATACATTAACAACAAAAAAGGTGTGTATGTAGCAGACCCACAACATAAGAAGATTATCTGAAGAAAAGACTGTCACCTCATCTCGCACAGAAATTGGGTTTGCACTGTTGTACAAAAAAGGCACAAAAAAAACCTAGGAGCCACCTAAAACAAAGCCAAGTAGTAAATTAAAACAAAGATTATTGCAGTTTGAAAGAAAAGTGTATTAAAAAAAATGCCTCTCAGACATTGTCTGGCATATCAATGGTCCCCCTACCCACAAAGTACTCCACATATCTTGTTCTGACCTCACGGGCGCATTGGGGGGGCAAGCCAGGACTGAGTGTTTCTTCAAAAAATTGTGCAGAATGCAGCACGAAAGCACAATATGATTGAGTTTATATGTGGATTGGAGTCAAAAATAGGTGGAAACGGCTGGCCATTATCCCGAAAGTGTTCTCCACTTCTCTTCTGGCTCTGGCCAGCCAGAAATTAAAGGTCCGGGGTGAGTGTCCTTATCGGGAAAGGCTGCATCAGATGGTTTGCTAGAGCAAACGCGTCATCCGTGATGAAAACAAAGGGGAGTCCTTCCACATTCTAGTCTGGAGGTGGCAAGCCCAGACTGCCACTCTGGAGATGCCAGTAGAACTCCATCTGTGCGAACACTCCACCATCCGACATCCGGCCATTTTTCCCCACGTCCACATACAGGAAGTCATATGTCGCTGACACCACCGCCCACATCACGATACTATTATACCCCTTGTAATTACAGTAGTAGGACCCCGAATTGAGGGGTGGGACGATGCGGACGTGTTTCCCATTAATTGCACCTCCACAATTGGGAAAGTCCCAATGGGTGGCAAAGTGGGAGGCCCCAGTCTGCCCTTCCTGTGGCGTTGGAGGAAATTGTGGAGTTAAACAAGAAAAAAAAAATTGTCATTTTGCACGTCAACATTGCAAGCAGATTAGACACAAACATTTTTGGCCAAGATCAGTATAAAATGTTTGGAAATTAGTATTTAAAGACAAAAGTATAAGGTCCCCTTATCAGATTCCTCACCGACCCCCCCCCCCCCCATCTGATGGCCCATTGCAAAAAGAAAAAATAGGGGGGGGGGATGTTTTGGACAGGTAACCCTCTCCACTTCATTGAGAGCAAAATTGCATAAATAATGTGTGATACTTTGGCCAGCCCCTCCTTACTTACACTATTGGCAGCCCACTGGACATGTACTGTAAGAAGTGTCACAATACAAAAAAAATAAAAAATTAACAAATGGAAGAACATTTTTACATTCTGCTATTACCCTTCGAGATAATAATAGGAGAAAAACTTTAAACAGTAGCATTTGAAAGTATTGAGGCAGCCCCTTGCACTACATGCTTTGGTTAATTCATCCATAAATCTGACCACAAAAGAAGTAGGTATAGTGTGTATTGGGTTTGGCAAAGTCAGCAGATAGAGGATTGCTATCAGCTGACCTAGCAGTTGGGGGGAGGGGGGTTCCTAATGAGTTTGGCCCACAAAAAAAAAAACCCTTTGGCACTCTGCATTAATTTAAGCACACACATAACATTTGCACACCTTTTTAGGGGGTGTTTAGGGGAAAGCAATACTATAGAGCTGACAAAATACATTGCTAAGTGACTAGGCTATAGGTTTATGGGCCCAGAAGAGCATGCTGAGGAAGCTAGTGAAGGCAAATATGCATGAAGAACAAAAAAGGAACTTTAAAAGTTTCCAGCATGCATGAGGACAAGGGGGCACAGCATATCAATTACAGCAATATTGCAAGCATGGCAAATAGAAAATGAGGAAAGAAATACAATACATTAGCAAACATTAAATACATAGAATGTGATGTTAAAGGAGAAAACTTAACTTAATATAGTCCTTCTGCAGGACCTGTATGATGTCTCCGGAATAATGATTCCCAGAGCCTGGGGGGAGATGCCTGTCGAGAACTTCAGGTCCTGAAGACTTCTCCCTGTCGCCAAGTACCGCAACGTGGTGATGAACCTCTGCTCCGGAGTGATGGCTTTCCGCATGCAGGTATCCTGCCTGCTGATATAAGGGGACAGCAAAGCCAGCAGACGGTGAAAAAACGAGGTCATGCGGAGATAATTCCTGAAATCATTATTCTCCCGGATCTCACAAAGAAAAGGCATATGTGAGAATTGGTCATGCTGCAGCAACCAATTATTGCTCCATGAACTCCTCCTCGCCCTGTTCATGGACTGGGCTTGTGTCAAAGCTAAAAGCCCAGCACCAAGCCCCTGCACAGCACGAACTCTACGACGAGTACATACACAAAACATGGCTTCAAAATGGTCAGCTAGTCAGAACGGACAACAGAAATCACCGATAAACAGCAAGGCCTGAAAGAACGAACTAAAAACCAGAAACAAAAGCACTGAAAATCAAAACGTACTATACCAAGATATAGTCCGCAATGACCAACAAATGCGAACTGACTATAAGCACTGATGAGCAGATACGCACCGACAAGCACAAACTGCAGAGCAGTAACGTTCTGAAGCACAAATCTGAAAAGCGCGAATCGTCTCTAACCAAACTTCTACTAACATGCGATAAACACGAGATCAGCAGAAGGAGCCCAAAGGGTGGTGGTGCTGAACTTCCCTTTTCTAGTCCCATTGTACGCGGTTTACGTCACCGCGTTCTTGTCGACCGGAAATTCCAACAACTTTGTCCGACAGTGTGTATGCAACACCAGTTCTGGACTAAATCTGTCGGAAATTATCCGACGGATTTGGTGATCGGAATGTCCGACCGTGTGTACAAGGGCTAAGATTCCCAGGAAACTTACAGACACCTTCTTGGCATCTAACCATGAACAAAAAAACTTTCCAAAATTTAACACAAATTGCTTGGCTTACCTTCTTTCTACTGGAAAGAATTGTATTTACCACCATGTCTGAGAGCCCTTTAGACTTCAAGAGGCTCTCCTCAGACACCAAGCCGATAATTTTAGAGTCTGTATTTCTGGTAACAGAACTGGGCCCTGGGACAGCAGATCTTCCCTCTCAGGCAGCATGAGGGGAGGCTGCTCTGACAGGCCTAACAGCATGGAAAACCACGGCCTCTTCGGCCAATATGGAACCACTAATATCATTGTGGTCCATTCTTGAAGAAATTTCCTGAGGACTAGAGAAAAAAGCTTGAATGGGGTTAAGGTGTAGCAAGTGTGAAAAAGGCCCACTTTTTTGCCAAGGCATCTATCCCTTTGGCCCCTGCCTCTCTCTAGCAAGAAGTACACTGGAACCTGAGTGTTTGTTCTGTTGGCGAACAAGTCAACCTCTGGGAGACCCCATTTCTGCACTATAAGCTGAAAGATTTCCCTGTTTATGATCTGACTTGCACACTTGGTGTCGAAAATCCGCCAGGTGGTTGTCCACTCCTCTCAGATGGACTGCCGAGACCGACCCTAGGTTTTTCTCGGTCCAATACAAGATCATACTTGTTAGCCTGATTAAGGATGGACATCTCATTCCTCCTTGTTTGTTTAGATCCAAGACTGCTACCACACTGTCCGAGAGGACCTGCATGTGGGGACCTTTTAGATCTCTGGCTAATGTTCTTAAGGCTTCCCAGATTGCCTGTAACTCGATGCGGACAAACACTGGAAGAGACCACCATAGACCCTGTACTAGGTTCTCCTCTTTTCTCCACCACCACAGAGACCTCCTGGTCTTTGAAGATAGGCGGATGGTTGTGTCTAGGGATTTCTGTGCCCCATCCCAGCTGTTTAGTGTTGAAAATATTTTTATTAAAGCATGTCAAGTAAAAACAATAAACAGTAACCATCATGAGGCATATGCAGACAGGAACAGTAACAGAGGTACAATTACAGGAGACCGGCTAACGACAATCGGCCACAGCCGGTCCCTGACAGGAAGCTGGGAGAGTAGAAAAGACGGCCTGTGCTCCGATCCTCAAGGTCACAGTAGGGAGAAGCACCCATGGGTTACTACATGATGCAGTTTTTAGACAAGAACATAAAAAAGAAAAGATAGAAAGGAAGAGAGAAGAGAAAGGAGCAAAGTAAAGAGGAGCAAGGCAGTATAGGGGAAAGCTAAATAGCAAGAGGAGAGGAAGGAAAAGGGGGAGGAAGGGGGGGAGGGGGAAGGAATTTGGGTAGGGGGGGTAGGGTAAGGGAGAGCCCACAGCGTCCTCATGCGTTTAGGATTTGGTTCATTAAAGTGTCAGAAGAAGAGAAGCGGAGCCAGATCGACCACTGAGAAACAAATTTGGCGTAAGTGTCATTGTCCAGTGCCAACATCTACTCCATTCTCATGGTGTCGTTCATAATCGATACCCACCGTGACAATGGGGGGGTGGTCGTCGTCTTCCAATAGGCAGGTATCAGTTGCCTAGCGGAGGACATAAAGAAACGGAGCAACCTTTGTCTCTGCGATTTAATAAACCCTGGCAGAATAGAGAGTAATGCAATTTTTGGAGAGATAGGAACCGGGGTATCAGCCAAGAGATTATAACATTCAAAAACCTGTGTCCAGAAGGGGCGGATCCTCTCACAGTCCCACCAGACATGTATGTAAGTTCCGACTGAAGCTTCACAGCGCCAGCAGGTGGCCGGGGTAGACGGGAAAATCCTGTGTAAAGTAGCAGGGTCCCTGTACCACCTGGATAATAGCTTGTAGTTCTTTTCTTGGGAGTAGCAGGAGATTGTTGACTTATGTGTGAAATGAAAAGAGGTATGCCAGTCCGGCACAGAGATGTCCTCACCCAAATCCGCAGACCACAGCCTGGTGTAATGTGGGAGTTGATCATGTGCTAAAGTCTGTAGCAGGTTATATAAGGAGGACAGTAAGTGTTTGGGAGTGTCTGGAAGCGAACACAGTTCCTCGAAATTGGTAAGCTTGCGATGTATCTGAGAGGCGGAATGTAGTCGTTTGGCAAATGCGGACACATGTAGGGCCGTGAGCCAATCTCCGGAGTCTGTCACGGAGACCGGGGTCCCCTGAGAGGGGTGCACAAAGGTACGGGTCTGCGGCCAATCTGTGTGCTTAAAAGGTCCTAGGGAGGCTGCCCCTGCACTTTGTGGCAAAGCAGGATGGTCAAAGAGGGACGTCAAGGGGCCCGGGTCTGAAGAGAGAGTGGAGTTTAGTCCCAACCTGTACCACATCGTCAGGGAGGCCAAAGTCAGAGGGGACAAGGAGGTCATACGAGAGTAGTCCAGGTTATAACCCCATGGAAGGGCTCGGAGATCTACAGGAGAAAGGTCCTGTTCAACAGACACCGAGGCCTTGCAGGAAGGGCGAGAGAACCACTCAATGATGCGAGTCATATGAGCGGCCTTATGGTAAGTCTCAAAGTCAGGGAGGCCTGTGCCTCCCAAAGTCTTCGGGATCGTTAGTAGTTTAAATTTAACCCTGGGGAGGCCCCTGTTCCACAAGAATCTGATTGCCAGCGAGCGTAGGGAGATAAAAAATGACTTGGGGACGTGGATGGGATGAGATAAATATAGGAACTTGGGTAGAGTGTCCATCTTCAGGATATTAATCCGTCCGAACCAGGGCAAGGGAGATCCCCCCCCCACTCCTCGAGGTCCTTCCATATACGGTTAAGCAAAGGGATATAATTCAGAGAAAACAAATCAGCTAGGTTGGAGGGTATAACAACCCCTAGGTACGAGATCCCCTTAGCCTGCCATTTAAATGAAAAGTTGGATTGCAGAAGGGACAGCGTGGAGGGGGCAAGGGATATGTTAAGGGCTTCTGTCTTAGAGATGTTGAGCTTAAAGTTACGATACCAAAGCGTTGAAATTCACTAAGTAGGGATGGTATGGAGATGTGTGGATTCTGAATATACACTAGGAGGTCATCAGCATACAAGGAAAGTTTGTGATGGGCAGACGGAGTTTGAATACCAAGAATGGAGGGGTTTTGTCGTATGGCACAAGCCAAATGCTCAATGATGATGACAAAGAGGAGGGGGGATAGGGGGCAGCCCTGCCGAGTACCGTTGGCAATATCAAAGGGAGCCAACGTTGTACCGTTGACCAGGACCGTAGCTGAGGGTCGGGAGTATAGGGACATTACTTTTGATATGAAGGAAGCTCCCAGGCCAAGTTGTTCCAGAGACAGCTGTAGAAACCTCCAACTGACCCTATCGAAGGCCTTTTCGGCATCGAAGGATAAGAGGCAAGCTCTCAGACCTTTACGTTAGATATGAGATGTATCGTCTTGGTGGTGTTGTCCCTTGCCTCCCTGCCAGGGACAAACCCCACCTGATCATTATGAATAATCTTAGGCAATAGGGGGGACAGACGGGTGGCTAGAACTTTTGCGAATAGCTTGATATCTATGTTGAGCAGGGAGATGGGCCGATAGCTGCTGCATTGGGACGGGTCTTTGCCCGGTTTAGGGATAATAGAAATGTTAGCAGACAAAGATTCCTTTGACGGGAGGTTAGAACTGTCCACCGAGTTAAAGGCTTTCATCAGAAGGGGAGCAAGCTGGGGGGCAAAAGTTTTGTAGAACTGGGGTGTAAAGCCGTCAGGGCCCGGGCATTTCCCCACTTTAAGGACTTTAATAGCCTGTAAAAAGTCAAAGATAGTCAGGGGCTCGTCTAAGGTCGCTGAGTCCTCAGCGTCAACAGTGGGTAAAGCGGTCTCTAGGATATAAGCCTGCGTGGGGTCAGAAGATGGAGGGGACCCAACTGGGGGGGTTGCATGCGGGAGGTTATAGAGCTGGGAGTAGTATTGCCTGAAGGATGCAGATATCCCAGAGGTGTTAAATGTTTTCGTTTGGTCTGGTCGAACAAGGAAGGGGATAGAATGTCGCGGGGGTCTAGGATGAATGACCCTAGCCAGGTGCTTACCACATTTGTTTGCCAGAGAGTAGAAGTGGTTCCGCGCTTTATCCCTGGCGATCAGGGAGTGCGCATCTAGGAGTTGGAGTAGGTCTCTGCGGGCATTGGAAAGCTGAACAAAAACAGCAGGGTCCAAGTCCTTTTTGTGGAGGGGTTCGAGGTCCGCAATGATAGTAAGGAGTCTGCGTATGTCATGGGCTCGGGCCTTTTTAAGGCGAGAACCATGTTGTATAAGGGTACCCCGGAGCACACATTTAAGAGTGTCCCACTGGTTCATAGGGGAGGTAGTGTCAGCGGAATGGTCACCTACAAAGTCCTGAATGGCCTTAGAGACATCCGCCACACACACGGTGCCCCGCAGCAGATTGTCGTTAAGTCTCCAGCTCGCTCCCCGACGGATAGCAGGGGGGCGAACCAGAGTCAGGTAGACGGGGGCATGGTCAGACCATAGAATATTACCGATCGAAGTGTGGAGAGGTGTGTCAAGCAGGGATTGTGATATGAGGAAGTGGTCCAATCTACTATATGAGTTGTGTGCAACGGAAAAGTAGCTGTAATCCCTTTCCGTTGGATGCTGGATTCGCCAGGCATCCACCAGATGGGAAGAATGTAGAAGTGATTTAATGCGTGCTAAGGTGGAACGGGGAACAGAAGACTTACCCGAGGATGTGTCTGCGCACGGGGAGAGGGCAACGTTTAGATCACCTCCAATAATGAAAGTTGACCCTCCAAAGGAGGACAGTCTGGTGAGGACCGAGGAGAGGAACCGAGCCTGGCCCACGTTCGGCACATAGATGTTAGCCACTGTGAAAAGAAAATAATTTAGCTTCAATTTCAGGAAAATATAGCGACCTGAGTTATCTATTAGAGAGTCTAGGACCTCCGGGTTAAAAGATTTATGAAAGGCAACAGACACCCCCTTAGACTTGGTCTGAGGATTAACACTATGAAACCATTGTGAGTAATATCTATTGCGCAGGGCTGGGATAGCTCCCGCGCGAAAATGCGTTTCTTGAAGCAGCAGGATTTGCGCACGCTTCTTGTGAAAATGGTAGAGTGTCTGGCTCCGCTTCTCAGGCGTGTTGAAACCCCTACAATTAAAGGAAGCAAAGGTTATGGAACCGTCACTAGCCATGGGGGGGCCGTAGGGAGGAGCTGAGAATCAATACGAAAGGTGGTACTATGGGCAAACCTTGGGGGGTGTGGGAGCGGGAAAAGAGGTCGGGCCAGGGGGGCAAGGGGAGGGGCAGAGGGTGGGAGGGTACAAGCAGAGGGAAGACAGAGGGAGGAAAGAAGGCAGGAAAGAGAGAGAAAACAGCAGAACAACCTCGTATAGGGAGCAGTGAGAAATAAAGGCAGGGATACCCGTTCCCGATAGAATCAACAGGGGTATACATAAGACAACAGCTGTAAACATCAGTTGTGGGTAACAGCCCCGTGAGGTCTGGTATAAAACAACATTTAGTAGAACAAAAACAAAAAAGGCCACTGGGTGGCTCCAAAAGGGAAGCTGTAACAAAGTCCAAACCAGGTGGTACCATACACCAGCGAAACTAAACAAATTATTTCCGAATTCACAAAATAGATGCTGGAGATGTCTCTCGGACACGGGCACATTCCTACATATCTGGTGGTCCTGCCCCTTGTTGGTCCCTTTCTGGACAGAAGTTTGCGACATAACCAACCAGGTCACTACATACAACATCGAACCTTCCCCAGCTCAGTGTTTACTGCATATCTCTTCCGGATCTCATAACACTTTCCATAAATCACTAGCAATGTTTATGATAAATGCGGCTAAACAATGTATTCCGACCAAATGGAAATCCACCCAGGTACCCACTATCAAAGAATGGTTTTGCAGAATTGATCACTCGGCAACGATGGAAGAGCTGATCCACATTGCTCGTGATACTCCTTCAAAATTTAGTTCGAAATGGGCCTGTTGGATCCACTTTAAAACCACACCATCCTACACTACTCTCCTGAATAGTCGTCCTTGAGCACTGCAAGTGCAATAGACACAATGGATGTTCTACCTCCCCTTGAAACAGTTAGAAACACAACTCCCCTCTTAGGATCAATTGGCTACTTGAAGCAATCCCGGGAGGCAAACCCGCTTACTTTGCCTTTATTTCTCCTATATATGCTACTTCTCTCCCACTCTCTTTACATCCCCTAACTACCCTTTCCTATGTTCCCCACTCCCCTCCTTCTGTTCCCGCTCTTCTGAACAGATGATCCCCTCTTTAGGCACGTTCATGTTCTTCACCAGCCATCTTCCTTTGTAAGACCCCAAATCCCTTGCTGATTTTCTTTGCAGCGTAAGACCCAATTCATTCCAACGGGACGACATCAGTCTATTATTTCTATATAAGACACAGATAAAACTTTCCCCTTTACTTAATAGAAACAAGATTCAAGGGTTTTTTGACTAGTATCTGAGAATTGGTATGATTATTTACTCCTTGAATCTGCATTCTATATATAAAATGGTATGTACACGAAGTATACGATTCCTATGGGAGATAGCCCCGGGTCTAGAGCTCGACTCCCCGTCTCACCTAATTTCATCGGGCCCGATATGTTCAATCCACTCTTGCTTTTGCTAACTGTGATAAAATCATTTGAATTTGTGCGGTCTATATGTACGTTTAATTTCCTTAATTGAAGTTTTGGCTTCGCTGTATTAACAATGCTTGATATTTGGTTTAACGCAGAAGAGATCTGTTTGTACTTATAATTTTTCACGTGTATCGAAACAAACTTTAATAAAATCTTCTTTAAAAAAAAAAAAAAAAAAAGGGAAGCTGTATACAGGAAAAAAGCCTGTCAGATAGGCACAAATCGGTGCACCCCACAGCGATCATAGGAACACCGTGGGGCGCACAGCACAAAAAAAAAAAGGGAAAAACTAACAGGTAAAGAACCCGTGAAAAGGAAAACAAAAAAAAAAAGAAAAAAAGGGGGGGGGAAGGGCGAGGAGCTGAATCACCAAGCCGGGCAGCTCCCCGCACCCCGGCCCCACGGGTAAACCGGAGACAGTTGTGACCTGTAAAGTGAACCAAATAACATATTAACATAAAGTATTTTAGCGGTCATCCATAAATGCATTTGCAAACCGGCATGAAATAGAAACAACTAGAGGGGACATATTAACAACTGAAGAGTATGGTAAGGGCAACCCAGAGGGGTACAAAAAACCTGTAAACAAAAGGGTTAATCAGCAGTAAAGCTATTCGACCCGCTAGGGTCCAGGCACTTCATAGGGGAGGGCCCCAGAAGTGAAAAAAGAGAAACTGGTCCAGATGGGCCCGCAGGCACAAATCAGCCGTTAGGATCCTGAGGCAACGGAGATCGAGGGGTGCGCCTACGACCTTGCTTCTGCCATTGCGGAGTGTAGGGAAGGCCAGGTGTGGTCGGAGCAAACGGCCAATCGGGCAGCGCAACTTGAGGCAGTTCAAGTGTACTGAGGAATGTAGGCAGGTCCCCTAATGTACGGAATATGGCGGTTTTACCCGCGTGATGCACTCGAAGGTGGAACGGAAAGCGCCACTGGTATTTAATTTGTCGTGCTTGAAGGAGCTGCGTGAGAGGCCTCAGGGATTTCCGCATCGCCAAGGTTTGGAGGGAGAGATCAGGAAGGAGCATGACAGGCGTGTCGTTGAATAGGATCGACAGTTGTGTGCTGGCGGCCCTCATGATGTCCTCCTTTACTTTGTAAAAATGGATACGGCAAAGAGTGTCATGGACAAAGGAGGGGTCAGGGGTGCGAGGACCCGATGTACGGTGCACCCGGTCCAGTTCGATCGGGTCATCTTTGGTTCGTTGGAGTAGCTGGTTGAAGATGGCCGTAACCGCAGCAGGTAGGTTCTTGGGTTCAACCGATTCAGGTATCCCCCGTATGCGTATGT
This sequence comes from Lithobates pipiens, assembly GCF_037356315.1. Taxonomy (NCBI): domain Eukaryota; kingdom Metazoa; phylum Chordata; class Amphibia; order Anura; family Ranidae; genus Lithobates; species Lithobates pipiens. The sequence continues at coordinate 210,163,783 of NW_027507718.1, read as the reverse complement.
TGTTGCGGCGACTGCGGTTTTCGAGGTCATCCTGCTGATATGAGAGTTGTTGAAGCAGGACAGTGTGGGCATTTAGGATCTGGTCGTGTGACTGTACAGCGTCTCGCAGGCCATCAACCGTGTTGTCCACATCATCAAAGCGTACCCCCACATCTTTTTTCAGGTCTGAAATCTCCTTCCGATATGTTTCCTCAATCCGATGCACACAGCGTTCAAAGTCATCTTTAGTGGGAAGGGACCTCAGGTAGCCGTGCAGGGATCTGATTTGCGATTCCATGTCCCACCCATCCCCCGATCCCAATGAGGCATTCGAACGGCTTCTGGTAAGCCTGGGGGAGAGGGCAATGTCCTCAGGGTGTGAGAGTGAACTGTGGGAACGTGCTTGAGGCTGCAGGGTTGGTTCAGAGTGTGCTGGTGACGGAGGAGCCGGTGGCTCTTTAGGTGCTGGGCGGTGCTGTGAAGACAACCGTCCGTGGCCGAAGTAGTCATCCAAATCCCCTCCTGGGTGACGGCTACTGCCGCCCCTGTACGCCTTGGGCTTGTCTTTCCCCATGGAGCTGGGTATGGTCCGGTTTACAATCAAAAAATAAAGCCCGTGGGGCCGGGGGAGCTAGGAGCCGAGTGCAGCCCGACTCACCGCTCCATACGGCTGGCCAGGCCCTTACAGAAGAAAGAACAGGTCAGTTAGTTAGGAGGGACTTGCATACGATGAGACGTGATTATATAGGCATGCGACAATGCGCGGTAGCATCCACAATAGCAAATCTGAGAGGTATACTGGCTTGCGATCTGAGCGGATATAAAGTTCATCTAGGTAGGAGCAAAAGAAATTCGTCAATCCCCTGTTGCAGTAGAATAAACAAATATGCGGTGAAAGCCAGAACAGGTCCGCAAGCAGGGGGAACAGGAGACTGCAGGGGGTACTTGAGGCAGGATGCTTGGGACAGCGATCCAGTGAAGCAAGTTAAAGGGAGCAGTTCAGTATGGATGTATAGCCACAGGGAAATGGCATGCGAAGCAAGTCTTCCAGGAGGGGGGTATATGGGGGAGCAGCCAGGCCAGGGCAGGGAGGCAGATTGCAGCCGCTGTTGTAGACCGGAGCGGTCTCGGAACGAATCCCCGGGCCGCAGCTGTAGAAAACTCCGGGGATTCTCAGGCCTTAGTAGGCCGCACTAGGCCGGAGCCGGCCGCGGGCTCCCCGGGGTCCGCGGGGGCCCGAAAACGCCTCAGAAGGATCCTGGGTGAAGGGGGGGGAGGACGATGGGGGTCTGATGGTAGCCCCTTACCTCTCCCTCCGGTACAGCAGCGTTATTCTTCGGCGGCCCGGCAGGCCCAAGATGGCGGCGGCCGGCGGGGTCTCGAGCGGCGGGTCCGGGCGGCCAGGAGCCCCAGCGCCGATGGATACAGGGCCCGGAGTGCGTGGAAGCACAGTCCGGTCTCGGCCGGGCGATCCAGTAGGCACAATCTGCCAGGGATGCAGAGAATGGCGGCGGATGGCTCCGTGGACGCTCGGAGCTCCTCAATCATGCGTCCGCCGCCATTCGCGTCAGGCCTGACCCCCCATCCCAGCTGTTTAGGATGTCGGCCTGAAGGTACCTGCCCAAGGAACCACAGGAATTGTTGCCACCAGCAGACCCAGTCCTGACATAGCTGAGCGGAGGGAAATTGCCTGGTTGTTTTCCAACAAAGTAGCAGTCGCCTTCACCCATTCCGCATCCTCCTTTGTGAGAAAGATTTTTTGCACCACCAAGTCTACCAAGAAAACCAGGTACTGTTATGCCGCGTACACACAATCAGACTATCCGGCAGACTTAGTCTGGCAGACAAACCGCCGGAATGTCCGAACCATTGGACCTGCCCACACATGGGACTTTTTCAGTGTACTAGGTCCGCCGGACTATCCGCCGTACTTTTGAAATGAATTTTTTGAGCACGGCTCCAGGTAGCTGGGACCAGCGAAGGAGGCGTCGCTGGCCTGTCATCTGGTATGAAGTTAAAGGGGACGCTGAAAAAACGACATGGGGGTCCCCCCCAGGTCCATATCAGACCCTTTTCCGAGCATGCAACCCTGCCGGTCAGGAAAGGGGGTGGGGACAAGCGAGCGCCCCCCTCCTGAGCTGTACCAGGCCGCGTGCCCTCAACATGGGGGGGGTGCTTTGGGGAAGGGGGGCCGTGCGCCCCCCCCCCACCCCAAAGCACCTGGTCCCCATGTTGATGAGGACAAGGGCCAGTTCCCGACAACCCTGGCTGTTGGTTGTCGGGGTTTGCAGGTGGGAGGCTTATCGGAATCCGAGAGCCCCCTTTAATAAGGGGGCCCCGGATACCGGCCCCCCACCCTATGTGCCTGGTCATCCCCCGACTTTATCCCGATACGATCCCCCTGACAAAAAGAACTAGACAGGGATGCCCCCTCTCCCCTCTACTTTTCAACATCACTATTGAGCCTTTAGCCAGACTACGCAGCTCACCTGGCGGGGTCAGTGGCATCACAATAGGTAACCAAACTCTCTGTTCCGCCCTATTTGCGGATGACATATTGTTATTCTCCACAGAACCCCTCACAGACTTTGATAGACTCAAAACTCTTTTATACTTTCCTACTGTGCTCAGGCTTTCAAATTAACTTTGTCAAAAGCCAAGTTCTATCACTCCATCCCAGGATGTCTGCCAAATGGCGACACCAGTCCCCTTTTGCCATAGAAACACGACACATTATGTATCTGGGCAGTCACATAGGCCAAGAATCTTCTACTTTATATACACTCAACTTCCCACCGTTAATATCAAAAATTGTAAAGGAGTTGGAAGCTTGGGCAGCCCTCCCCCTCTTGCTCTTTGGGAGATGTCACCTTTTTAAAATGGTGTATTTTGCACGCCTACTCTACCCTATGCAGACCATACCTCTTTTGTTAAAGCACTCTGATGTAAATCCATAGGGCTCAAAATAGCAAATGGAACCCACCAGGGCTGCCTGCTCTCTCCATCCATTTTTAATTTGAGGATGGAACCCTTGCTGGAGGCCATCCAGACCCACCCTCATATCTCAGGCTTCAAAATACAGCAGGAAACACATGTAATAAATTTATTTGCAGATGTTGTCATCTTATTCCTTTCCAATCCTATTGTCTCATTGCCATTTGCTCATGATATACTCAACAGTTTTAGTAAACTCTCATACTTCAAAAGGCCCATCTAAAACAACAACTCCCTTACACCTGGGCAGAAAATTCCATCCAATACCTAGGTATTCTACTTACGGCAAAAAGTCACAATTAGCATAAATAAACGTCACATCCCCTCATAGCGGACATACGGGGACTATTGACCCACATAGCGAAGACTGAACTATCTTGAAAATTTCAGCTTTCAAAATGTTAGCTCTTCCTAAAATATTATATATATTTCGTACACTTCCAATCCCACTCAAAACCTCCCACCTATCAGAACTCCAAAATACACTCAGACAATTCTTATGGCAGGGGAAAATAGCGGGTTGTCCCCACATACACCTTGTCCAGTATTGCAAAGTAGGGGGAATAGGAATGCCTGACATTAAGGACTATTACTGGGCCAACCTCCTAACTCAAATTAGACAATGGTTTAGGCCTATCGCAGCACAGCATTGGATGAACATTGAGTCAACTTTAACTAAAGTTCAAAACCTATACCACCTACTATTGGCAGATAAATGGAAGCCAAATCCACTAGTATCTCTCCCTCCCACTATACAGGCATCGTTGATGGCCTGGAGGTACCTACACTCACACACTGATAGGGAAATCCCTTACTCCAACATTATTACTAGAAGTACTTCTCCCTTATAGTTCCTTCACTAATTGGAAAGGGAAAGGCATAGCATGGGTGGATGAACTGATAGACCAAGGTAACCTCCATACATTCAAATCCCTACAAACAAAATATGATCTACCAGTCAAGCATATAACTTTACAAGCAGCTTGCCTCATTCATAACAAAATCACCACCTCCCTCAATTAACATGCACTCAAAAATTTGGAAGTTCTACATGTCATCAGAGCACAAGGGGGAAGGCATAGGTCTTTTTTCTTTATAACATAATTCAACAGAAACAGGAGTTCATCAAAACACCGCCTATGAAAGCATCGGAAAAAGAGTTGAACTGAGATTTTGATTCCAAACAATGGACCTCAATGTTAAGGCATAATCACTCAGACCCCCATTGCATAAATTATTGGGAAGCAATCCAAAAAGTTTTGGCAAGATGGTAGGACTCCGTACCAACTGGCCAAAATGTATCCAGCACAGTCTTCTCTACGTTGGAGGGATTGTGGCAACACAGGAACGATATTCCATATCTTCTGGAATTGCAAAAATGTATCCAGTTATTGGAGGAAAATTTTTGGCATGGTAGCAAAAATCACAGGAATATTTAAACCTCCTGAGCCAGCATTGGCAATTCTTCACTTAGGAATTGAGGAGTACCCATCAACATTTCATACCATAGTTATGCACATACTAAACACTGCAAAACTGGTCATCGCCAGACACTGGCCTAGTATATACACTCCTAACCCTTTAAAAGTCTTGGCTCAGGTAAACCTCAATTACCAATATGAGAGGATCCTAGCCATTAGGAAAAACTCTTGCCTAGCCCTTGATAAGCAATGGAAATGCTGGAAAGAGTGGTATAAAAGGTAACTAGCCAGTGGTGGTCCAAAGACATTCCCTCCTGCCTTCCCCTTCCCTCTAGCCTCACCCCACAAGCCCCTAACACCTATCCTACTCTTCCATCCAGTGGCACCCCCCCCGCCATAAAAAAAAAAACACACACACACACACACACACACACACACACACACACACACACACACACTTTTTTTTAAACATGTCCCTTAAAATTAAAAATAGGTCCTTATCTGCACCTGTGTCCTGGTGCCGGGCGCAGTGCATTATGGGAAGTGCCGCGTCTATGCAATCACAATATTGCAGACACGGTGCTTCATTTGCTGCAAAAAATTTGCTTGGTGGCGCAGTCGATCGCGCCACAGCTTCCGGCGCAATGGACTGGCCCGGCAGATGCACCACTTTCACTTTCATCTATACTTTCATCTTGTGCTGACATCACTCAAAGGAAGGCTGCTCAGTCAACCATCCTGCCTGGGAAGAGATCATCACGAGGCTGTTAAACTTTTGACGGTCGGCGCGGCAGCACCCCCATCCCACCCCCGCTAATCAACTTTATGAAACTTTTGGCGGACGGTGGCAGCACCAATACCCCCCACTAATCAACTTTATTAAACTTTTGGCGTATGGCGGCAGAAACCCCCATTCCCCCCTCCGCTTATCAACTTTATTTATAATTTAAAGGTGGGATTAATATTTTTAAGCCATTTATGGTAAAAAAATAAAATAAAATAAAAATAAAATAAAAAAAGACATGAAGCAGGAAATGGATAATCAAGCAAGGGGGGACTGGAAGCATGCATTGCAATAGACTGTGCAAGCTCAATGCAATGAATGCACATGTGTGTATGTGTGTGTGTGTGTGTGTGTGTGTATATATAAAATCACTAGTGTCCTCAGACACTACCTGCATACTGCACGTTTTTCCCCAAGTGCTTGCATGGGTTCCTTCTTATGCTCTAAAGACATGTATATGTATGCAGTCATGGCTTAGTTGTCAGCACTCTTTCTGATGTGCAGAGCCCTGTGTATAATGTGCAGCCTGGTATATGATGTGCAGAGCCCGGTGTATAATGTGCAACCTCGTATATGATGTGCAGAGCCCCGTGTATAATGTGCAGTCTGGTATATGATGTGCAGAGCCCCGTGTATAATGTGCAGTCTGGTATATGATGTGCAGAGCCCGGTGTATAATATTCAGTCTGGTATATGATGTGCAGAGCCCGGTGTATAATGTGCAGCCTTGTATATGATGTGCAGAGCCCTGTGTATAATGTGCAGCCTGGTATATGATGTGCAGAGCTCTGTGTATAATGTGCAGCCTGGTATATGATGTGCAGAGCTCTGTGTATAATGTGCAGCCTGGTATATGATGTGCAGAGCTCTGTGTATAATGTGCAGCCTGGTATATGATGTGCAGAGCCCTGTGTATAATGTGCAGCCTGGTATATGATCTGCGCTATATACCATGATTTGTGATGCTGGGGCTATATACTTCTGACACCATGAGTGGAAGCAAGTGGAATACAGGGGATGGCGTGGGTGGATTCTAGAAGGGGTGTGGTTTATGAGAAGTGGGAGGGGCCAAATGTGGAGGGGCGGGGTCTTGCGCCCCCCATCCTAAAACTTCACCAGCCGCCAATGCTTCCATCCCCTCTACCCTCCTTCCTTTCCTTACCCTCTTAACTTTCTCCCCATTCTATACACTAGGGTTGAGTTAATAGGTACAATTCAAAAATAGTATTGCGATACGCATGGGTTATAATGGTTATTGCAAGACAACTGACTGTGGATGTGCCTGGCCCCACCGATACAGCAAGGGCCCATTGGGGTATTGGTGTGGGCAGGGTAAAACCACTCGACTCCTCAAGATCACTAAGAAGATTTACGGACTAATATCAATATCATGCTTCTGTATCCAGCTTATAAAGTTTATAAAGTTATAATGTGTAATGTGCATTGTACTTGTTGTAAAACCTTAATAAAAATTATAAAAAAAAAATAAAATAAAAAAAAATAAAAAAATAAAAAAGGAACCATAGGGCATTGTCCACGTTTTTATGGTTTCGCAAAAAAATCACGCATTGACCTACAAAAACTGTGTCTCCTGAAGTCTGAAGTGGGGGGCGGGCCTGCCCAATATACGTTTTTACAATCAGCCTTGGCTGGATATCTGGCAGATCTAAATACTCCTATACCATACTCAAGGGTGCATCGTCCTTCCCACATGCTCTACCAGCCATTCTCCACTCCAATCCTAACAAATTACCAACATACCTCAAATTGAGGACACAATTATAGCTTGGAGAGAGGTGCAGAAATTGCTGGGGTTACCCTCCAGTATTGTCACCTGCCAATCCAGGGCAACCCTATGTTTCTCCCCTCCACTCTACACAAAGCCTTTGAACAATGGAGTGCCAAGGGTCTTACTAGCATTACTTCAATGTACCTCAATAGCCCTGGCGAGTTTAAATCCTTCCAAATTCTATCAAGGGAATTTTCTCAAAATTTTCTCTACTAGCAGCACACCTTCTTCTACCACCAATTGGTCAGTTATTTACGATCATGCCAAGGACCTGGAATGGATGGCCTCCAAAAGTCATTTTGATACTGTACTGCGCGGAGACAACTACTCCATTTCCAGCCTATACTCTCACCTTATTGCCCATCAGACTGTCAAATTTCATCTTAAACCATTCCAAAAGTTGTCTCAAATATTTGAGGATGAAGACCTTCCGGAGTAAATCCTTGAAGGATACAGACAAGTGTACAAACTTACCATATCCAAAACATGGCATGAGACACAATTCAAAATTATCCACAGGTCATATTACCCTTTTCGTATCAACAAGGCACAACCAGCCCAAGAGCGGTGCCCCTGGTGTTTCACACCACAGCCTGCACTACTTCACAGCCTCTGGGACTGCCAACCCATCATTACATACTGGGACTCTGTACTGAAATTCCTCTACAACATCACTAAAATACAGATCCCAAGACATTACCTTATATGTCTGTTTGGCTGTGAACCACCCTTTCCACGCCACCAGCAAAGAATGTTAATTAATATCTTAATATCTCCCACTGGATGCAGATCTGCCCTTGGTGGCCCGCAGGACTATCATGTCTCATTGGATCAATTTACCAGCGTTGAAAAAAAGCCCTCTTATCACTTTTCTATCTGTAAAGGTTAGACACCATTGTATTGAACTTTCGCTACACCTCACGATTCTTCAAGAGATGGCGTAAATTCATGGAACACGCGGTTGCCCAAAAGGATCTACAAAACTCATGCAACCTATTCACTATATGGATTGGTATCTCAAACAGGACCTAAAAAATTCCCTAGGCAACCTTAAATTATCCAATCTGTCCTACCCCTCTGCATCTTTTCCACCCTGAACTATGAAAACAAATCTTTGAAGCTCCTTGACGGTCATGAGTCTTTCATGCCCTCACCTGTCAACTTCACCCATCGTCACTGCTATGGCTAGTTCAAAATCTGAGGTAACCATTTTTATTTTAATACTGCAAACTTTGCTTACACTCCTAAAGGCACTAAGATGTATGCTGTCACTTTATCCTGATTCTGTAATAATGTTATACAGGTAATTACTTTGTTAATGATCTTTCTCCTTGTTTTTTTTTTTTTTTTTTTTTTGGTTTTCTGCTTTATTACATGACTGTATATGACTCATAGTTCACATACCATGCACTAGTGTAATATAAAAAAAACCTAATATAATTAATAAATAATTTTGAAAAAAAAAATAAAACTGCACCACCAAATTGAATACATGTACCAGTCATGGAACATGTGTTAACTTTCCTTGTCGAAGGGCGGACAGAAGGTTAGTGCCATTATCACACACTACCATTCCTGGCTCAAGCTGCTGTAGCATTTACCACCTCTGGGCCTGCCCCTGCAGAGCTGAAAATTTCCTCTTCTGTGGGGCTCCTGTCCCCTAGACAGACCAGCTGAAGCAGTGCCTGACATCTTTTAGCCTGACTCATTGAAAAGCCCCTTAAACGATTAGGGGGTACTGGTTGTTCTTAGGACAATTCAGCAGAAAAGGGCATTGAGCAAGAGAAGGAAGAGCAGAGGGAGGGGGTGGAGCTGACAGATCTTGCATCACCACCACTAGCTGTATGGAGACTTGACGACAAAACAATATCCAGCACTGAGCCCTGTCCTGCATCCCCTCTAATTGCAAGCAGAGTTACCCGGTGTGCTGTAAACTAAATATATTGTGCCTGACCATGTGTCAGCAGTAATGTGGACTTTGCACATATACAAACACACACACACATAGTAAATAAAAAAATAAAGCTTTTCTTCAGCATACAAAAAAAGCGTAAATTAAAGTCCGCTTAGCACAAATAATACGAAAAGAAAGCACCTACAGTTCTGTAGTCAGGTCTTCACCAAAAAGTTTCTTTAGAGTCCTTGCAGAGATCTTTTTGCAGCCTCCAAAACAGCAATACAACAACACAGCCAGACAGCTCCTCAGACAGGTGTTCATCTCCTTCTCCTCCTCACCACCACCTCTCTACTACTTCCTGTCTTATAGGCTGTATTCTTGGGGGCTGTTAACCCCCTGTGGGCCGAATCCCTTTGGTCAGGGAGGGAGGCTCTTTCCCACCCAAATGTCACTTCAGAGCCTCCCAAATTCCGGGTCCCAACTATCTCTCTTAAATATAGAGAGGACCGCGAGTCAGTCTTCTCCCAAAACTATCCCCGGAATTTGTCACCCATTTTTGGGTGACCCCGAGGCCTACCAGGATTCCCTTAAAGGGACCACATCCCGAATATAGGCGCTACATAGCACCCGTCCAGGCCCCAACCTTAGCGTCCCTTACATATCCCCCCTCCCCGCCTCAACGCGGAGGTGTTGGAGGCACCATTTGACACCATACAGTGGACCCGGGAGAGGGCATCGGCATTCTGATGTAGTCTCCCGGATCTGTGCTCCACCACAAAATTGAACTCCTGGAGAGACAGCAACCACCTCGTTACTCTGGCATTAGTGTGTGTTCATTTTGCCTCATCCAGGTCAGTGGGGCGTGGTCGGATACCAGGCGAAACCTTCTGCCTAGGAGGAAATACCGCAAGGAGTCCAAGGCCCACTTAATGGCAAGACACTCCCGCTCCACCACCGCATAGTTTTTCTCCGCTGCCGTCAGCTTTCTACTTAGGAAAACTACGGGGTGCTCTTCCCCGCTGATTACCTCCGACAGGACTGCTCCTAACCCCTCATTTGAAGCGTCTGTCTGTACTACAAAATCCTTAGTAAAGTCTGGAGCAACAAGCACCGGATCCTGGTACAATGCCGTCTTAAGCTTCTGAAAAGCTTTTTCGGCATCGCCATTCCATTTTACCATCACCGACTTTCTGCCTTTGGTCAGGTCATTCAAGGGTGCAGCAATGGTGGCAAAGTTGGGGATAAACCTCCGGTAGTAGCCAACTAAGCCCAAAAATGCTCTGACCTGCTTCTTGGTTAGGGGATGGGGCCAGTCCTGTATGGCTTTCACTTTACTCACTTGGGGCTTTACCAGCCCTCTACCCACAATGTACCCTAGGTACTTGGCTTCCTCCACCCCAACTGCACATTTTTCTGGATTGATGGTGAATCCTGCTCTTCTCAAGGAGTCTACGACTGCCTGAACTCGGGGAAGATGTGACTCCCAATCAGGCCTGAAGATGACGATGTCATCCAAATAAACTGAAGCGTACCGATGATATGGACGCAAAGTTTTGTCCATGGCCCTTTGGAACGTAGCGGGGGCAGAGTGTAAACCAAATGGCATTCGTTTGTAGTTAAGTGGCCTTCCGGGGTAGAGAAGGCCGTTTTCTCCCTAGCTACCTTGGTCAGGGGAATTTGCCAGTACCCTTTCGTGAGGTCCAGTGTGGTAATATACCTGGCAGGCCCCAACCTCTCAATGAGCCCATCTACCCGTGGCATGGGATAAGCATCAAACTTGGAGATTTCATTCAGTTTTCTAAAATCATTGCAGAAGCGAAGAGTGCCATTGGGTTTGGGTACCAACATGATTGGACTTGACCACTCGCTCTGCGATTCCTCGATGACATCAAGCTCGAGCATTCTTTTGACCTCTTCAGACACTGCCACTCTATGAGCTTCTGGGATATGGTAAGGCTTTAACCGAACTTTTACCTTGGGATCAGTTACAATGTAATTTTCGATGACATTGGTGAGTCCTGGCAACCCTGAAAACATGTCCCTATTTCTTTGAAGAAACTCCTTTGCTTGCTGGGTTTGGGGTCTAGTTAAGGTAGCAGCCACCTGCACCAGGTCGATCCCTGCATGGTCTCCTGACTGTACCGCTACCACCGCGGATACCTGGTCTCTGTCTCTCCAGGGTTTCAACAAATTCACGTGGTAGATCTGGTATGGCTTCCTTTTCCCTGGCTGGTGTACCTTTGTAGTTTACCTCCCCCACTTTTTACACTATCTCAAACGGACCTTGCCACTTGGCCAAGAACTTGCTCTCCACTGTGGGTATTAGGACAGCCACCCAGTCTCCTACTTGAAACTGTCTGACTTTCGCAGACCGGTCATACACCCTTCTTTGGGCTTCCTGAGCCCTCTGCATGTGCTCCCTCACCAGCGGCATCACGTTAGCCACCCTCTCTCGCCTTTGAGAGATATGCTCTACTATGGTTTTGTGTGGTGAGGACTCACTTTCCCACGTTTCCTTTACCAGATCCAGCAACCCCCGAGGCGGTCGCCCATACACTAGCTCAAATGGGGAGAAGCCCGTGGACGCTTGTGGAACCTCCCGGATGGCAAACAAAAGGGCAGGGAGTAACATCTCAATCCTTCCCATCCTTCTGGACGACTCTTTTTAGCATGGTCTTTAAAGTTTTATTAAACCTCTCAACTAGGCCATCGGTCTGCGGGTCATAGACGGACGTCCGCAACTGCTTAATTTGAAACAGTTTGCACAGGTCCGCCATCACCTTTGACATAAAAGGGGTCCCCTGGTCCGTTAATATGTCTTTGGGAAAACCAGTTCACGAAAACATTTGAAATAGTTCCCGGGCAATGGCTTTAGAGGAAGTTTTCCTCAAAGGAACTGCTTCTGGGTACCTGGTTGCGTAGTCTAGGATGACTAATATATACTGGTGCCCCCTTGTCGATTTTACCAGGGGTCCCACGAGATCCATAGCGATCCGCTTGAATGGAACCTCAATAATTGGCAAGGGTACCAGCTGGCTTCTATAGTGGGGCACTGGGGCAGTTAACTGACAAACGGGACAAGATGCACAATATCTTTTAACCTCAACCTTCACCCCTGGCCAGTAAAACCGGTTGGTTATCCTGGCCTCTGTTTTCTCTGCCCCCAAGTGTCCTCCCAGTGCGTCATTGTGGGCTAGATCGAGTAGCATCCACCTATACGGTTTGGGAACCAGCAACTGCTCTATAGTTTCCCCACGGCTTTCAGCCACTCGATAAAGCAAGTCCCCCTTTAACGCAAAATGAGGAAACCTCTGATCTGCTCCTGGCATTTGTGAGACCCCATCCACAACAGAAACCTGCTCTCGGGCATTGACCAAGGTAGGATCCCGCAACTGGGTGGTGCCAAACGCACCCCAGGGTACATCTAGATCTGGGTGTACTGGCCTTGAGGATGTTTCCCCTTCACTTTCCTCAACCGGGGACTGCAATGGGGAGAGCTCCTCGTCATCCTCCCCCAGCATAACTTGTAACGGGAAGACTCCCCCCCCCCCCCCAGAGTTTAACTCGGTTTTGCAATCTGAAACAGACACATTCTTCAACTTAATATTCTCTACAGTATCATTATCAATAATGGGTATCTCTGTATCAGTGGGGTGGGTTGTGGGGGTTTCAGGCCCAGGTCCCTCAGACTCTCCTGGCTGTCCTGGCAGCCCCATCTGTACCTGGCTTCACAGTTCGAAAAATAGTGGACAGTCCCGCCCCACTAGAATATCATGCATTAGGCTTCTCACTACCCTGACCTCTTGGGTCACTGAGGTATGGCCATAGGACACAGTCACCGAAACCATGGGGTACTCCTTGGTGTCCCCATGGATGCACACTACCCGTAGGGTTTTCCTTACAGGGCCAAGTCTCCCAATCACCCTGGCATGTACCAATGTTACCATGCTACCAGAGTCCAGTAGCGTCCTGGCAGGAAGGTAGTTCACCCACACTTCACACTCAAACTGTCCTGCAATTGGATCCAGGTGAGGGGTGCAGACTCTTTGCACATAGAAGGAGCTTCTCCGACCACTCCCGCAGTCCATAGGCTCCTCCTGAAGTGGGCATTGCGCCCGGGTATGTCCCCAGGACCGACATCGCCAACACTGTAGGTCTCCTGTTCTTGGGACAGGAACCACCCTTCGAGGTTCTGTAGCAGACGATGCGGTTTTGCGGATCCCAACATCTGGTAGGGCTTCTCTCCTAGGCGCTATGACTGGTCTGGTTGCCCTTGGTGGGGGTTCCCTATGCCTGGCAGGCCCAAGCAGGTCCTCCACCATGGTTTACCTTTCAACCAACTCCACCAGCTGGTCAGCGGTTGCGGGGTCTCCATGGCTTACCCAGCGCTGTAGGTCATCTTGCTGGGACCGCAGGTACCAGTCCATCGCTATTCGTTCCACCATCTGTGGGCCTGACAGTTTTTCTGGCTGCAGCCATTTTTTAACCAGCTGAACCAGTTCATGCATTTGCGACCTGGGTGGTCGGTCAGGTTTGTACCGCCAGCGATGCACCCTCTGAGCCCGGACAGCTGTGGTCACTCCTAGGCGGACCAGGATCTCTGCCTTCAGATGCTCATATGTTCCGCTGGGAGGTCAAAATAGGCCTTTTGCGGGTCACCTGTGAGGAAAGAGGAGATAATGCCGGCCCATTGGTCATGGGGCCACCCCTCTCTCTCTGCTATCCTCTCAAAGGTGGTGAGAAAGGCCTCTACATCATCGCTGGGCGTTAATTTTTGTAAAAAATGGCTGGCCCTCACAGACACCTGGTTGCCAGCAGCGACAGCCACTTGTTCACGTCCCTGAGCCAGCCGCTGTACTGCCTCCTGCAAGGCAGCCACCTGTGCTTGAGTGGACTCCTGCTGAGCAGTAAACGGGTGTGCTTTCCTGTTGTGCAGCTATGGCCTGTGCCAGTGCCTGCTGCTGCTGAGCCATCGCTTCCTCATGGCGACGGTTTGCATCTGCTGAAGCTTGCTGCTGGATCACGGTGGCTTGTGCCAAAGCCCTGATGACCTCCTCCATGTCTTTGCCTGCTCCTTGCAGCGTCTGGGCTGGCTTCACCCAAGACATGTAATTTGTACACACAGTCTCTTTCAAATGTCAGTTTTTTAAATGTTTTTTGCAGCTGCAAATGCACTTTTGCCCGCATTCTCCACCAGTTGTAAAGTTTGGGGATACTAGCTCCGTGGGACTAAATGCATAAACCGGTATAAGGTGAAACCAAAATACATTTATTTATAGTTAAATCAAAAAATAAAGCTTTTCTTCAGCATACAAAAAAAATACGTAAATTAACCACTTGCCGACCAGCGCACGCCGATGTACGTCGACAGAATGGCACGGGCAGGCAAATAGGCGTACATTTACGTCCCTTTAAATTTGCCGCCCTGCCATCGGGAGCATGCCGCCGGCGGCACGCTCCCGCGCTGGTCGGGACCCCCGTGAGTCCGGTAGCGGGACCCGATCGCCGCGGGCATACCCGCGATCGTCTCACGGAGCGGCCGAATGAAGAAATGCCATTGTAAACAGCATTTCTCCATTCTGCCTAGCAACTAGTGACGCTGATCTCTGCTCCATGTGATTGGAGCAGAGATCAGTGTTCACTAAATGAAAGCCCAACCCCCCCACAGTTAGTAACACACCCCTAGGAACACTTAACCCCTACACTGCCACCCACTGGTTAACTCCTTCACTGCCAGTGTCATTTACACAGGAATCACTGCATTTATATAGCAGTGATTACGGTATAAATGACAATGGTCCCAAAAATGTGTCAAAAAATAAAAAAAAAATCGCTGATCGCCGCCATTACTAGTAAAAAATAAATAAAATTATTAATAAAAATGCTATAAAACTATCCCTATTTTGTAAACGCTATAACTTTTGCGCAAACCAATCAATAATCGCTTATTGCGATTTTTTTGCCAAAAATATGTAGAAGAATACGTATCGGCCTAAACTGAGGGAAAAAAAATGTTTTTTTTATATATTTTTGGGGGATATTTATTATAACAAAAGTAAAAAATAATGCGTTTTTTTCGAAATTGTCGCTCTATTTTTGTTTATAGCGCAAAAAATAAAAACCGCAGAGGCGATCAAATACCACCAAAAGAAAGCTCTATTTGTGGAAAAAAAAGGACGTCAATTTTGTTTGGGAGCCACGTCGCACGACCACGCAATTGCCAGTTAAAGCGACACAGTGAAGAATCGCAAAAAGTGGTCTGGTCTTTGACCAGCAAAATGGTCCGGTCTGAAAGTGGTTAAAGTCCGCTTATCTTCAGCACAAATAATACAAAAAGAAAGCACCTACAGTTCTGTAGTCAGGTCTTCACCAAAAAGTTTCTTTAGAGTCCTTGCAGAGATCTTTTTGCAGCCTCCAAAACAGCAATACAACAACACAGCCAGCTCCTCAGACAGGTGTTCATCTCCTTCTCCTCCTCACCACCACCTCTCTACTACTTCCTGTCTTATAGGCTGTCTTCTTGGAGGCTGTTAACCACCTGTGGGCCAAATCCCTGTGGTCAGGGAGGGAGGCTCTTTCCCACCCAAATGTCACTACAGAGCCTCCCAAATTCCGGGTCCCAACTATCTCTCAAATATAGAGAGGACCGTGAGTACAGTGGTGTGAAAAAGTGTTTGCCCCCTTCCTCATTTCCTGTTCCTTTGCATGTTTGTCACACTTAAGTGTTTCGGAACATCAAACCAATTTAAACAATAGTCAAGGACAACACAAGTAAACACAAAATGCAATTTGTAAATGAAGGTGTTTATTATTAAAGGTGAAAAAAAATCCAAACCATCATGGCCCTGTGTGAAAAAGTGATTGCCCCCTAAACCTAATAACTGGTTGGGCCACCCTTAGCAGCAACAACTGCAACCAAGCGTTTGCGATAACGTGCAATGAGGCTTTTACAGCGTCCTGGAGGAATTTTGGCCCACTCATCTTTGCAGAATTGTCCTAATTCAGTTACATTAGAGGGTTTTCGAGCATGAACGCCCTTTTTAAGGTCATACCACAACATCTCAATAGGATTCAGGTCAGGACTTTGGCTAAGCCACTCCAAAGTCTTCATTTTGTTTTTCTTCAGCCATTCGGTGGTGGACTTGCTGGTGTGTTTAGGATCATTGTCCTGCTGCAGAACCCAAGTTAGTTTCAGCTTGAGTACGCGAACAGATGGTCGGACATTCTCCTTCAGGATCTCTTGGTAGACAGCAGAATTCATAGTTCCTTTTATCACGGCAAGTCTTCCAGGTCCTGAAGCAGCAAAACAGCCCCAGACCATCACACTACCACCACCATATTTTACTGTTGGTATAATGTTCTTTTTATGAAATGCAGTGTTCCTTCTACGCCAGATATACTTGGACACACACCTTCCAAAGAGTTCCACTTTTGTCTCATCGGTCCACAGAATGTTGTCCCAAAAGTCTTGGGGACCATCAAGATGTGTTGTGGAGAAATTGAGACGAGCTTTGATGTTCTTTTTGCTCAGCAGTGGTTTTCTCCTTGGAACTCTGCCATGCAGGCCATTTTTGCCCAGTCTTTTCCTGATGGTGGAGGCATGAACGCTGACCTTAACTGAGGCAAGTGAGGCCTGCAGTTCCTTGGACGTTGTTGTGGGGTCTTTTGTGACCTCTTGGATGAGTCGTCGCTGCGCTCTTGGGGTAATTTTGGGCGGCCGGCCACTCCTGGGAAGGTTCACCACTGTTCCATGTCTTCGCCATTTGTGGATAATGGCTCTCACTGTGGTTCGCTGGATTCCCAAAGCTTTGGAAATGGCTTTATAACCCTTTCCAGACTGATAGATCTCAATTACTTTCTTTCTCAATTGTTCCTGAATTTCTTTGGGTCTCGGCATGATGTGTAGCTTTTAAGGATCTTCTGGTGGACCTTACTGTGTCAAGCAGCTCCTATTTAAGTGATGCCTTGATTGTGAACAGGTGTGGCAATAATCAGGCCTGGGTGTGGCTAGAGAAATTGAACTCAGGTGTGGACAACCACAGTTATAGTATGTTTTAACAAGGGGGGCAATCACTTTTTCACACAGGGCCATGATGGTTTGGATTTTTTTTCACCTTTAATAATAAACACCTTCATTTACAAATTGCACTTTGTGTTTACTTGTGTTGTCCTTGACTATTGTTTAAATTGGTTTGATGTTCCGAAACACTTAAGTGTGACAAACATGCAAAGGAACAGGAAATGAGGAAGGGGGCAAACACTTTTTCACACCACTGTAAGTCTTCTCCCAAAACTATCCCCGGAATTTGTCACCCATTTTTGGGGGTCCCCCTGAGGCCTACCAGGATTCCCTTAAAGGGACCACATCCCGAATATAGGCGCTACATAGCACCCGTCCAGGACCCAACCTTGGCGTCCTGTACAATATATATATATATATATATATATATATATATATATATATATATATATATATATTAATGTTCGGGGGACCAGCTAGATCGCAGGACACAGGCTTAGCATTCAAAAGGAGGTTTATTAAACTTAAATAGCTTTACAGCAACAAAAACAAAAGAAAAAGTCTCACCGACTTGCAAAGTCCAGAATTACTGTCTCAAACAGTCCTTGATTTCTGTTGCAGGTAGCTTCCCCTGCCAGGAGGCTTCCAGGCAGGACACTGCTGTCCACTTTTGTTGCTGCAACCCAAACACAAACCACCATCCATGTCTTCTACACTCCTCCACACCCATCTACAACTTCCTGTCTTGTTTTAAACCCACTTCCCCTGACAGGTGAGTTAACCATTTTTGTTCCATTAAAGGGACCACAGTCCAAACATAGCATCCTTCCAGGACCCAGCCACGGCATCCTGTACATATCCCCCCCCCGTGCCCCAACGCCAATGAGGTGGAGGCAACGGTGGAGCTCAAGCAATGGACTCGGGAGAGGGCATCTGCATTTTGATGCAGTCTCCCGGGCCTATGCTCCACTACAAATTTAAATTCCTGGAGTGTCAGGAACCACCGAGTAACCCTGGCATTAGTCCCTTTTCCTTGTCTCAGCCATGTTAAAGGGGCATGATCAGAAATAAGCCTAAACTTCCTCCCCAAAAGGTAATATCTGAGGGATTCCAGAGCCCACTTAATGGCCAGACAGTCTTGTTCAATTATGGCGTAGTTTTTCTCTGCTGGTGTCAACTTCCTGCTGAGGAAGACTATCGGGTGTTCCTCGCCATGAATAACCTGTGACAACACCGCTCCCAATCCTACATCGGAAGCATCAGTCTGGACAACAAACTCTTTTGAAAAATTGGGTGCTACCAGGACAGGGTGTTGGCACAGTGCTGACTTGAGCTCCAAAAAAGCCTTCTCAGTGTCTGCATTCCACTCCATGACCGATTTCCGACCCTTAGTCATATCGGTCAATGGAGCCGCCAACGTGGCAAAATTGGGTACAAACCTCCTGTAGTATCCCACCATGCCCAGGAATGCACGTACCTGCTTTTTTGTGAGGGGGCGGGGCCAATTCTGTATAGCTTCTATCTTGTTGACCTGAGGTTTCATTATCCCTCTACCCACGATATAGCCCAGGTATTTCACCTCCTCCATTCCCAAAGCACATTTTTCAGGGTTTATTGTAAACCCCTCCTTCCAAAGAGAGTCCAGCACTGCCTGAACTTTGGACAAATGTGATTCCCAGTCTTTGCTAAAAATTACTATATAGTCCAAGTACACTGAGGCGTACTCCCGGTGAGGTCGTAAAATCCTATCCATTGCTCTCTGGAACGTGGCTGGAGCAGTTTGCAATCCAAAAGGCATTCTTTTGTACTGAAAACTCCCCTGTGGGGTAGAAAAAGCAGTTTTCTCTCTAGCAGCCTTAGTCAACGGGATTTGCCAATACCCCTTGGTAAGGTCTAATGTAGTGATATACCTGGCTGGGCCTAGTCCCTCAATAAGCTCATCTACCCGGGGCATGGGGTAGGCATCAAACCCTGAAACTTCATTAAGTTTCCGGAAATAATTGCAGAATTGCAGAGTCCCATTGGGCTTCGGTACCATCACAATCGGGCTCGACCACTCACTCTACGATTCTTCAATAATCCCCAGGTCTAACATCTTCTTCACTTCCTCTGAAACGGCCTTCCTTTGAGTCTCTGGGATGCGGTAGGGCCGGACAAAAACTTTGACTCCTGGTTTCCGTGATAATATCATGCTCTATGACACTAGTGAGCCCTGACAAGTCTGAAAATGTTTCTTCAGTCAGAGAGGTCTCCGCCCATATACCAATTCAAATGGCGAAAAACCCAGTGGAGGCCTGGAGCACTTCCCAGATAACAAACAGGAGAGCTGATAACAGGCAGTCCCAGTCTTTCCCATCCCTTTGTACCACTCTCTTGAGCATAGACTTAAGGGTCTTATTAAAACGTTCTACTAACCCAGCTGTTTGGGGATGGTAGACCGATGTGTGCAGCTGTTTAATCCGGAACAGTTTGCACACATCAGCCATAACCGGACATAAACGGGGTGCCCTGGTCCGTGAGTATTTCCTTGGGAAAACCAGTCCGTGTAAACAACTGGAATAGTTCCCGTGCAATAGCCTTAGAGGAGGTATTCCGCAGGGGTAGCGCCTCAGGATATCGAGTGGCATAGTCGAGGATTACCAGTATGTAAGAGTGACCTCGAGCCGACTTTACCAAGGGACCCACTATATCCATGGCTATCCTCTCAAATGGGACCTCAATTATGGGCAGAGGGACCAACAGGCTCCGGAAGTGGTTAGCTGGAGCGGTCAACTGACAGGTGGGACAAGAGGTACAGTATCTCCTTACCTCTGCTTTTTGGCTTGGCCAGTAAAATCGGTCGGCGATCCATGCCTCCATCTTTTCAACTCCCAGGTGTCCCCCTAAAACATCATCATGGGCCAGGTCCAGGACCTTGCGTCTATACTGTTGGGGTACCAATAATTGTTCTACCACATTTTCTCTCACTTTGGTAACCCAATAAAGCAATTGATTACATATTGCAAAGTGTGGCCACCACTCACTCATTCGCACTTGGATCTTCGGGATCCCCATTTATTTACACTACCTACCTGACGTGGGGAAGGCTCCCCCCCCCTCAGTGTTCAGGTAGGTCTGTGAACCACACATTTTGACATCCTTAACAGTATTAACCAAATCATTGGCATTTTTATCAACTGGGTCCATATTACGAACATGTGGCATCTCAGGATTATTACCCTCAACAGCAGGAACAGAGGGACTCGTTTCTTCCCAGTCTCTGGACCAGATAGTTCTCCTTGTCCCCACAGTTTTGCAAATAACGGACAGTCTCGTCCTATGATAACATCATATACCAAGTTCTTTACCACCTCCACCTCTTGTGTACCAGTGCCACATGCTGTGGAGATGGACACCGAGATGAGAGGGTACTCTCTAGTGTCCCCATGAATGCACACAACCCTTAAAATTTTTCTTACCAGACCGATCTTCCCAATTACTCTAGGGTGAACCAGGGTTACCATGCTTCCAGAGTCCAGCAAAGCCCGGGCAGGGTGGTGGTTCACTTGGACTTCACACTCAAATTTCCCCTCTCTAAGGTCAAGATGTGTTGTACACATTTTATGGGCATAAAAATACCCCCTTCGAAGAACCCCGCATTCCATGGGCTCTTCTTGCAATGGGCAGTGGGCCCGGGTATGGCCTTAGGCATGACATCGCCAACATTGTACATCCCCTCCTCTCCGAACAGGAACAGATCGCTGAGGGGGTAACGGAAGTGACTCTTGGCCTTCCAGGGTGTTGGTTCCAGGGCTCCTGGGGACGTCGGCAGCCGATCGGAAAGGCCGTGGCAGACTGGGCCCTTGACGCTTGGTAGGGCCAAGCAGATCCTCCACCGCTGTATATTGTTCCACCATCTCAACAAGGAGGTTCACAGTTTTGGGGTCTCCATGGCTGACCCACCGATGAAGGTCGTCTGGCAGTGACCTTCAAGTATTGGTCCAGCACGACCCGCTCCACAATTTGGGGGCCAGACAACACTTCGGGCTGCAGACATTTTTTTTACTAGTTGCACCAGGTCATGCATTTGAGACCGCGGTGGCCGATCTGGAAGATACTTCCATTGGTGCACTCGTTGGGCCCGAACAGCCGTAGTCACCCCCAACCGAGCCAGTATTTCTGCCTTTAGTTTTTGATAATCTTTAGTGTCTTCTGGTGGTAGGTCGAAATAGGCTTTTTGAGGCCACCCTTCTCTCTCTGCCGTCCTCTCAAATGTTGCCAGAAATGCCTCTACATCATCACTCAGGGACAACTTCTGCAAAAAATGGCTTGCCCTTATGGTTGCCAGGGGCAACGGTCGCTTGTTCCTGGCCCTGAGAAAGCTGCTGCACTGCTTCTTTTAAGACAGTCACCTGAGCCTGCATAACCCCGTGTTGGGTCGCTTGCTGAGCTGAAAACTGGGCCACCAACAGGCGAGTATTTTCTTGCTGCAGAGCCAGCGCCTTGTTGTGACGCATTTTTTGTACCTCCAGCTGGGTTGCTAAGCGCTGATTAGCTTCCTCATGGCAAGTCTGCGCTTGCATATTAGCCAAGGACAGCTGTTTAATTTGTTCCTCCATTGTTTCAGCTTTCAGCAGTTGTGCGGCTTTAACCTAGGACATAAATTCACTGTACTGTCCCTTTAAATGTCAGTTTAAATCCAATGCAAAAATAAATAAAAATAGCAAGAAAAACGCCTGTTACTTTGTACTGCCCGCATTCGAGCACCACTTGTAATGTTCAGGGGACCAGCTAGATCGCAGGACACAGGCTTAGCACTCAAAAGGAGGTTTATTAAACTTAAATAGCTTTACAGCAGCAAATACAAAAGAAAAAAAGATTTCAGTCTCACCGACTTGCAAAGTCCAGAATTGCTGTCTCAATCAAACAATCCTTGATTTCTGTTGTAGGTAGCTTTCCCTGCCAGGAGACTTCCAGGCAGGACACTGCTGTCCACTTTTGTTGCTGCAACCCAAACACAAACCACCATGTCTTCTACACTCCTCCACACCCATCTACAACTTCCTGTCTTGTTTTAAACCAACTTCCCTGACAGGTGAGTTAACCATTTTTGTTCCATTAAAGGGACCACAGTCCAAACAGAGGGGAAACATAGCGTCCTTCCAGGACCCAGCCATGGCGTCCTGTACAATATATACACACAAACACACTTAATACATTGCCAGTACTGTATATAAATTCAACACAAACTGCAGTGTGTGTGTGTGTACCAATTAGCAGCCGTCAAAGCACTGATCTTGTAGTGTATTATGGGGCAATCCACATTGCTCAAATTTGCCACGAACGCCCCATATGTTCAGTTTGTTTGCGAGCAACACCCGGTGTTCGAGTCAAACTTATGTTCATCCCTAGTGACCACATTTTAACATACAAATTCTGGATAGACCCTCTGCACACTGCTACACTCTTCCAAGCAAACTATGTAATGAAAAAAGGGATATTTCGTTCACATACTGTAATATGCAATACATGTTTTTGAACTATCGGGTGCTAAAGGGGTGTGACCACATTGTGATGAGTAAGCACAGTGTAAATGTGTAAAACTAGTCCACCTCTGTTCAGGCCTCTGCAGCTGTGGGGTTTGTCATTGTTTACATGGAATATTCAATAACTGGACTTCTGTCAGCCAATTTCTTCCTTCAGCCACATTTCAACAACTAAAAATTCTGGATTTCATTGCAAAGTTTGCTTAGAAGAGTGTAGCAGTGTGCAGTAGTGGGTCCATCCAGAATTTGTAGTGTTAAAATGTGGTCACACCCCTTTAGCACCTGATAGTTAAAATACATGTATAACTATTGGGATTTGAGTACAGGTATATCTTTTCTTTGTTGCAACACTGATCAGTGAACAGATCTAAACCTTACAGTTCTTGGGTCTTTATGCCCCATGTTGGCATGGTGTCCACCTTAGCATTTGCTGTGGCAAGGCCATGTAGGACTGGCCAGAAGAGGGATTACTTTGACGCAGTTGGTCAGTTTAAACATATATTGCAATATACAGTATGTGAACTAAATATCCCTGTTTTTCATTGCATAGTTTGCTTGGAAGGGTTTAGCAGTGTGCAGAGGGTTCAACCAGAATTTGTAGTGTTAAAATGTGGTCACACCCCTTTAGCACCTGATATTTAAAAGAAATGTACAAACTATTGGGATTTGAGCACAGATATATATTTTCTTTGTTATAACAGAGGTCAGTGACCAGATCTGAACCTTGCAGCTCTCCCCCATCTTGGGTCTTTATGCCCCATGTTGGCATGGTGTCCACCTTAGCATTTGCAGTGGCAAGGCAGTGGCAGTGTAGGACTGTCCAGAAAAGGGCTTTGATGCAGTTGGTCAACTTAAACATGTATTGCAATATATGTGAACAAAATATCTCTGTTTTTCGTTCAATAATGTTTATTGTTTTTAACAGGCAAAAATACAAGTTACAATCAAAAAGATATCTTTCAGAGAATAAAATTATGTATTGGCCAACACGGACTATTAAGCATCAGAAGAACAGAACACATACCCTGTAAACACATTAGGTAGTGTACCATGGATGGTCAAATAAGTGCATCTCACTGTAATTGATTTCAGCCCTGATAGGGTAAAGCATTATTGGGAAGACCATAACATTGAGTTATAACCGTGTAGGAGAGTTACAACAGTATTTTTTCAGTCAGCAGGGGAAAATAGGGTAGGTGAGGGTCCCTCCAGCCACCCCAAAAAGGATCTCGCTGTGGATGGGGGAGCCTCAACCACCTTGACTATTTAACACTGGCATGGGTCCCCACCTAAAGAAATTAGGGTGGAAGTATGTTGGGGCTGATAGATATCCTAGTGCCTTATTGAATTACTGCTATGTAATACAAGTCATTGAACTGTATTGAAACCTGGAACAAGCTTATAAATATAGCTGATCAGAAGTGCAGTTAGAGAATATGAGGAGACTGAGCTCAAACAGAGATTCCATCTGTACACCAGCAGGCAATAAAAACGTAGAAACTAGCCATGCCGTGTAGTTATAGCTATGGCCCAGAAGAGGGTGTACAAGAGGGGAAAGAGGAAGGAGATGTATTTCTAGAGAGAGGAGGAAGTGAGGTGAGAGACGGGGTGAGATGAGCTTGGATAGATAGTCATCTAGAGGTAAGAGACCATTATGAGGCGTTGTCTCCAGGGTATAGAGGTATATGGCAATATTTAGCCCAGGGTTTGCAGATGAGTTCAAAGACATGGATCCTGTCTTGTAGAATACTTACTCTTTTCTCCTGTTCCATAATCCAGGAGATTTTGCGCTTAACCGCTGAGATTAGGACCGATTATTTTTTTTCAATGTGATGCTATAGTAATTTTGGTTCCTAAAAGGTTGAAGATCAGTGCTTGTGTATATTTATCTGCTTTTTCCACCTTGAGGTTAAGGAGTTCTATGTCTGGGGTTTGGGGAACCTGAGTATTTGTTACCTTGCATATTAGAGAGAAAAGTTTATTCCAGAGGCTTCGTATTCTTGGGCAGGTCCACCTTATGTGGTTCATTGTGCCCATGTGGTGGCAGTCTCTAAAACACAGCAGGGAAGCATATACCAGCGTGTAAATCAAGGAAACATTTAATATACCCTTGAAGGAGCGTTGGAAGCATTCTAACATGTTTCCAGTTCTCACTCTATATTGGAAGTAATTATAGATGGAAGGGAAATGGGTTTCTTGTAGCAAAAGGATAGTAATCTTTTGTGATTGATAAAGTCTGAATAGTTTCCGTGTTTTAACTGGGGAGTTAATCACTTGACATTTTTGCGTGGCTGTACAGAGGGGAGCAGAAATGGTGCTGTCAGCATGCATGGATCAGAGGGTGGGATAAATGCATCAACAATAGGGATCTTGGGGGGCGTGTCCGGATGTAAGAGCAGGCAGATGTGTGTGTGAGGAGCTCCGGTCATCCGACCTTTAATCCTTTGCCATCCTGCCAAACTAACGGCTAATACCAGGGGATTTGCTTGCCAGAGGGACTATTATACCCTCATACATCATCCGGAGAGACTATTGCGGACTTTTGTGGAAGTGGGTGCCCGGGAGCAGGCTGATCATCCTCCTTGTTCCTGCTGCCATCTTTCTGGCCTGTGTGAGGCCGCGGGGAGCATCTGTGGACTGTGGGAGAGGTAAGGGGCTCCACTCTACCATCCATCATCTTCCTTGTGTGCCAGGGGTGGCCCACTGACCAGCGGGGCCAGCGGCGCTGCCGAACGGGACCGCTGACCGGACTTTCCTAAGCGGCCGTCCGGCGAGGGAGCCCCGCGATCGGCCTGGAGGATGGCGCTGGGTCGCTGCTGACTAGGTGGGGGCTCTTCTATCCTTAGGCTTCTCATCTGGAGTTGGTGGGGGAGCTGTGGGGCCGCTGTTGCCGCCGTTGCGGTCACGGCCTAGGACAACCTAAAGTGCAGGGCATTTTCCTACCAGGTGGCTGGGCAGGGAGTGCGGTGAACGGCCTGACCCTTGCAAAACTGTCACAGCTCCCTTTCTTTTCCTTGCTGGACGCTGCTGGTTCTCAGGGGGGGGGGCTGGTTCTGTGCACAGACTGAGGGCGCCTGAGAAACTTGCATACCTCACTGCATCCATCCATCCGGCTCCCTGAGCCCTGCCACATTGAGCTACAGGCCTAACCCTGCTACTAGAAGGCCATTAACTGTGGAGGCCCACGGACACTTACGGATTTACTTTCCTTCATGGGCCCCAAGCACCGGTCTAAGAGCTCATCTGCACCAAGCTGTTCGGCTCCTGTGCCGGCCGCACAGCCAGATCCTTCTCTCATAGGGAGGCTACAGTCACTGCTTGCCGAACTAGACATGGAGTCTGGGTCTTCTGTGAGTGTGGCTCTGCCTGCCCCCCCTCCCAAGACAGTACTGCGGTGATACTGGCAGCTATCGAGCAAAGTAAAACATCTATGCTGGTGAGAATAGACCGCTTCACGGAAGAATGTAATCTCATTAGAAATGACCTGGACAAGATCAGGGGCAGGTTGACAGAATTGGAATCTAGAATCTCTGCAACTGAGGATCTTACGGCCACCCACACCAACACTATAGTGGACCTGCAATGCACGGTACAACTGCTAGTCGCCAAATCCGACGACGCGGAAAACAGAGCAAGACGTAACAATGTACGTGTCTTAGGTCTACCGGAGGGGGAAGAGGGTGACCGGCCAGCAGAATTCGTGGAAGAATTCTTCAAAAAGCTGTTGAATCTCGCGGACATCTCCCCGACGTATGTTGTGGAGCATGCCCACCGCGTCCCCACAGGACATTATATCCCTGGGGCGAATCCCCGTCCCTTCTTGGTCCGCTACTTGAATTTTAGGGACCGTGACAGGATCCTTTCTGCAGCTCGCAAACACCCTTCCCTTCCATATGGCAACTCCTCAATCCTTCTGTTTCCGGATTTCTCGGCAGACCTGCAGCGCAAGAGAAAGTCCTCTAATGATGTCCGCAAGCGCCTACGTGAAAAGGATATAAAATACAGCATGCTATACCCGAGCCATCTTCGGATTCCTCATAATGGCTCGGTGAGGTTTTTTGATACGCCTGAGGACGCAAATGACTGGCTGAACAACCTACGTTAACTACAACGGCATCCCTGTTCTAAGTCACTACCTGTAAGTCACCATGGCACTTCCTTTTTTCTTCTGCATCCGGGGATTGGGGGGGGGTTGTGCTTGCCTGAAGTGTTATCCTAATGTGGGCTCCTTGGCTCTTCTTGTCCGCTTGCTGATGCTGGTTGTCTCCGGAGCCCACCGAGCAGTACTTACCCGTTCTGGCGGGAGGGAGTACATTCAATTCCGGATGATGGTGAACTGACCTCCCCTTTCCGGAGATAGTCGGCATATATTACCGTTGCTCACTTCAGATCCTGATGGTTTTAAACTGGATTTGCCTTTTTTACACATCCTTCTAACTCTGAGCTCCCTGGTTAGATATAACTCAGGGACACATCAGATCTTCCCCTTCATAACAGGTTCCCGTTTTCAGCTCGCCTTGAAGAGGCGTCAGCGGCATAGTGTCGCTGCAACTTCTGAAGACTTAACTGCTTGGTTTTAAGTTTTGGGTATCAAACTGGCCATAGTTATTAGTACTGTTTTTTCTTTTTCTTTTTTGTCTTCTTTTCTCATAGTTTAGGTATTCATGGTCAGTAGGGAGTTCACAGGTTATTTTTCTTTTTCTTTTCTTTTCATTGTACGCTCTGTATCCACTGACCGTTGCTTATGTTTTAAATGATATCTCAATGCATACCATACCCACTGGCAGGGCAGTTAGTTCTTATATAAGTATTGCTATGCTGTATCATATTTCTCATTGCTTACATGGAGTTAAGACTGGTATCATGGAATGTCTGGGGTCTTAATGACAAGGTAAAAAAAGGGCATTAATGTTTAAATATTTGAATAATCACAGGCCCCATGTCTTGTTTTTGCAGGAGACCCATCTCCTGGGGAACAAGATACTGGCATTGCGCAGGCCCTGGGTAAGGCAACCATTTCACGCAACGTACTCTAGCTGTGCAAGGGGAGTGGCCATTTTATTGAATAAATCCCTAGCTTATAATGTTGTTCACCTCCATACTGACCAGGGGGGCCGATTCATAATCCTACTGTTAGAAATCAGACAGGTGGTCTATGCTTTTGTAAATATATATGTGCCTCCCCCCTTTAACCCACACATTCTTTATAGGCTGAGTGAACTTCTGGCCCCACTACAATTCTCCAGACGGTATATAGCTGGTGATTTTAATTCTATTTTGTATCCGTCCCTGGATTCGTCCAATCCACATAGGGTGAACTCACCGGACCTGCTGCAATGGGCTCAAACATTTAATTATACTGAGATCTGGAGATGGAAACATCAAAGTGCTAGGGCTTATTCCTTTCACTCCTCCACTCATAAATCAGGCTCCAGAATTGACCTGGTCTTTGGCAACTCCGGTGCCCTAGCGATGGTGAGGGGGGCCTCGTACTTGCCTGCGGGCCTCTCTGATCACGCACCCTTGGAGGTCATCTTGCAGTTGTCGGACACCAGGGGACGAGACCGTTGCCGTCTAGCACCCAAATGGTTGCAGGACTCGAGGGTGGGGGAGGAGGTCACTCCTAAATTACAACAATACTGGGAGATTAATGAGGATTCCACCTCAGCACAGATGGTCTGGGACACCTTTAAAGCCAACACCAGAGGTGAATACATCTCAGCTATTAAGGCAGTCCGCTCTGAGATGTCCTGCCAGGTTCAGACACTCGAGGAGGGAAAGGCTAAGGCGGCTGAGGCGTTTTCTGGCTCACCGACTCTGAACCACTATAGCCAGCTAGCTGAGGCAAGAAGGGCCTTGTCCCTACATCTTACAGCGGCTACACATTTAGACTTAAAGACTATGGCGGGGAACATTTTTGAGTCCGGTGACAAAAATAGCAAACTCTTAGCAAATTTAGTGGCTGATTCAAAAATGCAGACAGTGGTGTCAGATTTGTGGGTCAGATGGTCAACTGGTATCTGCGCCCGAACTGATTCTTGATGAATTCAGATCCTTTTATGAAAATTTGTATAGTGCAGTCCCTGGCTGGTCTGAGGACAGGCGTAGGGAGTTTCTCTATTCCCTACATTTACCCACTCTTTCACAGGAGGATAGTGAGTTTCTAGATAAGGACTTTACCACAGAGAAAATAGAAGAGGCAATTTGTTCATTCCCTAGCGGGAAGACACCTGGACCTGATGGTCTACCTGGAGAGGGGTACAGAATGTACGCCTCCTTAGTTGCACCAAAATTGTTAAAAGTCTTCTCTGACAGTAAAAATCTGATGGAATTACCCCCTTCCATGTATCAGGCACACATAGTGCTTATCCCTAAGCCCGGCAAGGATGTCTCCCTTTGTACTTCTTACAGACTGATCTCTCTGCTAAATTATGACCTCAAGATTTTGACAAAAATTCTAGCCACCAGACTGCTAACAGTTCTGCCATCCCTGATTGATATAGACCAGACGGGCTTCATGCCAGGGAAATCCACAGATGTAAATTTACGTAGAGTGTTTACCCATCTTCAATTACCTCCCACTGAGTACTCCACAAGGGTAATGGTTACATTAGACATCGAAAAGGCGTTCGATTCAGTGGCATGGCCGTTTGTCCTCAGTCCTGGAGGTTATGGGTTTTGGAGTAGAATTTCGTAAATGGATTACTATTTTATATAAGGAACCATCGGCGCAGATTAAGATTGGTGGTGCTCTGTCAGCACCATTTGCTGTCAGAAGAGGAACGAGGCAAGGTTGTCCACTGTCACCGGCTCTTTTTGCCTTGGTGATGGAGCCACTTAGCTCGCCCCTCAGACAGTCGGATGAGGTGAGAGGGATGCAGGTGGGATCCATACAAGAGAAAGTAGCTTTGTATGCAGACGATCTTATCCTTTTTTTAAGTGATCCTGCCAAGTCCCTCAGAGAGACACTAACCATTCTTTCTAATCTTACTAGCTGTACGGGACTGAAGGTAAACTGGGATAAATCTCAAATTATGGCGATAGATAGGGAGGCAAAAGATGTAGCAGATCCTAACCTGCCATTACTGTGGACAGATAAAATTAAATATCTGGGTATTCATATTTCCACTTCTACCTCTGAATATTGTGCCCTCAACTTGGAGCCACTGGTGCAGAGGATAAGGGCCAGACTGAAGGCGTGGGCACATCTCCCTCTCACCTTGATTGGGCGGATCAATTTATTTAAGATGAAGCTTTTGCCTGCCTTCCTCTATGTTCTCAGACATGCACCAGTCTGGATCCCAAAAAGAGTATTCCGCACGATAAATTCCATCTTGGTGTCCTTTCTCTGGGGCACCGGTCAGCCGAGATTTAAGTTGACGGTGCTGCAGAGGCCTTGGGGAGAGGGTGGTTTGGCTTGCCTGGACCTACACTCCTATTTCTTGGCGGCTCTCCTGTCCCACGCCCACAACTGGCTGATCTCGGATGAGTCCAATGTGGCAGTGGTCCTGGAAGCAGCGTGTTTGGGATCATATGAGGAGCTATGGAACATACTTTACCGAGGCCCTAGAGCTCCGTTCCCTCTCACCTCTGCAATGAGAGCGGTCATAAGGGCATGGTCAGTAGCTAACTCAATACGCCCCGTACCCTCGGGCCACATTTCCCCGTATTATCCTCTTTGGTTTAACCCAAACTTATCAGAATTTGGATCAATTCCCGACCCTAACGTGTGGGCAAGTAGGGGTATCAAGTATATTGATCAGCTCTGTTTTGAGGGCAAAATACAGACTTTTGACAGGCTGAAACAACAATATACTTTGCCTAACTCACACCTATTTAGATTCTTACAACGTAATCACGCTTTTCAGACGCAGTTTAAAAATGCCCCAGTGGCTTTTTATACCTCGAGGTTGGAGACTCTGCTCAGAGATGAGAATCTTTCTAAGCCCCTATCCACCATATATAAAGCATTACTCCCTAACGTTCATACGGGTCTGGAAAACCTTAAGGCAAAGTGGGAGGTAGATTTCCCTACACTAAACACAGAGGACTGGGAAGACATATGGGAGTATCCATTCTCACAGCTAGTGTCAGCCAGAGATAAATTGGTGCAATTTAAAATAGTACATAAGGTGTATTACACACCTGTACGTCTTCACAGAATTTATCCAACTGTCTCCGCCTCTTGTTGGAGATGCAACTCCCAATCGGCGGATTTCATACACATGTTCTGGAGCTGCCCTCAGATCGAAATCTTTTGGGTGGAAGTGACCAAATTTATTGTGACAGTCACCACCGTTTCTGTACCTCTGTCTGTAGAGATATGTCTGCTGGGATTGGTCAGGCCACTGGCTCCACACCGGGCGATCAGAACACTGCTAGGACTATTATTATACTATACCCGTAAATCTATAGTACTCAAATGGAAGGCCTCGGCCGCACCCTCAATTAATTTCTGGAAGAGTTTAGTGAATACGACTCTACCACTGTATAAGGCTACATACCTGTCACGTGGCTGTGGCACCAAATTTCACAAAATATGGGATATACGGACGGAGTCGCAGGACACCAACACAGACTCGAACGATGATTAGCACCATTCTATTAAGCATTGGGAAGGAAGGGGGGGCATCCCTGATGTATTGATATCCCTGGGGTCCCAGGTAAATACTTAATGGGGAGGGGAGCGAATAGCAGGTGAAGTGTATTAAATTGTATATTTCATCCTAGGAATAATCAAAGGAGGCAGTAGGGTATGGGCAAAATTGGAGGTTACGCTGCATGATCTGCATAGGTGGTAGAGCGTACAGTGGGTTTGTTAGACATACATGCAAGTGAATGTATGTCTGTTGGGGGTTTTGTTTTTTACTTTTGTTGGTTTTGTTTGTTTTGACTAGGGGGTTCTATAGTAGTGACCAGCCTGGGTATGCCCAATAGGCTGTAAGTTTTTTTTTAATTATTTTATTGATTTGCAAGGTAAACATAAAATAGGGATCTTACCCTGACCCATGGAGGCGGGTGTTGGTTCTAAACATCTTCTGTCTAAAGCTTCCAAAGATGTAGAGGTAGATGAGCCTCTAGGTGAAACAGAAAAAAGAGAGGAGGGGTGTGAGGGTGGGGTGAAGTAGACTGGTCCTGAGAAGAGAAGACATGGCAAGTGAAAAACATGGAACAGAAAATGTATAACAAACAAAACAAAAGCAACAAAAAGAAAACCCTGACCCATTTGCAGAAAGAAGGTGCAGTGACCCTATTACTGCAAAGGTGGAGACTTGAATCTGGATGCAGTGAAAAACAAGGAAAAAAAAAAAAAAGCATATGAACATGGTGGAATCAAGAACCCCTACATGGGAGTTTCTGCCCCCCTCCCCTTGCAAAACGGGGGGGGGGGGAACCAATAGCAGGTTAATCAGCTAAATTCTCACAGGTTTGGAAGGACTGTTTTTGAAGTCTTTGAGATCTAGGCTTGTGCAATTAGTTTCGTAACGAATCGAAATTCGGCCGAATTTTGCATCTTTCGGACATTCGGATGCATCCGAATGTCCGAATAAAAAAATAACAAATTACAACGAATACGAAAGAAATATAACGAATGAATTCGACATGATTCGAAATTATTTCAACCGCATTCAAAATTATTTCAACATGATTCGACATTATTTCAACCGCATTCGAAAATATTTTGTGACCCGAGTTAAAGGCCATGTATCTCGGGGTGACTTGGTGCATATAGGATATGTTGTAGTGCTAGTACTATTGTGTTTGCATACCAAATTTGGGGTTTCTAGCTATAAGTGACCCCGAGATATGTGGCCCTAAAATCGGGTCGCAAAATGTTATTAGTTATTAGAGCAGAGAATGACATTTTGCGACCCGATTTTGGGGCCACATATCTCGGGGTCACTTATAGCTAGAAACTCCAAATTTGGTATGTAAACACAATAGTACTAGCACTACAACATATCCAAATTTGGAGTTTATAGCACTGGGAGACCCCGAGATACATGGCCCTAAATTCGGGTCACAAAATATTTTCGAATGTGGTTGAAATAATGTCGAATCATGTTGAAATCATTTCGAATGAGGTTGAAATAATGTCGAATCATGTTGAAATCATTTCGAATCCGGTAGAAATATTTTCTAATTTGGTTGAAATATTTTCGAATGTGGTAGAAAACTAAACGAAATCCGAAAACGAATTTAAGGAAGTTAACGAATATAACTAAACGAAATTAATGAATTAACGAATTAAAACGAAACAAAACAAATTTTTTCCTTTTGCACATGTCTATTGAGATCCTGGAAAGAAAGATATTACTGTCCCTCTTTGAAGTGTGATGACTTTAATCAGGATTACTCTGGGGGTAAATAAAAAAATAAATAAAAAAGGGGGACGTTTAAACCGGACAAGTCCTCGGATGCATAGAATCTGGGTAGAAGAAAGTACTAGTTGGGACTGGTTGGTATGCAGAACAAGTAACATCCGATCAGAGCTATTGTAGTGGTTAACATGCTCATTTGTCATAGAAGTAATAGGTAAAGTGGACAAAAACAGGTTTGACTCACGCTGGAAAAAGGACTGGATGACCAAATTTTCCAGCACATGGGGTGCAAAATCCTAGGAGATGGTGAAGGGTTCAGTGAGATCCACATTGGGGGGGGGGGGAACCATCTTTGGATCTCTTCTCTTGCTGTTTTGGCCACATAGGCTTGATAGGGCTTGTGGGTGGAGGCCTCTTTGTTGAGATAGAGCTTCTGGGGTCCGATGAGGTTGCTGGAGTCTGGGAGATGAAGCCCAGTTGCAGACGCTCTCCATCCGCAAAGGTTGGGAAACCGTAGGTTATGTGAGCAAAGTTTTAAGCAGAAAGGGAAAGACCATCTATAGGCGATAGATTTTTGTGACAGTACCTGGAGGAGAAGAGGTTTCAAAGATTTTTTTTATTGTGTAGGGTGAAAAGTCCGCAAATATTTGAATGGGATGAATTTTTATAGTAAGGTTTTCCATTTCCTGGGCTCACCGCATAACTTCTTCCTCAACCTTGTAAAAATGTGGTTTTACCACGATGTCTCTGGGTAAGCCATCTTGATGTGGGGCTTGAAGAGCCCTATGGGCATGATCCATTTACAGGTGATGATCGGGGATGTTTGGGATTACATTTTTAATGAACATGCGGACAATCTTGTCAAGGATTCAGGGAGACTTCTGAGTTTAAAATTATACCTGCGGATCTATTTTCTACATCATCTAATTTTGAAAATGCAATGTCCAGTTGTTCATGCAGTTCCTGAATCCTGTCAGTATTCTGATTAGCTTTGGTGATTTTTTGGACAGTTTTAGCTTTGTTCGCTTCTATTCTGGCCCCTAAGTGATGCAGATCTGCTTGGATAGTGGATGTGATCTGTGTTGCGGTTTGGACTAAGCCTCTGGAAAGCATTTTGGAAAATGTCTTCATTAATGAGGATAAGTCAGTAGGAGCATTAGGGAGTGATCTGTTGCAGGCCCCGAGGTGCTCTGGTGTGCTTGTCAGGTCCTCCATTGGGGTGAGGAGAAGACCATCCAGGGTTCTGTCTTACAACAACTCAGTGGAGGCCGAGGACAATAGTGTGTACTCACTGTGGGATGATATGGCCCCTTTGTGCGGGCATGTAGGCCATCTTGATCTGCTATGGATTGCTCTTGTTCAGACTCTGTGCATCCCCGGTGGGTGCCATCTTTGGAAGGCCACAGCTGTAGGCCCGGGATAGCGTTGCCGGATCAAGTCCTGCCTTGCTATGCCCCCTGCCATTTGGAGGGGGGGGGTCCTCGGAATCTCTGTAGTCAGTGTACAGTGGGAAATACAAGTCGTTTGGCTGTGGCGGAGAGAGCTAGCTAGATCGGAGCTTTCAGAACATGCTACGCATGCACCTCCAATATCCCTGTTTTTCATTGCATTGTTTGGAAGGGTGTAGCAGTGTGCAGAGGGTCCATCCAGAATTTGTACAAAAACATTCAGTTGACTCCTGCATGCATGATGCTGGGTCTATGGCAGAAGTAGCTGTGGACAAGGAGGCAGAATAGGCTGCTCTGGCAGCTGCAGTAGACTGCTAACTAGTGTCAGCTTTGGTGATTGAGGATAAGGAGGATGGTTTAGTTAGCCAGTCCACCCCCTCCCCTGCATGCTGTGGCTGGATAGCATGGGAAACATTACAAAAAGAGACAAATGTGCCCTGCCCGAGGACCAATGGCGGCTGGTGCTCAAAATTTGGGGGGGGGGGGGTGAAAACAAACTGAAAAATTCTGAAAGAAAACCTTATCAATTACAGCCTCACTGTACCATCAATCGCAGCCCCTGTGCCATCAATTGCCACCACTGTACCATCAATCGCAGCCCCTGTGCCATCATTTGCCACCACTGTACCATTAAACACCGCCACAGTGCCCATCAAATGCAGCCACTGTGCCCCATCAAATGCAGCCTCACTGTGCCCCATCAAATGCAGCCTCACTGTGCCCCATCAAATGCAGCCTCACTGTGCCCCATCAAATGCAGCCTCACTGTGCCCCATCAAATGCAGCCTCACTGTTAGAGATGGCCTTTCGGTTCACCCGACGGTTGGTTCGCAGTGAACTTTGCTCATTCACGATTCGCCAAACAGGCAGACTTCTGGCGCTGTTCGCGGTGGCCATATTCGTTTGTATTGTGAAGAACTTTGACCCATGACACATCCATCATGGGGTACAGGACAGCCAATTGAGACATTTCAGCACATGGACATACTCCCTCCCTTATAAATAGACCTGATCTGGCAGCCATTTTACATTCTGTCTTTTGTCAGTGTAGGGAAAGGACGCTGTGTGGAGCAGGGACAGTCAGTCTAATCACTAGCTAGCTATTACTATTAGGTCCACAAAAGTCCTTTTAAGGACTGGTATAGGTGTACAGTATATAGGGTTGTAATACACTTATAATATACTTCCTTTTGAATATAGAAAGTATATATTATGGTGCACTGCTGTGCTGCTGAGTGCTGACCGATTCTGCACCTGTCTTATCAGTGTAGGGACTGAGGGACAGTTTGGTGTTTGGAGCAGGGACAGTCTGCAATTCACTAGCTACTAGGTCCACAAAGATCATTTTAAGGACTGGTATAGGTGTACAGTATATCTCTAATTATAGCGGTGGGGAAGATGACGTCAATGATGACGTGTCTAGTGATGTCACGTGGGTGCCCACAAGAGAGGAAGAGGAGGGGAGTTCAGAGGGAGATATGGACCAGCAGATAGGGAGGAGAAGCAGGCGGAACTTACATTGCACACTGGGACAAACCAGACTGCTAATGTATCAGGAGCGAGGCATCAACCATGTATGATCACATCTGACGCTCCCAGGACGCTGACACATGGCTCCTCAGTGTGGGCTTTTTTTTTTAAACGTGTCCTCTGCTGACAATAGTGTTGCCATCTGCAGCCTTTGCAGTCAACGCATAAGTCGCGGTAAGCACAACACTCACCTAGGGATGACCACCTTAAGAAGGCATATGAGCTGCCATCACCAAGCCCAGTGGGAGCAACGGAACCCACAAAGCCACACTCCAGGCTCTCACCGTCCAGCCTCGTCTTCTACTTCTCCTTCTCCTCACAATTGTCCTCCACTCCACCTTCCATCATGCCGTCCTCACGTTTTTCTGGAAAAGGGCAGGCTTCCGTGGGCCAAATGTTCGAGCATAAAAAAAATCATGACGTCAGATAACCCTCTTGCCCAACGGTTGGCGGCTGGCTTGTCAGAACTGATAGCCCGCCAACTACTGCCATATAAACTGGTAGACTCGGAGGCCTTTCGAAAATTTGTGGCCATTGGAACACCACAATGGAAGGTCCCAGGAAGGAAGTATTTCTCACGGAAGGGCATCCTAGAGCTATATGGCTATGTTCAGCGTTAAGTGAATGTATCTCTGGCACACAGTGTCGGTGCCAAGATACATCTGACCACAGACACGTGGTCTAGCAAATACGGGCAGGGAAGGTATGTAACTTTTACTGCCCACTGGGTGAACCTTCTGACGGCCGTCAAGCATGTAACCCGTGGCACCCATGTAGATTTGGTTTTACCGCCACTGCTTCTTCTCCTCCTCCTACTCCATCCTCCCACTCCTCCTCGTCTGACTCCTCCTTTTCCGCTGCTAGCGACTCTTCCGCTGCGCCGCCCAAGATCCCCAGGACCTATTCAACATGCCAGGTGAGAGGTTGCCATGCTGTGCTGCGTCTGTTGTGCCTGGAAGCCAAGAGCCACACTGGCCCTGCACTCCTTTCAGCTTTGCGTTCACAAGCAGATCAGTTGCTAACACTGCTCAATTTGACAGTTGGTAAAGTGGTGTGTGACAACGGTGCCAATCTGTTTAGCACATTGAAACAGGGCAAAATTACACACGTGCCATGCATGGCACACGTCTTAAATTTGGTCGTGCAGTGATTCATTGTCAAATACCCTGGGGTCCAGAACATCTTACGGCAGGCAAGGAAAATCTCGGCCCATTTCAGAAGATCTTACACGGCCATGGCTCGCCTTGCTGACATTCAGCGGTGACACAGCGGCGATAACCCAACACGATGGAACTCAACCTTCTATATGCTTGATAGGCTGCTCCAGCAGAAACGTGCAGTTAATGACTACCTGTATGAACTCTGCGGCAGCACAGGTTATGGGGAGCCTGTTTTTTTTTCACCGCGCCTGTGGCTGCTCATGTGCAACGCATGCAGACTTCTGCAGCCATTCGATGACCAAACTGCTCAGTCGCAGCCATGGCGCCATCAGTGGCATCGTACCTTATTCCTTCTTTATGGAGCGTGCATTGTGTTGTATCATTGATCATGCCATGGAGGAGCAGGAAGATGAGGAAGTCGCAATGCTGGATGAATTCCCAGGGGGGGGGTCTACTCTATCTGAGACAAGTCAACAACAGGAGTCTGAAGAGGAGTCAGAGGAGGATTGTGCCGGGGCGGATGAGGAGGAGCAAGAAGAGCATGCTTTAAACCTTTCTGGGATACCTGTTGTTGTCCGTGGATGGGGAGAGGAGAACGAGGAGGACGACATTATCCTGAATGATGACCAGGAGCCAGGCCACCACACCGCTTCCAGTTTAGTGCAAATGGGGGCCTTCATGCTCCAGTGTTTTAACAGGGACCACTGTATAAAAAGCATAAAGGTCAAGGACCAGTATTGGGTGGCAACGTACTTAGACCCCTGGTACAAACACAAAATGGCAGAAATGTTACCACCGTCACAGTGGGCTGTCAGAATGGAGCACTTACAGGCCTTTCTTAGAGAAATGCTGAATTATGCTTTTGCGTGCACTGGCAGAGGAATTCCCACTCCCAGAGAAAGAGTTGCGGGTACCAATCCAACAGCGCCTGCAAGAAGAGGGCGGTTTGAAGATGTGTTGGTGACTTCTGATATGAGATCATTCTTTCAGCCAACCCATCGACAGGTCTTATCCGGGTCCAGCATCAGGGAACGCCTAGACCAGTGATGGCGAACCTTGGCACCCCAGATGTTTTGGAACTACATTTCCCATGATGCTCAGCTACACTGCAGAGTGCAGGAGCATCATGGGAAATGTAGTTCCAAAACATCTGGAGTGCCAAGGTTCGCCATCACTGGCCTAGACTGACAGATGTCCAACTACATCGGGTTAACAGCCAATGTGGGTGCTCTGAGAAGTGATGAACCCCTGGACTACTGGGTGGGCAGGCTTGACCTCTGGCCAGAGCTTGCCCAATTTGCAATGGAACTGTTGGCTTGCCCCTCATTCAGTGTCCTGTCCGAAAGGACGTTCAGCGCAGCAGTGGGGATCGTGACCGATAAGCGCACTCGCCTAGCTCACGACATTGTTGACTACCTCACATTTATAACAATTAATGAGGCATGGATCTAGGAGGAATGCAACACATGTGAGCAGTAGACCATGTATACATGCTTAACCCTATAAACAATTTATATAATCTAGCACACAGACCTTTTTTCTACCTTTGGCTCACTTCCTTGTACAAAAAAAGCACACTGTACCCCCCCTGTTTGAAGAGGTTGAGCGGTGTCATCAGTGCTCTCTATCTCGGTGCTGGTGTCAGTGCTCTCTATCTCGCTGCTGGTGTCAGTGCTCTCTATCACGGTGCTGGTGTGGTGTCAGTGCTCTCTCGCTATCTCGGTACTGGTGTGGTCTCAGTGCTCTCTATCACGTTGCTGGTGTCAGTGCTCAGTCTCTATCGCGGTGTTGGTGTCAGTGCTCAGTCTCTATCGCGGTGCTGGTGTCAGACAGTGAGGGAGATAGTAGCGGAGAAGCCAATGAGCAGGCAGTGCCAGCACCATGGCTGAGGATCAGCACTGGACTGGCACCTCCGGACCATCGCAGTGGAGCCCTGCATAGGTGGGGGTAAGGACCGGGCAGAGGCAGGGGCTCAAGCACAGGTTGACAGACTGACACAGGACTGCGCTGCCCTGACTGGGCACTGATCATCTCCTGCACCCCCTTCATAGCCTGCCCTGACCTTGCCTCTCCTCCATGGCCCTCATGCACTCCTGAATTGTCAAAATTTCACAGGAAAAAAATAAATAAATGAATAATGCTTGTCGTTGTCGATCCCAGATTCACTTACTTTTGTTATGTTAGTGTCCATGTTGTGGGACTATGTGTGCACAGCTAGTAAGTATTTTGTGGCTGAAAATATGACCTGGAGGTTTTTAAGGTTCACCTGCCATTAAAGTCAATGGGGCCCACCTCAAAACTTGCGGTTCACAAACATTTGGCCGCGTTTGTCCGCAAAACGCCCGTCGGAAGTTCGTCCATCACTACTCACTGTGCCCCATAAAATGCAGCCTCACTGTGCCCCATCAAAGTGTGGGATTGGACTATAAACACTGAGCCATGATTGGGCATGTCATCATGACTTTATCCAATCAGGGCCTTGACAGTGCTCTGTGCCTTGATTGGGCAAAGCCTTGCACCTGACCAGCTGTCAGGTGCATTACATTGTCTTATTAGGGCCCAAGAATGAGAAGTTATCATTTCCTGGTGCTGGACAATGTGTTGCTGAGGCTTCATTCAGCCAGAGGAAGAGCGGTGGAGAAGGTGGCTGGTTGACCGATGCCTTTAAACTATTTTTTCAGGAATAGCTAAGGGCAAGAGCAGACTTTGGGACCTTTCCAACAGAGCATCCACTGGGTTACTGGGTCTTGATAATGGACCACTGGCCAGAACTTGCTCAATATATGCAATGAAGCTACTGGCCTGTCCTGCAACCAGCATGCTTTCTGAATACACATTCAGTGCTGCTGGAGGGTTTGTAATGAATCAAAGAGTGTGCCTTTCCACAGACTCCGTTGATAGGCTTACATTCATAAAAATGAATCAGTCTTAGATCAGCAGCTATCAAGCACCTGATGCTGATGTAACCGATTGAAATTTCTATGAATCTGGGATCTCTTAGCCCCTGTACACACGGTCGGACATTCTGCCAACCAAATCCGTTGGATTTTGTCCGACGGATTGTGTCCGAAACTGTTGCGTACACACGGTCGGACCAAGTTGTCGGAAAATACGATCGTTCAGAAGGTGATGACGTTATTTCGTTACGACGGGACTACGTTCAGACTAGTAGCCAATAGCTTTGGTGTAGGAATTTGATCTGAGCATGCGTGGCACTATGTCCGATCAGAATATGTCCGATCGGACAAGTTTGTCGGAAAATATTTCCAACAAGTTGGAAAATTGGGTCCGACGGAATCAGTCCGATGCATACCACACACAGTCGGATTATCCGACAACACAGTCCGATAGGACACATTCCGACGGATTCTCCAACCGTGTTTACAAGGGCTTAAAGACTGCCTATGCTGACTATCCCATTCCTCCTCAATGTTGATGATGCTAGCGTCCAACAATATTTTTGATTGAGGGCACCACCACCACCCAAGGCTCAATTTTTCTACCCCGTTTAACAGGGGCATGTGATTACAATTTCTGATATATTTCACAGCAGGGCCCATTCTTGCGCCCACCAAGATTAACCGAGGTCTTACAGTGTTCTGGAACCACCAAAACCAAAGGCCAAATTTTTCTGTCCCTGTTTAACAGGGCCATGTAATTACAATTTTTGATATATTATTTCACAGCAGGGCTTGCTTCTACACCCAACTAAAGTTTGTTTACAAGTGAAATGCTCTGTCATTTGACAGAGCGATCATGTGGTAAACAGCCGCAATGAATGGCCGTTTACCGTGATCCGTGATCACAGATGTTCTCAGGTACATGCGCCAGGGGGTGCGGAATTCTGGGAAGACGTCACTGTACACCCTCCCGGAGTTAAGCAACCGCCCTGTAGCCGTCATTCAGCTATGGGATGGTTGCTAAGTGTTTAACTGACTAAGTGGTTTTCTGCCCACAACAATAAAAGACTTGGTGTCCCCTTGTCAGGCAATGCAGGTTACTACTATCTTGTTGTCAACCTTACTCAGGCCCCCTCAAAGATCCTGAAAGGCTTGCAATGCTAGAAAAAGGCTTCCCTCCCCTCAAGATACTTGGGGAGTCTGTGCTTTACCGCTCTCCAATGGTTTTGCACTTATCTCTTCAGATCTTGGACTCCCCAGCCCCAGAGACTGACATATGGCTTCAGAATCATCCTATCTCCTGGGATGAGAGGCATGCATCCAAAAAAGCACAGTGGCAATGTACAAAATTCCAGTTCTTGTTGAATTTGTATAGGCACAAATATTTTTTGGCCAGACTTGTTTCCCTCCTGTCATTCGCTTAATTGCTTTATTCAGTGTTTGGCAAAGCAATAACCCCCCCATTAGAGAAAAATGTTAAAGGCTTGTGTAGACGTTCCACCTGCCCTCCAGTGGTGTAACCACAATGCTCTCATAGCAGCGACTGCACTTGTACTAGGTCTATCAAAAGTCAGTTGCCAGGTTCCAATCTTTCCATAAACTGTGCCAAATCTTCCAGTATTGAATGCAATGCCATTTATAAGTATATATATATATATATATATATATATATATATATATATATATATATATATATAAACAAAGTTAACGTATTGGCAGGCAAAATCTGTCTGTATAGATTCTGTGCATGCCTGATGGCCAGATCACCACAATTTCTGTGTTCCAGATGTGTTTCTGATGCATTCTCAATGCGTTCCATACAGAAGCAATGCAACATTCTACTTTTGTTGACTGTACTAGAATGCAATGTACCGGTGTGAACTATCTAATTTGGAATCAAAGTAAAACACTGTCCATGCGTTCCTGATGCAGAATAAAGATGCACTGGACTGCTCTTGGTATGTACAAGTCCATTTTCTCATCCATAGGATCTCTGAAGGCAACCAAGTTATAAAAAGGAAAAGACACTTGCTGCACCAGACACTAGAGGGCAGCATCCACTCCTGGAAGTGCAATGCATAAACATACAGCAGCCCTCCTATATGGATAAAGTTTAGAGAATCTGTTACTGTAAATTGGTCTTCTGACAAGGTATTTGTCATCCTTCATCAACGAGCGCTTTACGCTCTGCCAATATGGGAAAATGTCATCTTTCATCAATGAGCACCTCACACTCTATAATTATGGGTGTTGCTTGTGGTGTGGATATTTGTAGCATTCTTTCTGCAATAGCTGCCTTAATAGGGCTTAGAATTTTTCACAACCACATCCTTGTGAGACAACATGTGCAACTTCATTTCTCTGCCATTGCAGACTGCATGCAGACCCCAAATGCATCATGAGCTAGGTGAGGCATTCTCTATCATGCTGACATTAACGCATTTGTGGATCCTGTCCCTTCACAGGGTAAGTGGAAACAATTCCTCTAGAGAGCATAGACCACATGCTTAAGTGGGTGTGAACCTAATTCATGAAATTTGAGCTGGGCACATATATCTTCAGTGTTCTGTTATCTCTCCTCAAAGAGATAAGTCCTGTAGCTCTCTCCATTCCTCTGTTATCAGCCTGATAACTCCTGACAATTTCTTGGACACATCAGAAAAAAGCAGCCTTGCATTTCTGTCAGGGGAGGCTTCTATACATAGATTAGCAGGGAGCTGGCCCTGTTACAAAACATGGTGTGTGTGTGTGTGTGTGTGTGTGTGTGTGTGTGTGTGTGTGTGTGTGTTTTCCCTCCAATCAGCAATCTATACTATCTTGGCTGTATGCCCATCACACTCTGTGTTAAACAGGAAGAGAAAATTTCCTAACACAATCTGAACTTTCTAAACAGTATATAAATGTGAATACAGCAGATTTACATGTAAAACCTATGTAGGGATTTGGTTCATCTCGGTGTATCATCTGAGGTTGTTCACTTCACTGGGTGTATGGAGGGTTTACATCCACTTTAATGAATGTGACAATCTGTTAGGTGTCATTGTCCTGGTCAGGGTAAATTGATTGTTGGCAGGTTTTATGTTTTCTTGAAGCGATTTGCATTCAGGGGTTCTGCTCCTAAAATAATGCAAAACCCCCTAATTTGCATAATCTCCCTGGGCGCTCTTTTAAGAACCATGTCCCACGTCGCCCCCTCCTACCTTTGCTAATCTTCTGGGCAACTAAACCTCTCACCAAAAAACATGGTACCCTGTCTCTTTAAGGGTCATCTGCCTTCATCCATTCACTTTAGAAGCATCAGGCGAGCTTCAGGCAGCACAAGGGCAGACATCAGACACAGTTAAGCTGGACACACACTATACAATCTTCTCTTGTTCTCTTTCCTCAGATTCACCAAAACCACATAACAAGAGGCCAAACCTAAGAGTCTAGATTTGTATGCAATCAGGCAGGCTCTTGCACTACATGGCTCTGCTAAATCTATAGGAAACCAGACAACAAAATTGCATAGTGTGTATGGGGTCTTAAGGCCCATACACACGATTGGACTTTTTGAGAACAAACATGTAAATTAGCTGTTTTGGAGCAACATCCGACCGTGTGTACGCTGCATCGGACAAACTTTTTCATTTTTCATCTGACTTTTGTTGGCTGTGCGAACGGACAAAATTTTTGACAACATA
This sequence comes from Lithobates pipiens, assembly GCF_037356315.1. Classification (NCBI taxonomy): domain Eukaryota; kingdom Metazoa; phylum Chordata; class Amphibia; order Anura; family Ranidae; genus Lithobates; species Lithobates pipiens. The sequence goes on along the minus strand of NW_027507718.1, from coordinate 210,120,331 downwards.
AGTCCAATGGAGCAAAGTCCGATCGTGTGTACACAAAACCATCGGACTTTTGTACAAAGTACAAACACGCATTCTCAGAACCAATGCAAGAGATCAGACAACAATACAGAAGTTGACCAAAGGTGGCGCTGAAGTAATTGAACGTCCTATTTTGAAGTGTCATCAGTACGTTGAAACATCATTACGTTCGTGTTTGTTGCCTAAAAAGTCTGACCGTGTGTATGCAATACAAACTTACGGCCAACGCCCTTTGTACAAATGTCCATGGGAAAGTTTGTACAAAGTCCGATCGTGTGTATGGGGCTTTAGAGTCTGAGACCAAAAACAGTCAGACTGTCAAGCCCACAGGAGTACACAGCACAGCAAGCCAACCAGGACAGCACATCCAGAGACAGACAGGAGAGTCAGAATCTGAGGGAAGTCCTTTACCTGGAAGGACTGCAGAGAGGGGGAGGGAGAGAAGCCCCCACAACTGCAGACCCCCAAGATCATTACACCATTGCATGGCATCTGGCAGTCCCATCCAGTGCTGCCCATGTCCCTGCATCCTGTGACACCATTCACAGCCACTCTCAGACTGACAATAAAGCCAGGACAGCGGTGCAGTGTGCTGCATATAAAAGACAGGAAAAATTAAAAACCAAAGGGAGAGACAATGATAACATTGCAGAGCTCTTATAATGCCACACTTGTACAATATCAATGCTGTTTAAGCATCACTTTGTCCATAGCCTTGGCACAAAAAGGCAACCAGTTAAAAAAAAAAAAAGGATTTACCTTCAGCATTCTGGGTCTTCGACTCCATGAGAGGGTGAACATGGAGGGGTAAGTTCAGCAGGGGGATGCAGCAAACAACTTACTTACCAACTGCAATCAACAGGTGGCCTAGAGCAGACCAAAAAAGAACTATCTTAGTTGGGGAGGAGCTGCCTTTTATTTAGCTATACAGGTGGTAATGTGGGGCTCCAGAGGAGATGTTAACTCATTGTGTGCTGATGTGAGGATGGGCCAGGAAAATAATTTGCAATCCCTAGTGGCTTGATGTGGTAGTTGTTGCCCATGTTGTCTCCTATCTTCTTATGATGCGGTGGCATGAGCTGGTGCAAGGTGAGGGTATTAAACACAGAGCCTACTGAGGGTAGTCAAAGTACACACCAAAGTCACAAAAGATCAGGTGGCAAGCCAGGTCAAAAGCAGAATCGCTAGATGCAGGTCAGGCCACAGGTCACATAAACTGACATTTTAGCAATGATTTAAATATGGCTCTGGACACCAAAGCTAGTGCTGAATGTGCACAATTAATTTATGTTAACACACGGCTTTTTGTCATAAATGTGTGCATTAGCATGAGTGCAACATGCATGGATGTGCACACAATCATAACCCTATGCAGTAGGCCACAATCTGTATTTTGTGGAAGTGAAAATCTCCAGGCACAGCTGTGCACTCTACCATTCTGACAGGTACCATGCCTGGTTATATAGTATAAGTGATACTAGGATTCTTCTGGGACACATCCATCAATTAAATTGAAAACAGGGTTACATTTGGTTAACTCTGGCTGTCAAAGCACTTTATGCATCTATACCTATAATTGTGTATTTGCTTGCAATTCTTACAGCAAGGAATTGCAGTCATTTTTGCGCCTGTCAATGGGGTTTCTCCTTGTCATAATTATTTCATGTTTGATGAAGATTACTACTTGCAGAGATGCAGAATTCCTATGGAGGGTGAACTTTTCCCCTCATGCATCAACCTCTTCATGGGATATGGGGGAATGCACATCTTTCTGGGTGGGAACCCATTTTCTTTTAACATATTTTTGGTATAGCCAAAATATCGATGACCTGCTTTTGATTTGGACTGGCTCACCTGACAGAATCACATATTTTATAGATTATCATAACACCAGGAACTGCACTCTAAACTTTACTGATAATTGGGATCAGTCTATTTTTAATTTCTTATATTTGAAATTGGATGGGGGTAATGGGGACAAGTTCCACAGACAGTAATAACTTCAATAAAATCACAGTACAGAATTCAATTCTTAGGGCTTTAAGCTGTCACCCAGAGCACAAGTTCAGGGCTATTGGTGGGCTAAACAAAATTGTTTGAAGATTTGGTTGCCTTATGCTGACCATAGATGTAGGGATTTTCTTTCCTGTAACCACGGGTTGATTGTGTTGATGGGGGAATCCCTCCCATGAAACCATTGTGTTCTCCTAGCTGGGGTGGGGGAAGCCATCCCTGCTGGGAGAACACAGTGATTACTGCTAGCAGCTATAATAAAAATAAAAAACAGCACCACAAATATGAGACATTACCACAACAAACAGGAAACAAAATAAAGTTGTGTTGTGCTACAGTGATTGATATTACAAATACTGAAAAATAATTATAAATAAATAAACAGTCCAGAAAAATCAACCTCTCAAATGGACCACAATGGTCAAAAGGCAAACTATATGATTGAACGGTGGATAAGGTTATCCAATCCTTTCACCAAGTGAACACACCACCACCACAATAGGTTGGACTCTTACCAAAGAGCCTGGTAAGAAGAGAAGAGTCAAACAGGCTTGATGAATATTTCCCAGTAGAGGTCATCAGCAGGAGATGTACACAGGAACGTCACATCAGGAACAGTTTCAGAGCATCCAGGGGACTCCACCCAAATGACGATCGTGTAGTCAGGTCCAAATAAAACATAAAATGTGGGATATTGTAAAACCTCTTAAGGGTTGCATACCAGAACATATCCATGAAGCCTGTTTGACCCTTCATAATAAAAGGTCCAGAGTCTCTGGGAAGAGTCCAACCTATTGTGGTGGTGGCGTGTTTATTTATAATTGTTTTTCAGTATTTTTAATAGCAATCACTGTAGAGCAACAGACCTTTGTTTAGTACCTTCCTAAGATGTTGACATTTGAAACCCTTTTGTAGAGATTCATCTCCAATTCAATGTGGCCTCTCTTACACTTATTCCATTTTTGTCACATTTACATTTTTAATGAAATAGGAACGGGAGCTGAGCCACCAATTTACAGATGAACAATGTGAACCTATAGGTTATTATTCACACAAATTCTCAATTTCTGTATGATTTCAGAAGTCTGGTTGTAAACTATTTTTAAGAAGGTAAACACAGCTTCATCAGATGTATGTAGAAGCTAATCCTAAATGTTGGAGATTTGATGAAACAGAAAGTACATTTGTGCATATATTTTGGCCTCTGATCTGTGAATCCACGCCTTCTGATTGGAAATGTAAACTAATTTATGAATTCCCTGGTTTATACTTAGGGGATAACCATGCAGCCTGTCTCTTACTCTTAAGCTCCCTCCCTAAGAAAAAATACCAACGTTCATTAGCAATTCACTAAGCGAGGGCCTGTATTCCAGCAAATTGTAAAGATTCTTCCCCTCCTAGAACAGTGGATCACAATAGTAAATGAAGCAACAAAATGGAGCACTTGACCATGTTTTTACGATATTAAAGAGAATGATTTTGCAACACATGGAGCCAATTCCAACTCTCATACACAAATATATAGAAATCTTTGTGATGGTGCATTATGATTAAATATAATTTGGTTTGCCTGATCAGGTGAGATTAAATAAAAAACAGTGCAAGTCAATTTACAGTCCACAAGTGTTTCTGGAAAGATCTTCCACAGCACATACAGTGTATGAAAACTTCTGTGCACCATTCAGTGAATAGCCTTGTGCCCACAACTCCACCTCAACAAATGCTCATAATATATGCTCCTCTGAACAAAGACTTCTGAAATACAGGCGGTCACAATAGATCTAATGAAGAACATAGGATTGGACCTATTTTACAGAACTCAAATCACTCATCAGATTTCCATTTGTTCCCAGGTATCACATTAACCTCCCTGGCATTATGATTATTTCAGATTTTTGATGCTCAAAGCAATACAGTGTTTTGCATGGAAATTTGGTGTTTTATATTATAGGCCTGTAATTCTTAGGAATAACACACTTCAATCTGTCTAAACAAGAGTCTAGTAGACATCCCGGGTATGACGTTTGAAACACAAAATCATAAATTATTATATAATAAATAACTATAAATAAATATAACAAATAATAATATAATAATAATAATACAAATTATTCAATAATATATTTATAGATTTTGATTCTGGCTATCAGAAAACACCCAAATTATAATAGGCACCTCATCCCAATTACAAAATTAGAAATAGAAAGAGCGTGAGGATGGGATTTTTACGGTGCTTATATATAATTTATACAAAAAAGGAGGATTTTTTGTGTAAAGAGTTTTATTTAATAAAAACAGTATGATTTATTAATACAATTAAAATAGCACATATGGTGCATTATTAACAGTTTACATATTATTTAGGGGGTCCTGGATACATAAAGTTGAGCTACTTGCAACAATTCATCCCGACGTGTTTCGCAATAACTTCCTCAGGGGATGTACAAGCTGATAGTTACAATGATATCAAGAAATTTTGTATTTTTTTATATAAATAACAGTAAATAATATTAATTAATATCACACAATCCATTGCATAGTACATAATATATCATTAATCTTTTCCATCCAAAAGTTCCAGAAAACGCTTACCCCTTGCCAGATCAACCCTCAATTGCAGGAAGCATCCGCCTCAGTGTGTTAAAGGTGTGTGTCACCCTACACCCTGTGTGGGCCACTCAGCAAAGGGGGGCACAGACGGAGGTGAATCTGGACAGTAATTTAAGTATATTTTATTAATATGGAGTTATAGGAGAGAGGATTATTAAAGATATATTAATTTATAGATATGATCCTAATAAAATAAATATCATATAAGAATGAAATAAATAAATTATAATATCCTCAGTAATGAGGAAAGGGCAGCAAAAAATGCCTCTGCATTTTAATTATTATTTTTTATATGAGTATTAGGAGCAGTTACAGGGTTCCAATTCATATAGTGGGATGGCTAATATACAATGGACAACATAGTTGTAAGTATCAACTAGACATATATATAAGTTGTTTTCAAAGTATCAACTACTTACTTAAATAATACAAATAACTTTGTATCCAATTAAATTGGGACAGCTGATGTTAACAAGAAGCCCAAAGTTTTATCAACCACACTATGAGTGCAATACTCAAGGGATCAGTATTTCCACCTATGTGTTCAAAGACACATTCAGCATATGCCTGGGAAAAATATATAAATATAACCAAGTATAAATAAGGGTTACAAATGTGACAATATATTCCATAGGGGCAGTATAGAGATTTAAGGAACTTACCACGTCTCGCTCCACCATCAGCCACACACACGGTCCCTCCGTGTCTAAGGTCGGTAAGGTAGAGCCAGACTCTTTTTTTCCAAAAAGTTTTTTATTGAGAAAAATGAAAAAAGAACTTACAGAATTCTTGAAAAGTAGGAATGAACACACACAAAAAGCTGATACAAAGCCCAAAACATTTTCATCTTATTACAATACTTATGGTACGAAGACATACAGTAACAAATGAGAATGGGAGACAGGAGTCGTGACCTTCCCTGCTGTTCAGAGTAGGATGCCTGGTATTTAGGCAGAGAGTGCGAAGGGGGTATGAGACATTAGAGCGGGAGGGGCATAATGATAGGAAGGTGTGTTGTGACTGGGTCTTGGGGGCTTAATCCAGGGGGCTTAAAAGAATTGTGACTATATGGGACCCCACGAGTGGGAAGAAGGTCTGGTGTTTTTCCAATCATGTAATGTACATTTTCTCCTCATTCTTGGGCCTTGTAAATAGGAAAAGTTGAACTAGGTATGTGTCCTGCATATGAAGGGTGCCGATTAAGGAAAGTGCCTAGATAGGGGTGACAGGGGAGTGTATTGGGGACCAGGTACTAAATGGGCGGGGGGGGGATAAAGGGACGAAGACGGGGTCAAGGGAGGATGTTGGGGGGACGTCTCTGGCTTCCCCTAATCCTCTAGGGTCCAATAGTGGACCGGAGTGCCAGGGGTAGGGATGATCTTCTGTATGGCAAGTCCTACAAGTTATAAGGGGGGAGGGCAGGGAGGGAGGTTAAGAGCCAGACTCTTATACCCCCATCCATCGAGCCAGCGTCTGACGTCACCGGCTCGATGCGGACACAGTGGGTGACACTGCGCATTTAGTACATAGTTATCATCATTGCTGCTGACATCAATTTTTGGGAAAATGATCAGCAGTGCTTGAAAAAAAATAATGGGCATGTTAGAAACACAGTGTGATTACTAAAACTGGAGAATGCAAAATCTGGTGCACCTATGCATGGTTTCCAATCAGTTTTTAACTTCAGCTTGTTCAATTAACGACTTGGCCACTGGGCACTTAAACCCCCTTCCTAACCAGACCAATTTTCAGCTTTCAGCTCTCACATTTTGAATGACAATTACTTAGTCATGCAACACTGTACCCATATGACTTTTCTGTCCTTTTTTCACACAAATAGAGCTTTCTTTTGGTGATATGTGATCACCTTTGGGTTTTAAATGAAAAAAGACCGACAATTTTGTAAGAAAAAAGCATTTTACTTAGTTTCTGTTTTAAAATTTAGCAAATTAGTAATTTTTCTTCATAAATTTTGGCCAAAATTTTTACTACTTATTTGATAAAAAATAACCCAAATTTGTGTAAATTATTTAGTCTTTGTGAAGTTTTAGAGTGTACAAGCTATGGTGTATTGATCACGTCATATTGAACGGTGTGATCACATGGTAAAGGGCCATCGTCATTGGCCCTTTACCCCGATCCATGACATGCCAGGTCTGGGAGATGGTCATAGAGATTCCCATGTGCACCCCCCAGGGGGCATGAGGGAGTACGATTCTGGGAGGATGTCATATGACGGCCTCCTGGAGTTATCCATCCTCGCTGTAGCCATCATTTGGCTATGGCCCTGTCGGAAAGTGGTTAAGCTTTGACAAAAATAAATAAATCTGGAAGTTGATTCGTTTCTATGCAGAGCTGTATCAGATTTTTCACTCTCCAGTTTTAGTAAATCAACCCCAGTGACTGTTGGTTTTCCCAATGAAGAATGAAAAAATTCAGATATAAAAATATAAACACACCACAAAAACCTCAATTCTCCCTTCCCTATTGCAATACATTTTGCCTTTTTCCCAGATAGTAAGAAATTAAACTTGATTGGTAAGGATGGATTATACAACTTGCAGACTGGGAAAATAAAAAAGTCAGAAGTCCTTATCTGAATACTTGTTATAAATTAGTAACTAAAGTATTCAAAATGTTAAAATAATAGGTCAGCATTTGCAGGACCCATCAGTGGCAGGACCCATATTTTATTCATGTTTTGAGAGTTTTTTTTTTTAAAGATATTTAGAATTATTGACTGTTCCAACCCTTACTGCCAAAAATAAAATGCACCATTTAGAGTATTTGATGTAGTTAATCATATTTAATCATTGCAATTTAAATACATATAAACAATATTTGTTTTAGATCAAAAATCTCTTTCCAACAAAGTAATTGGTTACCACCAGCATGGTATGCTGAATATGTCTGCTCATGCAGCAAACAAGTACTTAAAATGCATGCTGGCACTCCACACTATTTTCTAAGACATTATCAAGATCTGCTCTTTGAATTGACATATTCTCTTGGCCAAACTCCCTTTTCCAGCAAGCAGATAATTCATGAATGATTAGATTAGACTGTTTTGTCTTGTGTGTGTACTAAAGCTTATTTGCCAACATATTGTATACTGTATAAGCATCTTCTCTTCTGTTCATTGCAGTATGACTTTCTTCCTACAGGCATTTCATGGTTATTCTGACACTCACAAATCTGTCAGGGCCCATTCCTTTATGATTCCATTGCCTTCCCATCTTCAAGACTTTTTTTCTTAGACACACATACGTTAATCTTCCTTAGTTGCCAACACTTCATTGCATTACTTCTTTAGGCTTCTAATGTCTTGGGAAGCATTGACAGAAATAAATATCCCTTAACATACGCATGTCATGGCTAAGTTTCTCTTTCACCCCTAGAAGAAAAAACAACTTGACATTAAAGTGTTTTTTTTCCCTCTCCATGTAGCTGACACCTGTAGCAATGAAACACTAAAATGTAAATAACCATTTCTGTTTTTAGAAATACCATGCAGAAAATCTACAAAGATGTGTAGAGGTAGATAGTGCTGCTGAATAAGCAAACAGTGTGTTGCCTTATGAGTTTATGTGAAATCTTCATTAATATCTGTAAAATATTGTAATTAGAAATAGATCTCATTTGGCCGGCATCTATGAATGTCAGGTAAAATGCCTCCCCCCCAGGGGCTTGGTAAGAGCAGACAATGCGGGGCCGAGACTTGTATACACCATATGGAGAGCCACTCCCATTGTTCTACACCTACTCACTTCAAAGGACCCCATGCTGGGGTAGACAATGGGGAGAGTCCAACCATAATCATTGCTTAAGTTCCTGGGGAAATCCAATTTAGTCTTCTGTTTAAGAATAGTCACAAGGATTTGCATGAAAGGGGGCCGACTTATGTAATGAGCCCTCCAATCATGATCCAAGCTAAGGCAGCCAATGGGGAATCAGCATGAAGACATTTACCCAAAGCCAAGGGGAGGGAACAGTCTCTTTTTGGGAAGCAGTGCTCAAGAGTGGAACTCTGTAAGGATGGGTAATTATGGTTAAGGTGTGGCTTGTAACTAAATATGCTTGTATGCTTGTGACTAAATATACTGTCTTAGAGAATATACTTTGTACTCCTGCATGTAAATATTATATTTCAACCTAGTATTTTCTTCCTTGATGTAAGACCTTAGACTATAGATATTTTCTGTGTATTAGATAGACCTGTAACTTACTCTAATAAATGGTGTTATGTTAAACCTTTCTTTCCCTGGTCAATAGAATTCTCTTTTCAACCTATATCATATCTTCTGATTAATAAATCAGAAATATAGATTTTAAAGGTTAACAAGTGCAATTAAGTTGAAACAAATAATTATTAGTTCACAGCTCTTTTTTGAATAGTCCACCTGCATTCTGAAGTAAGCTAGTGGTGCCAGGATGAAGATGTGCTCCTGTTCTGCTCAGCTCCCTGTTTCTGCTTTACTTATATGGAATCAGACCTGGTCTTAAATATTTTTAAGGCGGTACCACTGTTGCCTTTAAATTTATCACTGTGTCCCTACTGAGCCCCTTTGGATTCTCGGCCCAGTATTTACTGTACATAGAGCCTTGAGCTCTGCCTAAGTAGACATTAGAGGGCCATTCAAACTATTCCAGTATGTTAACACATTTGCATTATGTTAACATGTGTTGCATTAAGGCAAAACATGTATTTAAATGGCACATGGAGCTTAGTATATATGGTGAAATCATGTGTATTCAATCAACCAATTGAGTGCAGGAAAAATTCATTTTTTGTTAATTTGTCTTGCACATGATTCAGGCCTTGTTCATACAAGTGTGATTTAAAATTCCATAGAATCACATGGCAAGAGAAACCATATTGTTTTCAATGGTGTCCATCCACATCAATGCGGCTCGGCATGGAGCAATTTTGGAAAAGGTTCCAGTACTATTCTGGTGTGATTCTAGAGTAATTTTGGCTCCATAGAATATACAAAACGTATCAAAGTTGCATACAAGTAACGCTATATAATCGTACTAAAAGTCAGATCAAAGTCATATCACAACAGTATGAACCAAGCCTCATAGTAAACCTCGGTCCAGCTTAAGTGAGTATCTAGCAATTGTGTAAAGAAGGGTATATTTCACGTATGTGCCTCCCCAGATAGCAAGCAATTGTGCTGCAAGTTTGAAAATTACTTGCTAATCTATTGTTAGACTTATCAGGCTTCACAAGTTTGTTGCGCAATTGCAGCAAGCCCGCATTGCATGACTCCAGATCAAATTTCTTTGCAAACATTCTGCAAGTCTGCTACAAGTTCTGGTTCAGTTATGCTGTGCAACAGTCATCCCACCACAGGGGTCACTGTGACTGAATTCTCATTCTAGAGACTTATCATGTAAATTTGCAACAAATTGGAAAAGTGTCAACTAGAACTTGTGCTCTGCAAGTGTTCAATTTGCCAGTGAAAATGTGAAACAAAGTTAACAGACTTACTATTCAAAACTGCCACAAATCTGTGGCAAGTTACCCTTGCTATCTGGGTCACAGGTCACTGTTAGAGTGCTATTCATATGAATATAATTATCTCATATATTGTGAATAAGTCTAAAGTAAGTAGAAACTCCATATATGTGGATCTAATCTATTTAGGAGAATCTGTGAACAGGTATGCCTGAATGCACTGTAACACTGTGTGCCACAAAGCAGGGGAACATCTTATCTTTGTGGGGATTTCCTTCCTGGGTGCAAATCAAGTATTTTGTATTAACTTACACCTCGCTGGTGGCAGATGAAGAACAGTGTCCCTGCCCATATTTACCAATGCTTCTGTGGATAAAGGGAACACAATGCATTCAAACAGGATCCTCATCACAGCTCTATTTTAGAAATGACATCAGGTAGAAAATGAATGCACTAAAAAGGAGCAGGGCTTGCCGCAAGTTAGAGCTTATCAACAAGGAAGAGACCAAACCTGGAATCCTGCTTTGGGTGACATGCTGCTAGAGAAATTGCCTGAACCCCTTGCTGAAACAAAAGGGGACAGTGGGATCCTACAGTAGTGGTTGAACCAACATTGTATGCACAATTTGTTTCTTGTGCTACTAACATTTGGGTGGGTCAGGTGTTTAGGAAGCAACACAAAGGCATCTTTCAGGATTCAGAATTAAAGAAACCGCATCAGTCCATGCCTGTTAATGGTAAAGTGACAGTGGGGGATATTTACTAAAACTGGAGGTTTTAATGCCAAACTTAATTAAACAAGCTGAAGTTAGAAGCTGATTGGCTAGCATACACTGCTGCACCAAATTCTGAGAGCTCCAGTTTAAGCAAATCTCCTCCATAGTCTTTTTTAAAGGACCCCATTCCATTATATTATTATACTCACCTTACCAGTGCTCCAGCAGTGCTCCTGCCTTTGTCAAAGTAGGTGACACTTTGTGGTCCTTCAAGGTTTGGTGGAGCATGTGACCTGCTCTGATGTGAAAATGCTTGTGTCTAGCAGCCAATAGCTATGGGAATTTTATATTTGCAAGTACATTTTTACTTAGCTTGGTAAATGTGGTGAAAATTCACTTTGCAAATCATGTGCAAGGAAATAAAAAAAAATATATAGTTTTTTTGCTAGTACAAGATTGTATGAACTTTAACTCATTGTATGAACTTTACCTCATTCATTACGCTAAGGGAAAATTATCTTGCAGCATAGAAATTCACACAGTGAACAGCCCATTTGTCTTTAGAAAATCAACCCCAGTGTCTCTTTAATAAATAATTGTAGTCACAGAGAATGCTAAATTTAGGCCTTGTTCATACAGGTATACTTAAAGCGATACTAAAGTATTGTTTTTTTTTTGTTTAAAAATAACAAACATGTCTATACTTACCTGTTTTTTGCAGTGGTTTTGCACAGAGCAGTCAAGATCCTCCTCTTTTCACACCCCTCACGGGCTCTCCTGGCCCCTCCCTCCTGCCAAGTGCCCCCACAGCATGCAGCTTGCTATGGGGGCACTGAAGCCGAGCCAATGTTCTGTGTGTCCATTCAGAAAAGGAGCCGCTGCTTGGCCCCTCCCCCTCTCTCTCCTCACTGACTTTGGTTGATAGCAGCAGGAGCCAATGTTATTACACTTCAGGTCAATTTAGAGCCCATTTGACCTATTACAGAACTGTTCACTTTAATGTAATTTTATACTTTGACATTTATAATTTTTGTAATTTCATTAAATGTAGAGATTTGCAGACTAAAGTCTGTTTGCACAAAAAAAAGCTGACAGCTCCTGTCAGAGCTGCTGTACTAACCATGCAAGGTTAGTCCAGCGATCTCCCCTGCTGAGCTGTTGTGTTCTGACAGGGGATGGCCCCTCTGTCAGAATGCTCCAATCAGCGTGCTCTGCCATTGGCTGAGAGCACTGACCGGGAGTCGGTTGGCTGCTGGTTTCCAGCATGCACGTCCAACGGAAGCTGGCTTCTGTCACACAGACCGACATACACACGGGCCAAACATCGTTTTTTTTTTTAAGCCTGCCATAGACAGAACGATTTAGTGGTTGCAGAAAATAAAATCACTTGAATCTCTCCCACTGAGCCATTGTGTTCTCCTGGTAGGGAGGGGGGTAGGGGGTCAGTTTTGTGGTGGGTGAAGCCATCCCCCGCTTGGAGAACACAGTGATTATTGTTAGAGGTTATAAAAGCCGCTAGAAATAATCAAATGTAAAATCCTACAGGCTGGTTGTACTCAAGTTGATCGATAGAATTCAGTCTGCTCATACATGGTTTAGAATTGTGGCTTGTTCATCAGGAACAGGCCTAGATTCAAACCATCTTTGGCTGGTTTAACAATTGTGGGAGTTCTCAGTGTCTCGCTGGAATCCGTCTACTTAACAACTGTTGAGATAAGATATCAGCCACATGCTGTATGGAGTGTATTGTTTTAAAATACTTGGCAGACTCATATTATTGATTTACCAAAGGAGCAGACTTTGCAGAGTGATTACTTTGCAAGGTGGATATTCACTGAGATTATGGAATAAAATGTTCCCTTTGCATACCCAAGATGTGTGAGGACAATAAAAAAAATATTGATGTATTAATTAGACTCTTGCAAGAAACTAGTATTTATGCAATATCTAAGCGGACATCACTTAACACATTCCCATACTGGTGCGTGAAATATTCAAAATATATTCAAAAAGTGTGCAGTCCAGATATAAAATTCTCCAATAAAAGTGCTGTAATCTCAAAGATCCAAAAAGGTGCCTTTTTATTCCTTCATGCATGTTAACACACACGCCTGTGCCCCCCCCCCCCCCCATTAGGTGTGCGCTCACCTGGGATTATGTGACCTCACACTTAAGCTCAGTCAAAAACTGCTTTTTAATCCCTAGGGACCATTATATCAGATGTCCGTTCCTCCTTCCACTGCAGTCGCTGTGTCTCTCCAATATGAATGGTTGCAAAAATCATCTCTGCGACACTGCATCAGCTTCGTACTCTCTGCGGTTTCAATACAATCGTCACTCTGAACCTGTTGCCCCTCACTTACGTGCTGCGACAGGGGCTCGTGACTTCCTCAAAGGGCTTTCTCTGCACACTCTGTATATTGAAAATTCTTCTGCATACACTAATTTGCTGTATAGCACTATTGTATATCCATTATATTTCACAATTTAATTGCACGGCACTTTATAATTTATTTAGTATCTATGTTTTTGTATCATGATTTCTTATCAACAGATTTGAATCAATTGATATAGCAGAATAAGTGGATTCTGCTGGCAAGGAGCTATTGCACTAGCATTGGCACAGTAATTTGGCATTATTTTTACGTTGTTATTATCTAGTGTCAACTTTGTTAACCTCCCTGACGGTACGATTATTTCGGATTTTAGGTGCTAAAAGCGGTACCATTATTTTGCATGAAAATTTGGCATTTTATATTGTAGTCCTGTAATAACTCTCTTAAATCTGTCCAAACCAGAGTCTAGTAGACATCCCGGGTATAATAAAGTTTGAAAAATGAAATCATAAATGATAATATAATAAATAATTATAAATAATTGTACCAAATAATAATATAACAATAATAAAAAATTATTCAATAATGTAATCAAATCAAAAACACTGAAATTTGCTCAGTTGCAGAATTGTCACTGTCATTACTTTTCAATATTTGATGACGGATCTCCGCACAAATCGCTATCCCTCAATTCTGCGAGTGATTCTAATTTATTATCACAGTTTTGGTTGCTATGCACAATCTCCAGTTTCCAGGCATAAAGAACAGTTTTTATAATATAAAACTGCATGCAGGACACTGGGCAGATCACTAGGGACAAAGGGGATGTGAAATATTTACATACAGCAATGTAATCTGTAAGATTCCAATATACTGTATGTATACTGTGTGTTTCACTTTTTGAATTTGGCGCCGATATCCGTCCCCGTGCGTCGCAACGCTCGCAGGGAACGGAGATTGGCGATGTGATAGATCGAGCGAGACACAGCTCGCTCGTACAGTGGGGAGACAACGCTGGATCCGAGGGAGAAGGTAAGTAAGCATCCTCCTGGATCCAGCGATGCAGTCCCGAGTCTGGCTCGGGGTTACCGCTTTTGGTATAAAAATTCCACCCCGAGCCAGACTCGGGAAGACCGTCAGGGGGGTTAATCCACTTATTTCACTAATTGAATATATGTTATTAGGGAATTAGATTTCATCACACATTTTTATTAGAAGTACGGCACATTGTTTGAATATTTTTAAAAATATATATTGAACATAATTGGATAACGAAAATAAACAAAGCTTTATTTGCTAAGCTTAAAAACATTTACTTTGCTAAGTAAACCATTTTTATTTCCTTAGTAAATCAACAAAACTTCTTTAGTAAATCAACAACTCAGGCTTATTTTGCTAGAAGGAGGAATAAAGTAGACGCACTAACTTCGTAATGCGTAACGTGAAACTAAATCATACACAATGAAAAGCTTATAAATTGCCTCTAAACCATTTACTATATACACAGTCATATGCTAATGTCTGGGGTAAATGAACTTTAATTAATCATAAGTTGATAAATGCACCTTTTTAGAAATCATACATAGCTACAGTTTATTTATTTAAAGCTATATGTTTCTCTGATAATTTATATAAAAAAAAAAAACTACAGTGGAAAATACTAGTGGCTTTTAGCTAATATACTGCATTTTTTTTTGCAAACCAGGTTTAACACAAAAAAAATATGAAATAAAAAAATGCAAACCATTCATACAGATTTGTGTTATTCATTTCTATAGGCTTTGTCTTGTTTGTCAAAAAGAGGCAGTGCAGAATATACATTTTTATATGCTGCATGTATTTGTAGTTGCATTTCATAATAAAGGAACATCTGGCATTTTACTATATCAAACAGGTACTTAACACCACTTATTGCAGATTCAATCTAGTGAAAGTAGTTGAACATATGTTTTAACAAGTATAGAGGAGAGCTATGAAAACTATTCAAGCTATTTTATTTATACTTCTCTGTTATATAGAATAATATATACATCAATGTATTTTTGGATATGTATTAAAGCTTCATGTATGTGCATGCCTTTATGTGTCTCCTATAGAATAGCAATAAAAAATAATACAATTTAAATAAACTTACCAATCAGGGCTGCTTTGTGCTAGTATCATGACTGTAAAATATTTTCTTATATTTGGTGTAGAAAAGAACTGTTGAGTACACCTTAACTTTGATTATTTGAAAGCAAAATATTAATAGATCTATTAAAAGCTGTGCTGCCTTACCAGGGACTGTGCAGATGAACGTGTATTATTCAAACTACAGTTTAAAAATGTTTATTTTGTATTGAATCAACTGCTTATTAATATTCTTCACTTTTTTCTTAAGGTCATGTGAAACAACATTTTAGAAGTGAACGCACAAATGAGAATTTTTTGTTCTATCCTCTAAAAAGTAGAAAATTGATGACTAATTTATGAACTTTTTTTCATTCCTATGTTGCTGTTCCTTGATCTTGGATCCTTTATAAAATAGGACCCAGCGAATATTGCTATATCATCAAAGATTCAAAGTTTGGTGTTACCAATAACAGTAATACTGCTATTACTAATAATACATCAACATAATTAATCTCCTAAATTGATCATCATTTTTTGTTTTTTAATATTTACGATTTAAAGGAAAGTAATTTTGTATTTTCATTTTAGTAATATTCTTCTAGCTATTTATGCTATTAAATCTAGTCATTATTAAATGCATCCAAGCATGCTTATTGAAACAGAACACTTAATATTTTTTACTGTGTATGCTTGCTATAAGATTTGAAATTATCTTCTTATAAGCACAATTACACAATGTAAAACAATATAATGTCAAACAATAAACAAAGTTTTCAGGTTATACTTCATCAATTCATACATGCTCAATCACACTAAAAGCACACTTAATATGCATTGTTAAAATAATATATCTTTGAACTATAAAATTAGACAAATATATCAATGTATAATAAAGAGTAAGATTTTATTAAAATAAAATAAACAAATATACTAGCAATAATACTGTATATGGCAGGCAAAAATTATGGCTACAGTTCATTAAGCACAGTCTGTAAATTTTGGCATTGTAAAGTATTAAATATATCTGCTAGAAAATTCAGATGCAAATGACATTCTTATGGTTTAAAAGCATGATGCCATTATTTATGGACACATACAAATGACAATCTTAAGTACCAAATGCAACCTAAAAATTGTAAGAAAATTTTAACCTGAAGACATTTGAAAGACATAGCGACCAAACTTTTTTTTGGAAAAAAAAAAAAATCCAAAATAAAGTTTGGAAATTGTAAACAAATATTTGGTATCTTTGGTAATTTGCTAGAATTGCTTTTTATATTTACTGAACACAGCATAAAAAATAATCATCTCTTAGAAAAGCACATAAATAACATTAAAATATGTTAAAATTTAAATCTAAAAGAATACAAAAACAACACTTAGAGACATAAGAAATAATCACTGTAGATATGGGTAGGTGTATATCGTACTAGTTTGCCTGAAAATACATTTGTGATAAAAAATTGTGTTTTTACCACGGTAAATTAAAATCCATGTAACAGAAATAAGAGGGTGTTTTACTGGAGTGTGGTGCAAGCATATTAGAAAAAAAAAAATGGAGTAGAAAAATGTTTTGTGCAAGGTGTAAACTTTCCTGATAAATGTTGTAAATAAATTTACAGTCATTTTATATATAATTTTGCACAATATAAATACATATACTAGCAAACAACCTTTTACTTTTTTAATTGAAAGCATGTGAAATGATATATGGAGTACCAAAACATCCAAAACATTCCAGCACCCTGAGGTTATCCAAAGGCTTAATTGTCGTGTCTGTATCTTATTCATGCATGTATATGTGGACCTGCAATGTGTAAAATATCTTGACAATACATACATATAATGAATTTCTTTCCTCACTGCCTTGCACTCAGAGTAGTTTCGATACACAAAGGGGGTAAGGGCCGCAAGCAAAGAAATATTTTAGCTCTTCTCCATCATGGACAGTGCCGGCTGCTTGGACATTGACCAACAGAATTATTTATGTCCTTTACAATTTTGATGAAGAGCACAGGGCGGATAATTAGCCCAGGACGCCTTGCGTAGCTCTTCCCATCTTGCGCACATGCATGCCCACCAAATGTGAAATGTTCGCCTTTTCCCCTCAAATGTGATGGTTGTTGAACTTATTTTTAGTGTCATTTGATAAGCCTCCCTGCTCGCAGAGAGACATCCCACTGACCCAGCCACTGGTCATTGTCTATACCAGTTCACATCAAAGCTGGCGCGCTTTGTCAGGTTTCGACTCGAATATCCATTTTGCATCTGAAGTACAGTATTGAAAGTGACTAGATCATTTGAGCCTTTTTCTTCAGCTGCTGCCTTCTTCCTCCCCCACAGTGTTTCCGCTCACGCTAACATAATTTAGGATCGTCAACGTGACACAACGCTGTTTTTCCTTTAAAAAAAAAATTAGAATACATACATTTTGTTTGTGATGGGAGGCACGCCTGTGTAGGTTTAAATTATCAATTGAGGGAAGGATGTCTTTTCACTGCTGAATCCTGGCCAATGCACAATCTCTATGAGTAATGCGCATACAGTGGTAGGTCATTCAATGTCAAAAGGCATAAAAAAGATGAGCAAAATCTTCACAGGCTGCTGCTTGCTGTTGCCTTTAATTATATTAATTAAAGTTTGAAATTCTCATGCAAAGAGAGTTGCTGAATTGTGATGCTGAAGAGCCTTTGGAGATTTCAGGAGGTTGGGGAATCTTCTGCGATATTATTATTTGTCTATATATTATTTTAATTTTCATGGAAAGAAATCCACTATAGTATGCATTAAAAAATATAACTACAAGGGATATATGCAGCTAATAACACTTCATGCGCTACTGAACTTTGCAGACAGTGAAGGGGAATGTGATCCAGCAGCCACAGTGTCAAGGTCTTGATGCATCAGTCCCTCAAACTCAGCTCAAGATCTTTGGTTAAAGGCTGTCTTCCTGCAAGATAACGCTCTATTAATTTCCCTCCTGTGTCTGGTGCATAATGAAAGAAAGGTGTCTTCAGAACTGAAAAGGCAAAATCTTTTTCTGCTTACTACTACCTCAAGGCATTCTGTCTACATTTTGTCATGTGTGTGCACTTCTCAGTGTTACAGTGGCAAGATTTTTAGTCAGAAAGTACCCGTAAGGCATTTTGGAGCATTGGAAAAGATTTTGTTCCATGACTTTGCTATCAGCCAATGAACCCTTGCACTTGTTTGGCCTGGTGGGAATTATTTCCTCTGCTTTTGGCCTAAAGTCCCTATTTAAATTGAAATACTGACTTTGTGTCCCAACAGCTTTGCTTTTCCACACAATGAGATGTTGTGGTTACAATGTCCATTGGCCATTATAGTTTGGGTGGCTTTCGGCTAAATGTTAGTGCATCTTTTTATCTTTTCCTATAACGTCTGTATGATTATGCTGAGGAAATGCAGTGGGTGGAAGCAAAAGCTGCTGGTGCCAATCCATTATCGCAGAAAACATTGTGAGGTTTTGACACAATATTCTATGTACTGTTGCAGGCATTTTAGGTGTTTTCTTGACTAAATAAATAATTGTTTATTCATTTAATTAGATGGCACTCTGGAAAAGTTCATGCATCGACCCTGCAAAAAAAGAAAAAAGAAAAAAATTATTATCTTATGCAACAAAATCATATATCAATAAAATTGAATACACATTTTCTTATTACAGTAGAGAAATTTTGTTAAAAACGTATAAAAAACCTGCTATCATCAGAGCTACAAATAATAAAGCTAGACAGAAAATGCTAAATGAAAACAGTGGCCTCTTACTTCTACCTACAAATAGTATTGTAAAAGTCTACATCCCTAAATCAAGACAACATAGCCTCATAAATACCTAAATATAGTAATGCAATGGTTTACTACAAAAAGATACAATAAAAGGTTTAAATGTTGAGATGAACTCAGCAATAATATCTGAGGCAAAGCCATATTTATTAAATTGAACATACTAAAGGAATGGACTTGATTCAGTTGAGGTGAGCAAAATGCACTAGCGTCTGCACCCCAATGTAGGTTCTGTATCTTAAATTAAATAATAAATAATAAACGTGCATATTTGCCTGCTTCCACACTCTGCATGCCACATGCCTGTAGATTTTTGTGGAAATTCCTCCAACAACTGTAGAATGGCCTACAGATCTACAATGTGCCATAGGGGCAACATTTTACAGTTCATGATAACTGGACCAGGGCACAGAAGTGGAGCATTATTTTCTTCTCTATGGAATGTAGGCAGATTATGGCTGTTGGAAGGAGCTGGTAGTGTACTGTAAACAACTTCCTTAAAACATCACAACACCCTGCCCCAATACTCATCTTAACAGCCTTCAGCAATGATGCATGAAGAGGACTGACTCCTAGGATTAGTTGTTCAAATATAAAAAAATGGCTCTATGGGTGGAAGTCAGTCATGCAGACCTCCTTAGTTAAATTCTGCATTTACATCTTAGACTCTATGATTGAAATAGTTGAAAACACAAAAATTAAAAGGGACAAAAGTCCTGTGTAGGAAAGGGGAGATGTTGCTGAATACCCTCTAGGTAGGGAATGAGACAGGCTCTGTCTTGCTTGTAAAGTACACTGTGAGAGGTTCACAGTGCTCAAAAAAATCAGAGAAGGGATTTCCATACAGGGACGAGCCTGTACAACTGTGCAAACCTGAAGGTTGGGCTGGAGTTCAACTTTAAATATGCTTTCCTGTAGAATACATTTTAATACAGGTATAATTATTTAGTCTAGCGTGTTACTTGTTCTAAGACCTCCAAGTTAAATTAATTCCTGAAGACCATTCTGTGTCCAGACTTACAAGTTGTAGTATCACTGCTTTTTACCACCATCTTCAGAAAAAAAATCAGCTGATACAGTATATATTTTTAAGTAAAATTGTACAGAAATATAGAGGCTGCCATTGCTAACCCCTTTTTTAAAATGTTAGTTTATTGGCTGTTATGCAGGCATCAATATTTTTTAAGTTGGCAATCTTGAAAAGGTATAAAGATCAAAAAAATCAGGAAAGGTTTAAGGTTCTTATTTGCATACGTGTTCTGTGTTAATGGCTCAAAGTGTTTAATCAAGTGGATCAGCATGACAGCTAGGCAACCTATAAATAGACCGATCATCAACAACAGTCTCCAATTTTCTTTTACCACAGGTTTCCTTTATTTTTAAAAGTTTGCCAAAGATTCATGGGCAAACAGATATGTAATTTTATTTATTTTGGTTTAAAAAAACTTTAAAGAATTACTGCTTAGACCCAGTTGTGGTAAAATACTTGCAAAAGGACATCAACACTCATCAATATTTTCTGTTAGAGAAGCTTTAGCTAAACAAATACCATGTTCACCCTTCTTGAAACCATAAAAAATTCTAGAGACATTAATATTCCTGTGATTCTTTACTGGCTTAAGATATATTTCACTGCTGCCTGTTACTTACTTGTAACAGTAATCTTCCCTTGTAAATATTCCTTGACAAACTGAGCATAGCTGAAGTTTACTTTTACCTGGAGAATGCATTACATTCGGAAATATTTTAATTCTTTGGATACTCTGCATATGTTTCTCAAATTTATCATAAGAACTACGTAGTTTGATTACAGTCAGCACTTGTTTAGTAAAGTATATTTTAAGTCAAATTATTTTTATTTTTGGATATAGTAGGGAAGGGGTTAAAACCTTGCCCATATTGGAGAAACTTTCTGTATACTACACACAGGATTTTACTCGCTGTACCATTCAGCAAATGTCTTTTTTCAGTGAATACAAGGTGTTCTCTGATTGGCATGGTGAATATGAGTAGCAGATGATGTCACAATCACCCTGATCTTCAAATTAGTATTTGGATGCAGGCATTTGGTCAAATTGTGTACTGGTAGGAGTGAGGTCATTGACTTGTATGAGCTGTCTGCAATGGCTTCCTAAATGACAGAAGTGACTGAACTGAACTACAAAGAATTTGGAAGGTCTTCTTGGTATAGTTCTATTGGCTGTGGAAGCAGGCATGGCTTGCCTCCAAAATGCATCCTGATTGGCTATTGCCCTTCAAAGTTGACAGCTTGAGTTCCTGGCTTTTGATAGCTCACTCCCCCAGCATTTTCTGATATCCTTCTGATACTGGTGCTGCCGCAGTGGCATGCACTGACAGCTCCCCCATGGGCAAGACATCTCTGCACAGAGCCTTCTCACGCTTGTTCTGTTGATACCTTTGTGAGTGAAACATTTTATGTATTTTACCCATAGATCATTAAAACTGTATTACACCAACAGTCCGCTTGGCACTTCTTCCCTTTTCCCTCTTCTGTTGCAGCGTGGGTCTCCCAGCTCTTGTTTGGACATATCATCCCTCTTGGAATACAATCACCTGTTTTATATACTATACCAGGCAATATGTTAAGATTAAACATCCTGGACATTTATATGGGCAGTACACCATAATATTTTATGGACAACAATCTTTTACTTTTTAACTGTTGTGTTTTAGGCATTCACAGGAAAGGGTTGTGCTGAGAACATTGTTTGTCTCTCTTCTTCTTCATTAATCCTTAGCTGGTGATTGGGGGGCAATTGTTCACAATATACTTCTACACTTGATGATAGTTGGCAATATTTCTGGCAACGGCATGTTTCTTCACTTAGGTCTTCTTTGATTTACTTAAGTCATGTTTTCTTTGTTGCTTATGGAACACTCCAGAGCAGGAATCTCCAAACTATGGCCCTCCAGCTGTTGCAGAACTACACACCCCATGAGGGATTGTAAAACTCTGACCTTCACGGACATGACTAGGCTTGATGGGAATTGTAGTTCCTGAACAATTCGAGGGCCAACGTTTGGAAACCCCTGATCCAGAGCATAGATTTCTCCCACCTCAGGAGTTTATAAGGCAGCCAAATGGTGTTCATTCTGAAAACGTGACCAAACTATAGTGGTCTGCTTTTTTGGAATTATTCATCTTCTGCAGGTTGACATTCTTGCTCGAATTGTCATGAAGAAATCTGTTTGAGGCATCACATTTAGAAGACCTTGATCTTATTTATGTCAAGTTTTAGCAGAATCTAGGTTTCTGATCTGTAAAGGATAATTGGCAGGATCAGTGTTTGGAAGAGGTGGATGTTGGTCTTGGTAGAGATGTTAGGCTTCTTCCAGAAGCACCATTTGATCAAGGCAAATTATACTATTATCTGGCCAATCCCACTGCAGACTTTCATGTGGGTGCCACCTTTTTCTTTTGCACTATAAACCCCAGGTATTTGAATTCTTGAACCTGTTCAACTTTGATTCCATTAAGGTGAAAACTGGCCTATAATCCACCCACAGTCATTACTTTGGTCTTAATCACATTGCTTCATAGGCTGTACATTTGGACAATATGAGCAATATGGTAAAGGATGTTGGTGGCCTTCTGCATCTATGTCATTAAATATAGCACTCTCATACTGGATCCCACATTTGTCAAATGCTTTCCTCATAATGGTGTTGATCATGTTATTAAAAAAGCAGGGGTGAAGTGACATATCCCTGGTAGACTCCAGTTTGGATAGAAAATTCTTAGATAGTTAATTTGGGATCCAGTTGAGCCACTGTATGATGCTTGGAGAAGTGTGATGATTTTCAGCAGTATGTGTTATTCCTCTAGTGCCCTCAACAGGGTAGGCCAGAGAAAACATTTGAATGTGGATTAAAAGTCATTGAAGGTGATGATGGTTCACTTTCTACACCTGATCCTTTCCTCTGCCAGTTGACAGAGGGTGAATATTTGATCACTGCAGCCCAGATATGGCCTGAATCATGTCTGCTCTTTTAGTCTGGTGTGTGCGCAATTTTTCTGCTGCCTTGATTGTATGATCTTCATGAATACCTTGCCAGGGATCAAAAAAAGCCTGATGCCTCGGTAGCTCTTACATTACCAGCTATTGCTATCTTTAGGATTGGCATTATGATGTCCACTGTTGCAGGCATTCACCAGGAAGTTCATAAACGTATAGAAAGAAAAGGAGGGTGCACCGACCTTGTGCATTACCAAAGATAACATTTATTAAGAAATGTAACAGCAAAAGTAATACTCACAAACAAACATTTTAAAAAGGCTTGCCCGTACTACAGCAAATTGAACCGTGTCTCTAGACACCTGCAACCTGTACCACGTGTTAGGGGGGACCAGATGGCATAAAAAGCAGCTTACGCATTACGAGGGAGGACCCTCTTCCTCAGAGCCACAGCAGTAGGAGGACTACTACTACTAGAGACGTGGTTCCATTTGCTGGAGTACTGACAAGCCTTTTTATAACGTTTGTTTGCGAGTATTACTTTTGCTGTTACATTTTTTTAATTTTATCTTTGGTAATGCACAAGGTCGGTGCGCCCTCCTTTTCTTTCTATATGTTTCAGTTCTAAGGATACCCATTGTTCTGAGGAGGGAAGCAAGATCATTGGTATTCCACACTCTATCCAAAGGGTTGGCTATACCACCCACCTATAGACTAAACCCCCGAGTACAGGAGATTGTGTTGTGAAGTTCATAAATGTGCCATTAGCTTTCTTCATGTTGTTGACTAGATTTGACCTGTCAGTCTCTTGAAGGTCTGATACATATACCTGTATATCTTTTAATATACAGAATATGTAGCTAGTCCAGAATGACCAAATCTTCATCAAATAGGTTACTATATGTTAGCTGGTGTTTGTAAAGGTTCTGAATGTGACTATTCCCCGTATCAGGTGGCACAATGCGGCAAACAACCGCATACACAGTCTGTTGGCATTGATCTCACCATGACTAAACTGCCCATTCTTTTGGCAGGTAAATCAGCTCACATACATGTATTTAAGCTCTATGCTAGCTGTCTGCCTGCCTGCACTTAAAGCCTGCATAGTAGAGTGATGCATACTATCTTAGAGCAATGCCCTGCAGCAGCGCCTGCACACCGCTGACACAGCTGGCATCTTCCCCAGTGTTTCTTCTGGGTTTGCAGGCACTGTGATTGCCTGAAGTCGTGATGAAGACACTTCCACGCATGCACGCAGGAGCCGTCGGTCACAGAACAGGCCTCTCTTTCAGAGTGTATGTGCCGATGATGTAAATGACAAAGTATACAGTATATATCTCCTAAACAGTTTAAGAGATATATACAGTACCTATAGGTAAGCCTTATTATAGGCTTACCTAATACAGTAGGTACAAACACACAAGAGGAGTTTGCTTTCTCTTTAAGTTTTTGCAATTTTCTGTACTTTACTAGTACAAGGGGAAAACACACACACATATGGATGTTGATATGATCTTCTTATCAAATGTTTACTATAAAAGTTAAAAGTTCTCTTTTTTATTATTTACAGACAGGATCATTTGACTGTACAGTGAAATTATAATCAAAATCAGCTCACTCATACTTAAACCTTAAATTCTGCCCATTTTATTCAGGGGAAAGCTTTTACTTTAAGCAGGTACTTTTAGAGAAATCTGCTGTTAAAGCAAAGTAATTATATTTTAACATGAGAACAGGGAATATTTCTGCACTTTTATTATGCAATATAAAAACTGATAAATATACTGATAAAAAGGGAGTATATCTTGCTTGGGCACAAGCTGTATGTAACAACACTCTAGATGCCACTGTAATCCAGCTGTCCGCTTCATCAACCAAGCCTTCACAGAATCTGATAGATGAATCCTTTGCAGTCATAATGAATACACATTTAATGACAATGACCACTGGGTCCTCTAAAGAACCTCCATGCCAAATTCTATTTCTTACCAAAATCCCTTCAATACCATTGTGTAATGGGTCTCATTATAAGGCATGTAACCCCCTTTGTTATGTGTTTAGTCTTAGTTTTTAAATTGAAAAAATATTTCAGATTTTTTCTTTATAAATAAAATTAGCACTCAGGGAAAATGTATATTTACAATTTTTAACCAGGTTGCTTAAAAAGTACATTAATATGCATTTTTTTTAAAAATATAATGTTCTCCTATATATTCCAAAGAGAGGTGTACAAGGTGGACTAGCCTCTACTGAGAAATGTGCATATGGGATGGTTCACTCAAGTTTATCGCTTTACATACCAAACTCAGTGAGCAATGTTAAAATGTTAATCACATTCTTCAGTTTTCCAGAGGTGGCAAAGACTATAATACAAGATAAAATTTTCTGTACACTGTGTTGAATAAATGCATTGCACTAAAGAATTAGGATTGAATTTGAATACAATATTATTATTATTTTTTATTATTATTATACACGATTTATATAGCGCCAACAGTTTACGCAGCGCTATTACAGTACAATACAAAAGGTACAGGAGGGCCCTGCCTGTAGAGCTTACATTCTAAAGGGAGGGGGTGGTGGTACAAAAGGTAATAATATACAAGGAATATGTGTAAATAGGTTTTATAATTGTGTGTAAAGCTTAAAATAAAAACTGTATTTGTAATTATATATAGATTTATGGGGCAGCCTTATTTGCTCAGTACATATGCAAGCTCTGATTTCAACTTTGCAGTGCTATACAATAATTTTGCTTCTCATTGCAAGTCAAAAAAAAAAAAAAAGCTGACTTACTGAAAAAAAAATACTCACTTTGAGGCCAATATCTTATCCCAATAGTTGCTCAGCAGTTAGGCGCACACTTTAATTTATAAAAGGAGTTAAGAACTTTCACGCAAAAAAATCAAAAAACAAGAGTAACGATTCACTTCAATTATCCATAGAGGATAGAAGAAATAAAATAAACAGGAAATGGCAATTTAATTCAGCCTTATAGTCACTGTGGTAGCAAATCGTCCACTGTCTTTAGTGGCTACTCTACAAATCTCTACATTAAATACAATAACTATAATAGTAAAAGTAAATGGAAATCATTCAGGTAGATCTTTCCTTTCTTTCACCAAAAATCAAATCAGTATGCAGCTAACTTTAAATCATGTTTCATCAGTATATCCTTTTTTTAATAACTGTGAAGGTCACAGAAAAAAAAATACTGTAAACTATAGGTTGCAAAAATAACTCATCTTTTTTTAATTGGATTTACAATACATTTATTATTTTATTATTTTTATTTCTTGAATAAGGGCAGATGAGTCATGTAACATTTACTTAATGGAATCCATCTACCCTTAGCTCAGGCATGAAGGCAAGAGGGTCTGCTTAGCTGATAAAGTCCTTCTTCCCCTTCTCCAGATGAAAGAAAACAAAATGCCCATGTAAACCTCACGGATGTATGAAATCATTTTTCCTGGTTTCTGGCCTAGGCCGGAAACCAGGAAAAAATACTGAAGACATGTAAAAAAAGTTTTAAACAAGTAAATATAATATATCTGCCTATCCATTTACCAGGGCTAATAGCATAGGGATTAAAAAGTTTAGCTCTGCTTTAAGTTTCTTGATTTGGTGTAATCAGGTCATAAGGTTTAATGTTGCTGTAATCTCAAAAGTAATTTCCCACATTTGTAATTCTGCAGCTTTCATTAAAATAATGCCTGGTGATCCTACTATTAAAGTGATATTAAAGGTTGGACATGGGGGCGAACGACCCCCAGTTCAGTTTGTGGCAGAACTTTCAAACATTGCAAAAGTTCTGAACCTAATAATGAACCCAATTGAAGTCTATAGGACCCGAACTGGAAAAATTAGTGCACATTTTGATGGTTCATATGCAAGTAATTGCGTATAAAGGGTATGGGGTCTGGGTACTGCCCTGGGGGACATGTGTCAATGAACACAAAGTTTGTAAAAATCATAATTTTTAAATGAGCAGTCATTTATTGATCCTTAAAGTGAAACCATAAAAATGAGAAAAAAATATATCTAAATATAGTGCCTAGGGGGGTTCCCTTAGTCTGCCTGCAAAGTGGCCCATCTGTACTATGTATAGAAAATGCTGCAGCAATAATGACATTTATAAAGACAAAAAAAAACGATTTTCCCTGCAAGCTTTCTTTATTTTGTAAACAATGGCTTGGGTAGTCAGTCTATATGATGAGGCCACAATTTAGTAAACTCAGAATAAGATTAGAGATGTTATGGATAAATTCTGGAGTCTCTCTAATAGACTTTGGAGAGAAATAACAGGTGCTGCTAATCCAGGACTGATCCATTTTGATAAATGTCAGCCGGTCCACAGAGTCTGTGGACAGACGTGCTCTCTTTTCTGTCACAAAACCTCTGGCAGCACTGAACGCCTGTTCAGAAAGCACACTGTATGCCAGGCAGCCCAGAAGTTCAATTGAATACTGGGCAAGTTCTGGCCAGTGGTCTATTCTCATGACCCAGTAACCCAGTGGATCATCAACTGGAAAGCTCTCCGTGTCTGTTTTTGTCCCTAGATAATCTCCCACCATATGATGCAGACACTACCGATGGGATGTGAAGGCTGACAGCCCTGGGCACGAGGACTAAAACTATTTAAAAACATCACTGAGGTGGCCGCCTTCTGGGAAGGCATTACATAAACTCCTCTTTAAGGTGTCCTCAAGAGATTTCATCTTCTGCTCCCCCTGTAGGGATGGGATGAGTTCCGAGACTTTCCCCTTGTAATGCTGGTCAAGGAGGATTGTCAACCAAAAGTGAACCTTCTCCTTGATGCCACATATTCTCTAGTTCTTTCACAGGCTTTGAAGAATGAGGGTTTCCATGCACCGCAACTTTGTGGACGCATGAGAAAAAGATTCCTCTGGGTCACTGAGGATTACATTATCTGGAACTGCCTCCTTCCAGCCACGTACTACTCCCAAGGGTTTTGGGGATGGAAAATCATCTGATAAGGGTTGACATATGTCTTACCCTGCTTCAAAGCCTTCAAAACTGCCAGAATCCTCCTACTCCCTCTCCTCTTGTGTGTTGTATGGTGTCACGAAAATGGTGTCTGCATAAAGCGGGCCTTGAGAGGAAAGGAAGTCTTCCTCTTCCTCCTGCTGCTCTGCCTCAAGTGTTCTGTCCATAGTGCCATGCAGAGTCTGCTCCAGCAATAACACAACAGGGATTGTGTCACTGATGCATGCATTGTCACAGCTCACCATCGTTGTGGACATGCATCCATTATCAGCAGCCATTGGCGTGGGAAAAAAAGCAGAGCCAGCATGAGCCTGTCGTTGTGTCATACTCAAACATGTACTCATTAACAGCCCTCTTCTGCATGTGCAGCTGCTGCAGCATTACCAAAGTCAAGTTCCACCTTGTGGGCCTGTCACAAATCATATGGTTTATGGACAGGTGGAATTCCCACTGAATTTCAGGCAATTGAGCACTGAGACTGTGTATGTCCACCTGAAATTTACCAGATTTTCCAACCCTGGGTACCTGCTTAGGAAATGCTGCACCACCAAACTGAGGACACGTGCCAGGCATGGCACATGTGTCAAACTTCCCTGTCTAAAGGTGGACAGGAGGTCTGTGCCATTATCGCATACCATCATTCTTGGCTTCAGCTGGCGTAGCATGCACCACCTGGGCCTGCTCCTGCAGAGCTGCAAGAATCTCTGCTACAGTGTAGCTCATGTCTCCTACACAGACCAGCTTAAGCACTGCATGGCACCTTTTAGCCTGACTCACGGAATAGCCCCTTGAATGTTTAGGGGGTACTGGTGGTTCATAAGAAAATTCAGCAGAGGAGGGCATGGAGGAGGAGGAAAAGTGAATGGAGCTGACATATCTTGCATCATCACCAGTAGCTGTATGGAGATGTAGAAACACAACAAGCTGCAGCACTGAGTCCTGTCCTGTATCCTTCTGAGTTGCAAGCAGAGTTACACAGTGTGCTGTGAATGAAATATATTGTACCTGCCCATGCTTGCTGCACCATGTATCAGCAGTAATGTGGTCCTTGCAGCTGACTGCCTTGCCCAACAATGTCACAACATTGCCTTCCACGTGATGGTACAGAGATGGAATTGCCTTACTTGAAAAGAAATAGCATCTGGGAATCTGGCATTTTGGTGCTATTGCTGTGTTCAAATAACTCAGCTGACTCCTCCATGCCTGATGCTGGGACTATGGCAGAAGTAGCTGTCGACAAGGAGGCAGAATAAGCCATTTTGGCAGCTGTGGTGGACTGCGCACTAGTGTCTGCTTGGGTGATAAAGGATGAGGAGGATAAGGATGATAAGCCAGTCCACCACCTCCTCTGCAAGCTGTGGCTGGATAGCCCGGGCAACATCATTAAACAGAAGAAATATGCCCTGCCTGAGGACAGACCACATCTACCTTAGCCTGTGGACACAGATGCTGCTGGCCCCCTCACAGTGACATGGGAATGCATGCCTCTCCTTGATGGCCTTCCAGACATGATGTGAGGGGTTTATTAACAAAATGTAATAAAGATGGGGAAATGTGTACGTGGATTCACTTTAATCAATGGAAAGTGGTGTTTGGTGCACTTTAACCTGAGTATTTACTACACAGACACACTCCACTGACATACTACAATATACTGCAGTAAAACTGCACTGATGCACTGCAATATATTGTGTTAAGTGTGCAACATTGCACTGAAATATACTTCGTTAAACAAGCAGGAATGCACTGCAATATACTGCGGTAAACTTGCAATAACACACTGAAATATACTGCATTCAATTTGCAGTAATGCACTGTAATATACTGCGGTACACGTGCATTATAGCACTGCAATATACTGTGATAAACATGCAATAATGCACTGACACAGATTGAGTTAAACGGTCATTAATGCACTGCAATATACTCCGGTAACGATGCAATAGCACACTTAAATGTACTGCATTAAATGTGCACTAACGCACTGGGATATACTGCGTTAAATATGCAATAACGCACTGAAATATACTGCAGTAAACGTGCAATAGCGCACTTAAATACACTGCATTAAATGTACACTAACAAACTGGGATATACTGCTTTAAACCTGTAATAACGCAATGAAATATACTGCGTTAAATGTGCAGAAATGCACTGCAATATACTGTGGTAAACTTGCACTAATGCACTGAAATATACAGTGTTAAACGTGCACTAACGCACTGAAATAATGCATTGTAATATACTGGGGTATACATGCAACAATGCACTGGAATATACTGCAGTAAACCTGCAATAGCGCACTGAATTATACCGAGACTTGTTATACTGACAAAATAAACTTACAGTAAAGTAAAAATGAACAGTCGCACTACTCTCACACTGTACTATCATTAGAGTCACACTAATGTGCACAATGCACTGAAATATACTGTGTTAAACATGCACTAAAACACTGCAATATACTGCAGTAAACCTGCAATAATTCACTGAAATGTACTGCAGTAAACATGCATTAACACATTGCAATATATTGTGGTTAACCTGCAATAATGCACTGTAATATACTGCGTTAAATGTGCAGTAACACACTGCAATATACTGTAGTAAACCTGCAATAATGCACTGAAATATACTGTGTTAAAAATGCACTAACCCACTGAAATATACTTCAGTAAATGCAATAACGCATTTAAATATTCTGCATTAAATGTGCACTATGGCACTGCAATATACTGCGGTAAACCTGCAATAAGGCACTATAATATAATGCGTTAAACATGCAGTAACGCACTGCAATATAATGCGGAAACCTGCAATAATGCACTGACATATACTGTGCTAAACGTGCAGTAACGCACTGCAATATACTGTAGTAAACCTGCAATAATGTACTGAAATATACTGTGTTAAAAATGCAGTAACCCACTGCAATATACTGTGGTAAATGCAATAACGCATTTAAATATACTGCATTAAATGTGCACTAATGCACAGCATTAAACTGCGGTAAACCTGCAATAACGCACTGAAATATACTGTGTTAAACATGCACTAACACACTGCAATATACTGCAGTGAACCTGCAATAAAGCACTATAATATAATGCGTTAAAAATGTAGTAACGCACTGAAAAATACTGCGGTAAACCTGCAATAATGCACTGAAATATACTGCGTTAAACGTGCAGTAACGCACTGCAATATGCTGTGGTAAACCTACAATAATGCACTGAAATATACTGTGTTAAACATACACTAACCCACTGCAATATACAGCAGTAAACCTGCAATAATTCACTGAAATATACTGCATTAAACATGCATTAACGCACTGCAATATACTGCAGTAAATAAAATAATGCACTTAAATATACTGCATTGAATGTGCACTAACGCACTGCAATATGCTGTGGTAAACCTGCAATAATGCACTGAAATATACTGTGTTAAACATACACTAACGCACTGCAATATACTGCTGTAAACCTGCAATGATGCACTGAAATACACTGCATTAAACGTGCAGTAACACACTGCAATGTACTGTGGTAAACGTGCAATAATGCACTGACATATACTGCAGTAAACCTGCCCTGACAAAATAAACTTACACTAAAGTAAAAATGAATGGTTGCATAACTCTAAGGCTGTACTATCACTAGATTCACACTAACATGCACCAATGCACTGAAATGTACTGCTTTAAACATGCACTAATGCAATTCAATATACTGCGATAAAGCTGCAATAAGTCACTGAAATATAATGCATTAAATGTGCAGTAACACAGTGCAATATACTGCGGTAAACCTGCAATAATGCACTGAAATATACTGTGTTAAACATGCACTAACACACTGCAATATACTGCAATAAACCTGCAATAATTTACTGAAATATAATGCGTTAAACATGCAGTAACGCACTGCAATATACTGCGGTAAACCTGCACCACCGCACTGAAATTGACTGCGTTAAACATGCAGTAATACAATGCAATATACTGTGGTAAACCTACAATAACGCACTGAAATACACTGCGTTAAATGTGTAGTACTGCACTGAAACATACGGTGTTAAACGTACACTAACACACTTCAATATAGTTCAGTAAACCTGCAATAACACACTGAAATATACTGTGTCAAATGTGCACTAACGCACTGCAATATACTGCGGTAAACCTGCAATGCTGCACTGAAATATACTGCAGTAAACCTACCCTGACAAAATAAACTTACACTAAAGTAAAAATGAACGGTTGCATAACTCTCAGACTGTACTATCACTAGATTCACACTAACGTGCACCAATGCACTGAAATGTACTGCTTTAAACATGCACTAATGCACTTCAATATACTGCAGTAAAGCTGCAATAAGTCACTGAAATATAATGCTTTAAATGTGCAGTAACACAGTGCAATATACTGCGGTAAACCTGCAATAATGCACTGAAATATACTGTGTTAAACATGCATAAACACACTGAAATATACTGCAATAAACCTGCAATAATTTACTGAAATATAATGCGTTAAACGTGCAGTAACGCACTTCAATATACTGCAGTAAACCTGCACCAACGCACTAAAATTTACTGCATTAAACATGCAGTAATACACTGCAATATACTGTGGTAAACCTGCAATAACGTACTGAAATACACTGCGTTAAATGTGTAGTACTGCACTGAAACATACTGTGTTAAACGTACACTAACGCACTTCAATATAGTTTGGTAAACCTGCAATAACGCACTGAAATATACTGTGTTAAACATGCATAAACACACTGCAATAAACTGCAATAAATGCAATAATGCACTTAAATATACTGCATTAAATGTGCATGAACACACTGCATTATACTGCGGTAAACCTGCAATAATGTACTGAAATACACTGCGTTAAATGTGCAGTAACGCACTGCAATATACTGTGCTAAACCTGCAATAACACATTGAAATATACACACTGCAATATACAAACTGCAATAAATGCAATAACACACTTAAATATACTGCATTAAATTTGCACTAACACACTGCAATATACTGTGGTAAACCTGCAATAATGCACTGAATTATATTGCGTTAAAAGTGCAGTAACGTACTGTATTAACTACGGTAAACCTGCAATAATGCACTGAAATACACTGCGCCAAACCTGCAGTAATGCACTGCAATATACTTCTGTAGTCGTGCAATAATGCACTGAAATGTGCTGCAGTAAACCTGCCCTGACAAAATAAACGTGCACTAAAGTAAAAATAAACAGTCGCACAAATCTCACACTGTACTATCACTAGATTCACACTAATGTGCACCAACACACTGAAATTTACTGTATTAAATATGCAATAATACACTGCAGTATAGTGTGGTAAACCTGCAATAATGCACTGAAATACACTGCGTTAAACATGCAGTAACACACTGCAATACACTGTGGTAAACATGCAATAATGCACTGAAATATACTGTGTTAAACGTACACTAACGCACTTCAATATACTTCAGTAAACCTGCAATAACGCACTGAAATACACTGCGTTAAATGTGCAGTAATGCACTGAAATATACTGCAGTAAATGTGCAATAATGCACTAAAATATACTACGGTAAACCTGCCCTGAAATGATAAACTTACACTAAAGTAAATGGTCGCACAAATCTCACACTGTATTATCACTAGATTTACACGAATGTGCACCAACACACTGAAATTTACTGCTTTAAACATGCAGTAAAACACTGCAATATGCTGTGGTATAGTCCAATAATGCACTGAAATATACTGCAGTAAGCCTGCCCTGACAAAATAAGTTTACACTAAAGTAAAAATTATACTGTACTATCACTAGATTCACACTAATGTGTCAGTAAAGTAAAAATCAAACGGTCCCACTACACTCACACTGCACTATCACTAGATTCACAATAAGACTGGTACTTTACACTCACAATATAATCACAATAGTACACTATAGCACACTAAAGCCTCATACAAATGATTGGAATTTCCACAGACAAAACCTCTGACTTATGTTTGAAGGCATGTGCCTGGATTTTGTCTTGCATACAAACGGCAAGGAATTGTCGGCCAAAAAGCATGAATGTACTGACATACTATGTAGTTTTTCAGCTCTTTAAAGCCACCCTTTGGGCTCCTTCTTTTTTTTTTTTTTTTTTTTTTTATAGCTACTTCAGCGAATTATTCATGAGGTCCAATCAGATTAACGTTCATATACGTTATCCTCATCTCCACATCATTGTAGCATTTATTTTCTAATTGAAATCTCAAACATAGATTTCCCTTTTTTTTTTTTTTTCCCCCTCCACATACAAAAAAGAAAAAGCTACTGTTATCCAGAGGGAAAGGTATACCAACAGAACAAAGCAAACAAAGGGAAAACATTATGTAATTCGACCCTACCATTTCTCCCCTTCTTCACTCTCTTACACCCCACCCCCCCTCTCCCCCCACCCTCCCTCTCCCACCACCCATGCGTAGAAGATCCAACCTTCTCAGAATCTAATATGCTCTGCGTAGCTCCATGATTTTTTGAATTTTTTCCACTCATGCCATAGCTCTACTCCTGTCTGTCCCCTATCCTCCTGGCTTTCCCTTCGCCTAGTCATCCGGTAAGTCTCTTCCACAGTATTGATCCATTCCCATGTTGCTGGGCTTTCCACATTTTGCCAATTCTTTGGTATCAGTCTCTTGGCTGCATTTAAAAGATGTGGCACCAAAGAATTCTGATATTTTTTCGTTTCCTCCCTCGTACCATGAAATAGGACCACCCATGGATCCTCGGGGATTGAGATATTTGTAATTTCTCTTATATGGTGTAATATTCTTTTCCAATATTCCTTTATTTTGGGGCATTTCCACCACAGGTGGGCCATTGTTCCTACTTCCCCACATCCTCTCCAACAATCCCCGGATTTACTTGGATCTATTTTATGTATTTTATCTGGGGTAGCGTACCATCTAGAAATAAGTTTATAATTCATTTCTACTGTTCTGCTATCAACTGCAGATTTATGTATAAGTTTAAAAATTTTCCTCTTAGTGCTATTATCACATAGTGTTCCCATATCCATTTCCCATTTCTGCATATAGGGTAGACTCTCCAGCTCCCCTTCCTCAGCCAGGAGCCCATACAGCTTAGAGATCGTTCCCCTGGAGTCTTCCGCTAAGCAAAGCTTCTCCAGGGGTGACCACTCCTCTTCTGTTTTTAATGGCTGCGGTAGGCTTCTGACAAAGTGAGCCAGCTGGAGATATCTCCACTCGTCTATTTTACCTAGATCCCCTTTATGTTTCATCTCGTGTAGTGTCAAAATCTTTCCCCCTTTTATAATATCCCGCACCTGTGCCTTTTCTTTCAACCAGTTTCCGCTATTTATTTTTAACCCTGGCGGGAAATATTCATTTTCTTTTAATTCTAAAAGTGGCGAATTGTATTGCTTATTTAAATGCTTATAAACCCTATCCCAAACCCTAAGTGTGTTTTGTGTTAATATACTAGTGCCAATATCCAATGTCCTGTGTTTAGGCGGATTCCAAACTATTTTATTTAACTGTGTTTTACTCAGCCCATTCTCTATGTTAACCCATCTTTTTTCCTCATTATTAACTTTTACCCACTCTATTAATCTCGACAGTACGATAGCATTGTAATACTGTTGTATATCTGGTACCGCAAGTCCCCCTTTAAGTTTGGGCTCCTTCTGCTAATTTCATGTTAGTAGAAGTTTGGTGAGTGTTGATTCACACTTTTCATTTAGCGTTTTTCAGTTTGTGCTTTTCATTTTGTGCTTTTCAGTTTGTTTCTGAACGGCCGTTTGTCAACCAGACATATTGTGGAATTGAAGGAGATAACGTGTTATTTATTATTTGCCTTGGAGTTATTTCTTTGACCCAAGTCCAGTCCAGGAACAACAGGAGGAAGAGCATTTCTTGGACCAAAATTGGTTGCTTTATTAATTGTGACCAATTATGTCATATGCCTTTGCTGCAGGAGCTCCAGGAGAGTAAGCCAGATGATTTTTGGAATTATAATTATAACGGACACCTGCTTTCACCAAATCTTGGCATTGTTGACCCTCTATATTAATAAGCAGGACACATGCATGAGGCTTTTATTTTATTTTTTGGTTGAATAATAATGATTTGAATTGTTATATTTTCTATATTTTTGGATGTATAGAATGCACTTTTTAGTTAAGTTCTGTTGGTAGATAGCATGTCTCATTTTATTTGTTTTCTTTTTTTAATGCACAATAAAATATTGAGGAGAATAATACTTGGCTATGTGTTTTACTTCAAATGACAGTTTGGGCGTAGGCAGTTAAATTTAAAAAAATACAATGCAAAATTGACAAGGGACACCAATATATTTGTATCTTTGATCTTAAAAACTATGGGATAATGGTGTTGTGGTAACTTGCCCAAATAAAAAAAAAAAGCATAATAATATTATTCTTGAACAAATTTATAGGAAAAAGGTGGAAATGGGGTCCTTTTCAGATATGGCACCTCATCCCCAAATAATTTAGAAAAAGAATTGTAGTTGGGGAAGAAGGGGATTATTGTGGTGCCTAATTAGGTCTACATCCGGAGTCCCTCATCTTTGGCAAACAGCCCGAAAACACTTCGGGGTGAAGAGACCATTCTCCCGGGAATAACTGCTGGCGACTTAGATAGTCCGCCTGCCCATTCTCTACTCCTAGAATGAAAACTGCTGACAGGCATGGGACATTCTCTTCTGCCCAAGTTAGAATCTGGTTCACCTCTCTCTAAGCTGAGAGACTCTTGGTGCCCCCTTGGCGATTGATATATGCCATAGCTGTGGCATTGTCAGATTGGATCCTGACAGGACAATTCTTTAACCTTTAATATATATATACTACACAGTGTGTGTATATATATATATATATATATATATATATATATATATATATATATATAATGATACACTGCTTGCACCGTATATATATATATAGTCTACAATGACTACACACTACACTGTGTATATATATATATATATATATATATATATATACTAAACTGCCTGCATGCCACCAACTAACCTGCCTAATCTATCTCAAGTTCTCTCAAATTCCACATTATCAAACTATATAAGGTCATCGTGTAAGCAGCCTTATATTGTGTGGGGCGTGGACTTATCCCCCTGAACCATGATTGGCCAAAGGCACCCTGCCTTTGGCCAATCATGGCTCTCACAGCCATGATTGGCCAAAGCTTGCAGGTCAGGTGCATGCTTTGGCCAATCAGCAGCTGTCAATGCACTGTGATCTTGCAGTGCATTATGGGGTTCTGTGAACAAACGAACAGCGGATGTTCAAGTCGAACTTACATTCAACTCGAACATCCCTACTGACACATGATTGTTTCATTGAGTTACACAGCTTCATCTTACTGAAAAATCTCTGTGAATACTACTTTGTAAAATAAACATTCATTTAGTTAAAGTGGAACTGTGGGAAAACGTATATATATTTACCTTCGTAAATAGCATTAAAACAGCTCTTTTTGTTATTTCTGTCTCTCCATTAACATTTTTGTTTTATTACCCATTGATCTTGTCAAAAGAATGGCCAACCTTTATTCATGGCTTTAAAATTTGTTCCAAAAGTTAAATAAAAATTGTTGCTGTAACTACTTAAAATCTGGAGCTATTCTTTATTTTGTTTGTCTTTTAGTTAAAGTGAATTTAAAACTACATATCCATGTACATATCCATGACAATGCTGCTTTGTTATTTTACTTCAGAATGGACAACGTTGACCCTGTTAATGGAAGTGGAAAAATAACATATATACTTGCAGGACCAACAGGTTGTAAAACTATATTACAGAGGGACTAGATAAACAAAACATGTTGTACTAATGCTAGGGACAGACTGCATCATAGATGTCGTGTTTGATTTTGCCTATAATAACATATTAAGTGCATTTTTTTACTCCTTTAGTAAAATAACCCCACTATAAGGCCTAGCTATTTCTGCTTAGCCCTGACTTGGATCTACAGAGGATGTTGGAACAAAATCCAAATAGAGCTGCTCATTCTCAAAAACTTGCAAAGGTCATTGAACCAAAGCAAGCTGGAGGAATGATCCAAAAACCTTTCATGGTGATATGATATGATACCTTGCATGAAAGCTGCAGAAAGAATGTCACTTTATTTATTGCAGCTAAAGTTGGCAGAGCCAATTATTGACTGTGAAGGGGCAGTTATTGCTGAATTTGTATAATTGTGAAAATGCACAGATTTGTCAGGACAGCACAATTACGTTTAATTGTACATTTCATCATTTTCCCCACAAAGTTAATAACTAAAAACAACACTGGTGAATTTTTTCCTCATCAAATGTCTAAAGCTGATCCGATTGACTTTTATATCATATTATATTCAAAGCTGAAGAAAAAAATAGAATTGGAAATGAGGCATATACTTTATTAGTACACTGTGTTTGGTGTCCTGTAAAGTGTTGTCACTGAACTTGTACACGGGATAATTAATTTTCTACAGTGATTGAAGAGTAGCCCAGGTTTATGCTGCCATTTACATAAATCCCAATACAACTATTAAAATAATTGCACGGTAAATGGTGTCAAACTAATAAGCTTGTTAAAATAGAAGTTAGCAAGATCTATTTTGAAAAAAACCTCAGTGGAGTCTGGCATTTAACAAAACATTAATAAAATACATTTATATATTGTTCTCCTTCATGATTTCTTTGGTTTCATTATAAAAGTATACATATTGGTTATATTATTATTTACATAATAATGTTAAAAAGAACATAAATATGTCTATATTCCAATGCACTTTTTCATAGATCTTTATAGGTTACTCAAAGCTTATGTAAACTGCCTCCTCTCTCTGCTTTGGTGCTGAAGAGGTCAGAGTGGTATGATTTTCAATGGTAGACTTCTTCAACACAGATTAATCATCAAAAGTAACATTATTGGAATGATGACTAAATTAGTCTGGTATGGCACCAAAAAAAGCAATTTGGGGAAATGTTACCATATTATTTTATCATATACACCCCATCCAAATATTGTTTCTTCTATTGGATAAGGAAAGCCCCCTCTAAAATCTAAGAATTTGCCATCAAGTAGATTCTTCTGTGCTATACTATGGTGCAGACTCTTGCTACCAAGCCAAGACATGTGATACATGAAATTACAAAACAGTGGACATTTTTATTGAAACAAGAGCAGCATTTGGGGTGTTTACTATGCTGGAGATTTTTGCACTATGGCCTTCATTTTCTATCATTAATTCATATACAGTATATAGGGTACACTGGGCCACATAAAAATTGTGTCACTAGATTGATTTTTGGAAGTACAACTACAATTTAATAGCTGCATTTTGTGCATTAATTCACTCAATACCATCCAATTTATAAGTTACAAGTTGTTATAAGTTATGTTTCTCTAGAACATCTACATGTCTGGTTACTATTGTGTTTGTCTGGTTAGAGGTTTACTGTGCAGAAGCTTACAAGTGTATAGCTTCACTCTTAAGCATGGAGATAATCATGGAGAGTTACAAAATATCAGACATCTTTGTCATGGTATCACAGAGGCAACTGTGGGTGCATAATGGACCCTCCATCAATTGCCCTACTATATATGTGGTATACAGATTGAGTTGCACCTTCCCTCAAGTTCTCTTTTTGGATATGATGATTCATTCCCTCAAATAAATTTTTTTAAACATATCAGGTGATTTGTTAATACAAATAGAAAAAAAAATAGT
The DNA here is from genome assembly GCF_037356315.1 of Lithobates pipiens. NCBI lineage: Eukaryota > Metazoa > Chordata > Amphibia > Anura > Ranidae > Lithobates > Lithobates pipiens. The sequence continues at coordinate 210,080,471 of NW_027507718.1, read as the reverse complement.
GCCAAGGAGGACACTTTTTTAACCAAAAAGTAAGTGATACTTCCTTTAGTGCATAAAACTTAAAAGTTATACCCCAGCCATACTTCTTTTTGGTTATTAGTCTACATAGTTGTTTGAAGTAGGGAAACATTAATACCTTTCTTGGGTTTTTATTTCTGTCTGTGTTACTTTTGGGGGGATTTTCCTGTATTTCCTCTTTACGTATCTAATGGAAAGTATTTGGAAATCACTCCAAAGGGTGCAGTTAGTAACAAAAATAATTTTTTTATAGAAAGAAGAGGGCTAGTACATTATCAAATGTTATCATTTAGAGCAGCCTCTGGAAAAATTTCCCACATTAAACTCAACTTTTGGACACAAGCAAAGCCATGACTCCCATAGAATTTGTGCAGGACAACACCTTCCTCAATTAGTTTTATTGTCATAACCCACTCAAGTAATGTATTTACCCATAACCCACCCAAGTAATATATTTAGGCAGCAGTATTCATAATAGGATAGAGGTAAATGACCAATTAAGTTGCAGTAATAGCAACTGAGACATCTGTGTACATGCTAGAAATAACTGTTTTTATTTAAAAACTTAAAAGCATTATAATTGGCTTTAGAAATGCAATGTTAAAATAGCAACAGACCTACTTCTGAATAAATAGAGCAGGGATCAGTCTCTGCTCGGCCTTTAAGGATGTCCAGAATCAAGGCTTGAAGTTGTAACCTTATCTTTGCATACCTGTATAGTTTTATGTGTTTTTAATATAGGGCCAGTAATTTAATAATAATAATAGTTTATATATATATAATCTTATAATGATAGTCTTTGTTTTCTGTTTTTATTACTTTTTCTCATTTTATTATTACAATCAGTTGTTACTAGACAGTTAAGTCTCCTTTTACCGTCTTACTAGCTATGTTTTCTTTTTTGAATGCACTTCCAGATAAATGCCAGTCATTTGGCCAGGGCTAACTCACAGAAGGAGCAGCAAGCACAGATGGTACTAATGCATAAATGTAATCTAGCAAAGGGATGCCATCGCCAAAGTAGAAATGTTCCAAATAACTACAGCGCACTTACAGGCATACAGCAATTGGCAAGGTTAAAGCTGAGATTTGTGAGAGCTCACCATTCCCAAGTCAACAATGGAAATTCAAAAACAAATGAGCATATTTTATTTATTTAGTCTCCCTGTTCACATACAACACACGAATATTACATTTAAACATTCTGCAGGTACACAATATGCTAATATGAATCACTTTTAAAACCAGTCGAAGCAAAAAAAGATGTTAAAACAAGCCGACTAAATAAAGAACATTTAGCCTTACATATGTATTAAATAAAACACTGGAATTAGAGATATTTCTCATTTTCTCATAGCAAAAATTTGGATTTCAATGTTTAAGTTCTATGAAATTATTTTACTTGATGGTATATAAGAAGTTTGTTCAGGGGATAATCCAGGAAAGTTTTTTAAATGTTACAGTAGAATAAAAGAAAAAGAAAAGTAAGCTAGGACCTGACTATCAGTCACCAGCTCTCTGCTCTCTCCCCTCCATGCTCACTGAAGTGCTTGGCTATGGAGGGGGCAGGAACGGCTGGCTCAGGCTCTCAGCAGCTCGCTTAGAACCTGAGCCAGATGCTGGCCCAAGCTCCTCGGTGGATCCGGACCATATGGTCATGATCTTTCCCCAGCCTAGACCAGCTCTGCAACATCAGTTGATAGTGGGCTTCAGCCCACTGTTGGCTGAAAATGGGTCACTGCAGTGCAGAAAGAACTGCACTCCTGCAATTCACAAGAGTACAGCCAAACAAGCTTTGGCTGTACTTCTCCTTTTAACCCCTTCCCGACCAGCCGCTGCAGTTGTACTGCTGCAGGTTGGCTCCCCTGGGCAAAATGACATTACCTTACTTTGCTTCGCCTTTTGACCACTAGGGGGAGCAATGACACTGCTGAAAGCACACGTGCAGTTCACCGCTGGAGGTGCACTCGTGGTTCACCGCTGGAGTTGATGTGAGTGCCAGAGTGAGAACCGGGCTCTGCATGTGTAATCTCAGGGCAGAAGAGACAGATGATACATATCGGCCTAAAGTGAGGAAAAATGTAATGTGTTTTTTTTTTATTTCGGATATTTATTATAGCAAAAAGTAAAATATATTGTGTTTTTTTTTTTTCAAAATTGTCGCTCTTCTTTTGTTTATAGTGCAAAAAATAGAAACCACAGAGGTGATCAAATACCACCAAAAGAAAGCTCTATTTGTGGGAAAAAATGACGTCAATTTTGTTTGGGTACAGCGTTGCATGACCACGCAGTTGTCAGTTAAAGCGACACAGTGCCGTATCGCAAAAAATGGTCTGGTCATTGAGCAGCCAAATCTTCTGGGGCTGAAGTGGTTAAGGCTTCTTCAAAACATGTCATTGAAAACATTCGTAAATTTTCAAAGTTGACCTGGAAGCTGCATGAAAAGATACTCTCTCTATTGTATGGTATTTAAAGAAAAAACTTTTTTGCATAAGTACATATCTTCCATGGCAGCACCCTACTTCCCATGCCCTTTTTCCCAGAAGTTTGCCAGAAAAATGGCCAGAGTTTAACCAAAAGATTCAGCTCCACAGACATCAAAGAGATTCGTCTAAGCTGTTGAAAATGTTAATACGATTCAATGTACAGTTAGCAAAACATACCTGGGTAGACTCGCCCATCACTAATTATGACAGAGAATGAGGCTGCTAAATTATACACTAGGTTGAAACAAAACACTAAAGCCAGGTACACATTACCCGCTGGGTTGCACGAAAAAAAAACTGACAACTCTGGTCAGTCTCTGTAACCATGCAAGGTCTCTGCCATTGGCTGAGAGCACTGATCGTGAGTTGGTCGGCTGCTGGTTTTCCAGCATGCGTGTCTGACAGAAGCCAGCCAAATGGCTGGCTTCTGTTGGACAGACCGACATACACACAGGTTGTTTTTTTTTAACTGCCCGTTGTCTCCCAACATTCAGCCAGTATGTATAGGGCTTTAAGACCATACTGTTTGACTGATCTTGCTTGGAGACATGACCATATCTCCAGCCAGTCAGGAGCAGAGCTTGGCCTATTGAGCTAAGTAAGAAAACCTGCACAAAGCAATTAAAACACTGTTATTGTATTGTAATAAATGATTAACCATGCTGTATCTTCATTGAAAAGATTCCCTTTGCTTTCTGTGCTGGAGACAATTGATGTCACTCAGTACAGCTTTCCTTTAAAAGGTTAAAACATTTAAATATATCAAAATGTAAGTTAATGGAGTTGTAAACCTTTGTGTTTTTTCACCTTAATGCATCTTATGCATTAAGGTGAAAAAACACCTGGCAGTGACCGGCCCGCCACCCCCACATTTTACTTACCTGAGCCCTGGAACTTGACCCACCGGGGATGCGCTGTCTCTCTGCCTGGGGTTCTCGGCTCTTGATTGGATAGATTGATAGCAGCACAGCCACTGGTTCCCGCTGCTTTCAATCAAATCCAATGATGGGGCGCCGTGGGCGGGGCCAAGTTATACATTCGGCAGCTATGGACGCCGAATGCTGGACTCGGGAGTGCACCCACAAGGTAGCGCTTCCCCGAGGGGGTTATCTGATGTGGGGAGGAGCCAAGAGAGCCACCGGGGGACCCCAGAAGAGCAGGTTCTGGGCCACTCTGCAAAATGAGCTGCACAGTGGAGGTAAGAATGATGTCATTTAAAAAAAAGAAAGAACGCTTACAATCACTTTAACATATTGGCACATTTTGTTTAGCGATACATTTAGAATATTAACACTTATATTTGAATATTATTGGTAATTATAGTGTAAAACTATAATGCTAAAATGTAATATATACATTTTACTAATATATTGTGTTGCTCAATGTGCATAGTGAGAAAGAACACTAAGAAGATTCAATGGTAAAATTTGGTGCACAATTAGTAGTATTTCTTAAGGAATTTGTTAGGATCTGGCAAAAGTTATAAACAGAAGTATCACTGAGTAAATATGCCTATTCATTACTGAATCCTGAGGCTCAAAAACCCAAGTGATACAACCATGTAAACCATGTAAACTAAAATATGTTAGTTAAGTGCTGACTGGTAGATTAATCTGCCATTTGCTGCTGCTCTGAACTGTCACGCCAGGCAAACAGATAAATACTGTGTTCAAGTAAACATATGTTTACTGTTTTACCTGCCAAAGGATTTATAATTTTGGCCAGCCATTCTTGTGATACATACCTTTTCCAGTGAGAAAGATTGCTACTTTCCGGCGTAGCACTACTGTTTCCTGAGACAGCTTTACAGCTCATTGGACAGAGATTATGATGCTTATTAATTGAGATTGATTTACTTTTAAATACATTTTTATTGCGCTGTATAAAAATATACGTACAGTTGATCAAAATGGTCCAAAAAGAAAACAATGCAAGGAACTGTATAACACATGCCATAGTGGAGTTCAGCATAAATCAGAGTAAACCTTGCGAGCAACTATAAATATAAAGATTAACTAGAAAAATAGCTGTTAGCACCTCTCACATTCCTATAATAATGTGTACACAACAAAGAAATACAAAATAATTGTGCCACACTTTTTTTTATCCAAATGGGGAAATCAGACTAATCAATGTGTTTATAAATAAATACAAAGTGCTCTCAGAAACCAAAAATACCTTAAAATTCCATAATCCACAATCAATACAAATACATGTGCCAATATTTCAATAAACAAATAAGTAAAATTGTGAAAAATTAACAAAAAGTGCAGTCCATTCAGTAATTCCAATGAAAAAAGTCCATATATAGTGCTGTGTGTCTATGCACAAATAACACCTTGTGCTTCTCATTCTGTTTGCATTTAACCAATTAGTGCTCAATCAAAGGATCATCAATAGTGCTTATATCACAAAACCAGGTAATATTTATTTATTCAAAAATGACTACTCACAGTACTAAATACAGACACTGATCTATATTGACACTTAGAAGAGCTTGAACGAGGTTGGTTTTACTTATAATCCCTGACATTTCAGGAATTAACTTATACACTGTATTCCAAAAACTGTAAACATGACCAGAGCATATGCAACAAAATTCCATACCAGCCCACATCCCCACCAACAAAGATAGTCAATGGCATGTGAGAATTTGACAATTGAGTAAGGGGTAATATACCACCCAAGATGTATTTTTTGGGCCATCTCCTGGTGACTGGCACAGTTCAAAAATGAATAGGTGTAGGATATGGCTTTCCACAATTGCTCATCAGTGACAGAGGCCTGTAGGTGGGAGGATTATGTGAATATTAGTTTAGAATGAATGAAAATACAGAAAAGTAATATGCCCTTTGTTTCTGAGGCAGTTGAGTTAAAAAATTACCACACTGGTTCTTGTAGTACTCAATTGGGCAAGGAGTGCTGGGAAATGTAAGAGGCCAATGTAGCATATACCAAATAATTGTTTGGTGAGATAGAATATTTCAAAATGAGTTTAGGACATTGTATTCATTTTCCATCCTCTAAGTGGTCAGCAATAGTTGTTACAACTTTACATTCCCAGCACTTGAAAGAAACCTCTAGTACGATAAGTTGAAAAACTTCTAATGGCACTGGGTTAGTAGTGGGTCTTGAGAGTCTGCTGCATTCCTATGCCTTAAGAGTTACTGCAATTATAGGATGTTTGTGTAATGATTTATCATGGAGATTAGAAGAGATCAAAATGAAAGATTTAAGACTACCAGATGAGGCAACGGACTGTTTTAAATGGGTCCATACTTTAGTGGATAAAGGACAAAACCAGAATTTCAGTTGGTCTAGGATGGTAGCTGCCTAGTAGTCCTTGAAGACAGGAATCCCCATGCCTCCCACTTTTCTATGCTTGATCAGAATATTATGAGAACATCTAGTTTTTGTATTTTGCCAAAGAAATTTAGAAATTTCTGATTTCAGTTTCTGAAAAAATGCATTAGGGATGCATATGGGTAACACTCTGAAATAGTAGAGAATTTGTTGAAGAAGAATTATTTTGAAGGCAGCTAGTCTACTCATCCACGAGAGGAAAACATTTTTCATCCCCTTTAATTTTGCATGCACTGTATCTCTAAGGGGAATAAAATTGGCCATGTAAAGATTAGAGATAGGAGATTTGAGGGTTGTGCCTAGGTAGCATAGAGAACCTTGAGCCCATGGGAAGGGAAGTCTGTAGGGATGTTTGCAGTTCTGTGGATACAATAATACCCCAAATAATTGATTTAGTAGCATTGATTTTATAATACAAAATTTTGCTAAATTACTTTATATGTTTTGGGCAGGGATAGAGCAGGGTTGGATAGGGTTAAAATCCCATCATCAGTGAACAATGGGAGATATCACAAAACTTTATCCCTTCAATATACATATGTGTACAGCCTTTCTCTGCCAGAGGTTCCATCAGAAGAGCAAATATTAAGGGTGATAGGAGACACCCTTGTTTAGTACCGCTTGTAATTGGGAATCTGTCAGAAGATTCCTAGTGGCATCAGGTGCCTGTCTAACTGGGATAAATCCTACTTGGTCATGTTTAATCACTTTGGGAAAAAGACATGCCAGCCTATTAGCAATAATTTTGGCATAGATCTTTAAATCTACATTTAATAACGAGATCAGATGAAAGTATTGTGGGGAGACTGGCTCTTTTCCTGGTTTAGGAAGCATCACAACTGTGGCTGATAACATTTCTGAAGGAAATGATGCCGAGGACACAGCAACATGAAAGACCTCCTTCTGATGTGGGGTAAGAAAAGCTGAAAAGAGCTTATAATATTCAGACGAATAGCCTTCTGGGCCAGGACATTCATTGTGTGGCAGGGAATGGATATTACACATTTTTTAATCGTGAAAGGACTATTCAAGGTAAAGAGGTCATCCTGTTTTAGTGTAGGCAAAGAAATCAAATCTAATAAACTAGCTATAAGCTCAGGAGTCGGCTGAAATGTAGACTCATCATCTTATAATGATAAAAAATTGCCATAGTAACCACTAAAGACATAGGCAATTTATTTCCGATTGTGCAGTTTACTACCTGTAGTGGGGTGTTTTAAAAATGGAAGTTTTTGCGTGACTATTTTTTCTTTGATTTGAGTGGCTAGCAGTTTGCCTGCTTTATTGCCCTGGCAATAAGTATTAAATTGTAAAGTTGTTATTTGGCGTTCATGCTATGATATAATCAACAATCTAAGCTTTTTTGTCGATTGATTCAGTTTGGAGCAGGTGGACATATAAGGTTGTATTTTGTTAGAATGTTCTAGCATCTGAATCGTGATGAGAAGGTCGTTCAGCTGCTGCATCTTACTTTGTTTAGCAACAGAGGTTATTTTGAGGAGCCTTTTATATTAGCTTTATTAAATTCTGCAGTGTGAAGGTGTAGTTGACTGACGCTTCATTGAAATGAAAGAAATATTTAATGTGTTTAGAAATGCTAACCTTATTCTCAGGCAAAGATATGAGAAAGACATCATTACTCCACTCCAGAGAATGATCAGACCAGGTGATGCTATGAATCTCAGACTTAACACTATTCTACAACAAGAACTTGTCAGTTAAAAAAAACAATGATCTTGAATACTTGAAGAGAGAATGAAAAATAAAATGTATAGTCCTTTTCAGTGGAGTGTTGGCGTCTCCACAAATCATAAAGATTTAAAGATGAAGTGAAGATTGCCAAGGTTGCTCTACATGAATAATTGCCCTTTGGGTCTGATATATCCAGTGCCTGACCTGGAATTGCATTGAAGTTGAAGTGAGCGGCTTTCACAAACTAAGATGTTGTAACCTCCCCTGGAGATCATACGCTTCTGAGATCAGCTTGAAGACCACAGTATCTATTATAGTGATAAGGACGCCTTTTTTTAGAAGAAACATTCAATTTGTAGATGTTCTGAAACCACCTGTTGGAAAAGGGAGGTGAGTTTTGGGATCTGAAGTAAGTCTCCTGAAGACATAGGACATCACATTTTATTGTGTTGGCTCCTTTACAGAACATAGTACCTTTGGCTGGGCTGTTGAGGCCTTTTACATTGAAGGAGGATATTTTAAAGGACATTGTGGCTTGAGTCCATGAGCAGAGAAGCAAGTACTTTGGAAAAAAAGTAGCAATAGTAAATGGCCAATGGTATGGACAATACCTTAGATGAATCATGTGCTCGAAATGTCCAGAAGTCAAGGTATGATGAAGAGCCTAGGAAGCTGTCACTTTGTGTAGGAGAGATTCAAACTGTTGTTCAGATGTCGGTCCATGTAAGTGTTGCACCCCAATTACAATGATCTGCTAAACTGTAAGGTAATAAAACAAGAAACAGGAATGCAGATTAGCACTGCAGGAGCTCACCAGAGCTGCTGAGCTGAAATAACATTGTGTGGTTGAAGAAACGGCTCAACTGGATTCAGCATCTTCCCAGTGCGTATTTGAGATCTGAGGCAGAGAGGAGTTTTGGCACAGAGCAGGCCCAAAATCCAATATTTTAGCAGGCAAAAGCCTTCGCCAACTGAGGTTATTGAGAATGTCTCTCCCTCATAATTAAATAGTATTTGAATATTTCAATTTATAGGTAATGTTGTGGATGTAGAGCAGCTTGGTTATAGTGGCAAGGTATATCTCCACTGCAGCATATATTGCAATAGGTCAGAGTAAAAGGTGAGCACATAATCTGGATGTCTAGTAGGAACTAGATTTTTCTATATTCTATATTACAGAAATGTATGCGGGCTATAGTGTCCCTGGGAAGGTTTTTCTGGGTATGTTTCGGTTTTGGGAATCTGTGAATACGGTCAATTACCAACTCCTCAGAAGAAGAGTCAGGAAGTGCTGCTACAAGAAAATTAGACAAGTCAGACTTAAGATCATGGGTCTTCACTGACTCTGGGATGTCACAAATTTTTATATTGTTTCTCCTGAAGCGAACCTCAAGGTCAATCAGTTTAAATTTATTCCATCCTATGTCATCTTCACAGTTATTATGAGTTCCACTAGGTTGTTCAATGTGGCCCCAAATTACCATTTTGTTCCCAGTACACCCTATCACTGACCTCATGTATATCAAACTTAAATGTCTGCATCAGTGAAAGGATATCAGCATGGGTGGTGCTTCTTAGGGATACCAACATATTGTTTAGGGTAATATCCAGTACATGCTTATTGGTAGTAGGGAAAGTGAGTCTAGACTTCTGGAGTTCTCTGGTGTCATCGAGTGATAATTTCGAAGCACTCACTTCTGTTGGAATAATAGAAGCAGGGGACAGCTTTTGTTAGGTCTTGGCTAGGCTGGTGATGCTTGAAGATATTGAAAATGGCAACAGAAGGAGGGTGGCTGCAGTAGGCTGGTTTATATGATGACCCCTTGTGATGCCTCCACACTGTCGCCCTCTCCTGTGCCAGCCTAGGTACTGAGGACAGAGTGCTTGAAGAAGAAAAAGTCTGTCATCTGGCCTGGTTGCCTCCGATCTCTTCTTTTGCAGTACATGATGTAAGTGTCTGCCGGATGTACATACTGGAAAGCTCTTAATATGCCAAGCTCCTTGATCAAGCGGCCACTTTCCAGCGCTCCAGTTATGCCCCCTAATTGAGGTTGATTTATTAAAGGAACTGAGACTTTTCATTGTGAAAAAATTATTATTGTGAAAAATTATTAAACACTTAAGCAGCACAGTGGTGTAGTGGGTAGCACTCTCACCTAGCAGTAAGAAGGGTCGCTGGTTCAAATCCCAACCATGACACTACCTGCCTGGAGTTTGCATGTTCTCCCTGTGCCTGAGTGGGTTTCCTCCGGGTACTCCGGTTTCCTCCCACACTCCAAAGACATGCAGGTAGGTTAATTGGCTTCTGTCCAAAATTGGCCCTAGTATATGAATGGGGACCTTGGATTGTAGGCTCCTTGAGGGTAGGGACCGATGTGAGTATGCAATGTACAGAGATAGGGACAATTGTAGACACTCACTCAGGTTGAACTGGATGGACTGGTGTCTTTATTCAACCTAACAAACTATGAAACTATGAAACTATGAAACTTTTGCAAAGCTAATAAGGTGAATTTAGGCTTTTTTTAACCACATGAAAAAAATAAATTTTTTATTTTCTTTACATATTGTTTATTCAATGTGAACATAGCTTCACTTTATTTACACATTAAAGTGAACATTTACTATGCTAACCCAACATTATCTATTTCTTAAATATCAACCCAATTGCAGGAGTAGTGAATAAGGTGAAGCTCTGTTCACTTTGACAATCCAATGATGTGAAAGACAACTTAAAAAAACAGGATTGTTCTTCAACAGGATTCAACAACTTCACCTTATTCACTAAGTTAAATGGACACTTTGTACTCCTTTAGTAAATTAACACATTTAATCTAGCAAATTCCCAAACTAGTTTGCAAAGTCCGCCAACTTCAAATATGCAGGATTCTCCATAAACCCATGGTAGCAGTGAACCTAAGCCTCACCCCCAGCCGGTAAGTATTTACAATAAAATAAATAGAGTAGAGGAATAGAGGATATTTGTGGTGCTTATAGATAATAAGAAAAAAAAAATATATAAGAAAAAGGTAAAACAAAAAAGTTCACAATTAAAAAGCTCACACAGATTAAGTCACAGAATAACAAATCATAGGCTAGGTCAGACATGTCCAAAGTCCGGCCCGCGGGCCAATTGTGGCCCGCGGTCCGGTTTTGAACGGCCCGCCTGGTCTTTCTCAATTTATTGTGCCATGGGATCAGGGCTGTCAGATCAGCCGATCCCCGGCACTGTGAGAAGCTCCGTGAGCTTCAAAAGTGAAAGTAAAGTGCAGAGGATTGTGCTGTGCTCTCTGCTTCCCCCTACAGTGCAGTACCCGGCTGAATGAGGAAGCTGCAAAGGTACTGTACTACAAGCTAGATTAATGTTAAAAAGGCCTTTATTCATGTGTGTGTATGTATGTATGTGTATGCATGTGTCTGTATTTGTGTGCATGTATGTCTGTATGTATGTGTGTGTGTATGTGCACATGTGTCTGTATGTGTGTGTGTGCACATGTGTCTGTATGTGTGTGTGTGCACATGTGTCTGTATGTGTGTGTGTGTGTGCACATGTGTCTGTATGTGTGTGTGCACATGTGTCTGTATGTGTGTGTGCACATGTGTCTGTATGTGTGTGTGTGTGTGTGTGTGTGTGTGTGTGCACATGTGTCTGTATGTGTGTGTGTGTGCACATGTGTCTGTATGTGTGTGTGTGTGCACATGTGTCTGTATGTGTGTGTGTGTGCACATGTGTCTGTATGTGTGTGTGTGTGTGCACATGTGTCTGTATGTGTGTGTGTGCGTGCACGTGTCTGTATGTGTGTGTGCACATGTGTCTGTATGTGTGTGTGCACATGTGTCTGTATGTGTGTGTGTGTGTGTGTGTGCACATGTGTCTGTATGTGTGTGTGTGTGCACATGTGTCTGTATGTGTGTGTGTGTGCACATGTGTCTGTATGTGTGTGTGTGTGCACATGTGTCTGTATGTGTGTGTGTGTGCACATGTGTCTGTATGTGTGTGTGTGTGCACATGTGTCTGTATGTGTGTGTGTGCACATGTGTCTGTATGTGTGTGTGTGCACATGTGTCTGTATGTGTGTGTGTGCACATGTGTCTGTATGTGTGTGTGTGCACATGTGTCTGTATGTGTGTGTGTGCACATGTGTCTGTATGTGTGTGTGTGCACATGTGTCTGTATGTGTGTGTATGTGCACGTGTGTATGTGTGTGTGTGTGTGTGTGTGTGTGTGCACATGTGTCTGTATGTATGTGTGTGTGTGTGCACATGTGTCTGTATGTGTGTGTGTGTGCATATGTGTGTGTGCGCACATGTCTGTCTGTATGTGTGTGTGCACATGTGTCTGTATGTGTGTGCATTTATGTCTGTATGTATGTGTGTGTGCACATGTGTCTGTATATATGTCTGTATGTACGTGTGTGTGCACATGTGTGTGCATGTGTGTCTGTATGTATTTCTGTATGTGTCTGTATGCATGTGTCTGTATGTATGTGTGTGTGCACATGTGTCTGTATGTATGTCTGTATGTGTGTGCATATATGTCTGTATGTATGTGTATGCATGTGTCTGTATGTGTGTGCGGCGTGCATTTGTCTGTATGTGTGCCTGCATTTGTGTGCTTGTGTCTGTGTGTATGTTACTTTTAATCCGGACCCCCCTCCCCCCATTCTTATACCATCAAAACTGCTTTTGTAGGGCTTGTGTGTGATATTAGCCAGGACTCCTGCTCCTCTGAAAAGCAACCCATGCACAGATCTCTTTGCAGAGGCATTTGAATGGCGGTAAAGAGGCATTATGTTGCCTCCTCACCACCTGTTTTAAGCCCGTAAATGCAACATCTGTGTGGCTGTGTACTGTGTGTAGGGCAGCCTATTAATTTCAATGGACTTCCCTACTCACAAAAATGCAGGGAAAGAAGTTCCCGAGCTTTTTTTTTTTTTTTTTATTGCACTGCACCAAAAGCACCCCACATTTTCCAATGTGTGGGGTACCATTAAGAATTAACGGTGCCCCCTAAAGTGCAGAGCATTCGTCTGTGTGTTGAGAACGAGTGCGACAAAGGCAAGAGAATTCTTGTTGGGCCGTGTATTAGTGCTCGGATGGACACACTTAGACCGAATTTTCAATGGTTCAAAGAATGTTCAGGCACAATGGTCGGCCCTCAGGCATGTTCACTTCATCAAATCCGGCCCACTTTGAAAAAAGTTTGGACACCCCTGGGCTAGGTGGTCATAGTAAACACAAATCTAGCTATATCGATTGAAATGAGAATTTGCATGTTAACCTGACATGTTTTGCATATTTGCTTCATCAGGGGATATACATGTGAAATATGAACTTTACGATACTATACAGAAAGTATAAAGAAACACAAAAAAACAAATCTTTTATCTATAACAGGTTAAAATCAGCAGCGCATAATAGTTCATGTAATCTATACGTGACATATTACTCTGATGGATTACATATCTATTTTATTTTATTTTAAAGACCTGTGTGTGGATAAGAGTTTTTGGGAACACCCCCAAGTACTAAAAGGGGTAGTGAATATGTTTACGAAGGTATGTGTTACACTCTGGAGGAAACTTTTAAACAATGAATGCAATTTCTTATGCTTCCCTGTGACCTAAATTATCATACCCTCCTTAAATAAATGCTGAGCATCATCTCCCTGACATGGTCTATTCCATTCATTTACATGTGACCTGAAAAACTTTTGTGTGCTGATTGAACCTGCTCAGTAATCTCCCAAAGACTTCTATGTGTGTATATGTCTTGAGATTGAAGATATCCATGGAAGTCTTTGCCTATCTACTGCACTAGTTTGGCTAGTGCACAGAAGATATTGGGGTTGGATGCAAACAAATTCTGAATATAGCAGCCTTGTGATCTAGGTAAGTATGCATTTGAGTGAGATAGGGTAATTTAGATTGGGTGAGGGAAGGGGGCAAAAATCACTAGTGCGCTTTGTTTAAATTGATGTTGAAATGTTTAAACTTGTTTGCTGGGCTAAACTAGTTAGAAAAATGCTAAACCTAAATGTGGCTGCCTGCCTAATTCATATAAACTCTTAGTACTCTGAGTACTGAGTATAAGAAAACCCTTACAAGGCATTCTTTCTCCAAAACTGTATTACCTTTATTCATTATAACATCGATTCACTCCCAACAGTAAATTTGCTCTGTTAAAATGTAAACTGACAATTCTCACACTGTTGACTTTTTTTATGTTAAATGTCATATGTACATTTGCTTTGTAAGCTCTCAAACTTTGATTGTGAAAAAAATAAAAAATAAATAAAAGAAAAATGCTTTCCCTGCCTGTTCCTATTTTTTTCCAAATGATCAAATGTAGTACGTTCACTGATTTGGTGAGGCTGTTCTCAAAGCAAACAGGTCCCCCCTCAATGTCAAAGAATGACTCTAGGAGGTTGTTTTATATAAGGAAAATAGACTGTTGATATTGCAAGGGAAGTTGCACTTTGCAAGGTAATTATCTGCAGATGAGATGAAGCTCTGTTGACTTCAATCATCCAATAATGTGCAAGCAAAAAATGCTGATTTTTTTTTTCCTTGCACATGATTGGGTAATCTTTGCAAAGTGAAATGTAATCACATTTGCGAAGTTGTTGGTATAATTCATTTTCACAGTGCAACTGTGTGTAGGTTTACATTTGGCTCACCTCATGACATAAAACATGTATTTTCCTGGCGATGATGACCCTTTCTCAACTCAATAATTCCTTCTCTTTTGCCCATCTCACTTTATTAACCTCCCTGGCAGTATGATTCAGTCTGGAATAAGGTGCTGAAAGTGGTACAATTATTTTGCATGGAAATCTGGCGTTTTATTTTGTAGTCCTGTAATTCTTAGGAATAACGCTCTTAAATCTGTTCAAACCAGAGTCTAGCATACATCCCGGGTATGATAAAATTTATAATATAATAAAGAATAATAAAAAATATTCAATAATGTAATCAAATCCTAAAACACTGAAAAAGGGACAAGTTTTGGTTGCTATGGACAATCTCCAAATTCCAGGCAGAAAAAAACAGTATTTATAATATAAAAGTGCATGCAGGGCACTGCACAGACCACTAGGGACAAATGGGGTGTGTAATTGTGTAATACAGCACTGTAATCTGTAAGATTACAGTGCTGTGTGTGTTTTGTGTACTTTTACTTTTTTGAATTTGCCGCCGTTCTCCGCTCCTGTGCGCCGTAACGTCGCAGGGAACAGAGCTCGGCGGCATTCGGCACTGTCAATCGAGCGGAGGACAGCTCGATCACACAGCTCAGCGGACATCGCTGGATCCAGGGGACAAGGTAAGTAACTCTCTCTGTGTCCTCCCCTTCATCGAGCGATGCGATCCCGAGTCTGGCTCGGGGTTACCGCTCCTGTAATTAAAATCCCAACCCTAACCAGACTCGGGATTACCGCTAGGGGGGTTAATAAACTTGTATTTTTTCATTGGTTATTTTTTTACAAAAGAATATAGCAATGGGAAGATCGCCCACTCAAAGCCAAAAAAAAATGGTTAGGATGGCCCTGCTCATGATGTCTTACAATCTAAAAGGAAGGACAATGATACAAAAGGTATTAACTCTGGGAGGACGGGATGTTCAAGAAAGTGAAATGCAGTTCAGAGATTGCATAGAGATCGACAGAGTAGGTTATATTTGTACAGGGAGCGCCAGAGGATGGAAGCGGCCCTGGAGACAAACCCCAGAGCAAAGCATGGGAGGAAACGGTGAGGGATCTTACGAGCAGGTGGTCTTTGGAGGAGCGAAGAGTATGGTTTGGTTGATAATTTGAGATTAGGTTTGTTATGTAGGTGGAGGCAAAGTTGTGGATGGCTTTGTTACTCATTCATATTTTAACTTTTTTTTGTTGAGTGATCAGGAGCCTGTGGAGGGATTATTAGAGAGGGGTGGCAGACTCTGAGCAATTTGTAAGGCGGATGAGTCTGGTAGCAGCTTTCATTATAGACTGAAGGGGGAATAACCTGTGTAGAGGCGAGAGGTGAGTGAGAGGTGAGTGAGTGGATTGGTAGTTTTATGGCATAGTTGGGGCAGAAAGGGGCATATTTTGAAAATGTTATAGACGTTAAGGTACCAAAATTTGGCCAGTTAATGGGGCTGAATGGAGAAAGGCTGAAAGCAGAGGTCAGAGTTCAGGTTTACACCTAGCACCTTGGCATGAAGAGAAGGATTAATGACTGTGCTATTGATCTTGATGGAAAAGTTGTGGGAGGGGGCATGTGGGGAGAGCTAAGTTTTAGGAAGACTGATTTTTAGGAATTGTTCTGACATTCATACCAATATGTCTATTAGTAAATTCCTGATATTCAAGGAGACTGGAGGGGAGAGCTGAGGAGTAAAAAGATAGATTTGTGGGTCATTAGCATGTAAGTGACCAAGGGAGGAGATGTAGATTAAGATGTAGTTGTAGTTAAAATACATTTTTAGCCATCTTGCCAAGTTGACTGCCTGGGCAGTAAAATGGGATGGGTTTGCATACATCAGCATCAGATTAAAGCCTAGTACACATGGGCCGATTGTTGGCTGGCATTGGGCGGTTCAATAGAGACCGGCTAACATTCAGCCCATATGTATGGCAGAAGGGTCATGATCAAAAAAGGGTCTGCCAACCAGCTACCGGTCAGTGCTCTCAGCCAATGGCTGAGAGCATTGACCGGAGTGTTCTGGCAGGAGAGGGGGGCGCCCTGTCAGAACACAATAGCACAGCATGGGAGATTGTTGCACTAACAGTGGATTGTTAGTACAGCAGCTTCGACCTGAGCTCTCATTTTTTTTATTCAGTCCACAAACTAGTATTGTGTACAAGGCTTAACATTGTGCTTCAGGTGTTATTTTACCACGTAAAACACATGCACACCTAAGACAATGCCAAGGATTTCATTATACTGGCATAGTGCTGCTTGAGAGCCAGGGGTTAAAATGTATGAACCATAGCATGATCTTACAAAACAGTCAAATGTATTCCCTGCATTAAGGTAAACATTTTTTATGGCTTTCTATCCTCCCTCTTCCCTGTGTGAAGGGGAAGAGAGGGGACAGGAGATCCAGCACTGTGCCTCTCTTCCTCTTCACACAAGCAGTCAGGCAGCAGCAGGCATGTGTCAATCACATTCAGTAAGGAGGAAGCAGGGTCAGGGCTAAGCTCCACTGTGTGTGTTTAGGAGTGTGGCTCCATAGGCACACACAGCTCGGGAGTGAGCATGCACTTTGTGCCCCTTATAGCAAGCTACCTGCTATGGGGGCACAAATAGAACAGGAGGAGCCAAGATCGCTGATGGGGGACCCCAGAAGAGGAGGGTCAGGGCTGCTCTGTGCAATAGCATTGCACAGAGCAAGTCAGTATAACATGTTTAATATTTTAATTTTAACAAATAACCTTTACTAATGCTTTCAAGTGGTTGTAAAGGCTCAATGACACACAGAGCAGTTGCTGGTGCCCCCCCAAGCAAGCTGCGTGCTGTGGGGGCACTTGGCAAGAGCACAAGAAGAGGAGGATTGGAGCTGCACTGTACAAAACCATTGCACAGAGCAGGTAAGATATAACATGTTTACTATTTTATATAGAAAAAAATATGCCTTTAACATCACTTTAAGTCTTATAAAATGTACCTCTGCTCTTGCCTTGCATGTGTTGCTGTGTGCTGCTTTAATACATTCCTCTAGAAAAACATTTTAAGAGTAGCCTTTCTTTTTAAGATTTCGATCAAGTGAGTTGTTTCAAGGTTAAATGCCTTTAAAATAATGGTTAGCAGCAAATTAAACAAATCTGCAGACAAAGATAATGCAGGTTCATATGTAACACAATATAAACCTTTAACTTGAGTCAATGTTGAACTAGCTATTGAACATTTATGCTAATAGTTATTTATTTTCTTTGTCTTTTATCTATTCTCTAGAAGGTTGGTAGTAGTGTTACTTCTTCTATTGGTCACAATCAGAAGCTAAGAAAAGCAGTTGTTAAAAGTTTTTATTTTTTTTTGTCATTCATTTCATTGGTGTGTTTTACTTGAAGTGCTGCCAACGTTTCATTTTATGTCTACAGAGAATTTTAAATTACTTTAAAATTCTATAGTTCTTTATGCATGATAAACCATTGATTTCCACCATCCAACAAGGAAAAAAGTCACATTCACAAACCAAGTGGGTGGAAATTGTGCTTAATTATTTAATTTTCTAAAGAAAAAAAAAACTAATACACTATGAAAAAGTTCATTACTATATGAAATATTGATAGTGCCCTACATTATCCTTGAGCTTTATAAAACTAATCATTTGCAAAACAGCTTTCACCATTAACTATTTTAAAAATCAAGGTCTTGGAACCAAGGTTTTAGTAAAATTAAAAAGAGAAAACAAATAATGTCCTCCTATCAGCTTTCACCCAAGAAAGGTATACTGCACAACTTTTTATATAACTAATACAATCTTCATTTATTTTGCATTTAAAATAATATTTTTATGAGCAGTAGGGATTAGAGTTTGTGCTGACCTGAAGTTTCTTTAGTAAATGGAACATATTGGTTCCCAAGGTCCCAATTCGGCAAAATGCACTCAGTCAATGAGGAGTGCAAAATTAGGGTGTTTTTTTTTTTTTTTAGAATATAGAGGGTTTTAACTAGTGATTCATCTCTTTGTTTATTAATAAAGACCCTGCGCTGACATGGTAATCACGTAGCTTATTGCTAAACAAAGGCATTTTCTTGACATGACTTTGATTAACACATGTATGTGTAAACACAGCTTCATATTTTTTACTAAGCTATGTGGACGTTCACTTTGCTATGAAAATGGTCCCTACTCCTTTAGTAAACTAACCCTATAATTTCTAAAAAACATTTTAGCAGCAATGTACTGGTACGTCACTAGATAGGAAGGATGATATCTTGGTCATCGCTGTATGCAGTTTTACAGAGTGACATAATAACAGTAAGCAAGCTGCTATGACTGCAGCTTTGTTTGCCAGCAATTTAAACTGTAATTTTTTTGTATGTAAATCTCATTTTTGCTGATTAGCTGTACCACATCCTTCAGCAACAAGGACAAATACATTCATGGGGTTTCCTTTTTCCTGTGGCATGGCATGAAACCTGGAAGCCCACTTTAGTAATAAGGGTCCCCCAGATACTATGTTATGCAACTGAGCATGAGGTACATACCACCCCCAATCCCCGACAATAACACTAGCCCCCTGGGCTTTCATCAGCTATATAAAGTAGTGGATGGGGATAGTGGTGACATTTCCCAAATATGGCCCTGTGGGCATATTTAGGCAATGATGTAACCTGCTCCATTACTCGCCTATTTGCATACATAGTAGGATATTTCCGGTAGGGTATTTCCGGTTTTTTCCAGTGTACGGACCAAAGCCATCCCTAGTAAGCACCCTGTAAATGTTAAATGGTTTGCCCCACTCCCCAACTTCCTTTTTTTGCTTGGTCTGAAAGTTTAAAAATAACAGCAGGATTTACATTCTAAAAAAAAAAAAATGTAACATTACAGAGTGTCTCAGAAACACAAACATTGCTTTTTAAATGTCAGTGACATATGCCATCATTATGTGTCCTTTTTAATACTAATATAATACAGTGCTATATAGTATAGTATAGTATAGTATAGTATAGTATAGTATAGTATGCTATAACTGTTTAGTAGATATAGGACTAGTCTACTATAGTTGTAGTACAGTATGTCAATCTAGAATAGTACCATATAGCACAGTATAGTATAGTATTGTACAGTATATACATTCAAATTCTCTTCAGTTATTTTCACCCTGTCTTTTTAGGCTGCAATATGAAGGATGGATGGCTTTTTCTCTTATAGCTAAACACTTTCTAGTTCACAATATCCAATCAACCTTAACTGTGTACGATGTCAAAAGCACTTACTGCACAAGGAAAGATCTGTGTTTCTTTTGCCACACACAATAAATCTTTAGTGTCTTCACTTGATACGCATCACTCCACTTGATCTCAGGAGGCACTATCTGTCTCTGCATGATTCTCTCCATCATGTAACAAGGTCACTTTACCAACTCTAAGTTTGTAGTCTAAAGTATATATCATTTTTTTAACCACCTGGGCAAAAGCCTTTTTTAACTACGAAGATTTTAAAAGTAATCTGCTTGTATTTATAGCTACCTGGTCAGCAGAAACAATGCAAAGTATGCTGTGCCCTTTAACACTGTGGTAAAATAAAACCCTCAGATTTAAAAGCAAAACACAATATTGTTCTAAATTAAGCAGCTGTTGAAATCGGTTAATAAAAACTGTTGTCATTTTTATCTGATTTCAATGCCATAGGAGAACAGCTAAAAAGGAATCCAAGATCGGATACACTACACCTTTGCAAAACCCTACACTGCATTTTACTAACAGCAAAGCGCAAAGGGGTTGATTTACTAAAGATCGAGAGTGCAAAATCTGGTGTAGCTGTGTATTATAGCCAATCTGCTTCTATTATCAGCTTGTTCATTTAAGCTTTGACAAAATACCTGGAATCTGTTTCTCTGCAGAGCTAGCACCAGATTTGGCACTCTCCAGTTTTAGTAAATCAATCCCAAAATGTAGGCTGTTGTTACTGCATCATGGGAGGACAACTTTTTTCATGGTTCAGGATACTCAACCACAACAGGAGTTGCTACTACTGCTTAAGAGTTGGAAAAAAAAAACTTGGTAATGTTTGCTCCACCAGAAGTCCTGTCTTTTACATGTTGTTTTCTGATCTGGGATCTGCAAAACTTACTCTCTGTTCTTTCAATAAAACAAAACGTTTCTTCCTAAAACATAGCAATCTGTCAGTATTTTAAAAATCATGTTAACCATTAGCCCAGGTAATGTAAAATCAGCTAATATGGAATTATGACATCAGAATGGAGGTCTACAACCTCCCCTCCTTCACTGTGTAAGAGGCTCTTAGGAAGAGAGCATGACCCTTGAAATGCATAACCATTTGCATCCTAAAGCCATGTACACATTAACAGATTTTTAACACAAGTGGGTTAAAAAAATGTCCGGATTCTGTCAGACAGAATGACCTACACATGGGCAGAATGTTGGCTGTTTTTCTTTTTGTTAAGTAATGTCATCCCAAGGCTGGGAGCACGTATAGTTGACAAACTGATTGTATAACCTTGATGTGCTGTGTCAATTATGTTATTTTTTTTGTGCTTTTTCAGTTGTCTTTGGGACATCCCAAGTCTAGAGTGGGCAGCAAGGTGTTGTGCGTTTGTTCATCACTAATTCTGATGTGCAGCAGTTGCTGGCATAGGACCACCACAAGTATGTGCAGGAGGTTTTTGTGTTTAATCTAGCTACATATCAAGGTGTGTTTGCAGGCTGAGCTAGATGTTGCTGCTGCTGATTCTTAAAAACCTGTGTGTTGGACTGCCCTACAAAATACAGGGATAGAAAATAAAATCTGCAGAGGTATTGCTAATTGAAACTAGCAATTATTGAAAATGACTATATTTATATTAGGTCACAGACACATTCATTGGGGTTGATTTACTAAAGGCAAATTGACTGGGCACTTTGGAAGTGCAGTTGCACTCATTTCCCCCAAAGCTTAGTGAATGTGGAGAAGTTCTGCTAATTTCTTTGCAATATATTTTATTAGGGTTTTAGGGTATAAAAGAACCTGCAACTGCAGAAAGAACCAACTTAAAAGAAGTAAACACAATGTTTTCCTTGCAGGGCAGTAGGTTATCCACATAGACAGTCACATACAGCAACATTTGTCATAGAAATACAATGCGTGGTAACATTTTCTACACAGAATACTTCAGTACAAAATTCTCAAAACATTAGTAAGAAATGTACGATACCAGACTATCCATTGCTGCCAAGCTGTCTCAAAGGTCCTCATCAATGAGTCAGTTATAAAAGCTATTCATTTTCCAAAGGAATAGTGGGTCTGGATAGTGGCTATGACCTCAGATTGGGTGCCAGCTCCCCTTTCCTGTGTTTTATGATGGTAAATTTGGTCACCAACAAGATGCAAGAGATTATCTTTCCTCTGTTGATTTCCATCTTCCAATCATGTACAATCAAAAATGTTTTTTTCATTTTCTTTCATTTTCCTTGCACATGATTGGGTATTATTTACAAAGTGAAGCTTTGGGGAAAATTAGTGCAATTGCACGTGCAAAGTGCACACTCTATTTGCCTTATTAAATCAACCCCGATGTGTAGTGGACAGTCTTGAAACATTTAAAGATAGAAAACAAAGTATGTGCTGGGAGAACTAATTATCACTGGCAATTTCTGAAAACTGCTAAACTGACCTTGAGCCACAAACACACTCACTGTTTGTTGAACAGTTCTAAAGCATATATGAGTAGAAAACAAAGTCTGTGCAGGAAGAGAGCATTCTATACAGTTCCAGTTAGAAGCTGATTGGCTAACATGCACAGCTGCACCAGATTTTGCGCTCTCTAGTTTTAATAAATCACCCCAATAACGTCCATTGAGTCTGTGCAATATTTCTGCCTCTTCTCTTAACACACTGTAATTTTTATTTTGTGCCAAAACCTGCCTTATCTCTCCTCTTACATTGCCTGTCAATGAATATGCTTATCAGGGCTCAACATTTCAAGTCCTGAGCTACTAGCCTGGCCTCAAAGGTTACTCGCCACCAGTTGCTCCACCCAACCCCTACCCTGCCCTGCCCCTAAACCTGCCCAAATAAATTATCTCATGAAATGACACTTTAATATTTTATGCAATTAAGTTATAAAAATATTAACAATTTTATCCATGCCCCTCAATGCAGCTTGCCTGTGCCTGCCAATGCAGCCTGTGCCCACCATGCAGTCTGTGTCCAATGCAGCCTGTGCCCACCATGCAGCCTGTGCCCACCACACAGTCTGTGTCCAATGCAGCCTGTGCCCACCATGCAGCATGTGTCCCATATGCAGCCTGTGTACCATGTGCAGCCTGTGCCCACCATGCAGCCTGTGCCCACCATGCAGCCTGTGTCCCATGTGCAGCCTGTGTCTCATGTGCAGCCTGTGCCCACCATGCAGCCTGTGCCCACCATGCAGCCTGTGTCCCATGTGCAGCCTGTGTCTCATGTGCAGCCTGTGTGCCATGCACAGCCTGTGCCCAAAATTCAGCCTGTGTCCCATGCAGCCTGTGTCCTATGTGCAGCCTGTGCCCACTATGCAGCCCGTGTCTCATGTGCAGCCTGTGTCCCATGTGCAGCCTGTGTCCCATGCAGCCTGTCCCCACCAGGCAGCCTGTGCCCACCATGCAGCCTGTGTCCCATGTGCAGCCTGTGTCCCATGCAGCCTGTGCCCACCATGCAGCCTGTGTCCCATGTGCAGCCTGTGTCCCCCCTGCAGCCTGTGCCCCATGTGCAGCCTGTGTGCCATGTGCAGCCTACCTGCAGCCTACCTGCGGAGGGGAAGGGAGGAACGCCCACTGGATGAACATCGCAGTCTTCGTTTCAATAGCTGTGTGCTCTCCCGCCGTGCACCGTCACATAAGCCCCTCCCCTTGTCCGGGGAACTTTGATACATGTCACCCGTCCTAAGATTGAGGGGTGATCTGTCTATCAAAGTCCCAAAAAAAGAAGAGGGGCTAATGTGACAGTGCAGGGCGAGGGAACACACAGCTATTGAAATTAAAGCTGTGATGTTCACTGATCTGATCATCCAGTGGCGGCTCTCCTCTCTTCCCCTCTGATTGACGCCCCCCAGATCCTGGCAGCCCTTCTCGCCAGCCCTCAATATCCACTTGCAAAATGCGAGCATGCGAGTGGAATTTGTGAGGGCTGTGCTTATGTGCTTGTACATTGACTGCACAATATTTTGGACTATTGTTTGTTAAATAATACACATTGATAAAACATGTCTTATCTTTCCTGTTGTAATTGCATCCCATTAAACCTGCTACCATATTATGCATCAGCTGTATTTCTGTGATTTTCTTTATTTTAATTAAATATGGATTACACACTTTATTTCCTGCTAACTTTCATTGGGTTCCAGAACTAATACTTCCAACACCTTCGAAATGCCAATGTCCACTTTTTCTATTGTTTTGGCAATACCCTCCAGCCTCCAGCCATGCTAGCTTAGAGTGGGGCCCTTTTTGTTCCCTCATGGATTGTGGCATAAATATTTACATAACCATCCCCTTGTATTGAGAAGGGGTTAAACATTCTGCTTAAAATCACCCCAAATTTCCTCCTCACTGTCAGCAACACAACCTTCCTTTTTCATCACTTGTTTGCCTGTGCAGCAAACATCCGAATTTGTGGGGCACTTGGCGGGATATTTGCCCACCGACTGCCCCACAATGCACTGCACAGTGGAATCTAAGCCTTGATTGCCCCAACGCTTTGCCCAATCAGGGCACAGTGAATAGCTGGTTGTTAAGGAATGGGCCAGGAAGCTTTTGCACTGTTTGAAAGTTGAGGTGCGAACCAAACCGAGGGGGTGTTCGGCCCATCTCTAACCACCAGCATCCCAACCTTCCTCCACCTCTATATTTTCATCAAACCAACTCTTCTCCCCCTCAAAGTCCCCATCCTCCTACTCTCTCTTGTGCTGCCTTTGCCTAACAGGGATACAGGAAGTAGGCAAAGCACTCTGCTAGCCCTGAAACGGCAAGTATTCATCTTTCTACTGCTGTTGGACCTTCGGTTTCTGGTTTAATACTCCACTGCAGTGTTTGCACCAGGAGGAACACCAGAGGGATCACATTGCTATTAAACCCATGGTTCTGATCACCTCTTTTACTGGTTACAAAATGTTGCGCACATCCTGAATCAGGAGCCAATGATCCAGTGAACAAAACCCAAGCTGCCAAGGCCTGATATTCATTGATGACCTGCTGCAGCATGACAAAAATCAAGTTCTGGAATTTGAGTTTATCGCATATCAGACAGTTGGTAGGTAACTTGTGTTGCTGCTGCATTTTGGCCAAACAAATACTTGCTGGGAATGACCAAATTAAGTGTTTTTCTGGCCTGCTTAGGGATATTCGGGAAGTCAGGTACCTAACTAGGAAGGGCTGACCTCCTGATCTCCTAAGGTAAATGGATATTCCCTTGATCAATAATATCTGTATTTATTACCTTTACATATTAATATCCTGTTATATTCTGTGCATTTAGGAATGCACCCAGCTCATTAAAAAAATAAAAAAAAATCAACTGAGCTGAACAGAACTAGTTACTGAGGGAGTCTATTCCATATTTTGACTCTTACTGTTAAAGTGTTTGTTACCTTTTAACCCGGTTACCCAGTGTTTGATAAACCCTAACCAGTGGTCAGTTTACAGGCCTCCATCATCCACAGCTAGCTGCAGCTCTCCTATGTCCCCCCCTGTCCTCTTCCTCCCTCCCCTCCCTGCCTGTCAGCTCTGTGTCAGGGCCTGTCCCCCTCCTCCTGCTGCTGAAATAACTTTGTAATTATCATGCAATCCCCTGTCTTTCATAATACTAAGTGCCCTGTATATGAGCCTTATTAAAAATGTGCTGTTCTATATCTGATTTCCTAGCGCCACTCAGTGTTCACATGACCAGCCGCCTCTCTCCTCCTCCCAGGTGACTTCAGAAGAGGATTCTCAGCCCCTTCCACTCTAGCTGTCAGATCGGGAGAGGGGAGAGATGGCCAGTCACGTGAGCCCTGTGAAGTGCTATAAAATAGGGTATAGAACAGGATAATTTTAATAAGGCACATATACAGGGCACATAGTATTATGAAAGATAGGGGATTGCATGATAATTACAAAGTGGGTTAACCACTTTAAGGAGTCTTTCCATATGTGTCCTTTGTAATCTACTAAAAGTGAATAACTCTGCACCAAGTTAACTATATGAACCACTTATGCATTTTTATATGGTGGTTATATCCCCCCTAATTGCCTAGTCTCGAGAGAGAGAGGATAAATTAAGCTCAGCTAATCATTCCTCATAGCTGAGGTCCTCTATGCCTCTCTTTAAAGTTCCCCAATATCCTTTTTGTGTACTAGTGCAGAAAACTGAACTGCATATTCCAGATGAGTTAATATATAGATAACAACATGCCTAAAAGTTATACAACTGTATAAAAAATGGCCCCTGTGTGGGAACCAATTACAACAAAATAATAAATGAGGACGTGCTCTCCTTCCCACACATCTGACCCATTAGGGCCTAAACCATACATTTTATTGATTTATTTAAATTGTATATTTTATTTTGTGATAGTTACACCACCAAGTGACCACCAAACATACAAGGAGAGCATCAGGTACAATCAGAATAGTGTCCAATTGTCTTGTACAGACAATGTGATTGCCTCCAAGCCGATTACTGTCATCCAGAGGTCATTATACCGTCTACATGAAAATAGTGCTCACTGTGAGTTTTAAATGTAGGGAGAGAAACTGAGGCTTGTTATTATATTGCTGATATAAACTACCCTCGTCTGACTATAGGCTGGACTACAGTCCTCTAATGAGGTCTGTGGCTATAGAAGGGCTTGACTTCACTCCCTAAAGCCCTTCCATAGCCACAACCCCTTTCCAGCCTAAATTGAATCTCTAAACTGAAAAACAACTTCATCTCTCCACTCACCATGGAGCCATTATTTTATGTGTCACTTTAAAAGGTAGTAAAGCAAAGTAAAGTACAGTCTAAAGATGAATTTGTTGTGACTTTACAGATGAAGCCTTACTAATGCTTTATACAGAGGATAAAAAAAGTATCTCTTTCTGGAGTTCATACTTCTTTCAATACAAGAAAGTATTTTGCATTTGCTGTATAGTTACATTAGAAACTATAGTTTGGCATTGCATGCTATTTATAAAAGTCAATGATCTACCAGAACATCCAGATCCTTCTCAACACTGAATTTCCTCAATTGTGCTTCCCTTAGAATGCATATTTAGAGCCCCCAAGTGCATACCTTTGCATTTATCAACATTAAACTTTATTTGCCAAATAGTTGCCCAATTAAACAGTGCATTAAGGTCTGCTCAAAAACTGAAAGGATGTTATTTTACATAACATAAGTTGATGTTATGAATCGATGAGTAAGTCGCTATGACGAAATGTCGGGAAGTGGCTATACCTCAACCAGTTTTTCATGCTTGAACCTATACTGGAAGTGACGCTCAGAGGATCACAATCTTTTGCTGGTGTGATTCAGGTCACTTATGCTGTACATAAAAAAGGGAGAAGGGGATAAGGGAGTGGGTGAGACTTTGAAAGGAGGCAATGAATGGATAAAATCATTTGCCTCCATCCCTAATATTAGATCATCAGTAGAAAAGGGGTTGGGACTTTAAATGAAGCATAACTAGCAGGAGGAGGAGGGGGACAGCCAGGGAGGGGAGGGAGGGGAGGGAGGAAGAGGACAGAGGAGGACACAGGAGAGCTGCAGCTAGTTGTGGATGATGGAGGCCTGTAAACTGACCACTGGTTAGGGTTTATCAACAATGATAAACCATGATCAGTTTACATGGGGGGGGGGGCAGAACTGGGCAGGATCAGCCAGAAATTTCAGGTGATAGAAGTGGCCAAATTACACAGCACAAGCACTCTGCTGTATAACATGCTTTAATCGAGCAGGATCCTTCTTTTTATTTTTTTAAGTTTTTTTTTTTAGGGTAACAAACTGATCATCTGTCACCTATGCTGTGTACGCTGAGACCACATTACCCCAGTACTTGCTGCTACAAGTGGATGCCTCTAGGCTTCATTGATTTGAGCTTATGTGAGTGCAATGTTTGAAGCTATTTTAACCACTTCAGCCCTGGAATATTTCACTCCCTTCCTGACCAGAGCATTTTTTCCAATTTGGCACTGCGTCACTTTGACTGACAAGCGGTCATGCGACGCTGTACCCAAACAAAATGTGCCTACTTTTTTCCCAAAAAAAGAGCTTTCTTTTGTTGGTATTTGATCACCTCTGTGTTTTTTATGTGTTGCGTTATAAATAAAAAAAAGAGCAACAATTTTGAAAAAAATCTAAATATTTTTAACTTTTTGCTATAATAAATATCCTCAATAAAAAAAATTTCTTCATCAGTTTAGGCCAATATATATTCTTCTACATATTTTTGGTAAAAAAAAATCACAATATGTGTATATTGATTGGTTTGCACACAAGTTATAGCATCTGCAAACTATGGGAAAGATTTATGGCATTTTATGGCATTTTTATTATTAGTTTTTTTTTTTTAACTAGTAATGGCGGTTATCTTTAGAAGTACTGCGACACTGCAATGGACAAATCTGACACTTTTGACACTTTTTTGGGACCATTGACAATTATACAGCGATCAGTGCTATAAAATGCACTTATTACTGTGTAAATATCACTGGCAGGGAAGGGGTTAACACTAGGGGGCGTTCAGGGGGTTAACTGTGTGTTCCCTCAGTGTGTTCTAACTGTGTGGGGATGGGAGTGACTAGGAGAGATGACATATAGATTTTCCTGCTTAGTAATAACAAACAATATGGCTCCTCTCTTCTGACAGCACAGGGATTTGTGTGTTTACACACACAAATGCTGTGCTGGCGCCCGCCGGCCACGCACATTGGATCCCCCCCCTATGGTGGCTGAAAAAGGGTAGGATGTACCTGCATGGGGTTTTGCACAGGGAAGCCATTCCACTGAAATATATCTGCGTGAGCCGGTCAGGAACCAGTTAATAGAATAAACTTTTTACAACAAGACTGCACTATTGGAGCACTTTGTTTCATTATGTATGTAGAGTCCATGATATCGGGTGTCACGTCTGGATATCAGTGGATATCTAACCCTGTAAGGGTTGATGCTGTTTTGCCGAGCATGAGAGTGGAAGGCATCATCATTTGGCGAGTTTTTAACCAAAGAGGGGTGAAGTGCACCCGGTGTGGTGAAAGTTTTGAAGATCCCACATCAGGATATATTCAGCTTTCCTTGTTTGAGACAATCCAGTATCATTTATGAACTATTTTTGCACAAACTTTATTATTAGTTGTTTATTTATGTATTAGTGTTGATCACTATCACCTGTCACTAGGTTTATTTATTTATACTGTTTAGCACTACTATTTACTTTACTTTACTTTACACTGTAAATGCTTATTTATATTTGTTTACATAACTTTATTTCATCTGATATCACAGAAATTGCATTTTTAATCTCCATCTCAGTATCATTTATAAATAGGCTAAACATTTGGATCCCTAGTGATCAAACCTTGGGGTACACTACTAATACATTTAGAGCATTTAGAATATACAGTCTTTTAGTCAGTTTTCTATCCATTTATAGACAGAGTTTTCCAAGACAGTAGATTTTAAATGTATTCATTAGTTGTATGTGGGGAATTGTGTCAAATGCTTTTTCAAAGTCCAAGGGTGCTATACTGTACCAGAGACACTCCTTTGTCTAGGTTTTTCCTTATGTTACTATAAAAAAGCAGAGTGATTTGACAACTTCAATATTTTATTAATCCATGTTAACTATTGCTTAAAACATTTTTTTTAGTAAAATTCTTCTGTAACTTTTTTTTCCAAACGTTATCTTTCTAACTCTAGAAGTTAACCACTTTCAGACCGGACCATTTTGCTGGTAAATGACCAGAGGTCTTTTTACACTTTGGCACTGCGCTGCTTTAACTGGTAATTGCGCGGTCATGCAATGTTGTACCCAAACAAAATTTGCGTCCTTTTCTTCCCACAAATAGAGCTTTCTTTTGATGGTATTTGATTGCCTCTGCGATTTTTATTTTTTGCGATATAAACGTAAAAAGACCGCAAATTTTGAAAAAAAATGATATTTTCTACTTTTTGTTATTAGAAAAATCCAATAAACTCAATTTTAGTCATACATTTAGGCCAAAATGTATTCAGCCACATGTCTTTGGTAAAAAAAAAGTCAATAATTGTATATTTATTGGTTTGCGCAAAAGTTGTCACATCTACAAACTAAGGTACGTTTTCTGGAATTTACGCAGCTTTTAGTTTACGACTGCCTATCTCATTTCTTGAGGTGCTAAAATGGCAGGGCAGTACAAAACCCCCCCAAATGACCCCATTTTGGAAAGTAGACCCCCTAAGGAAATTGATAAGAGGCATGTTGAGCCCATTGAATATTTTATTTTTTTGCCTCAAGCGATTGAATAATGACAAAAAAAAAATTTTTTTTTTTTTTTTACACTAAGTTGTCACTAAATGATATATTGCTCACACATGCTATGGGCGTATGTGAAATGACACCCCAAAATAAATTCTGCTGCTTCTCCTGAGTATGGGGATACCACATATGTGGGACTTTTTGGGAGCCTAGCCGTGTACGGGGCCCCGAAAACCAAGCACCGCCTTCAGGCTTTCTAAGGGCGTAAATTTTTGAGTTCACTTCTCACTACCTATTACAGTTTTGAAGGCCATAAAATGCCAAGATGGCACAAAACCCCCACAAATGACCCCATTTTAGAAAGTAGACACCCCAAGCTATTTGCTGAGAGGCATGTTGAGTTCATGGAATATTTTATATTTTGCCACAAGTTGCGGGAAAATTACAAACTTTTTTTTTTTTTTTTTTTTTTTAACAAAGTTGTCACTAAATGATATATTGCTCATGCATGCCATGGGCATATGTGAAATGACACCCCAAAATAAATTCTGCTGCTTCTCCTGAGTACGGGGATACCACATATGTGGGACTTTTTGGGAGCCTAGCCGCGTACGGGGCCCCGAAACCAAGCACCGCCTTCAGGCTTTCTAAGGGCATAATTTTTTGATTTCACTCCTCACTACCTATTACAGTTTTGAAGGCCATAAAATGCCAAGATGGCACAAAACCCCCACAAATGACCCCATTTTAGAAAGTAGACACCCCAAGCTATTTGCTGAGAGGCATGTTGAGTCCATGGAATATTTTATATTTTGCCACAAGTTGCGGGAAAATTACAAACTTTTTTTTTTTTTTTTTTTTTTCACAAAGTTGTCACTAAATGATATATTGCTCACGCATGCCATGGGCATATGTGAAATGACACCCCAAAATAAATTCTGCTGCTTCTCCTGAGTATGGGGATACCACATATGTGGGACTTTTTGGGAGCCTAGCCGCGTACGGGGCCCCGAAAACCAAGCACCGCCTTCAGGCTTTCTAAGGGCGTTACAGTTTTGAAGGCCATAAAATGCCAAGATGGCACAAACCCCCCCCAAATGACCCCATTTTGGAAAGTAGACACCCCTAAATTTAGGGGTACACTAGTGAGACTAGGTAATAAATGGCGGGTGCCCTGAAACTATAAAAAAATAACTAACCAACCAGCGTCACCTGTAACAGTTATATGGTGATCACTGGTGAAAGGGTTAACTAGGGGGCAATTAGGGGGCTTTATGCGGTAGTATATGGGGGTCCCTGGCGCTATAAAAAGCTGCAGCGAACCTAAATACCTACCTGCCTAACTAGCGTCACCTGTGACACTAATACAGCGATCAGAAAAACGATCGCTTATTAGGCTGGGTTCACACTGGAGCGATGCGGGAACGCCACGAATGCGCGGCGGGTTCCCGCATCGCATGCCTCCCGGCGGCAGTTCACACTGCCCTATGCGAACTGCTGGGAGTGTCAGTGAAATGTTACTGACACCCCCAGATCAGTTCGCATATCGCAGTGCGATCTGCAAACTCGGATCGCATGGTGTGAACACCCATGCGATTCGATTCTGCTGCGGGCCAAAAAAAGGGTCCCGTGCGAATTTGCGGCGGGTGCGGCGGGTGCGGTGAATGGCTGAACTCGAATCGCACAGAGATCGGATGTGATTTGCACTGCAGTGCGGTGCGAATCACATCCGTTCTCATAAACCGCTGCAATGTGAACCCAGCCTTAGTGACACTGGCGACGGGGGGTGATCACGGGGTTAAACCTTTATTGGGGGGGTTAGGGGGGTACCTTAGAACTAAAGGGGGCTAACCCTAACTGCCCTAACAGTTATTAGTCACAAATGACACCCGCCGGGTGATCAGGGGGTTAAACCTTTATTAGGTAATAAATGGCGGGTGCCCTGAAACTATAAAAAAATAACTAACCAACCAGCGTCACCTGTAACAGTTATATGGTGATCACTGGTGAAAGGGTTAACTAGGGGGCAATCAGGGGGCTTTATGCGGTAGTATATGGGGGTCCCTGGCGCTATAAAAAGCTGCGGCGAACCTAAATACCTACCTGCCTAACTAGCGTCACCTGTGACACTAATACGGCGATCAGAAAAATGATCGCTTATTAGGCTGGGTTCACACTGGAGCGATGCGGAAACGCCGCGAATCCGCGGCGGGTTCCCGCATCGCATGCCTCCCGGCGGCAGTTCACACTGCCCTATGCGAACTGCTGGGAGTGTCAGTGAAATGTTACTGACACCCCCAGATCAGTTCGCATATCGCAGTGCGATCTGCAAACTCGGATCGCATGGTGTGAACACCCATGCGATCCGATTCTGCTGCGGGCCAAAAAAAGGGTCCCGTGCGAATTTGCGGCGGGTGCGGCGGGTATGGCGGGTGCGGCGGGTGCGGCGAATGGCTGAACTCGAATTGCACAGAGATCGGATGTGATTTGCACTGCAGTGCGGTGCGAATCACATTCGTTCTCATAAACCGCTGCAATGTGAACCCAGCCTTAGTGACACTGGCGACGGGGGGTGATCACGGGGTTAAACCTTTATTGGGGGGGTTAGGGGGGTTCATTAGAACTAAAGGGGGCTAACTCTAACTGCCCTAACAGTTATTACAGTCACAAATGACACCAATGCAAAAAAAAAAAAAAAAAAATGACATTGGTGTCACTGTGACTGGGGGGCAGGGGTAATTGGGGGGGTGATCGGGGGGTAAAGGGGGGGTGTGAGTGTGCCTGGCATGTTCTACTGTGTGTGTGAGTGTTGGTGCAACTTACTGATCCGCTCTCCTCCGTGTCGGAACGAAAAATACCGACACGGAGGAGAGAATACATCACTTCCTCTCCTGTGTTTACATTACAGGAGAGGAAGTGATGTCACCGGGGATTTCTATTCGTCGGGAGCGATCGCGAGGGGGTGGCCATGAATGAATGGCCGTCCCCTCGTCCGGGATCGCTCCCGCACGAATACCGACCGCCGCAGGCACCGGGCGGGGGCCCGATCGGGCCCCCGACCCGCGGGAGGCAAGGGACGTACATGTATGTCCTTATGCCTGCCCGTGCCATTGTACCGACGTACATCGGCGTGCGGCGGTCGGCAACTGGTTAAACTAACAGGTCTGTAGTTTCTTGGTAAAAGACTTTGATCCCTTTGTAAAGTATAACTATAACTTTTTTCATTTTGGACAGAATGGAGAGGGATTAGAACACTTGTTAGGATTTTATTGCTTTCTGTGCCCCATTAGGTAGACTCACCCTCACAATTTGTAATTTGTAAAGTAATAGAGTGGAAATCCTTCAATGAGGACATTTGTTCTAGTGACCAGGGGGACCCCAAGGGATTTCCTTAATTTGCAGGAATTTCATCTCATCAGTTTTGGCTGTGGGACAGGAAAGGAAGTTAAATCTCCCCAGTGGAACACAGAAGGAAAACAAACTGTCAGGGGTTATAATCTTCCCTTACTCTATCCAAAATGGAAAAAAAAGCGTTGCCTATAATTCTACATTAAATATAGGCAGATTGGCTTTGCTTAATCTTGGGGTACAGAGCCAGTCATTAAAGAGTTTCTAAAAATTACAAGTAATGGATTTGATATAGCAAAGCTCAACTTTTTGAGGACACATGGGTGTAAGCCATCTGGTTTAAGTGCTTTATTCAATTTTATTTTTATCTACATTTTTCTGGAACATATTTTTTGGGTCATGGTGGTTCTTTTGAGGCTTTGATAGTACAATCCCCATTATGGACTTGAGCTCCCCATTTTAATTTATATACACTGAGCTAAAAAAAAAAAAGTATTTAGTAAATAATAAATATTTAATAAATGTGCCTTCTCTTTGTCCCCATTAAGCAACTCTGAGTTATATTGTAGTGGGCCTTAATGCTCAAATCTGATGTTATTAAAAAAATAAAAATAAAAAAATTGGGGAATTTATAATTTTTTGCAACCTATTCTTCATTTTGAATTTTGGCTGCCTTGATTTCCCTAACTGTAACTTTCAAATGACAATAGTGTTCCTTCAGTTTTAAGATTTTTGAAATGCTCTTTTCTTATTATTTATG
This sequence comes from Lithobates pipiens, assembly GCF_037356315.1. NCBI lineage: Eukaryota > Metazoa > Chordata > Amphibia > Anura > Ranidae > Lithobates > Lithobates pipiens. Next base: position 210,046,704 of record NW_027507718.1, on the reverse strand, counting down.
ATATAGATTCTCTATGGGGTTCAGGTCAGCTGAGTTTGCTGGCCAATCAAGCCCAGTAATCCCACGGTCATTGAACCAGGTTTAGGTGATTTTGCCAGTGTGGGCAGGTGCCAAGTCCTGCTGGAAAATGAAGTCAGCATCCCTATAAAGCTTGTCTGTGGAAGGAAGCATGAGGTGGTCCAAAATCTCCTGGTAGATGGCTGCGTTGATCCTGGACTTAATGAAGCACAGTGGACCAACAACAGCAGATGACATGGCTCCCCAAATCAACACAGACTGTGGAAACTTCACACTGGACTTCAAGCATCTTGCAATGTGTGCCTCTCCATTCTTCCTCCATACTCTGGGTCCTTGGTTTCCAAATGAGATGCAAAATTTGTTCTCATTAGAAAATAGGACTTTGGACAACTGAGCAACAGACCAGGTCTGTTTTTCTTTAGCCCAGGAAAGACATTTCTGACATTGTTTGTTGTTCAGGAGTGGCTTGACAAGACGAATACAACATTTGAAGCCCATGTCCAGGATCCATCTGTGGTGGCTCTTGATGCACTCACTCCAGCCTCAGTCCACTCCTTGTGAAAGTCCCCAACACTTTTGAATGGCTGCGGTCATCCCTGCTGCTTGTATATCTTTTTATTCCACACTTTTCCCTTCCACATAACCTTCTATGAATATGCTTTGATACAGCACTTTGGGAACATACAACTTCTTTTGCAATTACCTTTTGAAGCTTTCCCTTCTTATGGAGGGTGTCAATGATGGTTTTCTGCACAACTGTCAAGTCAGCAGTCTTTCCCATGATTGTGATTCCTACTGAACCAGACTGAGAGACCATTTAAAGGTTCAGGAACCCTTTGCAGGTGTTATGGCTTAATTAGCTGATTAAAGTGGGACACTTTGAGCTTAGAATATTGCACCTTTTCACAATATTCTAATTTTATAAGATTGTAGATTTGGGGTTTTCCTGTGCTGTAAGCCATAATCATCACATAATAAATCACGGCTTGAACTATCTTGCTTTGCATGTAATGAGTCTATCTCATATATTAGTTTCACCTTTTAAGTTACATTCGTGAAATAAATGAACTTTTGCACGATATTCCAATTTTTTGAGTATCACCTGTGAACTAATGGAACCTTCCAATACTATAGTTCTCAAAGGGCTGATGTGCTCTTTATTCAGGAAACTAATTTCCTGGCCTCTTACAAACCCTTGTTATTCATAAGCACTATTTGGTATTTTGTTCAGCTAATCCCCCGAATAAGACTAAGGGAGTGGTAATTTGCTAAGAAATTTGGGATCCTGCTGGATGTTATCTTTTGGTAAAGGACCTTGAGGGCTCTTTTGTTTCTTACTATGCTACTACTGGTCAAGCCCCATTCTACTCTGAAACGTTGCATGTTCTGTTTCATATGTAAAGGCATGGGCCAAAGGAAAGGTATATCTATGGTCTATTGGTTCCTACTCAGTTTCTTGCATTAACTGCCTTATATGACAGAGTGGGACAGGGATCTCTCCATTTAGACCTGGACTTAGACCTGGAGCAGTGGCACAACCATCTTTGGTTTTCCTTATGAGGAATTTTGAATCTTATAGTATCAAGTCACAGGTCCACCTATTCAGCAACAGCCCCAAATACTGAAGCTTTACTTAATGAACCAATTGCTAATGCCCCGCACAATGCACAACAGCTGATATTTTTCATTCGCCTTGCAGTTAAAATCTTGATAGCAGGAACATGGAAAAAAAATCCTCAGTCTCTTTAGTACAGACTATGCAGAAAACTTTATGTATTATCGTTCATGGGAAGATTGCCAGTACAATTAATGACACAGTAAAGCAATTTGAAAAGATTTGGAGTATTTGAGTTTAATACGCACAAATCCAGCTGACTTCTACCACTACTGTAGCTCCAGTTCTTCATGTAGATCTTTAAGTCTCTTTTCCCACCTTACTTTGTTTCTTGAAATTTCTTTCTCGTAGGTTTTTCTTCCTTTTTTTCATTTGTTATAGGGTAATGACCTTAGGTATCCTATTATTAACAGTAATTTTTCAATATTAAGTTCACTACATGTGTGGGGGGATTCTGAGTGTGATTTAATTTCCACCGAGGCACTATATTTACTGTTGCGAATCTCCTTTAAAATTAAGTTTGCATCATATATGGTGATCCTCTTTTTTTAAATGTCAATGCAATCCTTTCTCTATGGTATTGTACTGTATTATATACCTTTTTGCATAATAAAAATATTGAACAAGAAAAATGCAGCCTACTCCAACTTCTGCGTATGGTGTCTGTACAGTATTTTTGGCTGTTGTCTCTTTTCTAATTTCATGCTATAACCTGACTGGTTTCTGTCTCAGAATTTTTAGGCCACTAAAAAGGTTGCCATGATGTGCATAGAGTCTGTACAATATTTCTGGATTTTTTTCTGAAATAGTGCCTTCTAAATTTTATCTGAAAATAAAACTTGCTTTGTTTCTCCCTTTACAATTGTGGCCTACTAAAACTACTTGTATAATGTGCAGTGGGTCCATGCAATATTTCTTACTGTTGTCTCTCAACAAATGAACTCTACTTTTTCTTTCATGATGTAAACTGTCTTATCTCTCCCTCCAACATTGCAGACTAATCAAGCTGTTTACATACTCCCTAGCTATTGTGCCATGTATGTGTGGCTATTGTCTCTGAAATATGGCCCTCTAATTATAACTTTCCTAATTTTATTAAATGTGGGGTTGTGGATATTTGAAGCATTTGTGTGACGTCTGCATTGACAATTAATTAAATGTTTAATACTATACAGTGTTTTACTGCAAAAACAAAAGTATTGCAGATTACAGAGCTGCATTATTTGTGTCTTTTATACCTGCCCAGAGTTTAGCTTTAACCAGTTCCCAACCAGCACATGACGATGTATGTTGGCAGAATGGCACGGGCAGGCATATTGGCGTACAGGTACGTCCATTTCTATATGCCACCCTGCCATCGCGCACGAGCAGCCGGTGGCGCGCTCGCATGCCGGTTGGGACCCCAGTGAGTCCAGTCGTGGGTCCCGCAGACTCGATCGCAGTGGGGATAACCGCGTTCGTCTCACGGGGAGGCTGAACGGGGAGATGCCGTTGTAAACAGCATCTCCCCGTTCTGCCTAGCAACAAGTGACGCTAATCTCTGCTCCATGTGATTGGAGCAGAGATCAGTGTTCACTAACACAAAGCTCAGCCCCCCCACAGTTAGTAACACGCCCCTAGGAGCACTTAACCCCTACACTGCCACCCCCTGGTTAACCCCTTCACTGCCAGTGTCATTTTCACAGGAATCAGTGCATTTGTATAGCACTGATTGCTGTATAAATTACAGTGGTCCCAAAAATTTGTCAAAAATGTCCGATGTGTCTGCCATAATGTCGCAGTCACAATAAAAATCGCTGATTGCCGCCATTACTAGTAAAAAAAAAATTATTAATAAAAATGCCATAAAACTATCCCCTATTTTGTAAACATTATAACTTTTGCGCAAACCAATCAATAATCGCTTATTGCGATTTTTTTTACCAAAAATATGTAGAAGAATACGTATTGGCCTAAACTGAGGTAAAAAAAAAATTTTTTGATATTTTTGGGGATATTTATTATAACAAAAAGTAAAAAATAATGAGTTTTTTTCAAAATTGTCGCTCTATTTTTGTTTATAGCGCGAAAAATAAAAAACGCAGGGGTGATCAAATACCATCAAAAGAAAGCTTGATTTGTGAGAAAAAAGGACGTCAATTTTGTTTGGGAGCCACATCGCACGACCGCACAATTGTCAGTTAAATCGACGCAGTGCCGGATCGCAAAAAGTGGTCTGGTCTTAAGCCAGCAAAATGGTCCGGTCTGAAAGTGGTTAAGCAACATATTTATGCAAAAGTTATAAGGGTTGTGGGCTGTATGCTATTTTGCACATACCGCCTCACAGATTATACGTTTAAGCTGTTTTTATATACACCATGGTTAACATAAATGCTAGCTCAGCTAACTAAAGCATCTGGAAAATTTCAATGAAATACCAATGGTGTGTATTTGCATGTCAACTTGTTACTGATTTAATGCTCAAGAGGCTATTTCTAAAGCTAGAAATCCTGCAATACACTTGCCCACACACAGATTTATGCTAGGTGAAAAGCACTGATTGTCAGGTTTTATGGAGCGTTGAAAAATCTGACATAAAAGATACATTATATGAATGCATAGTAGGAAATACAGCTAAACCAATGTGCTTTGCACTATGTAGCTTTAAGTAATGTAGACTACTAGATAAGGTCTATTTTAGCAACTGTTGATTTAAAAGGAAAGGCACAATGAGCACTCATTTTGAGTAACCTAAAAATATTTGTTGGTGACTTTGCTCAAATGCTTTCTTCTTTATAATTTGGTATTTGAAACAAATGTTGAGATTTCTAAGTTACCATTTTAGCCAGGAAAGAATAGCTATTACAATTATTTTTATTCACTTAACAACTACCAAGATAGATACCAGGGAGTGCATTTTTTCAATAAGACTGAACACCTCTATTTTTTGAACTCTGTATTTTCTGGTGTGGGTGTGTGTATATATATATATATATATATATATACCACTTTGTAGTAGGCTGTTGATTAGTTATACCCAGGTGGAGCAGTGAAGCAAAACTGCTTTTGTTATATAATTATTTACTAAAAAAAAAAGCTTAGAAAACGTGCTTAACAAATGTTTACTTAATGTAGTAAAAAATATTCACTTGGACTATCCAATTACGTGCAAAGAAGAATAATTAAATTAATCATTTTGCTTGAATTGGATGAATGAAATTAACACAATTTAACCTTATTCACTAAATTAAGTGAAATTTTACTGTATAAAATGAACACTCTCTATCCCTTTTTATTAAACCAACCCCTTTATTAAATCAACCCCATAGACCTCTATTGTAAGAAGTAGAAAATTATGGAAGATGTTTTTTTCCCCAAACGAACTGAATGTTCATTTAAGAAAGTGACTAATGATAAATAAGGCAAACCTGTGTTGAATTTGAATACGCTATCGTGTGTGAAGTAACAAAAGAAACACAAAATTCTGCTGGTACACAGCTGATTGTTTAAAGTGAACACAGCTTCATCCTATTTGCTAAGCTTAGTGAACATTCACTTGGCAAAGACAACATTTACTTTGCTAAGTGAAAAGTATATACTAATTTATTAGATTAACCCCATTAATATAATGCTAAAAGCATCAAGTGGAGTCTGAAAATGTACTATATAAATATGGCTGACCATATGCAAATACACAAATAGAAAAAGCAACAAGTTTTTTTTTCGTTTTTTTTTTTTTTTTAAATAAAAACAAATTAAATACATTAAGATATTTTTTTTTCAAGCTGGTCTCTCATACATGAATATCAAAAAAAAAACTGAAAAGACTGAGACGTCTATACACTCCCTTTAACCATCAAAAGTCATTATTCATATCTTTTTCCCATAATACTTATTTCTTTTCACCTCTGTGAACTAGTCTAAATAAATCATCATCTCTTGATATGGTGGCAGTTTTTCTTTCTGTCACACCAGCTTGAGATATAATTCAGCATTACATTAAATAAATCAAATGGCAGAAAGGAAGAAAGGAGAGTAAGACTTCACTTTTTCTTTGTCACTTTTGCTACTGCAATAGCTTTTTGGGAAGTCTGCTACTGTAAATAGAGGCTGACAGGTAGTAATTATTCAGATTTAATTCAACAAGAATGTCTACAATGAGGTGTCAGTTGCAGGTCATTAATGCTGACAAAAGCTGGAGTAGGCTCTAACAGCTGTCCTCTTCCCGGGTGGGCTGACCCCACCTGCTACCGTCCTGTCTCGCAGGAAGTATGACTGGACACGGCACCGGGCTTGTGCAGGTGGTACAGTCTCCATGAATACTAATAACTGCTCTTATGAGCGATCTAAGCAATCATCCTCTATGTCTTGAGACTACATAACGAGCATGGTAAAAGTCACCAGTGAAAGCTTGACAAATGTTTGTTAAAACCTCTAGCAGGAGATCATTAGTGAGCCAAAATGCTAAATAATGTGTGCAAATTTGTTTGTGGTTTGTATGCTTGGAAAATTAAATTAGTTAAGATAGACAAGATAATTAATAATGGAAGTAAATTGGGGACGTTTTTAAATATACATAAGGTTTTATTCTTATTTATGAGTTTCTTTTCATCTGACCTGTACATAGGTTGATGGTTTTAAGAGGTACAGCAGCTATTTATATATTTAGTAGTTTATATGTATATGTAGTTTAACTACAGTAACACTATATATATATATATATATATATATATATATATATATATATATATATATATATATATATATATATATATATATATATATATATATATATATATATATATATATATATATATATATATATATATATATATATATATATATGTATTATTGTATTCCTCTTGTATTTAATTGTAAGGGAACTGTTTGCTTCAATGTGTAAAGTGCTGTGCAAACTTCTGTTGCTATATATATATATATATATATATACACACTTTTTTTTCTTTTATTACACCCTCACTGTTTAAAGGAACATTTTTGGTCAGTTTTTTAACCTTCATTAGTTTGTGTTTACATCATGCCCACAAAGACGTCAGAAGACATCACTGCTTTCATTCTATATCACTCTTTTCTCTACAGACACTGTAACCCTTAGAAACCTGCTTCCCAGCACTTCTATCCCTTAATTACATCCTCTGTCACTCTTTTATGGGCCCTCTGCTACGATACAGAAAGACATAGACATTTAGTGCAATTGCATCACAAGCTATTATGTCCACATTTGTTCTGAGATATAAAGACTGATATAATATTATAGAACATTGCCAACTTTACCTTACACCCCCATCTTAGATTCTCATGTTCTAATTTTGCAAATGAATTGCTTGTAAGAGTTATTAAGTTTTCTTTTTTTTTTGCAGGGGCAGAATGGCAGAATGGCTAAAAAAAAACACCTGAAGCGCTGAAATTGCTATAAATTTACCCAGCCACAAGCAGCATTGATATGCTGTTGCTGCTTCTGTAAAGAAAGGAAAGAAGAAGCAAAAGAAAGAAGTGTCTAAGCAAAGGAATGTTTTTCATGCACAGTCCGGAGTAGAAATGTGTAATTTTATCTGTGTTAATATTTAAAAATGTGTTCTATTGAAATAAGATAAATACTTAAATAATGCTATGCATATTGTGGGCAATAACTTACACCTAATTTATAAATAATTTTGACATTAAAAGTAGTGTCTTTCTGAGTAAATTATATGTTTGCTATGCATTTAATTGGTTAATAGATACCAATATCTTGCTCAAAAAGTGCAAAGTGCTCACAATTTTAATATTCATTCACAATACTGAGACTGATTTGTACTAAACATCAACAATGTAAGATGCAACTGAACACGTAGTTTATGTACAAAAAAAAATGCTCATACAAAAAAAAGGCTACAAATAAAAAGAAAACTAACATATGAAACACACACTCATAAGAGAAGTGATTAAGTATGAACTAATTGCATACAAAGATACATTATTAATTTAGTTACATTTAGACTGCAATGTCTAAAGGCAAATTCCTCACACATAATTATGAACAATTAGCAGAGTTAATTTTTATATTTATTATGAATGTTAATTGCCTGTATAGCACTCTTTTTATGAGGCATTTATTGTTAAAATAACAGGTATGAGTTTGTTTCTGCTATAGAAGATGGTACAACATGCATTTCTTGGGTGAAAATGCAGCAGACTGTTTATACAGGGTTATGCAGCATAAATTAGCTACCCAATATGCCCTAGAGCTTATTTATTATAATGAGTCATCAATTATCTTTATGAGCCGGAGAGTGTCTTTCTGGATTAAAAAAGGCTCCACCGTGAGGGCTCAACTACACATGAGATTTTAATCGCTTATGAGCATTAGATTTAACCCTTTGTCCACAACTAACTCCAATGACAACACTGTATTGGAAATGTTGAATTTATGTAGTTAGCCATCACAATTTCAGGTATAGTTCAGCCCTGAGACATGAGGAAGTCATAGGTGCATTAAAAGGTACATGAAGACTAGAACAACGTGGGTAATATGAACTGCTTTGCTACAGGGTAATTTAACCAATTGTTGTCAGTCACCTTTGTAGAGCATTGGAATTATTGTGTTGTTGAGTGGATAATTGCCTTCTCCTTGTTTCCTTTCCCAGCTAAAAATGGTTATTCTTTATGTAACATCATACAAACAATAAGTACAAAGTATGTTGCTTATTCAGTCCAAAGCAACCCATGTATCCTGCCTCCCAACAATGGCCAGAAACAGAGCTAGGAGGCCGCAGGACATCCTGCTTATATGTGGACATATTATCAGTAAAAGTAGTGCATCATGCTATATTTTTCGGAGACTAATTGAAAGTGCCAGATTAGTTATCTTTTAAAGCAGAGCTGTCATATGAAAAGTAATATTGGTCCCTTTAACCAACAAAAAAAAAACCTGAACACCCAACAGAAAAAAATGTATAACTATATTTTCTTTTTTTTGTTTTTAAATTGCATACAAAACATTTTATTTTGTTTGAGCTATATAAGTAAATGATTAAAACTTATTGTTTATGTTCTCTTGGTGATAATGATAGAAAATCTCTCCAAAGTGAGGGGAAAGCCTCTCTCAGATAGTAGTCAGAAGAACGGGTGACCCTATTAGAAGATTTTTTCTCTATTCCTGTTTTGACAACATCTCAAAACTTTAGGATTCCTTTGGCTTTCTGTTGCTGGTGGCAATGGTAAGCAAGACACATAGAGGGTGAATCTCTACAGCTGGGACACAGATATTCTGTACTCAATGCAAAACTTTTTAACATGTTTAGTCTTTAGATACCTTTTAGGTTAGTCTAAATTCATGTTATCTATGCCACAGGTTACATGGCCAATGTTCTCTCTCATATCAAATCTGGGTTACTCATAAGCAGCTGTTTTTTGCTAGGTCTTTTGTTAGTCTCTGGGGTTTACACAAGTCATGATATCAGATCAAAACACATCCAGACATGACAAACCATTAGGCTGCAGCAGATTACACTCATGAAAAAAACCTTCCTTTGCCCACCACTGCATCTAGGCCAATATGGTTGAAGAGATTAACAACCTCTTCAACCACTCAACCATTAAGTGTTTACTAAGAAATTCCAATATCAAAGAAAAACTTCCTATTAGTGAAGCCACTATCGGTGTTCTAATAATACATTTTTGAAATGTTGGTGGTGAACAAAAACTAGGAGAGATCATAGAAAAACTGTCCAGCCCATACTACTCTCCATTGAAATTGATTCTCTATGTTTGACATATTAAGAATACAATATTAAGCCAGGTGAAAAGTCTGCTAGGACCCCAAAGCTGCACAATCTACACAAGTAAAGCTCAAACCCAAAATATCACTTGCATGTTTGTATTTTTTTGCAAAAACAAATGAAATAATATGAATATTTTAAGAGAAGTAGAAGAGCTCAACAAAAGAGAACTGTGGTTATAACACACTAATCTTACGTAAAAGTACTTTATTGATTTTAATAAAACACTGTATTTGCATGAGTGAAATAAGTTAATATGCATACACATTTAAATTTCAATTACCTTTATTATATTTACCAGGTCCCCATAAAAATAATAAAAATAATAACCATTCCTAACACTATGGCTACTACTACTTATAAAAAATAACTTTTAACAATTTAAATCATATAAAATTGTTTGCTTTAAAAATCTATCCACAATAAAGGGCCCTAACTGTTTTGTAACATAAAAAAAACTATTTACCAAAAAGGCATATTTGGGGGGGGACGTAAACTTGGGTTCACTATAACTAAAAAGTCTATAAACAACTGTAAAATAAATTACATAACTCTTTATCTGAAGAAGGTTTTGTAGTGATCACAGGCTAGGTTATCTTTAAACAGAATCCTTTAACAAATAACCACAATAATATGCACTTCTCTGGACAAATTTAAGAGCAAATTTACTAAACTGTGTAATTCTACTGCTATCTGATTATTATATTTTCTTAAATAATTGATTATAGATTGCCATTGAGAAAATATGTTATTGAATAAAGCAGATAAAGTAGAAACTAGGTCTGGAAAATATGCAGCCTATGGATAATTCTATCTAATAACTGTGCAAAAGAAGGAGGAGCTCTTACAGGAAATTACTTTTATGAGCAACTGTAAGTAATTTGCATGAATGAGAATTAAAGAGGAAGTAAACCCTGATGGGGTTACTTCCTCTTTGCCTCCCTGCAAAGGGAAAGCATAATGGACTACTATGCATCGCATAGTAGCCCGTTATGTGTCACTTACCTGACACAGGAGCCAGCAATGTCACCGCTGTTCACTGTAGTCTGGAGCATCCATCTTCTTCCGGGTATCGCTGCTCCGGCCACTCACAGCATCAGAGCAGTGATGACGTCACTCCCGCGCATGCGCACAGGAGCCGCCACTAATGGCATATCACCGTTAGCAGCGGCATGCTTCTAACGGCGATAGTGCGCCTACGTGCCGCTGTCTACGGCGCATGCGCCATAGACTGCTGTGACTGTCTTTTAGTAAATATCTCCTAAACCATGTAGGTTTAGTTGGTTCCCTCAATCCCTCTGTTTATTGTAAGTTTATGCTGTATGATGTAAAGTAGATTTTTTGCAGAGTGTTACTTCATTTAGCTGTCCAGCCAAATTAATCTTTTTTTTTCCTTAGTAGCCAGGAGCATGTGCTAGGCACAGAGATTTGACACCCAGGTGCACAGGGGCATAAAGTTCACCTATAATATGAAGAATGCAATCCTTCATCATTTTCAAGGCATACTTTAGACGACTGCCTCTGATAACTTGGTTATGAAAGAGATTATTGCATGGGTGAATAATTTATTTCTAATTGACCAACATTTCTGCATACAGAAAAGCATGGTCTTTTGACAGTTGAAAATTAAACATTGTAATTGTAACTTAATATTTCAGCATCATTAGATGTGTACGTTTCTTAAAAAAGTGATGTGAAACTGTTTCCCAAAGTGGAAAATAACCACAATCCTCATTACTTTTATCCATTTGTTTCCTTATTTGGATTACATTCAATAAATAGCTAACTTTGTTATTACTGAAAACATAACTGGGTTCAACCCTTTTGGTAAAATGTACAGCGGTACTTTATATCCTTTATTTGCATGCATCAGTAGTAGCACAGTGCCGAATGATGACACTTTAAAGAGTTTATTCAGTTCTGAAAGCAGTATGTTATGCAACATTTCCCGCTCAAAACCATAAGTTCTTTTTTTTTCACATTTAGTCTACTTGCACTTTTAGAAACATAACACAAATTCCTGCCAAATTGCTTGAAAATGTTCATTCTAGTTTCCTTTGGCCAAGTTCAGAGGCTGCAAAAGTTATCTGTACTGGCAACGTGGCTGATGGTGTTGGATTATTCACAGAGTAATAATTGCAGATGAACTATATATGACATAGTCCATGGTTTAAAACTGCAAACACACAGTTGGAATATCTTTATTAGGCCATCCACACGGGTTTCATAAAATTTAAATTACCTCTATATTTTCACAAAATGTCAGATTATTCATTTTTTTTGGTGAAAATAGCTATGATTAGGAATAGGAAGAATTGGATAGCATTTTTAGTCCTCAATGACTATTATTTGTTTGTAACTTAATCCATTAGAAACAAAGTTTGAAGATATTTAGCCATTCCCATTAAGTTTGTAATATGCATTATTACAACAATGTGAAATTTGTGCACTTTCACTCGCTGGGCTATGACTGTAATATCTCCATATAAGCCATCCTCTCATTGTATCACCATGGCTGCCAATAAGCATTTTTCATTCTGAATGTGCTAAAGTTGGTATCTATCCCAAAACTCTGACAGTTGCCAACCTGGCTAATAAAATGCTTCAGTGATTTCATCAAGCACATATGATCACTGTCGATCTGCCAAGGGGAGCTGAGGTCACTTAATCAGAACACACTGGTGACTATTAAAATCTTTAAGTGGCTGAAGTATACCCTATTCACTAATATAAATATTATTACACAGCCTTAAATCTTACATAATCTACTTTCTCCTTTAATACTTACCTATTTGGAAGATTCTTTTGATCAACCAAAAATAAAACATTTAAATGTTTCTTGCAATACTGCTGTTTAACACTTATTACTTTCAATAAATATATGGCTCTCATTAAACACGGGTTTATAATCCACATATATTATTTACCCAGGTATATTTACCTGTAAACCTTTTAATGCCCATTACAAAGCTCTAAACCCTCTTGGATTTCTCTGTCTATGTGGCTGGAACAGGTTGGTAAACTTTATTTGGCTTAAAAGGACAAAAGACAATGTAGGTCCTGTTCAGAAAACTCATATTTTCAATTGTAACATTTGTTGAACTTTGTCTTTAATTGTATTTTTCAGTAGAATGAAAGTACATTTGCAAGCAATGCCAATGATTTTCTTTCTTTCTTTCTTTCTTTCTTTTTTAACAACAGCATAATAGGTTAAGCCTTAATTAAGCCTTAATATACATAAAAGCTGTAGTTTGCCATCATAAATGACCTAATGTTACAAATTAGTTAATACTAATAAGTAAAAATAGAATGGAGTCATATATGTATATAAATATATAGTAAAAACCCACCAATCATTTGAAATAATGATTGTCATGGAGTGCCAACCCTGGTATTGAAATATAAGTAAAGTAGGTAATGGATATAGGGCATTGAACGGCCATCTCCAGACAAGTATAATATAACACAAATTTGAAAATATATAATTTATTATGGAAAAAAGTTTACAAAGACATATAAACAAGGGACCAAATGTTGTCCCTATAAAACCAGCTGTGCTACCAGGTAATACAACCAACCAAGGTTTTTGCAAGTGTTCCAGTTTGATTCTAGGGGGTCTATCCTTCCAAATGAGTCTGCGGAAAATGGTGTTAACTATTCTGAATATCTTTAAAGGGATAACCATGGGAGCATTATGAACAAAAGACAGCAGTTGTGGCATGAGTATCATCTATATTAACTTAACTCTGCCCGCATCCGACAAGAGGAGAGAGTTCCATGTTTTAATCTTTTCCCTAAACCGTTAGAGGAGGGGGAAGATATTTAGGTGAATGTAGATCCTCGGCCTAGATGTGACCTGAATCCCCAAGTATTTAAAGGAGGTGGTAATGGGTATAGGACATGAGGACATTCAACCCCACGCTGAAGAAGTACCGCCCACAGGATGTAACATGTACAAGGGGGAGGAGTTACATCTGGCGTCACCCACGCCCATCTTCCTGGTTTGAAAACAGCTGTATTTACTACATGCTTGTGTGCTAGCACTCGTCCGGAGTGCTTTGCTTGTAATTGGATTTCTCTTTTACTTTACAAATAAACTTTTAAACGGAGAGCACTAGATTGTCCAGGCTGGATTATGAGAGATCGGTGCCCCAGGTGTGGGTTAACTGCTGTATGACCTTTTATAGGTCGAGTATATGAGGTGAGAGGCTGGAGTATCTGTGGTGGGGGGGCTACAATCACTGCTTCATTGTCTTTGTTCGTCATTGCACCTTAGGAGGCTCTTCATATCTGTTTACTTACAGCACTGTTTTACCATCAATTCGATGATGATATGGACTGTTTTTGCTTAATTTTATTGCGCTGTACTGTATTATTTTTTATCTTCTTGGGTGTAGGCAGTTCCAGGACTGTAGAGAGTTTCATAGCATCTAGCAAGTTCCTGCAAGATCATCTCAGGCTGGCATACCAGGGGTCCCGGCCGGGACTGGATGGCTCCTATGGCAGGGGATCTTTGATGGGAGTTCACAATCTGTGCCAAAAGGCAGCTGGTTTTCTCACACTCCTCAAAGAATGCCTGCCTGGAAAATAATCTCTTCTTTTTGGCTGAGGAGAAGAACAAATGCTGATAGGCAGATTGGGCAGCTTGCCAGGCCTCCCTGGATGAATCAGAGGGGTTTGTTATGTATAGTTGCTCCATTGCCTGAACCTGAGATTCCCCTTCCCCCTTAAGAGCAGAGGAAGCATGCTTAACCTTGTTCATTTTCATTTCGAGTTATTAGGATCCTGGAATGTGAAGAACTCACGTGCGCTCCCTGCTGTCCCTCATGGGAGTGAAAAAGCTTCAGCCAGAAGGCATTCAATTTCCACAGGGCTCTAGGTAACATAGCTGGTGGAGCTACTAGGAGATGTACCACTAATGGAGAATGGTCCGATACACTACGGGGTCTATGTACCAAATCAGCAGCATGCTCAATTTACCCACCCCAGGTCAATTCTACATAAATAGCCATACGATTTTGAGAAAGAAGTAACTGTTTGACACCCGGATTGCGGTGTCGCCAGATATCCATCCAGCCCACCTCTTGCAACAACTTCACCAGGGGAGTACCCCTGGGGAGGACAGAGGGCCTAGGGGCCAGATGTCTATCCTCAACCGGCAATTAAAGTCTCCAATTTCGAGAAACAGTACATCTGGAATGTCATCTAAGACTGTAAGCAGGAGTCGGAGCACCATCACTGTAAAAGGCAGAGGAATATAAACACATACTAACACACATGACAATGTATTAAGTTGACAGTGAATAAAGACATAGCGACTGTCCTTGTCTATCATATTCCTGGTTTTACAGGGCTCTGTGGATCAAAAGACTGACCCCCCTGGTGTAGGAGGTGTGTGTGTGTGGAGTGGCAGGCTCTCCCACACCCAGTATCGTAGAGAACTCACTGTCTCTGCTGTCAAATGAGTTTCCTGGAAGCAAAGTACCCCAGGTATAAGTTTTTTAAGCACATAAGGATCATAGTGTGCTTTAAAGGAGAATGAAGTCCTCTAACGTTCCAAGAGACTATGGGAACCTTTGCCATGGAGAAAGGTAGAAGAAATTAAGTGTCAGGATGAATATGGATTCTGAGGTATGGAATTTCACTTGTTGCCATTGGCTCTGGGCATCGCGCCAGCATCCTGGCCTGCAGAGAGCAGCAAGTAAAGTGCTACTCCCTGTCTGGGTGAGCACAACATGGGGAAAAAAGAAAGGTGAACTAAAACTGTATACCAACCGCACACTGCCAACAGGGCAACATTAGCACTTTCGACTACATTCCATTGCCCGATTCTATCCAAGTTCAATATTTGTAAATCCAACAATTGAGTCAAGTTGCTCTCCTTGCAATCTGTATCAATATTTTGTCTCCCAGCCAGAGAACTGCATCCTAACTTATAGAAGGGGATCCCCCTAATCAAAGATAGCAAGCAGTAAAGATGAAGTTGTACTGCTTGAGCCAGCAAGCCCACTGATCAGGGAGAGTGGCTGCCCGCAATTCTGGCTGCTGTTGCTGTGTCCCCTCAGAGTGGGATGGCTGCTCTATCCCCAGGGTCCCTGACATCTTTTGGGCATAATATATTATGTCTTTGGGAGCATTTTTGCCCTGGGGCTTGGTGAGCTTACTTGTTTTGGGTCCCAGGTGCTTCATCTTGTCCATGCCACGAAGTGTGCCCTTCACTGAGAATGCCATGGCACCATCTTAGCTTTACAGACCCACAGTCTTTGACTGTCCTTTCTGGGTTATCTCCCTGGTGCAGAGGGCCAGTGGAGGTTCCACTGGGGTCCCTGTGATATAGTCTTGCTGCATAGATCAGTAAGGGTAAGGTAGGTAGGCTGGAGGAGGAATGGTCACAGGATTATCACCGGGAGCTGTGAGAGATGATTCCTCTGACATGCCAGTCTTGGCCACGCCCCCAACATATTAAAAAAAAATATTTCAATTAATATTTGTTACTGAGATCTATTTGAAAATAATATGTTAAGTACTGTTTCTGAAATTATATGAAGTTAGTCTTATGAAAGCTATTGTTTTTTTTCCCCCAATAGCAAAGACTATTGATTCATATCCCTGTCACTGATGGTGAACCTAGACATATCTTAGACTGACAGTCATTAGTTGAAATGAAAAACTTGTTAATATAACATAATCATTTCAATGCTTATAGTATTTTATCTGAATTTTGGACAAACATTTTATTGAAACTACTTGTTACATATAGTACATGTTGGCGAGACATATTCATACACAATTACATTTATTACAAAAATTCTGGAAAAGGTGATTTTTTTTATAATTTTTTGTCTATAATATAAAAACATCAGATGTATGTGAATGTCACATAATTAGTACAATAGATTAAAATCTCTTGACAATCAGGATTAACAACACAAGTCACCCTGCACCCACTGAGCCCTTTCCCCTGGGTGATGAACACTAAGGTTGTGAAACCTTAATCCTGTTATCCACAGCCATCTCCATCAGTAAAGCTTCCAGATTAACTCAGCAGACTTTATCAAATTTACAACCAGCAGCTCGGACATCTGCCCTACTTTCCAGCAGTTAATGGAAAAGAGACTAATCTGGTTAAGAGCTGCTGGACTAGTTCATACATCTTGGCATGATAGACAGTTAAAGCTGTCATGTCTTTCTTATAGGGAACTTGCTTAATTAAATTGTCATGTTCAGCCTGCCATTTCTTGAGCATAACCAGTCATGTCCAAAAATGGACTAATGAGCGAGAAGGCATTCCAGATAGTCACATCATTGGACAAATTGTTATGACTTTGCATGAACTGTCTGCGGGTTTGAATTGTTTCACTCCCAGTTGTTTTGACAGGTAAATTATTATAATACTTCAAAACTATGTGAATATATGTGTGAACAGTTATCTGTATATTTGTCAGCTTCTGTGATCATCAATAATTCAAGACAATAATAATTTTTACTATTGCAAGGGCCGCGAAAGAGGATGGAACACATTGATGGTATACTGTTCCCTTTCATTTGTCCATGAAGCCGTTATACAATTTGGTAAATACTTGTATAAATTATTACTTTATTTTTGTTTTAAGTGGCTGAGGCACCTTATATAACTGCTGTTATTATTAAAAATTTGTTGAGACATAGCATTTTAATCCATATTATCGTGCTAGGCTTCCCTTAAAATGTCAGGTCGCTAAACAAAAATAGATCTGTTTATTTAATCTTCCTGTCAGCCAGCCAAGCCCTTATTAGATTTACTACTTACTGCATTAAGCAGTGGAAATTAGAAATGGTTGTACAATGTGACTATATACACTGACAGCTATGGGCATAATACAAATATATATCACTCTTATTTACTATAGGAATCAATGCTAAGTAGCTATACTACAGGCCAAGCAATGTCAAGTAGCAGGTCCACAACTTAAACTATAATATTAGCAATCCTGCTGTCTAACCTTTCAAATGTTTCTACAGTACATGGTGGGCCACTTTAACCTCTTTAATACTGAACACTTTAAATGTTTAGATTTCAGCCCTGTCACATTTTGAATGGCAATTACTCAGTCATGCAGCACTATACCTAAACCAATTATTGTATTTATTGGTGTATAACACTCACTTTTTCACCATGAAAATCGGGTGCAAATAGCGTGTGCATGTTATATGCCAATACTTCAATTTTAGCTGCCTTGGAGGGGACAGGGAGGGAGTGAGACGAGCAGTGAGAATATCCGGTTTACTTGGTGGCCTCTGTAATAGGAAGTCCCGTCTCCTGGGCTGCCATTGGTCCACTCTTCTGTCTATCATAGGAGATTCCCACTGAATTTAATCTGTTGGCACTCTTCCTGCCCCCTCCCTGTCCCCTTTAGGCTGCAGATGGGCATTGATCAGGCTGCATTGATGGCAATTGTGAGGCTGCTGCATTGATGGCAATGGTGAGGCTGCTGCATTGAAGGCGATGGTGAGGCTGCTGCATTGAAGACGATGGTGAAGCTGCATTGATGGCACTTGCGAGGCTGCATTGATTTGAACTGATGAAGCTGCATTGATGGAAATTGTGTTGCTGCAGATGGGCATTGATCAGGCTGCATTGATGGCAATGGTGAGGCTGCAGATGGGCACTGACCCTTATTTGCTTCAAAGTTCCTAATTTAAAATTTTTCCTGAAACTTCCCTCTTAAAATGAATGTGCGCGTTATACGCCTGTGCTTATTATAAGCCGATAAATACGGTCGTTATCACTTTTTTAGTGGTATTTAATCACCACTGGGTTTTCTTATTTATTTATTTTTCCAATGACAAAAAGACACACTTCATAAAGTTAGCATAAGATATATTCTGCTAAATTTCTTTAGTAAAAATAATCCAAATTCATGTATATTATTTAGTCTGTGTGAAAGTTATAGAGTCTATAAACTATGGTTTATATATTTGAAAATTGATTCATCTTGATGTACTTATGGCCTATCTCTTCTCTTGGGGCCCTAAAATGCCAGAACAGTACAAATATCCCCCACATTACTCTTTTTTGGAAAGTAGATACTCCAGGGTATTTAATAAGAGACACAGTGAGTTTTTTTAAAGTTTTTTTTTTTACATACTGTCACCAGATCAGTACAGTGTCACGATATAACTGGTGTGGCAGTTATCAGACACACTGACTGATGACATTTATTTTTAATTTTTCCTCCTGACTTCCATCATCCAATTATGTGCAAATAAAAATAACATTTTTATCCTCCTTGTTGGGTATGCTTCACATTCATGAAACTAAGGTAAAATTTCCTTGTAAAACAAAGATTTCCCTGAAAAGTAAATAGCCCATATAGGGGTTATATGGGTTACTTGTTAGTTTTGTTTAGTTTTCTTATATTCAGTAATACTTTTTTTTTACTTTTTCTCAACTATAGTATGAATACATGTGTACCACCTTTACATAAAAATAAAACCTTTTAGTGTGTAAATTACTCAAGAAATATTGTTCTTATTTTCACATTTAATTTCCACCTTAACCTCCCTGGCGGTATGATTATGTCAGATTTTTGATGCTCAAAGCGGTACAATGTTTTTCATGGAAATTTCCCATTTTATATTGTAGGCCTGTAATTCTTAGGAATAACACACTTAAATCTGTCCAAACGAGAGGCTCATAGACAAGCCGTGTATGATAAAGTTTGAAAAACGAAATCATAAATTATAATATAGTAAATAACTATAAATAATTATAACAAATAATAATATAATAATAAAAATTATTCAATAATTTAATCAAATCAAAAACACTGAAATGTGTTCAGTTGCAGAATTGTCGCTGTCATTACTTTCAGTGTTTGATGACGG
Source organism: Lithobates pipiens (assembly GCF_037356315.1). NCBI lineage: Eukaryota > Metazoa > Chordata > Amphibia > Anura > Ranidae > Lithobates > Lithobates pipiens. The sequence goes on along the minus strand of NW_027507718.1, from coordinate 210,027,444 downwards.
ATCTCCCCACAAATCACTATCACTCAATTCTGCAAGTGATTCCAATTTATTATCGCTGTTTTCTAGCTGGTCTAAAACCAGTTTTGATATAAAGGGACACTTTTTGGTTGCTATGGACAATCTCCAGTTTCCAGGTAGAAAGAACAGTATTTACAATATTAAAATGCATGCAGGGCACTGGACAAACCACTAGGGACAAAAGGAGTGTGAAATAATTTGATACAGTAATATAATCTGTAAGATTACAGTGTACTGTATGCATTGTGTGTTTTTCACTTTTTGAATTTGACGTCGTGCTCCGTCCCCATGCATTGCAATGCTTGCAGGGAGCGGAGTTCGGCACTGTGATAGATCGAGTGGAGACATGGGTCCTGGGGACAAGGTAAGTAACTCTGCCTGGATCCTGCGATGCGATCCCGAGTGTGGCTTGGGGTCAATGCTTTTGGTACTGAAAATTAACCCTGAGCCACAATCTGGAATACTGCTAAGGAGGTTAAGAAAGTGACCATGAGCAATCCAAAAATGTTGTCAATTAGTAAATAAATCCTTTTTCTTATTGCACGATTCCTGCTGGATACTTGCTAATATTGCTGATTTGAACTCTACACTACCATGAGATGTTCTTAAACTAGTTACTGTAATTGGGAAATTACTGGTCTGTTAGAAATCAAAGGTTTATATCATGTCGTCAATCCAGATGACGTCCTAGCGGACGAAACGCGTCGGGTAGACTTGACTACTGCTCAGTTTTTATTGATAAGTGCTTGAATGACTACTTAAATATGAGTTCATTACTATACTTATAATACTTTTTATTTTAAACGGTATTATGCTATTTTGGCCATATTTTTCTATCCTATGTTGACTTTGGTGGCTGTCGGAGATCTCTTTTTACTGGTCCTGATTACATGTGTCCAAGAATTGGAGAAAGGTATTCCTTATGGTGTGACTAATTGTTCAGCGATTTGAATGTCTGTGCCCCAAATCGGAGCAACAAGCACTTGCAACCCCGTGAATATATGTTCATTTGGGTCAATAATTTCTGGTAAGCCTGCATTCGTTAAGGTGGTGGTATCAGCACTTGGGTGCATTTTTTTTTGAAGAAGCACCGTTGGATTGTTCCTCAGGCATCTTCACTTTGTAGTTCGGATTTTTCTTTATGAACTTTTCATATAAATTTTCTTTATATTTGCTTTACACTCATTCAATTCATTTATTTTGCTATGTATTATACTAATTTTATGCACTCATATAGTTGTGTGTAATGTTATAAGGGGGGAACACATATACTTTTTTCTTCTCCTTTTGTTTTGTTATCAATATTTGGATTCACAGATCCTTAATATTATTACCTAGCGCTACACTTTATTATAAAATTTTTTTACTACATTTGTGCTAAAAATATCCATGTTTAACGTGTTAGCTGCTAATTCTTGACAGCGCAGTGTCACATTGGTTGTATAGGTTTTTCTTCATTCATAGAAGCCAGTACTACAGCCTCTATGAATGAAATATGATCTATGAATGGAGGATGGGTGGATGATTAATAGATCTACCTACACCATCCAGAGATTGTGTTTTCTTCATATAAACTGTAATAGGGTTTCTATGAATGGAGGAGCTGGGTGGAAAGGGTGGCCATAGTCAGAAACATTTGATAGGTGCCTGTGGCAGCTTCCTTAGTTTTCTTGAAGGGACAGCATCCTGATGGCTACAAGCTCCTCCCATGGTGTGTTTCACCCCACATTATGGTGGTGTATACACAAAATATAATCTATGAGGCATAACAAGGCGTTTGAACATGTCATTTTTTTCTATAAGTTTTTGTAAAATGTGGAAAGAAAATGAAAATGCATTTTTTTTACATAAAGTTGTCTATTTTTAAAATATTTCTAACATGCAGCACATAAATACCAAACATTACACCCCAAAATAGATTATACTACTCCTCCCGAATATAACAATACCACATGTGTGAGACTTTTACACAGCCTGTCCACATACAGCGGTCCAACATGCATAGAGCACCATCAGGCATTGTAAGGACATACATTTTAAATCAAATTTGACTACCTACTACACTTTGAGGTGCTGTAGTGGCATGGATGAGCCATGGATGGTGATAGCTAAGCATGGTTGAGCCATGAATGTGGATGGCTGGGTATGGCTGAGTATGGCTGGGTGGGTATGGCTGAGTATGGCTGGGTTGGGTATGGCTGGGTGGGTATGGCTGGGATGGCTGAGTATGGCTCGGTATGGGTGGGATGGCTGGGTTGGGTATGGTTGAGTATTGCTGGGTCCGGTATGGCTGAGTATGGCTGGGTTGGGTATGGCTGAGGCTGGATATGGCTGAGTGTGGATGGGATGGCTGGGTATGGCTGAGTATGGATGGATGAATGAGTATTGCTGAGTACGGATGGATGGATGAGTATTGCTGAGTATGGATGGATGGATGAGTATGGATGGCTGAGCATGGATGGATGAATATTGCTGAGTATGAATGGATGAGTATTGCTGAGTATGGATGAGTATGGATGGATGGGTGAGTATGGCTGAGGATGGATGAGTATGGATGGATGGATGAGTATTGATGGGATGGATGGATGGATGAGTATTGCTGGGATGGATAGATGAATATTGCTGGGATGGATGAGTTTCGATGAGTATTGCTGGGATGGATGAGCATTGATGAGTATTGCTGGGATGGATGAGTCTTGATGAGTATTAACTAAAAAAAACAAAGAATCCTGCGAACCACCACTAACCATATGCCCACTAAATATGTAGGGAAAGGAAAGCTGCTGGCGTTAAACACGTCTCATAAATCATGGAAACATAAATTAGTAAATACTACGCTGTGGTATAAATATGATCTCATCATGTAAATAGATACTGTATAAAGATATTGAATCAATATAAAATACAGGTATAAGGTACAGGTAATATGCGCTATACACCCAATAATTGGATACCAAATGCATACATAACATCAATGGTGAAGTGCTAGTAAATAAATAAGGGAGTGGAAACTCAAATGCACAGTAAGTATAAAGTGCTCATGTGAAAAATATATAAATTCATAAGGTACGTAAAAGTCCATATAATGTATGTTAAAAATACATAGCAAGTATAATGCCCTGTACACACGGTCGGATTTTCTGACGGAAAAGGTCAGATCGGATTATATTGTCGGAAAATTAGATCGTGTGTGGGCTCTACCTGACTTTTTGAACAGGATCTCAAATTTTCCGACAAAGAAATCCGATCGGACTTTTTCTGATCGTTTGTAGTGAATTCCGATCAGACAAAGTGCCACGCATGCTCAGATCAAATTACAAGACCAAAGCCTTTGGCTACTAGCATCAACGAATCAACGAACGAACGTCATCACGTTCCCGAACAATCAGATTTTCCGACAACTTTGTCCGACCATGTGTATGCAACACCAGTTTAGGACAAAATCCGTCGGAAAAAATCCGACTGATTTTGTGGTCGGAATGTCCGACCGTGTGTACAGGGCATTAAAGTGCTCATGTGCAGACAAAGTGTCCTGCTGTGCTTCTAATCAATATGCTGAGTAGTCCATGCAATCACAAAAACAGCTTGGTAGGTGATCAAAAGTGCCAAGGTGTCCTCCCTTCAGTCATCCCCTAGGTAGTGAACGCTCACCTTGGAGCATGCAACTTTGCAATTAAGCCCAATCTAAACACGCATTTGAACCTCCTCTGGGCTCAGAAGGGAAAATAACAGCATTTCATATAGAGTGACCTAGTGATCCTAAAAGATCCAATGCATACAGCGCATAAATTGAATTATCACATGTGTGGATGATCATGCATCATGAGTTCGCCATTGTGAAGAATACAGGATAGTTAAAAATCCAAACGTTGGTGTTAACAAGTGGAACTGACCAGCAGAACATGCGAACAGGAAAAAAATTTGTTCAAACACGTAAACACCGTTAAAGTCTATGGGACACAAACATGAAAAATCAAAAGTGATAATTTTAAAGGCTTATATGCAAGTTATTGTTACAAAAAGTGTTTGGGGACCTGGGTCCTACCCCAGGGGACATGTATCAATGCAAATTTTTTTTTAAAAACAGCCGTTTTTCCGGGAGCAGTGATTTTAATAATGCTTAAAGTGAAACAATAAAAGTGAAATATTCCTTTAAATTTCGTACCTGGGGGGTGTCTATAAAATGCCTGTAAAGTGGCACATGTTTCCATGCAAATAAACCTTTAAAATTAGCACTTTTGATTTCTCCCATAGACTTTTAAAGGGTGTTCCGCGGCTTTCCAATTTGCCACGAACACCCCAAAATTGTTTGTTATCGGCGAACAGGTGTACACCCGATGTTCGAGTCGAACTTCCGCTTGGCTCGAACATCAGGCTCATCCCTAGTGGTGGGTATCAGTATGGATGTAATGCACAGCTGCAGTGGTCTAGAGGGGGCCCCTTGTCAAAGCTTAGTTTAGTGTAAGCCAACTGGCTATGCTAAGACAACAAGTTCATGCTTGTATAGTGCTGCCAGGGATTGTCCATTAATGCTTTGACTGCCACCCTCGCACTGTGGGTAAGAGCAACACAATCCTTCCAAACTGCACTTGTAGGGTCTCAACTTGATGCTCCAATGATGTAACAAGGCAATCCATATAGGTTCCACAACAGGAACTTGTTCAATATTTCAGAAAGAGTAAATACTTATTAGGTCCAGTTCTCCAAGATGGTCTCTATATTGGATCCAATTGGTGAGAAGTCCATTATTCAGAGCATCCTATTCCAAGTTTGGTCATAGTTAAGGTGATGGTATAAACCATAGCCCAATATACTGTATGTATCACTACACTGAGTATTTCATGCTTATAGTACGTGTTGGTACAAATAATTCATGTGCTTGACACTTGCTAATTTTGCAGTATCCAGATTTACCAGAAAGCCTGTTTTCTCCAAAGGCATAATAATCTAGCCAGTGAAAGCATATGGCAAAAACCACGACCATGGAGTTGGGATCTGCCTTAATCTCTGGACTGGCATCCCGGTCAGCCTCTCAGCGAGCCTCTGGGAGCCTGAGCCGCCCGCTGCCGCCCTTCCACAGCCCAGTGCTCCAGTGAGCGAGGAGGGGGCAAAGTAGAGCGTTGTGACTGACAGTCACCAGCTTTCTGCCTGGGGAGCTGTGAAACTGAGCGATCAGTGGTGTTCGATCACTCGGTTTTCAGTGTTAGAGCCGCCGGGGGACAGATGTAGCACCGGGCCGATGCCCTAGGTAAATATGAATTAAAAAATTAAAAAAAACTTCTCTTTTAAGTAGCACCAACAATTTATGCAGTGCTTTGCATATATATTTCACATTCACATCAGTCACTGCCCTCAAGGAGCTTACAATTTCAGCTTCTTGAACTCACATTCATGCTAGGGCCAATTTAGGCAAGAGCCAACTAACCTACCAGCATGTCTTTGGAGTGTGAGAGGAAAACCACACAGACACAGGGAGAATAAACTCTGAGCATGTAGTGCCATGATCAAGATTAAAACCAACGGCCCTAGTGCTGCCTGGCAGAAGTGCTAACCGCTTAGCCACTGTGCTGCCCACTGCATGTACAATAATATTAATTGTGCATAAAAATTAAGTTTGATTATCCAAACTCAGTTCCTGGGAACAAAATTTCTTCATGACACCTCTGGCAGAGTAATAATGTACTCTATTCTACCGTGTCACCTGTCTATTGACATGTTTAATAACTACATGCTGCAGCAATATGTTCCAAGATCTGAAGCAAATACAACTGTAATAAGCCCCCCCCCCCCCCCCCCCAAAAAAAGAAGAGAAAAAAAAAACGAATTTTCACCTTACTGTATTTATAAGTCATTTTCAGTACCTGAATTTTGACTACAACGTCAGAATGATCTGTATACTTTTAAACAAAAACACTAAAAGGTAAAGTATGTGTGTTGTAGCAAATATGTAAATCAGCAGAAGAAAATGCTATAATCACTCAGAGATCTATTTGTAGGGGATAAGCAATTGCTACCAGGTGGCAAGTGTATCTCTACACTGTTTGGATATAGACTACACTGTCTTATACAGGGATGAATGTAAAATTAATTTGAATAAACATTTACAACTCCTTAAGATAATGGATTAGAGATACAGACACTGAAAAAAACATTGGTACTTTTGTGTTTAGTACTGTTTAGTACATAGTCTTATTGGTCAAAACATTGGTGACTTTTGAACAAAATGTGACAAAATGTGAAACATAACTGATTTTTTGGAAGTTGAATATATTACTATCGAGGCATGGGTATATGGGCAATGAATAGTTCATTGAAGTAATATAACCTGAAGGTTACTGTGACCTCAGACGCAAAATGGCTCTATAGAGACTTTAATCATGACAGGCTTATTGAATTACTTTCTTACTTTTTTATAGTCTGTTCTGTCTCAATCACTTTTTTCATAAGCAAAAGTTCCTATTAATGCATCATTTATAAATTACCTTGTTAGTGCACATAACAAAACACCGCTTTGAAAACAATACCAACTCCTGCGGCAGACTCCAGCATGTTTGATGGAAACCCATCAAAAGAGTTCATGGCTTAATGGAGGCTGTTTACGTGGGGACTTCGATCTGTACCTGCTGTCCCCTGTCACTCCCTGGAAACTTGGCGGCAGATGTTGTTGCGTTAAGTTGCCTCTGAAGTGGCTTTCTGTCCTAGTCTCCTCACCACAACAGAGTCAAACTATATTAGATCTCTTTATTTGTGCCTCAGGCAAGTTTGGGAGCACAGCTGTGTCCACCCCCTCTTTACCTTTGGTGTTTAAGCCCCCCAGGCAGCAAGTGTGAGACCAAAACTGTTCTGCCACTCTTAACTACATCTGCTGACAATCCAGCAGCCTCGCTGCAGGCTGGTGAAGACCCACGCCTCTGCTCTGAACAGATGTCAGAGGCAACCTGCTAGCTCGCACCTGTATCAGCTTCCATAACCTTGCGGTTTGCCAGCTGAAAAATGTATGACTCTTAGGAATTCCATCCACAATCAAAGCACTTTCCTGGTTTGTGACTAGACTGTGTGCGGCCTTCTCAAACATTGGGCCACACTTGATACTAACAGAGCAGAGGGAGAGTGTGCAATGGGGAGGTGGGGGTGAAAACGTGAAGCATCTCTTGCCTTTGATACAGACTAGTTAAGCTTCAATTAATACTGTAGTCCATTGATGATTACTATAAATAAATAATACTCTGCCTATTGCACATTGTTATATATTTCTGATATATTTATTCAGCTTGACAACATGTCAATTTTTTTGTAAAAATTAAAGATAAAAAAGAAAACTGCAGGAAATTAGTTGTCATTAGCTAATAAATTAGTGACAATGCTTTTTTTTTTGTATCCTGTCAGAAAAACAAGTTGCTTTCAGTCTTTTTGTGAGCAATGCTACAAAGGCAATGATTTCATTTTTAAGTTGTATCCATCAGTATTAAACTTATGAGTAACTCAAGGCATTTGAAATGTGGCCAGATAGCTTCTTTCTAGCCTGTGCCAAATCATGACAGATCCCACAGCCTCTCTTTCAAGTGCAGAGCACCCTGAGAATGCCACCTCTGTCCCTGCTGCTCTAATGGCATCAGTACAGCAGTCTGAAAAGTCTACAAAGAGCATGTTTTAGCTCAACAGAAAAAAAGAATAGTTTGGACAGGGAGGGTTTTTAGCATTTTAAAATTAACATGTCTATATTTACGTGCAATCAATAATTAGCTTTTGCAGTGTGCTACTACTATAGGCAGCAATAAACAATATTGGAACATTATATATATATATATATATATATATATATATATATATATATATATATATATATATATATATATATATATACACACACACACATTATATATACATACATACATATATACTGTATAAAAACACTATATTACCAAAATTACTGGGGCGCCTGCCTTTACACACACAAGAACTTCAATGGCATCCCAGTCTTAGTCCGTACGGTTCAATATTGAGTTGCTCCACCCTTTGCAGCTATAACAGCTTCAACTCTTCTTCTTCTCACTCAGCCTTGTCTTCCTCTCTGAATACACTGCCGACCCTACACTGCCTAAACTGCCTATGCTACCTGCCTAAGTCTTATTAGAAGCTTATTTTTATATTACTGCATTGTCTTCAAAAATGCCAGACAGAAGAAGGTTTAAGAAACTTTAAAACAACCACTGTACATAAAGAACATACTTTTGCTACTTGTTTCATTTGAAGTAAATGTTTTTTCAATGGCTATTTCAGTTTTTGGTATATGTTGGTGAGTTAAACTGGCAGGGACATTTTACAGTTGGAGTGTCCAAGACATATAAGAAGCCAGGAGGATACTCAGCCACCAGGTTCCATCTATAACTAAAGTATCAGTTATGGTGGACTGAAGCTTTAGGTTTTGGTTTCAAAAAGATATATTCACATAACTAAAGAACAACATACTGTATTCTCTAGGTTAAGTACAATGCTGTATGAAATTATTGAGTACCTCATCTCCTTCCTGAGGTCGCATCAAAGAAACCCGGTCATACTGCCTTCGTAACAGTGCCCACAGTGCATCAAGTCGACCCTTTAAAATGATTTGGAGATAAGGGTTATTTTTAATATAATGAGCAGTATGCAATAGAAAACCCACATATGGATTATTATAAAAAGCTTGTAAACGTATATCTGAAAAACTGAACAACAAACGTGAGGGTAATATTTAGTATATAGCATGGATGCCATTTAAAGAATGCTTTGCATTTTCTGAATGACTAAAAGTGCTCTCTGATTGAATGAGATGAAGAGGGGGGGGGGGGGGGGCTGAATGGCTAATATAATGAAAAAAGACAGAAATCTGGGTTTTAGTTGCCCTAAAGACTTCAGATGGAAAGCTGCCTGCACAGTATTTTGATACCCAATACTGTAAATAATATATTAAAACATGCCATGCAAACCATATGTATTATAACTGTATTTACTTTAGTCATCTAGTTACCTATTTGAATTTTTTTACCTGAAATTTGGTTATGTAATCACATTTTTTAATCGCATTGTGTGGTTAGTGTGTAAAATTTTTAATGGATTCTCTGAATGGCGCCTATGCTGAGTGGCCTACTTCTGGTATTTAGTAAGTAATTAGGCTGGCCGCTCAGCACTAGACCCAGAAACAACTGGAGATCACTGATAGCAGTGTCTACTTTAGTGATTTCCAGCCCTCCAGGGCTTCACCCAGTTATGGAATATGCAAAGTTACATTGGTCCAAGCTGGACCAATGTGACTATGTAAAAATACACCATGCCTGAAATTCTTCTTTTAAATTAAGTTAATAGAAAAAAAAAGTGGCACTACGTATATAATAGGGAAGAATTATTAACCATTTCAGCTCCAGTACCCATATACTGTATGATAATGAAGTCATGCATCAATTTTTTTTTTTGGGGGGGGGGGGGCAAACTAGGCTTTTATCTGGCAATATTTTTTGCAAAAATTATTTTATTTTCTATGCAATCTATAGACATAAATACGCAACAAAATGAAAAAAAAGCATTCTTTTCTAATTTTATCAGAATTCATTTTCAAATAAGTATTGAAACTGTAGCTAAAAAGCATGTATTCTATTCTATAATTTTTCCTGTTTATAATGACACTAAAGTGACTCTCTGGTACAAAGCATGGAAATGTTTTATGAATGAACAAAAAGGGCCTGTTTATGACACTGAAAAAACAATCAAACAAAATTAATGAAAATGCAACAAAAGCTTAAATATTAATGCTAAAAAATATGTTTAAAAAGTCTAAGTAAGGGTTGATAAGGAGTCAATTAGGAATGTTTTTTTTCCAAAGTTTCCTATATATATGTAGCGGTGCCCTCATGGGGTCACTACATGTTCTAGCATCCACACATCTCACCCTGCTGGTCAGACATCCATTTTGGTACACTTTCCCAGACAATGAACAGTCTTTTGTTTGTCTTTGTTGTTTTTGTTAGGGGATTAAACTTGGATGGGGAAAATGGACATGGGGTGCCCAGATAATGAATACTTCTCAATGAAATCAATGTTGGTTGAATCTAAACTTGACAGTCCCTTCCTCTGCACATCTCCTCCAGCGCACTACTTGAGATCACTTGCTTCACTTCAATGTCCAAATCTAGGTTCCTGTCACCTATAGCACATGGCTAGGCCTCACTCTGAATAAGTCCTAACATTTTCATAATAGTCCTTTATAGGCAGGGGTCTGCAGACCCCTTTGTGGTAGCAACCGTTTTAGTTGAAAGAAATAAATGTGCTAACTGACACTTGGAGGACTACTGATCCCAGCACGTCCAATGCAAATCCTTTCGGCCCTCATGGATGCAACGACTTGACTCCAAAACAACACCACAGTCTCTCCCTCTGGCTCCACATCCAAATCCTGACATGTCTCTCCCAGAGCTTCAAACTGTGCTTCTCACTCACTGACCCAGGCATGGATCCCTCTTGAATGACTTGCCTGGCAGTGCTCCCAACTGTCCTCTTTCTGCTCCCATTCCAGGACATCTCTCAATGACCGTGTAGAGAGATTCTTCCTCCCAGCTCCCAAGCTCCAGGCCTGAGTTCACCCCCCCCCCCCAGAAAGGGGATTCCCTCAGACCACGACAGTCTAACACTTCATCATTCAGTTCTTCCACTTGGCAACTCCTCATACAGCAGGCTGACAATGGGTATATATAGGAGGCCTGCCCCCTGTCAATACTAGTTGGGGATTGGTTAGGGCTCCCACATTCACCCCATGTCACTCCAGCTCTCTGCCCTGCCTCTTTTTTTTTTTTAGAACCTTCTGAAAACCAGGGGAGGCGCCTAAGAGCTCAAGCACATGTCAGTCACATGCTGCTACACTAAACCACCCCCCTGCCTCCAGATCAAAACAGACAGGCCTAAATCACAGTATAGGCCTGCTTAAATTTACCTCCACATATACTTTAGAAAAATGATTCAGTTGTAGGGATGTACTTTTTTCAACATAACACATAGGTTCATTTAAATCGCGTACTTACCTTAATTGGAGTGTACCACTTTGTTTGATGTACTGATGAGGTAGGCTTAGGTTTCTGAGGTTTAGGTTGCATGGGCACTTCATCTTCCTCTGGTATTGTTATAACAGCATTTTTGGCCATCTCTAATCTTGCACCTTCTTCAGTGGAGCCTTTATCACCCCAACGTACCTAGAGACAAATGATGTGTAATAAATGATATTGAGTAAAAAATATTCTTTAAGAAATGTAATATATAAAAGATATGAAGTAGGAACAACAAACATGCTTCTCTTTAGAAAAGTTCAACAGAACCTGAAAACCTTTGTGTGGGACTAATGAACATATTTTAGTGCATGTATTTTTGTGATAAATAATATTAATATTTTTTATCATTGATGCATTTTTTGGAGACAAAGTAGGGTAAAGCCTTCACTACTTGACATCCTATAGAGAAAAAACAATACAGTGTGAAGCAGTGAGGCAATACCAGTGGAATACCAGTCAAAACTCTTTTCTTAGGTTTTGGATAGAGAGTGTGTGTGTGTGTGTGTGTGTGTGTGTGTGCTGGGGGGGGGGGGGGGGTATTGCTGTCTGTGCCCCTATAAGGGATATTTATTTTCTCTACACACAGACAGAACAAGCTGTAAGCAGAATTGTTCCCAAAATTAAGGAAAATTGTATTTCAAACCGACATTTATCACTATAACAGGTGTTCCTAATTCCTTCTATATGTGTTACAGCTGCTAACTTTTGGATATGCCCTCATTACCAGGAAGTAACAGTGAATTTTCAACTGTGACATAAGTACAAAAAATACCTAGTTAGGAATATAACTCTTCCCTTGATACAAAAAAAAAATGTTTTGGTTGCATTTTAGAACCGAACTCCAGGAAAAAATAGAAACACCAATTAATGCAGTGACAAATTCAATAAGGAAATAAGGAATAATAAAATGTATGTTTAAATGCAGTTTGCGTAGGAACCTAAATTATACTTGGTATTAGTCTCCTGTATTCTCTACACCAGGGGTCTCAAACTGGTGGCCCTCCAGCTGTTGTGAAACTACAAATCTACTACAAGCACCATGGAGAGCCATATGATCTGGAGCCCCTCCCACCGACCTCGGCATCACAGCCCACTTAAAGGGCTCCCCTTTAAATCTCCCTACATAAGCAAGGGGTTAAAAGACACATAGATTGTCATCTCATTTAAAAGTTCAGAAAAAGTACCATATATATTCATAACAATTAGATGTCTGGAAGTAATATGACTGGCAGAGTTTGATGATTTAGGCAGACCAGTCATGAGTTCTTATCACATTTTAGGGTAGAGATTTCTTTTTTTTTTTTTTTTTTTTTACTTCAGGCCTGGCATTTTTATTCCTTTTTCAACACTTTTTATTATTGTGATCTAATATAACCATGTGCATATCATATCAGGAGTCATGGCATCTGAAACGAACATTATAGCTTCAGGTCTAAAACTTAAAATATAATGAAGCAAGGATAGGCATCATGTCCCAGATAATGCACCTTGAAATTCAAGTTAAAAATAAAAGCTGTCAGTTTTCTATCATGACATATTCTCCTTAAAGCAACATTGTTTCTTAATTAAAAAGTGTAAAAAAAAAAGCACCACCTGCAAAAGTAGAGGGTTTATACTCAATTGTCTTGCCAACTGTTCCTCAACTTCTTCACCTTTAATATACCTCCGGGTGTGTCAGCCACCTGAATCTATTGGAATAGGTCCAATATAACACAATGTGGGAAGCCTCCAAGCTTTTCTCTGTTGTGGCATTGTCTGTCCTTAACTAAAGAGGGTGTATACTCTTCTAACTCCAACTAGGGATGAGACAAACTGCCCTGGGTTTCGTTAGAGCAGGGTTTTGGTAAACTTCAAAGAAGTTCAGATACTGAATCTGAAACCACATAATCTGTCAAAATAAAGATGCCCATTTTCTGGGCTAATAGGCAAGGGGGTGTAAAATAAATAGCATGGGAGGTGGGCACTACCCTAGGGAAAAATCTTTTAAATTCCATTCACCCAGGAGCAGTGATTTTTTTAACAGTATGCAGAGTCCTTTAAGGTTGCGAACAGTCTAACAGCCACAGTTCATTCTTCGGGCCAAATGTTGAGCTCATCCCTAACACTGAGGAAACAGATTTGTTAAGCACAGTTCACTTTATTTCTTTATTGATTATTGTATGTTGATGCACTTTTATATAGATTTATGTAAATTACAGATTGTCACTGCAATTATTGCGTTATTGCAATTATCACACAGGGTTGCAAATTTCTCTATTGCATATGAATGCTACATGTGTGTGTATATAGAGGTGTGTATGCTACACAGGTTGTCATTGGGAGGATCGCATAGGATTGCAATTTTTATTGTTCATGTTCGCAATTTATATTCACATAAGATTGCATTATTATATTCGCTAGAATTTTTATATAGGAATAGAATATCCCACCGCCACTATTTAACTGCAGCCAGTAATATCATGGTTTAGTACGGTTACCGTATGATTACATATGGATAGCGCAGCATTATATTGGTAGAAAAAATGGAATTCCTGCTTACAACCATCTAGTTTTAATCCTTTTGTTGTGAGCACTGTCAGTGCTGTGCTTATATTATTTTGACATGTTTAAAAACGATTTTAGACCTGAAGATTATGTCAAACCCCCAAAACAATAAATACTTTCTGAGAGTGGGCACCCTAGAGAATGCCATACATTATTAGCATAATGGTTTATGGAATGCAAAAGTTTAGTAAAAAGTGCATTCAAGTTAATTCTATCTAGGGCACTCCCTGCAATATGTACAGTATTTACATGTCTACATGCATGTATGTTGGGGGGGGGGGCTCATAAAATTTGGTGATTGATTTTAAGTGCTTTGGTGCAGCATCACTAGCTTACACTTTTTTTACTATTTTTTTCATCAGATATTAGACAAAAAGTCCCCTATGTGATACATTTTTAGTGACAGGTTCTCTTTAATGAGATATTAGACGTCTAAAAGAGTGATCAAGTTCACCTGAGTCAGACAACAGGGCCTTAAGGCAGAGAACGGAGCATGACAAAGGATAGCTATTGAAGCCTTTGGGTGACATCACCAATCCCAGGCTGTACTGGCTGTTGTCAGAGCACTTTCTCCTCTCCCCTGCAACCACCACCGGCTGACACAAGGGAGATCACATGACGGGAAGGGAGCGGACTGAAAATATTTAGTACAGAGATATTTCTTAGACAGATTAGTTTATTTACCAATACATCTAGAAGTGTTGTTACTTTTGATATCACACCAGAAAAGTCCAGTGAATTTCTTCTCCTTCTTCACCAATTTCCTTATTTCCGCACATTTACACTGATCACGTCATGGGTGATCATGAGACTTGAACATAGAAAATTTGTCTGAATAAGTATATGATTAGGAGTTTATCTTTAGTGTACACACTGTGAGTGTGGGTGAGGGGACACACTATTGATTATTATAGTCAGTGTGACACTTGGTTCAGATTATTTATTATGATACATTTATTTTAAAGATTAGGTTGCTTGGAACATGCACATTAGCCATACTACTGTTTTTATATATTCATGCATTTGTATACTAGTAGTCTTGTTAATGAATTTATTGCTGTTAATATTTCTAGGTCTGAATAGCCTATGACAGCCGTTTGTACTGAACAACTAAATAACTTTAAATACAGTTTCTGTTGATAAATACCAGCAGTACTGAATCGTTAGTGATTGTTAGTCACACAGTTAGGCAAAGGGGCATAAATTAAAAAGAAAATTAATTGTATTGCTTGCCACTGACCTGAATGAGGAATAAACAACTTAATTTTGTATTTGTGCTAGAAGTGATAGCATGTAAATACCATCTGTTTTTTAAGTCATTCTGTGCTTTCCATTGCCATTTATAATAAAATGTACAATTTGTTTATTTGTACAGATATCTTTCTTAATTTCCTGTTACATGTTTTAAACACTCATAATTCTGAGCTGCACCTACTGCAGACAAACAACTACACATTTTAGTCCATTTCATGCTGAAATGGTCATAGCTTCATCACAATAACTGATGTTATTGATGTGCAGAAAACACAACTCAATCGACAAAGTGTGAACAAAGATTTGGATGGATCATTTATGGTTTTCAAATATGAAATCTGGGAGGAATAATAATAAGATTATAACCAATTAAATGCTGAACTACAACAGAGAAACAAATAACACACTAGAACTTCATATGTGACCTGTCATTTATCAAAAGATTTGTAGTTCTTCCCTTACGTTCCAAAAAACAGTGCTGCACTACTTAATATCTAATAACATGACTGAAAAGATGCATATTCCATGAACAATATACTGTGTGAAAAATAATATAAATGCAAATTAAATATTGCACTATTAAAAGTGTAAAAGTACAATAATAATAATACAATCCCTTAAATGTGAAAAATCTTATAACAAAAGTTCATGTGAATAATATTTAAGAAATGTCAAAGCACAGAGGAGGCATTCGGTGGGAGGCCTCCCAGGAGGCAGATGTTTTTTTATTTTATTATTTTTCGGGTCGGACAGGAGGCGTGATTGACGATGGATTTACATCGAGGGGCACTATTTTTTGTTTTTTATTTTTTAACTGCTTGCCGCATGCTCACCGTAAAATGATGGCGGAACGGTGCGGCTCTCGTTCTGGGACAACGTCATATGACGGCCATCTTGCTATGACACGGGGCGACCCCAATCTCTGTAAAGAGCCACGTCCGCGGCTCTTTAACCATGTGATCGGTTGTGTCCCCAGCCTGTCACATGTAGACAAGGAAGTGCCGGTAATCGGCTTTCCTCGTCTCATACTGACAGAGTGTGAAGAGAGGAAAGTCGATCAGCGGCATCTCCTCACACCTAGGAATGTAATCATCATCAGTGCACTGATTACAATATTGCAATATAGTGTCACAAATTAATGCCCACAATTGCCCACCAGTGGCAGCAATCAGTGCCCACCACTGCCCACAAGTGCCACCAATAAGTGCCCATTAGCAATGACAGTCAGTGCTGGCAATCAGTGCTGCCCATCAATGCCCATCACTGCTGTCAATCAATGCCTATCAGTGTCACCCATCCGTGCCACCCATCAATGCCTATCAGTACTGCCTATCCATGCCACCTATCAGTGCCCACCAGTGCTGCCTATCAGTGCCAATCAGTGCCACCTAACAGTGCCCATCAGTACCGCCTATTATTGCAAAAATTGCAATGAGCATATATTGATTGGTTTGCACAAAATTTATAGTGTCTACAAAATATGGGATAGATTTATGGCATTTTTATTATTATTATTTTTTTTTACTAGTAATGGCGTCAATCTGCGATTTTTATCGGGACTGCGATGATGCGGTGGACAGATCAGACACTTTTGACACATTTTTGGGACCATTGACATTTATACAGCGATCAGAGCTAAAAATAGCGAATGATTACTGTATAAATGTCACTGGCAGGGAAGTAGGTTAACATTAGGGGGCGATTAAGGGGTTAAGTGTGTCCTAGGGGGTTGTTTATAACTGTGGGGACAATGTAGTGACTGGGAGTAGAGAGACATTGCTGTTTCTATTCACTAGAAACAGCAGATCCCTCTCCTCTCCTCTCCTCTCCTCTCCCTCCCTGACAAAACGGGGGTTCTGTCTGTTTACATTGACAGATCCCCCATTCTCTCTCTCTCAGGAGCGATCGCGAGTCGCCGGGCACATTGTGGTTGCTGGGCACGTGCATCAGCACCTACATTGCGTGGCGCGTGTGCCTGCTAAAGGGCCGACTTACAGCTAAGTCAACTTGCCCAGGAGAGGCAGCCTGCTGCAGTATAATGACAGCGGCAGGTCGGCTAGTGGTTAAATGGAATTTCGCTAGTTTTTTTTTCTTTAGAAATGTAATTTTTGCTGCAGCATGTTTTAGGCATGCTACAGATGTGTCGCTTTTCAAGTACATTCAGGGGACCCCCCAAAGCACTACATTTAAGGGAATTTTTCATTTTTATTGTTGCACTTTAAGCATAATAAAAATCACTACTCCTGAAAAAAAAATGATCGTTTTGTTTCAAATTACTTTTTTTATTTAATTTTTAAGACAAACATCATATTAACATTCATCCAATATTCAATATTCAAAAACATTCAAAAACGAATTCCTGTACATAACCATATAAAAACCATAGTTATAAATGCAAAAAAAAAAGAGTTCCTTTTCCTCTCTCCTCTCTCTCCCCCCCTCTCTCCCCACTCCACTGCACCCGCCTTCTATATCCCCCCTCACCCCTCCCCACCTCCTTCCATTGGCTCCTCCTCTCCTCTCCATTTACAGATAGTCCTTCATCCTCCTTGAAAACCGAAATTCCTCCCATTTTTGCCATCGCCTTGATATTTGATTGTTTCTATATCCTGCTTCTCTTATCTGTTTTTCCATATGATATATTTCGTTCATTTCGCATATCCAATCCGTAACCGTTGGACTGTTTGTTTCTCTCCATTTACATGCTATTACAACCCTTGCTGCTGTAGTCATATGGTGTAATAGCTCTACCTCTCTTTGCTTTATTGACTTTGGTGTAAGGGAAAATAATGCGATGTTTATATTTAAGTTTAATTCTATTCCAACCACTTTCTGATATATTTCCACTATCCTTTTCCAAAATGCTCTTACCTTATGACAACCGTACCATATATGTTCTAGAGTCCCTCTTTCTACCTTACATCTCCAGCATTTTTCCGTGTTCCCTTTATTTACCACTGGGCTCCTATACCATCTTAATACGATCTTATAATTATTTTCTTGATATTTAGTTGCTGTTGATAATTTATGTATTTTTTCCAATTCTTCCTCCATTAATGAGTTCCCTATTTCTTCCTCCCATTTTTTTTATTCCTATTATTTCCTTAATATCTCCAGAGGGAAGTAGTAAATCATATATCTTAGATAGTTTTTTAATCGGTTTATCTTTGTCCAAAACTATTTGTTCAAATTTAGTTGTTTGTCTATTTATTACCATCTCAATTGGTTCAATAAATGTCCTTAACTGAAGATATTTTAGCCATTTATTTTTTATATTCAGGTCCCAAATCTTGAAGTATTGGCATTTTTCCATCCACTAAAATCTGTGCTACCCATTTATGCTTCAATATATTCCACTTTAAATATTTTGTGGCTTTTAATGCTGGCATAAATTCTGGATTGGAGAATAAAAACCCCAAAATGATCGTTTTGAATATATATATATTTTTTATTGATACAGCTCCCAGACCCCTCATACCCAATTACTTGCATCTAAACCTTCAAAATGGGCACTTTTGATTTTTCCTTTTCAGCTCCCATAGACTTCAACGGGTTCACTGTTTGGGTTAGAACATTTAACCTGTGCTTGTGTTTGGCCCATACTTAATCCTCTCACTCAAAAGACAATAATAACGCGGAAAAGAAATAACGCGGAAAAGAAAATCTCTTCCAATACTTCCTCAGAGATTGTCTTTAAACAATCTGCTAAAACTTTGTGTATTAGTACTGCTTGGACTTTGAAGAAAGGGGCACACCCCAAAAGCTTGTCCTGACAATTTGGATGTTATTGCAAAAAAAAAAAAAAGGTATCATGCAACAATAGATCTCCCAGGAACAATAGATCTACTCCAGCAACATAGACCCCCAACAGATCTCCCAGAAGCCAGCATCAGTAGACCCCTCCAAGCAGCAATCGACCTCCTAGCAACAATAGATCGTCTCGCCAGCAACAATAGATCCCCAGCAGCCAGCATCAAAACACACTCCAGCACACCCCATCAACCTTTGCCATTACATACAATCAGTTTCACCAAGTTTCTGCTGAAAATAAGCCCTGCTTTTAATAGTTCATGTTGAAGCATTATTACATTTTTTATTAAATGATTACTACCATTGAGGAGTTGTTTATTGTATTTGTTCAGCTTTGGTTACACAGGCAATAATACCAATTAAATAATTTTTAATACCAAATGCAATTTAACCCTATAATATATGTTCTAAAGTATTAAAATACCCATTTTTTTTAAAGTATGGATCCTTAGTTATATTTTTCCACTCTATCCATTTGTGGGCAAAGATAATTTAATCTGCTATTTATCAAAGTGGCTTTGTTTTTTACAGATTTCATTAATAAGAAGGCTAGTCCATAAGGGGGCTTTTTGTTTTTGTCCATTCTCATAAAATCCGCTGTGCCTGAAACTAATTTTTTCCATAACTCCAAAACAAAGCTCTACACACAAGCTGAACGGAAATCGTGTGTTGTAATCTCATCTGATGTACATTTTAAATGAAGGAAACAAAGAACATTCTTTCATAACCTCTTTCTTTATGAGGGAATGATAAACCGATGTCCCAAGGACATGGTCCACAGCACAGTTATATTTAATGCAACTTAGCCTTTGCAGCCCCGCCAAAAATATACCTTGTGTACTGTGGCTTCAGCTTTCTTTTTACCAAAATGATTTAGACACTTAATACAGAACTGTTTGCTTGGGATTTTTTACTGAGCTATTTGTATTACTAAATCAGTTTTAAAACAGTACTGAGTGAAATAGATCACAATACTCAAATTAAAGCATTTTAGATACTTTGCTGACAAATTACAGGGAATGCTTTATCCAAACCTATAATAATCAATCAGAAATCGGCATTCATTCCATTGAAGCTTGAGTTTGACCTGCTTAGATATTTCCTTAGCTGCTTCCTTCTTGCTCCCCACATCAGCATACTAATGGAAACGTTAAATAAAACCCTCCAATACATTACATATCTTATTTCAGACCCAGTGAGGATGCCACTGACTCTAAAATAAGGTGTGTAATATAATGGAAAGGTTTTATTTAAGGTTGTTGTTGCTCTATTCAATGCTGAAAGATCATGGCCGATGGGAAAGGCCACCAGGGTGCTGTGCTTCTTAAAAAAAATAAAAAATAAATCACAGCAATCTGCTTCAGTACTGATACATACAAAAAATGATTACATGGGTATATGTTTTGGTTAAATTACAATGTTAAGTGTTTAAATGCTAACGTTAGTCAATTTCTGTGCAGGAAAGCAGCCTGTACAACTGTGCAAGACAAAAGGTAAGGCTGGAGTTCAGCTTTAACAAACGTAAAAACTGATCGGTTGATTGGTTACTATAAGTTAAAGTGGTTGTAAAGGTGTTTTACATTAATACATCCTCTGCATTAGGGTAAAAAAAAAACTTTATTTGCATTCCCTCCCCCTTCTGAAACACTTACCCGACATCACTCGATCCAGCATCCTCACCATTATCCCAAATTCATCCTTTTACAGATGGTACAGTGAGCAGGAGTGGAGGCAGGGCTGAGCCGCAGTCTGTGTGTCAATAGATGCACACAGCATGACTCAGGAGCAAGCCTGCAGGTGGGCCTGCATAGAAAACTGTTATTTATGGGGGCCCACCAAGAAGAGGAGGAGCCAAGATCGCTAGTGGGAGACCAGAGAGGAGGAGGTTCAGGGCAGTTTTGTACAATACCATTGCACAGAGTAGGTAGGTATACCATGTTTATTATTTTAATATAAAAAAATAACCTTTACAATCAGGTCAAGGCACAACATTGGCCCTTATGCTGTTCTATTATTTCATTTTTAAACACAAACAAATGTGATAGTTGAAAAAAATCCTATTTGAAACATGAACATATTTTCTCAATAACCCTGACCTGCTAGATCTTACTGGGTGTAATTCTATTACGATATACAACAGAAATTAGGTAGGACCAACATACAAAGGAGGATGGACCCAACAACATAGCATGCTATGAGGACATCCAGATCAAGATTTGTCAAGGTCTGCAACTATCGACTCCTAGTTACGGAATTATTGTAGAAGTAAATTGTAAATCTGTTCTTTATTCTTTATTCTGCACAGCAGGTATAAAAAAATGTTTTTACAGTGAAAAAAGAAAAATACGATGATGTTACCAACCTCCATTCTCTTAATGCCTCCAACACCCCGACCACCATAATAACTAGCATCAACTGTGGGCCATTTCTTGTTCGGTGTAGGTGATTCTGGTTCCTATGTACATAAAAGCACAGGCAGTTGATTTTCACACTGTATTCAAAATCTTCATCAAGGTATCATACACAATTTGCATTATTTAAAAAAAAAATTATTTTGTTTATGTATTTAATTCAAATAGCACAAAACACATTTTCTATTTTAGTTTTTGCTTACGAGCTTATCATTTTATTTTGTATGGTAGACACCAGGGGTATCAAACTTCTGTCTGGTATTTCTGTCTGGTATTTAATTTACCTTCAGCCCATTATGCATTTATTCCCCAATTTCCACAAACTCATGCCGCACAAGCAAAGGAATACAGAGATTTTATTCTAAATTGGAATCTTTAGTGGTGCCTAACACAGCTAATGTATCACTCTAAATAGGTTTACTGGTAAATCATGCCATACAGAACACAAGAAAACAAATTGATCAGACCCAATACATAGCTCCCAACTCTCCCTGATTTCAAGAGTCTGTCCCTGATTTTGAGGGACAGTCCCTGATTTTTGAGGGACAGTCCCTGATTTGGGACCAAGTCCCTCTGTCCCTCCTTCCTCCTCATTTGTCCTTCATTTTTGTCTGATCTATATAGTTGTACATAAAATACACTTTTTATCTTTCAAATAGTGTTTCCCAGTGTTAAACCTTTCATCCAGCTTCTAAATTGCTGCAATTGTATATTTCAAAAGCCAGTATGAAGGAATCGTAGTAGTAAAAAAAAAAAAAGCACGTGTGAGTTTAACTGATCTTTTTATTTTTTATATAATTCTTCTTTAACCACTTTAGCCCTAGAATGTTTCATCTACTTCATGAGAAGGCCATTTTTTGTGATACAGCACTGCGTTGCTTTAACTGACAGTTAAGCAGTCGTGCGATGTTATAGCCAAAAAAAAATAATGATGTCCTTTTTTCCCCCACAAATACAGCTATTTTTTTGGTGGTATTTGATCACCTTTTTATTTTGTGAACTATAAACAAAAAAAGCGAGAACTTTAAACAAAAAAAAAAAAGCAATATTTTTTACTTGCTGCTATAAAATATATTCAGTAAAAAAATGTATGAATTCAAATTTCTTCATCAATTTAGGCCAATATTTATTCTGCTACGTTTTTCATAATGTTTCTAAAATGCATAGTGAAGCTCATGTTTTCTGTGCGGTTTGCTGTGCGTTCAGAAAAGTGCATGTGTGAATGCAGCCTGATTATTAATACCACCCCAGTTAAATTTAGAAGATGCGTGTTTTGACACGCATTTGTCACACTGCAAATGCATCAAACACAGGCTGAAAAAACAAAGGATGCTCCGAAACCGAAAAGGTTCTGGATCTACTTTGGGGCATTTGTCACAAGTAGGGCAACCCATTCAAGTGAACATGAATAATGCACAAAAACTTGAGTGAAAATGCATGTTTTCTCTAAACTTAGGTATTCATGCATTGTGCTTGGAAGGAGAGTTTTTAGGTAGGAAGGACACACTGGGAGGAGAGGTGATGGCTTAAAAAACCCACTAATATCATCAAAGTCGCATAGGAAAAGCTTATTATCTAACACTGATGCGACTTCTGTGAGTTAACATAAGAGTCTATGGGGCTGAAATCGCACTGGAGTCGCACCAAAGTAGCGCAGGAATCTTTTCCAAAATTTCACTCTGCTGAGTTTTGTTGATTTTTGATTGATTAGGATGGGCGCCATGAAATGTAATTTGTCATGTCATTCTGTGCCACTCAAGGTGCACTCGTGTGAACCAGGGATAGAGGGAATATATAAGGACCAGAGGTACAACTTTACCATCACTGATCTAAGCAAAAAAATTTGAATATACTACATTTACTATTAGATTTGCAATTCAAGTTTTAAAAAAGTTAAAAAGCTAGAAGATACAATAAATAAAAAGATTCATTAAGTTTGAATAATAATGAATAGGAAGAATTGAATAAGAATAAAAACATAATGTACCTCTTCAACTGGTGCTGGCGGTGGAGGCGGAGGAGGAGCCTTAATAACCTAAAAAAAGTAAATAGAAACATGAATACAAACTACATTTTCTGAAGTCCACCATGCCTAGAAGGTTGGATTTAATTTACTCCAAACTGTATCCCAACTGACAGGTAAGTCTACTCAGATGGTGAAATTCAGCAAGTTACTTTTTGTGAAGCAATATCAAAGATCTGTACTATTTAGGATATTTCTCTGCTATCATATAACAGGCCACAAGCTATTGTTATATATGAAGAGTTAGATGCAGGCAATTCAGTGTTTATCACAGTAGTTTGACTGATTTAGCCAAGATCTAAGAACTGGTTTATAATATGGTTTATAATACATGCAGATTTGCTATTTTTTATTTGTAAAGAAAAAACACTAGAAAAAAAAGGATGCAAAAATAAGCTATGTTTTGCAGTATTTCTTCCAAACCCATTAATGTTTGAGCAACACAGCTGTTCAAAAGGAAGAGGCACACTGTAATACTATACTGCAATACTGTAGTAAGAATGGTGATTGGTGGTATTTTCAAATGGCATGCCTAGCATCCAGTAACAAGACACTGAGGTTGATTTACTAAAACCAGAGAGTGCAAAATCTGGTGCAGCTCTGCATAAAAACCAGCTTCCATTTTTTTTGCCAAAGCTTAAAGTGGATGTAAGGGTCATCCTTTCTAAATGACTGCAATATTGGTTATCTAGAAGGATATACATGCCTCCTGCATGTATACTTATCTGTCAAATGTCTCCCCTCCATCTGAGACCCGAAAAACTGCAGATTCTGTGGGTGGGTCTGTTTTCCAGGGCTCAGTGGGTGGAGTCGTGATGTCAGTAGACTCCCAGCCCACCTCTACACTCCCCTTATCAACATGCATTTTCTCCTGTGTATTTCTTACACTGAACTTCTTCTATGATCTCTAAAATCCAGGCAAAACCCAGAAAAGTCTCCACATGAGTTCAGCATGCCAAATAATGCTGAGGTGTGGAACAGCCAATCCTTGCAGAGCAGCAGAAGAAAGGAGTGGGAGGGAATTAAAAAATAATGCACGTCTCTTAGGCTAGTGCATGAGATATGTAAATCACCTGTCAATCACAGCAAGGGGGAGGATTTGACAAAGTTTTTCTCTGTTTGTCAAGATTTATCTCACTGAACAATAACAGAGGATTGCTCAGAGCTGGATTAACTGTTTGTGGCAAGACTGGGCTCAAATGATAGGAAAACTTACTCTACTGTCAGGGTTTCGCCCACATGGAACGGGCAAATGCGATGCAAGCCAGGCATCGGCGCGTGTGTGTGAGCCAGTGCGCATCACAGGCGAACGCACATGCGTGATGGGTGCGTGTGCATGCACAGCGCGTGCACACCTGTGCGCACACAGCACGTGCAGGCGTGTGTGCGTTAGCGCTGTTTGGCGCCAGTGGTCCTACTTAAGGAGGGCAGCTGCACTTGCTCAGCGCCGTTTGTCTGCAGCTCTATACCTGAGTCCCCTATAATCTGCCTGCTGATCGTATTCTCTGACCCGACTTTCATTTGACCAAGCTGACCTCTCCTGCTCTGACCCCAGCCTGCCTGACCTTGCTTTGTATTGAACTTCTGTTAATGAACCTCTGCCTGCCTGTACCTCGCTTCTGCCTGCTGGACATACCCGATTGCCTTATCTGTTGTGACCCGGCCTGTCTGACCATTCCTCATTTGCTCATTTCAAGTGTACTGCATCCTGGTCCTGTCGCTGCTGCTCCTGTGTCTGCTGACCACTGACTGCTGATCCATCATCTACTCTGCAGTTCCAGTTTCCAGAGGATCCAGCCGCTGCTTCCAGCTCAGACACTCCTACCCCACTGCGCTCACGGGGCCACTGTCTCCATTCCAGTGGTCCCTGAACCAGAGCTGTAAGAGAGGTCTTCTTCCGCCAAGTCAGGCTCACCACCAGGTACCTAACATCTACATTATGAAATGGTTTACATCCACTTTAATTGAACAAGCTGAAGTAAGAAGCTGATTGGCTATCATGCAGAGCTCCATCAGATTTTGCACTCTCAGGTTGTAGTAAATCAACCCCAATGTATTGTAGCACCGAAAGAGGAGATCCTGATGTCCCCCCTCCCTCAAGCTCAGGCTCATTGAGGAGAGGTGCTGCATCTCTCTTAATGTGTTTGATAGAGGTAAGACCACGCCTGGTAGGACCACACATACAGCAGCTGGTCTGGCATGGGTTGAATAAATGACACTGTCCACCAGACCCAGGGTTGTATGGTCCTTAGAAAACAGGACAGGGAAGAAAGATTTTCTGCAGCATGTGCAGAGTGCCAAGACAAACATTGGGCATTGCTTTTTTCAGTGAATAGTCCCTTTTATAAGATGACATCTTTAGGTAAAAAGCTAAATTATTTATAAATAAAAAGAATATATTTTGTTTAATTGTGTGCATTTCGTATGTTGAAATCTAAAGGAACAAATGCTTGAATGCTACATATAAACTAAATACAAATTACAATCAAGGGTTTTCTGGAAATTAATGTTTGTGTAGTTCAAAGAATATGCGCCAATCAAAAACATTGTAAGGATATAATTACAGTGTTTTTGTAAATTAAGTCTGCAACAGCTGTTTGCAGCCTTCATTCATTCAACAGCCACTGTGAGGCCGCGTACACACGGGCGGACTGTTCGCCCAACCTTGCCCGCTGAACAGTGTTTGGGCGGACAGTCCGCTCGTGTGTGGGCTTTCAGCGGACAGTTTCAGCGGACAGTTGGACGGACAAAGTCTTTCGGAAATTCCGAAAAACTGTCCGCTGAAACTGTGTTTGAGCGAACAGTCCGCCCGTGTGTGGGCCTGTCCGCTGTACTTTCGAAATGAGCGGACTGTTCCCGCTCGGAAAGTCCGCCCATTTCGAGCGCGTGTACAGGTAGGCGGGGCCCGCGAAGGAGACGTCGCGGGCTCCGCCGCCTGGAATGGGCTTAAAGGGGAACCCCAACGCCGAAAAAATCGGCGTGGGGGTTCCCCCAAAGTCCACACCAGACCCTTGTCCGAGCACGCTACCCGGCCGGCCAGGAAGGGGGGGCGAGCGAGCGCGCCCCCCCCTCCTGAGCCGTACCAGGCCGCGTGCCCTCAACATGGGGGGTGCCTTGGGGAAGGGGGGGCCGCGCGGCCCCCCCACCCCAAAGCACCTTGTCCCCATGTTGATGAGGACAAGGGCCTCTTCCCGACAACCCTGGCCGTTGGTTGTCGGGGTCTGCGGGCGGGGGGCTTATCGGAATCCGGGAGCCCCCTTTAAGAAGGGGGCCCCGGATACCGGCCCCCCACCCTATGTGAATGAGTATGGGGTACAATGTACCCCTACCCATTCACCTGTGAAATAAAGTACCAAAAAAAACACAACACAGGGGAAAAAAATATTTTATTGCACAGCCAGGGGTCTTCCGTCTTCGGGGGTCTTCTCGCCGGACTCCTCCGCTATGTGTGTGTAGCTCTTTTGCTAGCGGAGGAGTCCGGCTTTCTTCCTCCCCGCCGCCGGCCTCTTCTCCCGACTTCGGGGGTCTTGTCCCCCTCTTCGGTTCTTCTGCCGGGCCACCGCGCCTGGTCCGGTGGCCCGGTCTTCTGTCGCCGTCTTCCGTTCTTCTGTCGCCGCCTTCGGTTCTTCTGCCGGGCCACCGCGCCTTCTTGTAGCTCTTTTACAGGCGGTGGCCCGGTCTTCTGTCGCCGCCGCCGCCTTCCGTTCTTGTTCTTCTTGTTCTTCTTGTTCTTCTTGTTCTTCTCCAGGAGATGTTGACACGTCGCTCCCTCCGGCCGGAATGCCAGAGCCGCGCTGTGCGGTCACTTATATAGTGACAATGGGGCGGTGTCACATGGTATATGTCACATGGGTTGGTCACATGGTGACCCCGCCCCCTTACGATGTCATAGTCCCCATGTGACATCAACCCATGTGACCAACCCATGTGACATATACCATGTGACACCGCCCCATTGTCACTATATAAGTGGCAGCGGAGCGTGTCCCTGGCATTCCGGCCGGAGAGCTCGTCGAGTCAACATCTCCAGGAGAAGAAGAAGAAGAACAAGAAGAACAAGAACGGAAGGCGGCGGCGGCGACAGAAGACCGGGCCACCGCCTGTAAAAGAGCTACAAGAAGGCGCGGTGGCCCGGCAGAAGAACCGAAGGCGGCGACAGAAGAACGGAAGACGGCGACAGAAGACCGGGCCACCGGACCAGGCGCGGTGGCCCGGCAGAAGAACCGAAGGGGGGACAAGACCCCCGAAGTCGGGAGAAGAGGCCGGCGGCGGGGAGGAAGAAAGCCGGACTCCTCCGCTAGCAAAAGAGCTACACACACATAGCGGAGGAGTCCGGCGAGAAGACCCCCGAAGACGGAAGACCCCCGGCTGTGCAATAAAATATTTTTTTCCCCTGTGTTGTGTTTTTTTTGGTACTTTATTTCACAGGTGAATGGGTAGGGGTACATTGTACCCCATACTCATTCACATAGGGTGGGGGGCCGGTATCCGGGGCCCCCTTCTTAAAGGGGGCTCCCGGATTCCGATAAGCCCCCCGCCCGCAGACCCCGACAACCAACGGCCAGGGTTGTCGGGAAGAGGCCCTTGTCCTCATCAACATGGGGACAAGGTGCTTTGGGGTGGGGGGGCCGCGCGGCCCCCCCTTCCCCAAGGCACCCCCCATGTTGAGGGCACGCGGTCTGGTACGGCTCAGGAGGGGGGGCGCGCTCGCTCGCCCCCCTTTCCTGGCCGGCCGGGTAGCGTGCTCGGACAAGGGTCTGGTGTGGACTTGGGGGGAACCCCCACGCCGATTTTTTTCGGCGTTGGGGTTCCCCTTTAAGCCCATTCCAGGCGGCGGAGCCCGCGACGTCTCCTTCGCGGGCCCCGCCTACCTGTACACGCGCTCGAAATGGGCGGATTTGCCTCCTCCTTACGTGGGCGAGTCCGTTCATTTCAAAAGTTGAGCGAACTGTTTGCCCAACCTTGTTCGTCAAACAGTCCGCTCGTGTGTGGGCAAGTCCGCTCATGCAAATTTTGAGCGGACTGTTTGCCCAAACTGTTTGACGAACAAGGTTGGGCGAACAGTCCGCGCGTGTGTACGCGGCCTGAGACATAGCATGGCCATGCACAGCAAGTTACACTGGGAAAGCTACTTTTCCAATGTAATGCAAAGGCATGAGGCCCATTTGTGCCCAAAGGGAGTTTAACAAGACTCATGGCCACTCATTAAATTCAGAAGAAAAGAGGTTTAACCTTAAACTACTTTACTGTAAGCCCCTGTACACACGGTTGGAAATTCCGACGGAAAAGGTCCGATTGGACCATGTTGTCGGATAATCCGACCGTGTGTGGGCTACATCGGACTTTTTCCGTCGGAATGTCCGACCAACAAAGTTTGAGAGCTGGATATAAAATTTTCAACATGATCCGATCAGACTTTGTCTGATCGTTTGTAGAGAATTCCGATCGGACAAAGTGCTACACATGCTCAGATCAAATTACGAGACCAAAGCTATTGGCTACTAGCATGAACGTAGTCTCGTCATAACGAACTAACGTCATTACGTTCCGAACGATCGGATTTTGTGACAACTTTGTCCGACCGTGTGTATGCAACACCAGTTTGGGAGAAACTATTAGATAAGCTCCTGAACGACCACAACATACAGGGATATACAATGTAATACTGACAGATAATCACACACATAGGTTGGACTTGTATCTTTTTTCAACCTCACTTACTATGTAACTATGTAACTATGTAACTATGTTTACTGCAGCAAGCCCCCAACATAGGCTAAGTCCTGCTATCACCAGTTTTTGTGTTTTAGCAACTATACTAACTGTTCTTGTTCCAGATTTATCTATTTAAGAACAGTATCTATATTTCTATGTGTTCTACACTTTAACAGTAATTCCTATTTCTAACAAAATTAATGTGCATTCTGTTTTAGCTGGTAGTAGCTTGCTTTAAATATACATACAGTATGTTAGAAGGAAATAAACAATACTGCAATTTTAAAAATACAGGAAGATGATGAAACAGTAGATAATTACAAAATGATTTCATTTCCTTGTTTTAAACATTGAAAACATTTAAAACAATAACCACAGCTTATCTATGCATTACCGGTAGATTTTTGTTTATGAGTGCTTTTAGAGACAAATGATGATTGCTTTGATGTTGTTGTATTTTTGCCCAGCTTGAATAACAAATTAAAAATTGCATTCATGATAATCTGGCTACACTTAAGATATCTAAATGCAAATGCCGTGCATCAAAAAAGTACATACCCTCTACATGAGATTATAAAAGCTACAAATGTTAAAACTATTAGCACTAGTCTGCAAGACAATACTATGGAAATACAACCATCAGCAGTAGGCTAAAACACATTCAATTATAGAATAAATGGAATATTGTTTTATATCTAAAAGAAATGGAATATTTTTTGCAGTGGATTAAAATATAACAGATGAAAGACTATAATGGACTACGAATCACCAATTTCATTTGTAGTCCATTTCTAAAATATTTTAGTGGGGATGGACCAGGTAATGCTTTACTGTTAAGCTGTTAACTGCTACAACCATCTCTTCTAAAACATAAAGGCAATGATTTTAGGGAATTTGTAAACATCTGGCTCATCACTTGTGAACAAGACACCATATGCAGGACAATTTTTATTTACTGACTTTTTATTGTCTCTTTTCTGGCACCATCATGATTGCAATGATAATGGTTTATCTTTTTATGCCGGAAAGAAAAACAAATAATATTTTAG
The DNA here is from genome assembly GCF_037356315.1 of Lithobates pipiens. Classification (NCBI taxonomy): domain Eukaryota; kingdom Metazoa; phylum Chordata; class Amphibia; order Anura; family Ranidae; genus Lithobates; species Lithobates pipiens. The sequence continues at coordinate 209,997,548 of NW_027507718.1, read as the reverse complement.
TGTATATTTATTTACATTTACTACTTACCACTTTGCAGCAGAGGGGCCAAAACCACCAAAATAACGCAAGAGCAATAAGGAGCAATATTATCAGTACTACAATAATAGCAGCCAAACCACTGGCCTGTGAATAGATAAAATGTTAATAAAAATTTAGTCATACAATAAATTTTGGTGTTAACTAGCTAAACACTAAGATTACTAGTCAGAAATAAATTACCCATGTGCCAAAAAAAAGAAAAAAAAAAGATCAACAACGATGCCTAGAACAGCTGTAAAATATAATGATGTGTTTGCAATTAATTATTTTTTGATATTATGCATAAGTAAAGCATAAGTAAACCCAATAACAAAAATGTATCATATTGCAGTCTACCAGTCCTTTGATGCGGTGGCTGGATTAGGCTTCTTTTTTAGGTAAGGTATATTTACCAGGGACATGCAGTCAGGGGAGGCAGGTTAACTTAAACAAAAAAAAAAATCTTGCAATTTGGGGGGGTAGGTAGCCTACGTCCTACCCCACCACTGGTAATTTGGGGCTTTTGCAACCTATGATTTCAGAGATACAGGGCTCCTTGCACAGCCTGTCAGAAGCTATATAGGGAGTGGTCAGTTTAAATACAAGCTGGCACACTCTGTTTGCAGCAGACTTGAACTCACAGTGCCTCTTCTCTTGTCAGAGGCACTGAGCTCAATGGACAGCTTGGAGTCTTGGACCAAAAGTAAAGTAGCATTAGCCCCAGCTGTCCAATAAAAAAATTCTAGATTTTGGGAAAAAAAATGTTTTAATGAAATCAACCCCATAGTGTTTTAACACTTACACTTTAAAATTGCTCATGTGTCATATTATAGATACAGGTCATGAAAGTGGAAACTAAGTTCTAACATAGGTCCCAAGTAACATAGCACATGTTGTGAATTCACAGTCACTTGTCTTTTTTTTTTTTTTACTGGGTAAGAGCATGGAAAAGCTATTAAAAGATTGCTTGTAATTATCATGAATCCACACCTTCTCAAGTGTAGATTAATGTAGTTGGAAGCTGGAGCCTAGCGATAGCTTTATGAGTACTTACTAAATGCAATAAAAGAAAAATGAACATCTATTAGTGCACTATGCTGCAGTTTGCTTCCTATTGCTACTAAATTGTCAGACTTCAGTTTAGTGTTTTACTTTCCCTGTCATGCCTTTTATGGCACTCCCCCCCCCCCCCCCCCCCCACACACACTTCTTACCAGTCCATTTCCATACATAGGCAGCTTATACACTTTTACCAGTTTGTATTACATTTTCTTGCCCGAATATGACATGGGGTCTGTGGAAGGACTTTTTCCTGATTCTGATCATGTGAAAGTTGAAATACAAACACTTGTTCTATCTGTATTTCAGACTTTATGACCTTACATGCTCTTTTAGGTCATACATCATGGTGTTCCGAATGTATCCAAATTATGCCTCAGTTGTGGAGCCATTGCGAGCAATACTTTGCCAAAATGCTAGCATGGTCTGTTCACAGGTCACCCCGCACAGCTTAGACACAGTTAAACAGTTTATCATGAGTAGACTATTGCTAGCATTATTTGACCCTTCTCTATCTACTATTACGACTACAGACGCTTCAGGCTATGGCCTTGGTGCGGTCCTTATATAATTCCATGTAGATCAGGTAGAAAACACTGTTGCTTGCATCCATAACCTTAACAGAAGCAGAACAAAAGTAGAAAAAGAGGCCCTAGAATGAGTTTGGGCAACAGAAAAATGAATAACATTGCAGTGGGTTTGACAGTTTACCATGCAGGTCAACCTTTTCTTTTTACTACACTGACAAGTAGCAATGTGTATAGCCAGATGGTCAGGAAGGCTACTCAGTTTTACTTAAACAATACAATATACTATAAACCAGTTTTGAAAAATGTTAATGTTGATTGTTGGTGGTTACCCTTACCCATAGTTCTTAGTACACATGATGAGGATGTTAACCCCTTCACCCTGACATAACACATATATCCGGCCTCACTGGACTGGGCTTTTTTCCGTGGGGTAGCATCTGTGTGTATCTGTCTTTGTGCTGGGAGCGTCCCACACAGTGAGCTGCCAGCACAGAGACAGGGGTCTCACAGAGAGAGAGCCCTGGAACTCTTGATTCTTGGCTACCACAGTGATCAGTCACTGTGAAGTTCGCACCTGTGTTTCTTTCTCTGTGAATAGAGAGAAAAGATATGTTATATGTTTCTCCCTCCTTGCAGAGAAAAAAAGTGTGGGCAAAAAAGAAAAACATAAATAATAATAAAAAAGAAAAGAAAAAATACCTAGATCAAGGTTTGATCTAGGTCAGTGCCAGGGTTAGCGTTTGGGTCAAAGGTCAGGGTCAGTATATTTTGAGCAGGATTTATTTTTTAAATTAGTATCAACATCAGTGTGTTTTAGGTAGGACAAAAAAAAAAGCAAAATGTGCACTATTGTTTCTGGGTGTTACTACGATACACATATGTGGTATCCCTGTGATCACTAGGTGCAGAAAAATGTATTTTGGGTTGTTCTTTGGTGGTAGGTTATGGTAGTAACAAGAAATATACAGCTGCATTTAACAACATATTTCTTTTACTATTTTGGGCCAGTTTTCCTTTGATAATAAAAAACAAAAATCAGGAGATAGCAATTACCATTTACCAACAAATGAAAGCGCAATTTCTAGAATGTCTAGAAAAAAACAAGTTATAATCCACCTGTATGCACAAATTATTTGGGATATATATATATCCACACACACACACACACACGAGTATATTGTATACATGTATATGCCCACCCAAGCATATGACTGTCTTTACTTTGCTGCTATGGGCTCTAGCCCCAGATCTTTTGTAGACCTAGCAATGCCCCTGCTGATGACTATATTGTCTGTGCATCTCATGGCTTACTAGTTCCAGAGACCTTGAGAGAGTACCATATACAACTTGCACACCAGAGTCACCAAGGAATTGTAAGAACAAGGCAAAGACTATGTTAACTATACTGTCAGCCAGGCCTGGATGCCCAAGTGCCAACTACTATTCCATTTTGCATTACTGTCACACAAACTACACCACTCCAGCCAGTCCCACTTTCCTATTCTGCTTGAGAGATTGCTATAGATATAGCAGGTCGTTTCACAGAGGCACTTGGGGACTTCTGGATTGATATACCATTAATAGATCATTAGAGTATATTGCCAGATATCGCATATCTCAAACATAAAATCTACTATTGTATTTATGTTTTTATCCACAGTTTTTCAGCAGGGAAGGTAATGCAAAATAATTATTGTCTGACGATGGACCACAATTTCTTTCATCCTATCCTATATCCTTCCCAAGAAACAGAAACACTGTGCATAGGAAATCTTCAGCATTTATCCCCCAAGCAAATAGAGAGAAGACTGTGAAAAATCAAGATAAAAAGGGATTATAGAGATTGGAAACAGTGCAAGAAAAGTATACTTTCAGCCTAGATCCCTAGAGTTAAGAAACCTAGCTTATTGAAACAGGGACAAATTACCTAATCTGCTTAAGTCAATAGGTTCTTACGCCTATCAACTGTCTGATGATTGCATATTTAATGCCCATTGTCTTATGCCTCTTAGGCAGGACTTTTCAGAAGTTTCATTTGATTAAGGAATTCCTATTCTTTCTGATAACAACCAAAAAATATTCAAACATTGCTTTTACAGGTGGTGAAACACAGAAACATAGAAAAGTGATGGCAGAAAGAAAAACAAGTGGTCCATTGAGTCTGTCCATTTTGTTTAATTTTTTTATACAGTTTAGGTTTTTTTTTATTAACTTTTTTGTCTGAGTACAGATCTATGTTTGTCACAAGAATGTTTGAAGACATTTACTTGACTGACTCACTACCTCTGCTGGTAATCTATTCCAAGCACCAACTACCCTTTCAGTAATACTTTTTTAAGATTAGTTTTAAAACTTTTCTCCAGTTAGTTTGAGGTCATGTCCCCATGTTCTTGATCTTGGTTTGATATAGCTAATACTACCTTCCTGAACCTTATTCTCCCGCTTTATGTATTTAAATGTTTCAATCATGTCTCCCCTTTCCCTTCTTTCCTCCAAACTGTACAAATTAAATTTCTGAAGTCTCCCTTGATATGTTTTCTCCCCCTAGACTTGATCTATCTTATAAATATCTTTTTGTAAGCAGGGTCTCCAGAACTGAACACAGTATTTTAACCACTTTCAGACCGGACCAATTTGCTGGTCAAAGACCAGACCACTTTTTGCGATTCGGCACTGCGTCGCTTTAACTGACAATTGCGCGGTCGTGCGACGTGGCTCCCAAACAAAATTGACGTCCTTTTTTTCCCACAAATAGAGCTTTCTTTTGGTGGTATTTGATCACCCCTGCGGTTTTTATTTTTTGCGCTATAAACAAAAATAGAGCGACAATTTTGAAAAAAACGCATTATTTTTTACTTTTTGTTATAATAAATATCCCCCAAAAATATATAAAAAAACATTTTTTTCCCTCAATTTAGGCCGATACGTATTCTTCTACATATTTTTGGTAAAAAAAATCGCAATAAGCGATTATTGATTGGTTTGCGCAAAAGTTATAGCGTTTACAAAATAGGGATAGTTTTATAGCATTTTTATTAATAATTTTTTATTATTTTTTTTTTTACTAGTAATGGCGGCGATCTGCGATTTTTATTGTGACTGCGACATTGTCGGGGACCCATCGGACATTTTTGACACATTTTTGGGACCATTGTCATTTATACAGTAATCACTGCTATATAAATGCAGTGATTCCTGTGTAAATGACACTGGCAGTGAAAGGGTTAACCAGTGGGTGGCAGTGTAGGGGTTAAGTGTTCCTAGGGGTGTGTTACTAACTGTGGGGGGGTTGGGCTTTCATTTAGTGTACATTGATCTCTGCTCCAATCACATGGAGCAGAGATCAGCGTCACTAGTTGCTAGGCAGAATGGAAAAATGTTGTTTATACAGCATTTCCTCCATTCGGGCGCTCCGTGAGACGATCGCGGGGATGCCCGCGGCGATCGAGTCCGCGGGTCCCGCGACCGGACTCACGGGGGTCCCGACCAGCGCGGGAGCGCGCCGCCGGCGGCGCGCTCCCGATGGCAGGGCGGCATTGAATATTGGACGTACATGTACGCCAATATGCCTGCCCGTGCCATTCTGTCGACGTACATCGTTGTGCGCTGGTCGGGAAGTGGTTAAATTAGATCTCACTAAAGACCTATATAGGGGAATCAGGCCTCCTTCCTCCTGCTGGTGACCTCTCTAGCAATGCATCCTAGATTTCTATTCGCTTTTCCCACTGCCTGGCCGCATGATTTGTTCATTTTGCAATCGTCTGGAATAAGAACCCCCAAACCTTTTTCCTTTGTAGTTCTGGCCAACACATGTTGTACTGTCAAGGGATTATGTTTCCCTAGGTGCATTATTTTACATTTATAAAACATTGAACTGCAGTTTCCAGTGCTTTGGCCAAATGTTGTTCTCAAGTGTAGGGTGCCACATCTAAAAAAAATCTAGACCTATTCTATGTGCCCCTCATTGCTTCGTTTTTTTCTAATCTTGGAAAAAAGTGAATAAAAAATATATTCAACGTGAAAAAAAATTTTTTGACAAAAGGACCCCCTCCCCCCAAAAAAGTATGTATTTTCAAGGCACCAAAAGAAAAATCTGATCATAAAAATTATAACTTTTACATTTATTTCATCACATATATATAAAATCCATTAACATATGTAAAAACACTAAACACCTAAAATCCTACTCCCATTTCTTCATATTCAACTGCACACTATTTTTTAATCAGAATTATGTTTATTAAAGGTCACATTATTTATCAATAATCACATCTGTTGATACATTGAGCATAGGTTTACAAATTTCCAGGACACCGTGTTTCAAACTAGCAAGCTCATGCCATGGTATCACCATACAGTGTATCCTAATAACGTTTATGAAGATGGTAAACATAAGCTCTTCCACTCAAGATCCATAATGTTGCAGAGCGGTGGACCAAATGCGTTTCACAGCTAGTAAGCCTGTTCCTCAGAGTATAAAAAGGAGAGATCTATAACAAATATAGAAGATATACTAATTGAAAACACAATTTCACATCAGTGTATTCAAATATAAGTCCAGCTCTCAAGTAACAATTAATGTTATCTTACCAATTGGCATGAGCTTGGAGTTCCCAACTGGTGCCATTACACCCACCTAGGCAGTAAAGCACTCCATGTAATGTCAGGCACTGGAATGCAATAGAGGCTCCAGATGCACCACTAAGACAAAGATTTGCCAAAAAGAAAATAGTCAGTCACATAATGTGTGTATCTTTAAACTTAAGTGTTGTAGTGTCTCAAATACAGTTAAGCTAGTTACCTGTTTTGACTGAAGCTAATTCTACAGAAAAACTGGAATTTTCTTACCAGTGATGGTATAGTGGCTAAGCTCATTTGTGACCACCTAGAGGTGGTATAGAGATGCATCAGAGCTATCAGGGATCGAGCAGTAAATAGCCATTATGCAGGTGGAGACAGAAGTGCTGTATGCAATAAAAAAGGTACATATAGATGTGGACTATATGTGCAGTGTCCCTGGACATGGGAAGGTGAAACAGTTACCCTTTCTGGTGACAGTAACTTTATCCCTAGAAACTATGTAGACTATCAGACTGTGGAAGTAGTCTATCTGATGAACTATACTTGTAGAGCATCATATTTAAGGAAAACCAAGAGACCATTCTGCAGACATATTCAAGATCATGTTTATCATGTTGAGAGTGGCATGTTGTCAGCGCCCACTGGTAGGCATGCCAGCCTGAAACATAGCTATGACATGACATCTACTGACAGCTAACAAATACTCAGTTTGTTATCGATCGCTCTTTATTGTACCCCTGAGAAAGCAGGCTTGCTAGCTGTGAAACACATTGGGGATACCACTCTGCAACATGGTGGAGCTTTGATAGAATTCATACCACGCCTAGCCCCCAACAGTGCACCAGTTAAGGGCATTGCTATTCGTCGGCATCCGCATGATGCGGGACGTCATTCTGCACAAGGTGGATGGAAGTTCCCCTTTCCCTGCTGGAGCTTGTTGGATACTAGGACCATCTCTTTGGCCAGTATCTCATGTAACCCTGGACAGGGACTGCCATTGGTTCCCTTTCAAGCCTTAGAGACACGTATAACAACCATACCAATGGGTCACTAACTAGGGTGCTGTTTGCAGGTCCTGTAAGCAGATTTCTATTAGATTTAAGGTAAAGGCACTTTAGGACTTTGTTCTGCTCTACCTCTGTAACCATATGGAGCCTTCAATATGTTGGGTTTTACCCTGTTCTATTATCTGTATCATCGTGTTTCTGACATCTCTGGAGAAGAATCATTGAAACGTGCATGGCCGTTGAATATGGAGAATATGGCTCCTTTTTGGAACTGGGATTTTAAGTTTTTTTTTTTTTCATATGTTAAAGATTTTTATAAATGTGTATGATAATAAAAGTAATTTTCTTTATGTTTGAGTTTTCCTTTTGTAATGCCCTAAAAATCCATATACTTTGAGGGGCCCGGGTTCCTTTTGTATTGATAACGTGAACTGCCTAGGCATATCCATAGAATCAGAAAGACTCCTATGTGTACGAAGGATTATGTGGTGTAATTAACCACTAACTTACTGGGCACCTATACCTGCCCAGGCAAATTTTCAGCTTTCAGCGCTGTCACGCTCTGAATTTCATTTGCGCGGTCATGCCACGCTGTACCCATGTGACATTTTTATCATTTTTTTCATACAAATAGAGCTTTATTTTTGTGCTATTTAATCACTGCTGGCTTTTTTTATTTTTTGATAAAAAAGCAAAAAAATACCAAACTATTAAAAAAACAAAACAGTTTCATAGTTTGGTATAAAATTTTGCAAACAGGGCATTTTTCTCCTTCATTAATCTGCGCTGATGAGGCTGCACTGATGGGCACAGATGAGGCGGCACTGAAGGGCATTCATAGGTGGCACTGATTGGTGGCACTGATGGGCAGCATTGAAGGGTAGTGATAGGTGGCACTGATGGTCACTGATAGGTGACACTGTTAGGCACTGGTAGGTGACATTGATAGGCAGCACTGACAGGTGGCACTGATGCTGAGGCACTGATGGGCATTTATTGGGCACTGATGGGCATTGATAGGTGGCACTGGTGAGCACTGGTAGGTGGCACTGGTAGGCAGCACTGATATGCACTGGTAGGTGGCACTGGCAGCAGTGAGTGTCCGTTTTATACATGGACGCCCTCCCAGCAATAAGCCCTGCACTGTAGCCGTCTTTTTCGGGTATAGCGTGGGCAGGAGGTGGTTAAAATGCACAGTAATTATTTTTTTATTGTTATTTAAATTGTTGTGTGTGTATTTTTCAATATCAGGATTAAAAAGTCTTTTGTACTATGTAGAAAATATGGGGTGCTTAAACCCCTGGCCTATAGCTGACACTATTTTCAAATGTTACACGTATAATACATTCCATGCTCTGTACAAGTGTGTTCCACTTCTTGTTATGATATATACCATAGCCTGCATGTATTTTATAGATGCCTGAACTTATTAATACAGTACTTTAAAACAGTTTTTACTACTTCCTAGACTACAGTACACAACATCAAGCACTTGAGCGTCCTTCACTTTTATCCTGTTATTATACACCTGTCTGTTCCACCAGATTAGAAGGCCTCAACTCTTAGGCCGCGTACACACGGGCGGACTGTTCGCCCAACTTTGTCCGTCCAACAGTTTCGGCAAACAGTCCGCTCAAAATTAGCATGGACGGACATGGCCACACACGACGAACGAACAGTTTGCTGAAACCGTGCGCGAAGACGTGAACGGCACGTACGACGGGACGAAAAATACGACGTCCTATACACTGCATTATAGCTTTCGGCGTGAAAATCCTTTCTGAGCATGCGCGCAACTTTGTTTGACGAACAAGCCTACACATGAGCGGACTGTTCGCTGAAACAAGGTTTCAGCGGACAGTTTTTCGGAAATTCCGAAAAACCTTGTCCGTCCAACTGTCCGCTGAAACTGTCCGCTGAAAGCCCACACACGAGCGGACTGTCCGCCCAAACACTGTTCAGCGGACAAAGTTGGGCGAACAGTCCGCCCGTGTGTACGCGGCCTTAGGCTCCATTCACACCTGCATTTGCATGTTTTTCGTGTGACAGCATAGGGCAGCCCATTCACCTGAATGGGCTGCTCTATGCACAACAGATGCACCAAAGTAGCTCCTGCACCTTGCTTGGGCAGTGAGTCTCGCATGCTTTTGTGTGTTTAGCCGCGTACACATGGGCGGACTGTCTGGCCTACTTAGTCTGCCGAAACACATTTCAGCGGACAGTCCGCTCGTGTGTGGGCTTCAGTGGACTTTTTCAGCGTGCAGTCTGGCGGACTAAGTATTTCGTAATGTTGGAAATACTGTCCGCTGGACTCGCATTTCGGCGGACAATCCGCCCGTGTGTGTGCCAGTCCGCCGTACTTTTGAAATGAGCAGACTTTTCCCGCCCGGAGAAAAGTCCGCTCATTTCGAGCGGGTATCCAGGTAGGCGGGGCCCGTGACGGAGACGTCGCTGGCCCCGCCGCCTGGTATGGACTTAAAGGGGAACCCCAACGCCGAAAAAAATCGGCGTGGGGGTCCCCCTCCAAGTCCACAACAGACCCTTGTCCGAGCACGCTACCCGGCCGGCCAGGAAAGGGGGGCGAGCGAGCGCCCCCCTCTTGAGCCGTACCAGGCCGCGTGCCCTCTTCTCCCGACTTCGGGGGTCTTGTCCCCCTCTTCGGTTCTTCTGCCAGGCCACCGCGCCTTCTTATAGCTCTTTTACAGGCAGTGGCCCGGTCTTCTGTCGCCGCCGCCGCCTTCCGTTCTTCTTCTTCTTCTCCAGGAGAGGTTGCCTCGACGATCTCTCGGGCTGGAATGCCAGGGACGCGCTCCGCTGCCACTTATATAGGGACAATGGGGCGGTGTCACATGGCTTTATGTCACATGGGTTGGTCACATGGGTTGATGTCACATGGGGACTATGCCATCGTGAGGGGGCGGGGTCACCATGTGACCAACCCATGTGACATAAAGCCATGTGACACCGCCCCATTGTCCCTATATAAGTGGCAGCGGAGCACGTCCCTGGCATTCCGGCCGGAGAGATCGTCGAGGCAACATCTCCTGGAGAAGAAGAAGAAGAAGAACGGAAGGCGGCGGCGACGGTGGCGACAGAAGACCGGGCCACCGCCTGTAAAAGAGCTATAAGAAGGCGCGGTGGCCCGGCAGAAGAACCGAAGACAAGACCCCCGAAGTCGGGAGAAGAGGCCGGCGGCGAGGAAGAAAGCTGGACTCCTCCGCTAGCAAAAGAGCTACAAGAAGATAGCGGAGGAGTCCGGCGAGAAGACCCCCGAAGACGGAAGACCCCTGGAGCTGTGCAATAAAATATTTTAACCCTGTGTTGTGTTTTTTTTGTACTTTTTTTCACAGGTGAATGGGTAGGGGTACATTGTACCCCATACTCATTCACATAGGGTGGGGGGCCGGTATCCGGGGGTCCCCTTATTAAAGGGGGCTCCCGGATTCCGATAAGCCCCCCGCCCGCAGGCCCCGACAACCAACGGCCAGGGTTGTCGGGAAGAGGCCCTTGTCCTCATCAACATGGGGACAAGGTGCTTTGGGGTGGGGGGGCCGCGCGGCCCCCCTTCCCCAAGGCACCCCCCATGTTGAGGGCACGCGGCCTGGTACGGCTCAGGAGAGGGGGCGCTCGCTCGCCCCCCTTTCCTGGCCGGCCGGGTAGCGTGCTCGGACAAGGGTCTGTTGTGGACTTGGGGGGACCCCCACGCCGATTTTTTTCGGCGTTGGGGTTCCCCTTTAAGTCCATACCAGGCGGCGGGGTCAGCGACGTCTCCTTCGCGGGCCCCGCCTACCTGGAGACGCGCTCGAAATGAGCGGACTTTCCTCCGCGTGTGTGTGCGAGTCCGTTCATTTCAAAAGTAGGGCGGATAGTATGGCGGACTTAGTCCGCCGTATTAGTCTGCTCAAAAAGTGCCGTGTGTGGGCAAGTCCATTCATTCGAAAGTATGACGGACTGTCTGTCGGATTGTCTGACGGACTAAGTTGGCCAGACAGTCCGCCACGTGTGTACGCGGCTTTTGTCTTATTCATGCATAAGGCAGCCTGGCCACTTGAATGGGCTGCCCTATCAACGACAAATGTGTGAAAGTAGCTCCTGCAGTTTTTTTGAGCAGAGAGCCCCACATGTTTTTATACTGCGCGTTTGTCGCAAAACATCTGCTTGCCGTGTTTGGGGTGTCATTAAGAAGCAATGGCCTCATAAGCATGATGCATGCTTTTGCATGTTCTCGGAATGCAAATGTGTGAATGGGGCAGTCTTCTATCCATTCAGATATCTATTACAATATCCATTCAGATATCCATAACTACATGTAAAAAGATTATAAGAAATTTTTGCCAATAAAATTCATATGTTCAGACAGTTCATATGTTTAAAGATATATAAGTGCTGAAAAAACAGACAAATCCGTAAGAAGACTGTAGAGGGTGAATCACGTGGAAATAGGTAGAAAATGAGTGCACCTCACACAGAATCCTCCACACAGTGCTCCAAACGTCCCACAAGGGGTTAAACTGTTCTAACTGTTCTAGAATCAACTCGGGTTAGAACATTGCTGGAGGGGCAGGTGTAAACCATAAGTGGAGCTGTTGATCTGATAGTTGGAGTAAGGCTCAGTATACGTGACTTTCTGCTGCCTACTACTGGATGACGGAAGTGCATATTAGAAGTGGATTTTGCTGATCTGATAGTTGAAGTAGGGCTCATTATACGTGGCTTTCTGGTGAGTTTAACCCCTTGGGGGACGTTTGGAGCACCATGTGGAGGATTCTGTGTGAAGTGCACTCATTTTCTACCTATATCCACGTGATTCACCCTCTACAGTCTTCTTACGGACTTCTCTGTTTTTTCAGCACTTATATATCTTTAAACATATGAACTGTCTGAACATATGAATTTTATTGTGGCAGTATTTTGATCTTATTATGTTTATTTACGTCAATGTGCTAAGTTGACGCAAGCGTTGCTTGGATTATTTTGAATTTTATTACTTTTTTATAAGCTGCTGTTTTATTTGCAAACCAACAATTATTATATGTTGAGCGGGATTCTTGAACCCTGAGGTGAGAGAAATAGAGTAGCGCAATTTCAGTTTTTTCCCCCTTAATGTCTGTACAGATATCCATAACTACCTGGATGACAGATGTAATTGCGTAATGGTGGAATCTTTCAACTTATACTTGCAAATGCACCTGGTACCCTATATAGCCCATAAATCTGGCTTTACCTCAAAGGGGTTGATTTACTAAAACTGGTGTGCAAAGTCTGTTGCAAGTTTTTTTTGTCAAAGCTTAAAGGGTAATTCCACTGTTGTGGAGAAAAAAAATACAAATAAATAAAAAATATTATAGCGTGTACAATTGAGATACAAGTCATATTGTAATTGAATGCTATTAAAAATGACCTTTCCTTTTCAAACTGCAGCCACTGTAATTTTCTATAAATACAATGTAATATGGCTACATGGAGTTGTTCTGTACACAGAATGTGTACTGACCACTCCCCAGAAACATAATTTCCTGCTTGTGTGATTGGCTCACCAATTTTCCAAGAAGTCTGCCTAAGATACGATTTCAGGCATCCCCTGCAACAAAAATGTCATTTTTCGTGAGATATTTCCAATAGGAATACATCTAAAAGGATTCAGGTCTAGCAGTTTTCCTCATTAGTGCTCTGCAGCTGCCACAGCTAACTGATAATTATTAAACCACTCCCATTAGACCTAATCCGCTCAGAGGCACAGACAAACACACATGGATTTCTTCAGAATAACAAAAGGTAGGAGTCTGCAACAAAGGTTGTTATAATCCTTGTAATGTACACAGATCATCCAGAGGGGAATGCTTTTTCTCAACAAAAGTGGAGTTACACTTTAATTGAACAAGCTGAAGTTAGAAGCTGATTGGTTACCATGCACAGCTGCACCAGATTTTGTACTCTCTAGTTTTAGCAAATCAACCCCTAAATGCCTGGATTGCTCAAATCTGCCTCACACAACTGGATTACTACGATTAAATGCCCATTGTTTCGTCAAATCTGTTTCAATTAAAGAAGCACTATCATGATTGTCAATAATTAAATACTGATCCACACATTTGTGTCTAAATATCTGTATTTGACTCTATTGAGCTGTAATTTTTTTTTTCTCGGGTCTTCGGATCTGTCTTCAAAGACCAAGTTACATTGCCGGACACTTTTTTTTTAATTAATAAAGGACTTGTCCCAAAGTGTAATTTTTACTTTTTTGACACTTTTTTTGGTGAATGTGTAGGGGGACAATGTACCCAATACCCATCCACATGGGGGGGGGGGTCCAGAATCTGTTTTTTCCCTTGTTAAAGGGGGCTTCCAGATTCCGATAAGCCCCCCAGCCACAGACCCCCACAACCACCGGCTAAGGGTGGTCTGGATGAGACCCCTGTCCCCATCAACGGGGACAAAGTGATTTGAGGGTATGTGGCCTGGTGCAGTTCAAGAGGAGAGGGCACTCTCTTGCCCCCCTTTTTCCTGCGGCCTGCCATGTTGCATGCTTGGATAAGGGTTTGATTTTGGGTGGCCCCATGCCATTTTTTTTACATTTTGGTGCGGGGTTCCTCTTAATATTCATACTAGACCCAAAGGACCTGGTAATGGACTGGGGGGGGGGGCATGTTATTTTTTTCAATGATTTTTAACTATAATGCCAGGATCTGACAATTCATTACAGCCACGAGCAGTTTTAAATTACATTTTTTCCTTTAGAAAGGTCATTTTGCTGTGGTACTGTTCTAAACCTAGGAAAGATGAGCTACTTTACAGACATACTAAGGACACCCCAGGCATGTTATTTAAAGGAATATTTAATTTTTATTGTCCCACTTTAAGCATTATTAAAATCATTGCTCCTGAAAAAAAAACTTCAGCTTTTAAAATGTATTTTTGCATTGATACATGCCCCCTGGGGCAAAGCCCGGGTCCCCAAACACTTTTTATTGCAATAACATGCATATAAGCCTTTAAAATTAGCACTTTTGATTTGTGTTCGCACACATTTTTTGCCTGTATGCAAGTTCTGTTTTAGTTATTTTTTGCTTCGTTTACATCAGCACGCCACTGATCTATCTCTCCTGTGAATGATCGGTGGGTCACAGCACCCATCGCGGCCACCAGACCCAGGTCCGGAAGCGGTTAAAGTACTATGCCAATCAAAGAATGTATAACTAAATAAAATAGTTTCCTTACAGTCATGTTCACATTGTTGTGTTTTCTTTGCTTTGCTTTGCTTCACTTCAAACATTTTACCCCATGTGATCTGTTCCACACAGGCCTCAGCTTGTATAAGAGCAGTGTGAACAGCTGTTTTTTTAAAGCATGTGCAGAACATTCAATAAACATTGATGCAGCTTTTAAAGTGCCTGTCAGCTCCAGTTTGTAAATGTTGAACACAGAACCAAATGGGAGTGCTGATTGCCACTTTAACCTCCGTGGCGGTATTCCCAAGTCTGGCTCGGGGTGGAATTTCAGAACCAAAAGCGGTAACCCCGAGCCAGACTCGGGATCGCATCACAGGATCCAGGAAGAGCTTACTTACCTTGTCCCTTGGATCCTGCGATGTCTCCCCGCAGTGTGAGCAGCTCGTCCTCCGCTCGATTCATCATGGAGCCAGGCTCCGTTCCCTGCAAGCGTTGCAACGCATGGGGATGGAGAACGGCGCCAAATTCAGAAAGTGAAACACACACTATACATACAGTATAATGTAATCTTACAGATTACATTACTGTATGAAATTATTTCACATACCCTTTGTCCCTAGTGGTTTGTCCCGTGCCCTGCATGCAGTTTTATATTATAAAAATTGTTCTTTCTGCCTGGAAACTGGAGATTGTCCATAGTAACCAAAACCATCCCTTCACATCAAAAGTGGTTTTAGACCAGCTAGAAAACAGCGATAATAAATTAGAATCACTCGCCGAATTGAGCGATAGTGATTTGTGGGGAGATCCGTCATCAAACACTGAAAAGGTTTGGCATAATTATTTATAGTTATTTATTATATTATAATTTATGATTTTTTCAAACTTTATCATACCCAGAATGTCTATTAGACTCTGGTTTGGACAGATTTAAGTGAGTCATTCCTAAGAATTACAGGCCTACAATATAAAACGCCAAATTTCCATGCAAAATAATGGTACCGCTTTCAGCACCAAAAATCTGAAATAATCATACTGCCAAGGAAGTTAAGCAAGCTGCTAGAAGGCTATAGCACCACTTGAAGCTTGTTAAAAGCATCCTGAAGCCCACTAGTAATTTGTTTAAAGTGACAATACACATTCCCATTAAGATTGTGTATACTTTTCCAGGAGCTGAAGGATGCTTTAAAGGCTCAGAGAAAGCTGCTCGAAGCTTGCCAAAAGCTTGCTGAAAAGTTTCATAAAAGCTGCTCTTTTACAAGCTAAGGTCAGTGTGTCATTTTGTTGCTGCTTCAAAGCCCATATGGTGTGCAATGTGGAAACACTATAGCAGAAGGTGAGCAGGGACCAGAGAGAAAGGACTGAGTGGTGGAGGATAAGCAGATCTGGGGAACCAGAGCAGGAGAAACTAGCCAATGTTACACATGGTGAGCAGTGTAGGAGCAATAGGGTGGAAGGTGAGCTGAGCCAGGAGAGAGAGGAAGATCAGCAAACCAGAGGATCAGCAGAGCGGGGGTTACTACTGAGTGGGGGATCAGCAGAGCTGGGGGGGTTACTACTGAATGGGGGATCAGCAAAGGTGTGGGGGTACTACTGAGTGAGGCATCAGCAGAGTTGTGGGTACTATTGAGCATAAGATCTGCTGAATGAGGGTACTAAAAAGTTGGGGATCTGCTGAATGTGGGGACTAATGAGCTGGGGATCTGCTGAACAGGGGTGCTATTGAGCTCGGGATCTACAAAGTGGGGGCATTTGCCAAGCTTCATTAAATCTTAAAAAAATCACTGAAGCATCACTGAAGCATCACACCATCAAAAACACATGAAAAAAGCATGTTGAAGCAGTAGGTGCTTCAACTTTATTACACATTAAAGTTCTTACTGCTTCAACATTTTTTGATATGTTATTGATGCTTTGGTGATACTTCGGTAATTATGTTTTGAAACTTTAATGAAGTTTGGCAAATGCTCTTTGTGTGTTTATTTTCTATTTGTTTTAAAGGGGCACAGTAGAACCCCAGCTCATTGGTACCCCTGTTCAGCAGATCACCAGCTCATTAGTACCCTTGTTTAGCAGACCCCAGCTCATTAGAATCCACATTCAGTAGATCTCCACTCAGGTGAGATGACTTTTATCGGTGACGGGAGAGGGCCCCCCGCCATGCTCTGGTGCCCTCCGCTGCTTACCGAAACCGCGGGCAGCGGACTGAGTCGATTGGGTGCTTTCCCTTGCTTGGCATGGAGCAAATGTCACTTCTGTCCATAGCTCTTAAAAGGACTTTTTTTTTCAAACAACATTTTTTTTTATTATTGCATTTTAGTGTAAATATAAGATCTGAGGTCTTTTTGCAGAAGCAAACGCATGCGGTTCTGAAAACGGTGTTCAAACCACACATGTGAGGTATCATTATAGTGAGAGTGATAATTCTAGTCCTAGAGCTCCTCTGTAACCCAAAATGTGCAACCTGTAGAATTTTTTAAACGTTGCCTATGAAGATTTTTAAGGGTAAAAGTTTGTCGCCATTCCACGAGCAGGCGCAATTTTGAAGCATGACATGTTGGGTATCAATTTACTGGGCGTAACATTATCTTTCACAATCTAAAAAAAATTGTGCTAACTTTACTATTGTCTTATTTTTTAATTCAAAAAAGTGTATTTTTTTTTTAAAGTGTGCTTGTAAGACCGCTGCGCAAATACGGTGTGACAGAAAGTATTGCAATGACCGCCATTTTATTCTCTAGGGTGTTAGAAAAAAATATATAATGTTTGTGGGTTCTAAATAATTTTCTAGCATATATATATATATATATATATATATATATATATATATATATATATATATATATATATTATTTTAATTTGTAAACAGCAAGCTTGAAAAATAGGGCTGAGCCCTTATAATTTCTGCCATATCTAGGCCTCCATTTATTGTTAGGCTGGCCATACATGGATCAAAATGTATCTGGTTCAGCAGGGACTCGCTGAATTTCAGTCTATATATGGCCACTGTGGTTGAACAGAAGTCAATCTACCAATCAACTTCTCTTCAACCACTCTTTGTGAAAAAAGACTCTCGATCAGTGCTGTGGCTATAGACTGCATTGTTGGTGTGTGTATTCTGACACCGGGAAAGTCTATCTGCTGTCAGAATACAATGACACAGTGAGAAGGATTCACATTCACATTCACATTTAGGTGGATGGGGGAATGGGGTCAGTTTTTTGCTTCAACCCACTGGCTGAACAAAAGAAAGCTGAACCATGTACGGGCAGCCTTAGACTTAAGTCCCATTTAAAATGGTGGAATTTATTAACCTCCCTGGCGGTATGATTCAGTCTGTAATAAGGTGCTGAAAGCGGTACAATTATTTTGCATGGAAATCTGGCGTTTTATTTTGTAGTCCTTTAATTCTTAGGAATAACGCTCTTAAATCTGTTCAAACCAGAGTCTAGCAGACATCCCGGGTATGATAAAGTTTATAATATAATAAAGAATAATAAAAAATATTCAATAATGTAATCAAATCCTAAAACACTGAAAAAGGGACACTTTTTGGTTGCTATGGACAATCTCCAAATTCCAGGCAGAAAAAACAGTATTTATAATATAAAAGTGCATGCAGGGCATTGCACAGACCACTAGGGACAAAGGGGGTGTGTATTTTTTAATACAGCACTGTAATCTGTAAGATTACAGTGCTGTGTGTGTTTTGTGTACTTTTACTTTTTTGAATTTGCCGCCGTTCTCCGCTCCCGTGCGCCGTAACGTCGCAGGGAACGGAGCTCGGCGGCATTCGGCACTGTGAATCGAGCGCAGGATGGCTCGATCACACAGCACGGCAGACATCACTGGATCCAGGGGACAAGGTGAGTAACGCTCCCTGTGTCCTCCCCTGCATCGAGCGAAGCGATCCCGAGTCTGGCTCGGGGTTACCGCTCCTGTAATTAAAATCTCAACCCGAGCCAGACTCGGGATTACCGCTAGGGGGGTTAATCCGTGGGGTCCAAATTTTATGAAAGTTATTTAGAATTTAGTCAACAGGATGTAGGAGAGTAATTCCACATGATAGATCTGCTTGAGCTTATTAAAGTGTAACTAAACCCAGAACCCTGCATTCACTATATCTGGTCTGCCACAGTACAAAGAACATGGAAATGCAATAGTTTTATCATCAGCAGTTGAAGAAGTGTTGTGACTTCTTTCAGTGGCTGATTAAAGCTTGAGGGGTTGCCATTCTACCTTGATTGCCCCATGAGGTTGCAGAACCCCTGACCCTCTGTCTGGATAGAGCTGATTGACCCTGTGCTGATCACATGCACTCGCCGAAGAAAAAACTAGCAATACACACCAAACTGAGCATGTGCAGCTTGCCCCCAAGGCTCTGTTTTATCAGACGATGTTTTGGGGACAGTGGAAGAAGGGAAGGATAAGAGAAAGACAGAATCAAAAAGCCTTTATACATAATGCAGAAGATTAGGTTCCAACGTGAGTATAACAAGCATGCTTTACTGCATATACAGACTGATTTTTCTGTTGTGGGTTTAGTAACACTTTAAGAATAGCCTTTTTGAGATGGCAGGACTCTTTCATTATCTTGCTTTCATCACACATCAATCTGCAGGGAAATGTATACATTTCATTTGTTAGTGGGTTTTTCCAGTCTTGGAATCTCTCTGGCAAAACGCGCTGCGCAAGGTTTGAGACGTTTGTGTTTACTGATTAAGTTGCTACAGTTCATTTTAAAACATAGGTACCATGGTGATTCTGCAAAGGGCTTTCACACTGCAGCGGTGCGCTGGCAGGACGTCAGGGAAAAGTCCTGCCAGCAGCTTCTTTGGAGTGGTGAAGTAGCGGTGTGTTTACCGCTCCTCCACCACTGCTCCCCATTGAAATCAATGGGGCAGCGCTGTAATACCACCGGCAAAACGCCGCTATTGCTGCGTATTACCAGCGGTTTTAACCCTTTCTCGGCTGCTAGTGGGGGTAAAAGCGCCCCGCTAGTGGCCGAAATGCGCCGCAAATCCGGTGGTAAAACGCCGCTAAAAATAGCGGCGTTTTACCGCCCACACTATGGGCGGTGTGGTGTGAAAGGGGTCTTAGGGCAAAGATCAGAAAATGGTGTATCAAAGAAGCATCTGGTTGTCATCCCCATTAATCTTACACATCAATTGAAATGTCACTACTAAGTTTTACTGCTTTATAATATGGACAAGGACCAATTTTAAATATGTTAGACAAACGTTTGGATTTATTTTAGAGGCACACCTGTTCTGTGCATTAAATAATATATAGCAAATTGTAGCTTTTTTATTGAAAGGTAGAAAGGATGTGCCTAATTCTGTGAAATTAATACACTAATTAGCACATCAGAAAATGGCAGTCATATCAAAACATGGACGATATCACCTGTTTAAAAATGTTCTTTTCAATAAGTCAGAAAATGCTACGGTAAGGTATCTTCCTAGTGCTAATTAGTTAATAAGTGGAGTCAAGATTAGGAGTGGCGATACTTTGTTGGTAAAGGCACTCTTAAATCGGAATGTGTGATGGAACAGGCCATGAGTGATTTGTAATAATCTCTAGCCACCTAATATAATCAAAGTCTGTACAGCCTTCTCCCACTGGCTTTGTGTGCAATGCTCTGCATGTAGATCTGTAGCACAAGCACACTTGTGCACATTGCAGAGACTCATAAAGGATTTCATATGTCCTGCAGCAAAGGGGGCACAGAGTAATTGGGTATATAGCAGCCAGGGTACAATTGAGAAATGACGCTAAGAGAAAAAAAAAAAGATTATATATACCTGAAGTAAAAACTTGGAGTTTTGGATATAATTGAAAAATATTAGAACAACTGTTGGGTTTTTATTGCTGTATGTGTCCCCGTTAAGGAGAATCACTCTCTATTTGTTCTGTTTACCACTATCAAAGAAAGTGCAATTAACCACTTCAGCCCCAGAAAGATTTACCCACTTCCTGACCAGGCCATTTTTTGCGATACAGCACTGCTTTAACTGACAACTGCGCAGTCGTGCGACATTGTACCCAAACAAAATTGATGTCCTATTTTTCCCACAAATAGAGCTTTCTTTTAGTGGTTTGCGGTTTTTATTTGTTTGTGCTATATACAAAAAAAAAGCGGCAATTTTGAAAAAATAAAAAATAATTTTCTACTTTCTGCTATAAAACATTTCCAAAAATAAAAAATGTAAAAACATAATTTATTCATCAGTTTAGGCTGATATGTATTCTGCTAAATATTTTTGGTAAAAAAGAAATAAATCGCAATAAACATATATTGATTGGTTTGCACAAAAGTTATCATGTCTACAAAATAGGGGTTGATTTATGGCATTTTTACTAGTAAAGGCAAAGATCAGTAATTTTTAGCTGGACTGTGACGGACAGATCGGACATTTTTTACACTTTTTTGGGAACCAGTGACATTATTACAGTAATCAGTGCTAAAAATATGCACTGTTATTGTACTAATGACACTGGCAGGGAAGGGGATAACACCAGATCAAGGGGTTAAATGTGTTCTCTGTTTGTGTTTTCTAACTGTATGGGGGACTGTGTGACTAGGGAAACACACAGATCCATCTTCCTGCTTAGCAGAAAGACAGGATCTGTGTGATCTCCTCTGTCAGAACTGAGATTTGCCTTGTTTACACAGGCAGATCCCATTTCTGTCTCTGTGGGGAATGATCGCGGATGTCCAGCGGACATCAAGTCCACCGGACCTGCTGATTGGCTCCCCCGCTGGCAAATGGGAGAGCACATGCCCACAAAAGTTCCTGCAACAACATACAGCTACTGCGATTTGCGGGAATGACCCAAACTGCCGCAGTATAATGAAGGTGGCTGGTCAGTAAGTGGTTAAAATTAAATTCCAAATGTTGAGTTGTCCCAGGAGCAGAGGGGGAATCTTCCAATGGGGACTCTAGTTATGGCAACCCTGGTGATTGTGCCTGTTGACTTTGGAGGGATTTCCTCTCACTTCCTGTTCTGACTATGGGACAGGAAGTGTGGGAGCAAATGGCAAAAAAATAAAAATAAATAATGACAGGGCTTCCTGTGTAATGTATAAAACGTGTTCCCTTTAGTTACTTTAAAATGCATGTGAATCATGTTATTTTATATAATTTAAGGAACAAATGTTTGACTTTAATATCACTTGAGGCATGCTTTAGCACAAACAAGAGATTTTTTATCTTACAGTCTTGTTACCTACTTGTGATACTTGTGAATATTGTAGAAAATTAAGGTAGCATTGTGTTCAATACCAATGCCATCCACACAGTTTGGGGTTCTTCAGATTTCATTATAATCACAGGAGGATTCAGCACAGTTGCAGTTTACAACAAATCCAAGGGAAGTGATATTAGGTGTGAATTAGCAGGAGGAGTGATTCTGATAATGATTAGAGGGTTTGGTAGGTGTTCTGGGGTGAGCAATGTATTTTTAGTTATGTAGGTAGCCATAAATAGGCTGAAAATGCATATCATCACCCTAAGTTAGTTTCCTATTAAAGCTGTTAAAGTCATAGGGGTCATTAGGGCTAGGAAAACACATTAATTCATTAGTCAAGAGCTTGCTGAAAATATTGGGGATAACATTTCAATTATCTGTTATATATTCACTGCCTAAGAAAAAAGTGATCTCATTGAACTTCAAATTTGTATCAAGTCTGTTGACTGACTGTACTACTGTGCACAATTACAACAATTTATGAAACGTCACAGCTGTAGACTATCAGCTCATGAGTTGTTGTTTTCTCATATCATGCTAGTTTATTTACTACCGTTTGTATCATATTTGTTCAGTAAATTGATCAATATTTCTTAAATAATAATTATCAGTATCAAGATATGTTACATTTTGCACTCATTTCCTGAAACGCTCCCATTTTTATATTTAGGTCTATATTTAGTTGCCACAATCATTTGCAAAACATTAAACAAATGCTGTGAGTCTTGAAATTCTGTTTACAATTTAAAATGTGTAGGTATTACTAAATGTTTTTGTGACACTTCCTGAAAACTGAATGTTGCATAAGTTACACAGCTAGGCTGCAATATATTATAATAAATTATGGTCATTAGAGCTTAAATGTGTTAATTTACACATGTTAACAGGCCTAGAGGACAAGAGAGGTTTTAATGAATTCTCTCACGGAGTATGTGCATGTGTGTTGTTTGTTGTTTTCTACTCCCTTGACCCGAGTGGCAGCGAATAGCTTGCAAATTGTCTACTGGTTCATTAGCATTATCAAACTAGTCCTGGGATACGTGATCTCTGCTCAAAATTCCAGCTGCTACTATAGAAACACTAATCTGCTGTCATGTTAGTGCAGTTACATGCTGGCTTTCAAAACAAGTTTATATATTGAATTCACACTTATAAAAAGCAAGACAAATTATTCTCAAATATCAATGAGTAATGAACTATATACACACAAAGAAAAAAGAAACACTTTGATTTATTAATTTGGCATATATATATATATATATATATATATATATATATATATATATATATATATACACAGGTATATATTCCAGAGATAATATATGTATACAATATGTCCTGTATTACTTACGCAATTTGTAGCTGTGATCGTCAGAGGGCTAGTTAAAGCAGTGTTTCCATTGTTTATGCTTACCCAAACCTCCATGGTCCTAGAAAAAATACCAAGAAAATCAAACATATTACTTTATATGAATCAATCTATATGGTAACATTGAAGTCTCTCTTCAAGTTCTCTCTTAATGAATGATAGTACATACTTTTATGATAACACATATGGGGATAAATAGGTGACAATAGACACCAAAGGTGTCAGTACACTCCAAACCAAGGTGTGGGAAGTTTAGAGCGTTGGACATGTCTTTTGTCATTCCACAATGCAGTGTTAGTTCCTTGCTGTCCTAATAAGAGGCTGCCACATTGCCTTGCTTGGTGCAATGGCAGTTGAATGTCTGAGCTTCAACTTTGAACTCAAGTCTATGTTTTCATATAGCTTTTACAGGGAATACTTGATGTGCCATCCAGTGTTAGGTGCTGGCTAGACATGTGTGCTTCGTTCCGTAACAAATCTAAAGTCGGCCGATTATTGCATCTTTCGGACATCCGGATGCATCCGAAGGCTTGGCCTGCACAGCCTACTCATAAAGTGAGTCTTCAGAGATAGGGTCACAACCGGGCTGTGCAATGGCTCTGGACCCGGAAAGCTCTCCACCGATAGCACAGTACACTTTGGTCTGGAAAGTTCCACAATTCAGAACCCAGTTCCTAAAGATCACAACTCCACAACTGAGCAGGCCAGCAGGGCCTTCAAAGCCGTTGCTAAGGAAACACCAATATAGAGGCCAACTCATGCAGTTTATAGAGGAATCTTGAATGAAGAATAAAGATAATCTAGATTGAGGAAAAATATGTAGTAATAACTTTTTTAAGCAGATCAGACAGAAGAAGTCCCTCCTAACTGATACTAGCAAAAAACAAGTCATGCTGGGAGAAGGATGAGAGTCTCCTTATTGCAGTATCCCTTACTGAATGAGAAAAAATAAATAAAAACCAACTGAGCAATATGTACTATTTATTTTTCCTGTGTCCAGTAGACAAGGCTACCATAGTAAACTGGACATGGCCCTTTGCCATGTGCCTGATTAAGAATTTCACATCAAGTGAATTACAGTTGACATTTCAATCCACAGAAACCTATTTGCAAAGTATTCATTTGCTCCTTGTTTTACGAGTGTACAATAAAAGATTGTCATTTTATGATCCATTAAAAAAGGATGAAAAAAATGTTAAATAAAATCATGAAAGACATTTGCTGAAAGTAATAAATAATTTACCTCTAATTTTCACACACTGAAAATTAAACTGGCAACTGTTCAAAAAGTTATTAAAATTATAATGACTGATATTTTGAAATCAAGAACCAGCACTAAAATGAATAAATTACACCAACAATTAAAAAAAAAAAAATAATAGAAGACTGTTTATAAAGAAGTTTTAGTAGCCAATAGAGACCTAATGAATTCAAGTGAGCTGATTTAGTAATTATATAAAAAGAGAGCAGTTACAGTATGAGTGGGACTTATAGATTAAAAGTATAGGAAAGAAAAATGTCATTGTTGCCCGTTGCACCCAACAAAATTTCATAAGTCATGATTTTGTGGCCTATTAAAATGTTAAAGTGTAGATACTTTCTTCCTTCAGTTATGATTACACACTGTTTTGATAGTAATAGTAAAACTATAGGCTGTACCTATACTTGGAAGTCATAACGAATGACAGAAAAACATTGATGCATACTCCAAATAATGCCTGTTTTTAGAGCATAGCATATTGCTTCCGCACCAAGGCAAGTGGATATAGGGCAGATGAAACTCAAGGCTGCTTGTGTTGCCTGAGTACATTTCAGTAGGTTAGGATGAAATTTGGGACGTAAATGCTCAAAACAATGAGGTCCTTTGAGACTGTAGTTATAAATTGTACCACTGGCAACTTACATCAGTAGCACACTAAGAAATTCATGTAATCTAGCCCTAAAACAATATTATATTGTATTATTAGTAGTAGTAGTATTACCTGTTGAACAGAAGAGAAAAAGCATACAAGCTCACAAAATCTACAGCCTCCTCCTACACGTGGCTTTGCTATATTATTCAAATGGTTTTAAGTTAATGAAGTAAACATGCAAAATAACAGTGATTTTGGTCCTGTATTCGACAGAAGTCTTTAGAACAGTCTTTAGAATGGTTAATGGGATGCAAAGTGTATGGTGTATATTGACCATTCCCACGTGGTTTTTTACCAACCTTCTTTTTACAATACTGTATATAGATTCATAGAACACAATGATAATACAAGGTTTATTCAACATGGCAATGAAAATAGTAAAAATAGTAACTAACAGATTTAAATTAGCCTTGTTCACACACAGAAATATAAATTCTGATTACCATGTATGTACTGTAATTTGCTTACTAAATAAAAGTTAAGCTATTCTAAAGAAACATCTTTACTATCCTATAATCTACCTTATATGTTTGACTTTGACTTGTTTATAATTATTTGAAAGAAAAATTGTTATGTTGTAGACAATGAAAAATCACACCTTAGCATATTTTTTTTGAAGTTTAAATGGTGGCTAAATTACTAAAGGAGTAAAGCCTATTTCCACGGGGAATTTCCACTTAGTTTAGTAAACGACATGAAGCTTTGGGACTTCTATCATCCAAATGTGTGAAAGCAAAAATCTTTTTTTATCCTGTTCCTTGTGCGTGATTGGGTATTCTGTGCAAAGTCAAATACCACAATCAATAGCACTCCAAATGATCTTCTAAAAACATAATTGTTAGCTTTGGGCAAACAAAATCTTTAAGCTAAAATTTAAAAATGTATACTATTAAAAATATATATATTTTTTACACTGCTGAATATGGTATATTAAAAATGTGTGGGGTCATTTCCAGGGATCTTTATGTTTATATCAAATATAAAATATTTGAAACAAACCTGTCATGAAAAATTATTCTTAAAACCCCTGTTGCTTGTAAAAAAAATACTCACATTTCCCAATGCTCACAATGGCAAACACCTCCAAAATAAATAGTTCCCATCCTTTAAAGCTTGCTTGGAAACTGAAAATTATGGGTCCACTGAAACACTCATTGGGTCTCATTAACCCCCCTGACGGTATTCCCGCGTCTGGCTCGGGGTGGAATTTCTATACCAAAAGCGGTAACCCCCGAGCCAGACTCGGGACCGCATCGCTGGATCTAGGAGGATGTTTACTTACCTTCTCCTTCGGATCAAGCATAGTCTCCCCACTGTACGAGCGAGCCATGTCTCGCTCGACCTATCACAGAGCCGATCTCCGTTCCCTGCGTTGTGACGCACGGGGACGGAGATCGGCACCAAATTCAAAAAGTGAAACACACAGTATACATACAGTATAATGTAATCTTATAGATTACATTGCTGTATGTAAATATTTCACATCCCCTTTGTCCCTAGTGGTCTGCCCAGTGCCCTGCATGCAGTTTTATATAATAAAAACTGTTCTTTCTGCCTGGAAACTGGAGATTGTCCATAGCAACCAAACTGTCACTTTACATCAAAAATGGTTTTAGACCAGCTAGAAAACAGCGATAATAAATTGGAATCACTCGCAGAAGTGAGCGATAGTGATTTGTGGGGAGAGCTGTCATCCAACACTAAATCTAATGACAGCGACAATTCTGCAAATGAGCAAATTTCAGTGTTTTTGATTTGATTACATTATTGAATAATTTTTATTATTGTTATATATTATTATTTGGTACAATTATTTATAATTATTTATTATATTATAATTTATGATTTCATTTTTCAAACTTTATTATACCCAGGATGTCTGCTAGACTCTGGTTTGGACAGATTTACGAGAGTTATTCCTAAGAATTACAGGACTACAATATAAAACGCCAAATTTTCATGCAAAATAATGGTACCGCTTTTAGCACCTAAAATCCGAAATAATCATACCGCCAGGGAGGTTAAATGGTAGTATACAATAGTGGCATGAGGTTTGAGGGAGAAACCAGTGAGAGCTGTGGGGATCTGGTAGATTGACACTCTCATAAGTGGTGGCTTCCCACCATGGAAGGGAGGGGGGGGGCAGATTTGATGAACAGGACTGTGTTCAGAGGTGTGAGGTGCAGGAAAAGTGACTACATATTGCACTCATTTACAGGTAAGAGGGGTTTTAACATTACATTTTTTTTGTCAAATTATATTCAATGAAACTTTCTATTTTTTTAATAATTTCCCTGAATGTATTAATTAGTTGAAGTGAACACAAGCTAAGGTAAAACTAAATCATTTTTTTAGATCAGCCTTTTTATGTTTATTCCAATAAAAGGCTTCACAAAGATTAATAATAAATGTCCCTTAAAATATGTGTCTATTTGTAGACACGTAACTTATTAAAGCTAAAAAAGTTCCAGTTGGTCATAAATACCGGCACTTTGAGAACATTTAGCTGGCTAAGAGGCAGTCTGTTTAAGGCTGCTCCTCCAGTGTGCTGTTAATTATTTAAACGCGGAGAGCAGGGTAAATGATCGCCACATCTGTCACCCACACAGAGAAAACCCTCACTCATTGCGGGACCAGATGTGTTTATTTTCAACATGTACTAACTACTAGCTACTTAATGGGTTCCAATCCTTAGCCAAAAGTTAATTAAGCAAACATACTAAACATTAGTTATCTTACATGACAGTCATTTCTACGTTTTATCTTGAACTCTTTAATCAGATCTCTCCAGGAATTCAAGAGGCGTGACAATTATAACCTCAACAGAGCAAAGCTATTTTCTTAATAGCTCCTGTGATTTTAGACCATCACCAGTCACTATAAGTAAATAAGATAATAATAATATAATTATAATAGTATAAACAGTATGTTATTTTATATTAACAAAATTGGGGCCTTGGATTTTCTAACTAATGCTGATCCTTACTGTAGTTATTATTGGTTAAAGAAAGCCCATGCTGAGAGAGATAAGGAAGGCTGCTGTGACATTGAAAATGCTTCATACCTGGCTGTCCTTAATTTTAATACCCCCTAAGTAGTATTTATAAAGTAAGTGTGAAGTTAGAACGCCTATAACTAATTTTTTTTTTTTCTAGGCCAGTAAATTAAAAAAAATGGTAAAATAACAGTATAACAGTCAGGCAATTAATATTTGTAGAATAATTTTTCAAGCAATAGCTACCTCCATATCCTCTCAGGTTGGGTTTCCCTTGAATGGTAAACAATGGCTGTAGCTCTTATTTTAGTTGTTGCAGCCTGTAATATCACTTATTTTAGTTGTTATAAGTTTTTAATTTGTTTTGTATATATTTTATTTAATATCTACTGTATATACAATGTTTGCTTTACAAGTTTATATAAAATACAAGATTAAAAAATTCCAGAGCATGGTGGCTAATGAGACAGAACAGCAGAATCTGCCTGCTTAAAGGCTCTTTTTTGTCTGACTAGAAAGGATCATCCACTTCTGTGTGCAAATTTCAGCTGGAGGTATTGAAATCTATAAATACTGTATTTATCGGCATATAACATGCACAGGTGTACAACATGCACATTCATTTTAAGAGGGGAAAAAACCTAAATGTTAAATAAGGAACTTTGAAGCAAAGTAAGGGTCAGTGCCTATCTGCAGCCTCACTATTGCCATCAATGCAGCCTGATCAATGCCCACCTGCAATCTCACAAGTGGCATCAATGCAGCCTCACCAGTCCACATCAATGGAGCCTCACCATTGCCATCAATGCAGCAGCCTCACCGTTGCCTTCAATGCAGCAGCCTCACCATTGCCATCAATGCAGCAGCCTCACAATTGCCATCAGTGTAGCCTGATCGATGCCCGACAGATTATATACAGTGAGAATCTCCTACAGATCGATGGTCCAATGGCGGCCCAGGAGACGGGTCTTTCTATTACAGAGGCCACCAAGTAAACAGGAGATTCTCACTGTATATAATCTGACGGCGCACGTCCCGCCCCCCTTTCCTTGTCCCCTCAGAGTCAGCTAAAATTGAAGTATTGGCGTATAACATACACGCTATTTGCCCCAAATTTTCATGGTGAGAAAGTGAGTGTTATACTCCAATAAATACAGTAATAGTTTTTTATTAAGAGGCTAACTAAAAGCCTGTGAAAAAATGCCTAAAATTATATTTGCTGGCTGATAAAGGGAACACAAACTAGAAATTTGTAATATTTTACATTTACCTAAATTAAAATAAAATATATAAACAAAAATTAGTCCTGAATATAAAGAAATTAATCATACACCAAATAATTACTATACATTTTCTCTAGGCCTATTTACATTTTTTTTCCTTTAGGTTTATTTTAATTTTTCCCAAATTTTTTTTAACATTTCAAACATTACCTCTGATAAATTTCTTTGCAACTAAAGCTGGCCACACATGCTACAATTTGATTGCACAATGTGCAAAATGCAGTGGCATTTATTAAGCAAAACTCATGTTTTATTAGTCTGACTACCCTTAAAGTGGTTGTATACCCACATTTTTAACTTTTACCTACAGGAAAGCCTATAATAAGGCTTACCTGTAGGTAAAAAAAATATCTCCTAAACCTGTACGGTTTAGGAGATATTCCCCTCGGTATGCGCCGCTGACTGTCGTCAAAATCCGGCAGCAGCCGAGTGGCCGGACTGAAATCTCCCGCGCGCATGCGCCGGAGTGACTATATCGCGGCTCCGGCCACTCACAGCGCCGGAGCCGCGATACCCGGAAGAAACGCAGAGGGAGCATGTCAGCTCCCTCGGCGTGGATCGGGCCAGATGTCGGGGCCTTGTTCTAAGGTAAGTATTTCATAATGAGCTAGTATGCGGTGCATACTAGCTCATTATGCCTTTTGCTTTGCAGGTTTAAAAAAAAAAAAAAATGTGTGGGTTTACTACCGCTTTAACTGCTGAAATCTGAGATTATCAGTCAAATTCGTTAAAAACCAACATAATAAATTTAAAGACTTCTTGACTTCTAGGTTGTGGATCCAATAATGAATCTGCAAGTCGCTAGGTCTAGAGAATTGCAAGTTAACTTCATAAATATTCATCCAGTGATTAGGTGTTCTTCTGTGTTTGTATAACAGCACTTTCAAAATGTATTTAAATTTGCTAGGTGCATTGTTATTGTTTAGGATCCTTTATTACACAGGCATATGGATGCTGAGTACAGTATAGATAAACAGCAATCTACTGTGTGAATAATTGTTTCATGTTTTTGATATATGCTCCATTGTTCCTGCAATGTAAAAATTACAGTAAGCAGAAGAGTTGGTGCAATTATTTCCTGGATTTACCTAGTGGCCGATATTAAAGGACAATATTTTTTTCTAAGAACAGCATGCCCATTGTACAGAACATATGTTCGAAAGGGTTTGTGCATGCAGTCTGAAAAATAAAAACAATGTTTTATAATATATTGAGCCTGTATCTGGAAATAAATCCTATCTGTGATATGTTGCTGCTGCTGTGTAGTCATGGCCACATCTAACAATACAGGTTATATTGCTTAATTGATCATGGGACCATTCCCCTATACTCCATAAACTGTTGTGATTAGAAGTAATTGCTAAGCTGAGGGAAACTTTGACTGCAAATACAGTTAGAGTTCACAGACACACAAAAATAAACAGTTTCCCTACAATTTATATCCTGTGTGAAGATTCCTTTTAAGACAAAAAATATATAAATATATTAAATGAAAAGTAAATATTTAAGCTGCCTAGATTTTCTTTCTATTTTTATCTCCACTAGTACCTTTTATTTTTAACTCTGTGTGAATTTTAACATATCCTTTAACTGCTTTGCTTTGTAGCTTTTATATGACATGCAAGATTCATGAGCAAATTTTACCAGCCCCATTCTGTGAAGTGTTTATCATATGAGATCCTCATTGCCTGTTTTAACACCGTAACAGCGCTCCACAACCGCAAACATTGCACACAGTTATGGGGTTTCCCTATTCTGTTTAATTGGTCACATTGGGCAGGCATTAGTGCCTTTCCAGTTTAAGGGGGAGTGGTTGGGATGTAGTAAAAACACAGCTCAATAACACATTTTTATTGTTCCCAACTACATGTGTAAACAAGGTCATAATAAATAATGATAGATTTGGGAAAGTACTTACTGTCCAGCCTCTTCAAGTACTGTAACTGGACAAAGCATATACTGAGCTTCCACTGTTAGTGGTTTTTCATCTGTGGATAGAAAAGGAGTGTTAAAATTCACAGGTTTTAAAAAATAAGTTGATTAATTATAAGGCAAAATAAAGATAAAAAAATATTGGTGAGGCTAAAAAGCATTAGGAGTAAGCACACCTGCGTTTGACCTGGATGATGTTAGTGGATATTTCTCAGCATTTTTGCTCATACTTTTATTGACAGACTTCTCAGTATTTACAAAGAAAAAATAAAGGAGCACCTTTGCAAATACAAAATAGTTAAGCTGCAAACACATAAGAGAAAGTATCCCTCCCAATAAACATAAATATACAAAAGTGTTGCGCTATATCAAAACAAATTACAAAAATCTGTGGAATATGACAAAGTTTATATATAAAACATATAATGGCCAAGATTCAAAGATATATCACATAAAGTCCACAAAAATTCCAAATCATTGGATTATCTGGAACCCCTGTGCTGCCGTCATTGCATTCCCGAAACTAGAAGCTTATGCCAGCTTGACAGTTAAATTTACATGCGCATGTCTTTGATACCTTATGTGAATGTATTTTATCTATTCAATAAATATGGTACCAGCTTTTATTGCACAATGGAGAAGTGCCTTACATGAATGCCCCTGTCTGGAGTTTAGATGGTTTCCCGCTAGGGAAATTAGAGTGAAAGTCCAGCTGTGATTTCTTAAGTGTTAAATTACTTCTCTTGAGTAAAGAGGGTCATGGTAGTTTGGTAAGCACCTTGCTACACTTCAGGATATGGTAGCTGTTGGTGACTCTTTTTGTTGTGGAACTTTCCTAATGAGCATTTTCTCATGGTCATTTTGGACCCAAAGATTTGAAATATTTTGCATTACCTTATTACTAGACACTTCATCTCAGTAGTACTCGGAGCCTTTAGCAGTCACAATGTGGACAGGCTGCTTGGGCTCACTCATCACCATCCTTACATCAGTTAAGGCCAAGGTTGATTGGCTTTTGTTCGCTTCAGAACTGCTTCTTCCTTCATACAAGTTGATGGAATTGCAAAAGCAGCTAAAGCAGGTCAAGTGCCGATCAATGGTATGCCAAATACATGTGCATTCAATTTGAAATATCAGAAGCATCTCAAACTAATGTCAAAAGTTTGCTGCATTTTCTTTCCAAAAAAGCCCTTTGTCGCAGACTCCTCAAGACCCTCATTGAATTTACAAAATTTTAAGGATAATGACAGCAGTCTGCCACATATTATTGCTACTATTGCACATGGTCACAATGTTTTTAGCTAATTAGCTTTAATCCCTGATATTTACTCCCTTTTTGTAATATGGTGACCACTAAAAAGGCAAGGGAATTTGTCATGATGAATTTTAAGGTCCGTTAAGCACTGAAACTGTAAGCTTTTCAAAATTAGCTTCAAAATTAGTATCAATGAAATTTCTAGTGCTTCAGTTACTGCATATGCACCTCTGTGTACAATTTACTGAGACATTTTATAAATTAGGATTTATTAGTTTTATTTATTGACATATGTCATTTTAAATGCAATTTTATTCCTAATGTTCAACAGCTAATAAAGCCAACAGCAGCTAGATGAACTCAAAATTAGAAAAAAAATAACTTTTTATCTTCCGACTTAATTGCCAGCATTAACCGGTAAGGGTTTAATAGACCTTGGCTGGAACTGGTAAGTACACCTTGCTTACCCATGGATGCCTATGATTATTCAGGATGTGGTTTTACAAATAT
The DNA here is from genome assembly GCF_037356315.1 of Lithobates pipiens. Lineage (NCBI taxonomy): Eukaryota > Metazoa > Chordata > Amphibia > Anura > Ranidae > Lithobates > Lithobates pipiens. The sequence continues at coordinate 209,964,675 of NW_027507718.1, read as the reverse complement.
GCTTTTGATATTATTATCCTAACTTGGATGTTCCTTGTGAACTTGTTGACTATATAATGCCTGAACTATACTGCCTTATTTATGGATTATGTGAGGGAGGTCTGGAAGAATGCAATCCTTTGAGGAATCTTTTAAAGTGATGTTTCTAAGAGCCCCAAGTTGGCAATTTGGTGGTTGTATATCCATCCTCCTCTAGATAGGTACTTTAGGTACACTGACTTGTGATTAAGTGTATACTATAGAAGATGCACTTTGTTATTTGGAGCTGGAAGCACATCCAGTCCACCCATGATGATATACTTAACATAGCTATTGAGGATAATCATTGGATAATTAAAATATATACAGTTTTATATACATATACCCTTTTCTTGCATTCCATATGGGACCTTTTAGAAATCTATTTCACACAGTTTTCACACATGAGATGTAATATTGTACACCATATAATGTAGGATTGTACAACACTGGCTTTGGAGTAGAGTTGAATCTCAAACAAGGTTTTTATTGTTTTTTTTTGTTATATGCATCTTTATTAACTCAAAAACAGAGCAACCTTTTATTTTAGATATGTTATAGTCTAACTGGTATTTGCTTTGATGCTGAAGTGTAGCCTACACATAAAAACAGTTTTGTTAGTTAATTACACATATTTTCTCTGACACCTGATACCTGAGCACACATTGTGGGTCCATAGAAAATGCAGTGAGCATATGATTTGCTTGTTTGTGCATGATTATTAGCAGTCAATATTTACTAGGCTGGTGTAAATGTTAATCTAGTAGTAAACATATTAGCAAGACATTTAAGCTCATTAGTCTGCAAAGAAGCACATATTAAAAAAAGGTTTCCATATAATAGCAGATCTTCTGTCAGCAAATCAAATGAAAAAATTTGAAGGTCAACTTCTTTCAGAAATCACATAACAATTATATGTATCTCAACCAGCTGGATCTTTATGTGGTGCATATCCCATAAAGTGTAGAAACCACAAAACAATAAATAATTTTAGCTTTTTTTCAGGTGTTACAGTGATGCCTACATAGTTTCATAAAAACATGAATTTTAATCATACAAAATTCAGGCGGAACACAGGGAGAGCCTGGCTGCTGTGGAAGAGGATACCCATTTAATCAGCAGACAGTGATTGGACTGATTAATTTTGGGGAAACTGATGGCATACTTCACCTCATCTCCATTTCTGAAAAGCAATCTGTTGATTGAGTCACATCTAAACATTGCCTAAATTTGTCTGAAACCTGTTGCTGTTCCCGTATTTGCATTTGACTCTGAGTTTTATGATTGGATTGGCTGCCATATAGGGGACTAGCAAAGTAATACATTACATACACCCATTAAAGCGTCCCCCCCCCCCCCCCGAGGGTGCAGGTATACCAGGTGCATCTGTATGGCCAATACCAGCAATGGGAGCCCTGCAAGAAACATATTCAGGCATGCATAATCTCTTAAATAAAGTAAGGTCTGGCCATTTGGGTTCACCATGAGGTTTCTTCCCAGCCACCATGGTCACTCATGGTATCTTTTGAAGAAGCAGACATCATAGTCTTTGAAATGTATTGAGAGAGTAAAATCCACCAGCCTTCCACTGGAGAAGTTATTAGCTTTTGACTTAAGTTGAAGTGGCATCTTCAGAAATATATGGTAGAGTAACAGTGACCCATGGTGTGTGGGGGAACTCTCAGATGTGACAAGAATAAGATTAATGTTTTTATGAAATTATGCAGTGATCACTGTAGCACCTGCAAAGTCCTTAAAAAATTATTTATATTCTCGATCTTAAGGCCAGACTCTGTCGCACTGCTGGCATGATGCACTTTAGTGTTTTGATTACTGGTAGTCAGTGACTGCCTCACCCCCTCTCCTCAACACATTCTTATCCTCTCCCACCCTTTCCCCTTTCCGCAACATGCACTCCCTCCTTTTCATTCCCTCCACCCCCTTACCCCTTTTAATTTTTTTAATTAATCATTTTATTTTTTCATTTTTTTTGTTTTATTCTGTAGTTCTTTCTTCCCTCTCCTAGGGTATTTATGTCTAAGCATCATTACCCAATTAAGAATATGCTTGATACCTAGTAATGTTTAGACATGTTGTATTTCTGTTCGGTTGATGCCTATCTATGTGACTATATTGGACTTATAGAGACATTTGTATCTATGTACTATTCAGACATTTTCAATAAACTGTCTAAGTGAAAAAAAAAATATTATATATATATATATATATATATATATAATATATATATTTGTTGCAAATTTTAGCAAATTTTAGCAAATTTTAAGTTGTTTGTTATGTGCTCTAAATACTCAAAGTTTGAGCCAGGGCAATAATATAGCTTTGTGGTTTATATCACTGCTATCAAAGATAGCTAAAAAATATAACTGTGTAACTTAAAACATGTCTAAAACAGGCTAATAATACTTTTTTACAGTTAATCTGCAAACATGTAATGTAGTGGTCTGTTTCCAGAGCTGAATATTTGTATGTACTTACGTTTTGTTGTCTTGTTCACGTGGTATGTACACATGACATTATCTGAATTCCGGCCGAACAAAAATCCATTCCCTCTTAAGACAACTTGAAAACTCTCTAGAAGAATATATAGATGTTTGTGTGATCAAATTGTATAATTTCGCTTACTAACATATATGATTATAGATATAAATTATAATTATAGAGCTATAGAAACTATAGAAACTTGAAAGGAAATTTCTGCAATCATAACGACTGAGAAAAGCTGATCTCTCCAACATTTACTGCTAAAATATAAACACACTTATAACCAATATCAATGGGCTTTGTTCACTTCAGATGGGTTTTGCATTCCCTACAAGTCTACAGGATTGCAAAACTCATTTGAATCAGGTCAAATGATGTTTAGAGGGAGGTCAACTGCAGGTAAAAATGCACATATCCACAAATTCTGAAACTAATGTCATCAACACATTCCCAAAGTCCATTAACCACTTAAGGATCGGAAGGATTTAACCCCCGTTGGAAGGCAACATTTTTTATTTCATAATTACAAGAGGTGTTTGAAATATGAACTATGGCTATAACAAACCTTTGCATTCTTGGGGGCTGTCTGGAATGTAACAAGTTGCACATCAAAGCTTTATAGCATATCAGAATATTAATCTGAAAGAAGCAAGGCTGAACAAAAAACCTGGCTCCTGACGGCTGGTGTGAGAAAGCTCTGCAAGCAAGCTTCAAAAAGGACCATGGCTGACAAGATAATTGATGAATGTCCAATACAGAAATATAATATATTAAATATATTTAATATGCCTCTTGGCAATATCTCATTGGACAGGCAGGTAGTGGGGTGTGGTTATGAGTGGGTCTGAATGAATGTGTAAAAAAGTGCACACAGAAGGGAAATCATCAGTTTTTTTCACTCTTGGCGCTTCCCTGATGGTTCTCTGAGCATCATGGCTCTCTCTATTACCATCTTGAGCCCAGCTGATGAGACAATATCTAGAGGACAGCCTTGCAATAAGTATATTTGATGTTCTTTTGTTATATGCTCTATAGTATTTTCATGTTATTTATTTCCCAAGAAAATAGGAAAATGCTAAGACGTTAAAAAGCAGTGTGTTTGTTTTCATAGCTAACCTTATATTATTGTGCTATCAACAGTAACTATCAGATTTTTTTAGACTAGCTAACTATAGGAATAGACAAATTAATACATATATGGAATAAATAGAGGGAATCCGTAACCACCCTCAGATAATATTTAGTTTAGAAATGATTTCAATTGGCACCCCAGATTTATTTCACCCCCCTTAATGACCAGGTCATCTTTTGTGATACGGCACTGCAACGATAATAAATATCCCCCAAAAAAACAGCACTGCACTATTTTATATTATGTCATTACATTTTTTTAACATTTGGCTCAGATTACTCAGTATACAAACACAACTTTTATATACCAGTTTTTTGAGAATTTTATAGAAAATAAGAATATTTAAAAGTATAAATGCATAGTAGTTTTATGTAATACATTTCCCCTGTGATTTGGCCTACATTTGAATGTTTATCTCTACATTCACCTGTCACCATCACATATCTGTGCTGTTAAAGTAAATGTTTTAGTCAGAAAATCAATTATCCCATTTCTCTGGAATCATGCTCATCCACCCAACCCTCAGGAAATATTAAATTAAAGAAGTGATGCTTTGCCTATGGAGCAAAACAAGCACAGCTCTTAAAATCTTAGGTCTGACATGTGTATCCTGTCAAATTTATTTGGCTAACAAATATTCAATCCACTTTGTCCTGTGACATAAATTGCCTACCTATTATATAACCTGAAAAATATTAACTATAATAGGCTTGCAATACACATAAAAGAAAGGTACCATTGCTATTAATGCTAGACAGATCTCTATTAATTGCAGTAGCAATAAATTAGCAAATGTTTTATTAAAAATGTAATTTTGATCTTACCCAAAGTAAAGTTCAATTCTAAACAAACAGCTACAGTAAATACATCATTGAATTATAAACTCTATACTATTTTTCCTGCATGGAATTTGCAGTTCAGTTTAGCCAGTCCAATTAATTACACACATCTATCCCTATTATGTAGGTGTCGCATCCATGTATCATTATATACCAAAACTATAAAGAAAAAAAACAGACTTTACTGGCCCAGGAAAAAGCACACATGGTACAATGCAAAATCATACACAAAGTTTTATTACAAACGTTACATAAAAGATACATAAAGACCCATTTTGAGTCATAAAATCAATGTCTGTACACAAACACAACTATCCACTGCATTTATCTACCATAGCAAGTGATTACACTTGAATAAATTGCTAGCTACAATAATAGGATTATTCTGTTAAGTCCTCATGGGTCAACACATTTCTCAAATGTTTCTTCAGGACACATAGAGGAGAATTGCAATGGTGACTTAATTACCGGTACAAAAAATACAGGCCGATATTCTGTCTGTGTGTATGTCTGTTCAAAAGAAGTCTGAAGGCTTCTGTCGGATGTGCATGCTGGAAAACCAGCAGCCAACCAACTCCCAATCAGTGCTCTCAGCTAATAGCAGAGAGAGCTGACCAGTGTGTTCTGCAAGGCGGGGGGGCATCCCCCTGTCAGAACACGGGGGAGATAGCTGGACTAACCTCGCATGGTTAGTACAGTGGGTCTTGACCGACGCTGTCAGTTTTTTTGTGCAACCAAAAAAAACTGTAGTGTGTACCAGACTTTAGGCTGTGCGAGTGTGACATACAGGAAACCACCAAGGAGGGCACAGAAGCACCAGGTCCTGCAGCAGCCAGGTCCCTTTTAACCATTGAAAATCAAAACTTTAGTTCCGCAAAACTTTAGTTAGATACTGCCGCCACTTTTGTTTTATACAAGCGCTTGAAACACTTTTAAAATGTAAGTGTGTTACCTTTTTAATACATTTTCTTTGTCATATGGAATTACACTATATGGTCTTCTCTATCCGTTCTTATCTACCGGTCGAAACTTGACACCACATATCCTTGTGCGGAGATGGCCCTTTCTTCAAAAGTTTTGGGACACATCTCCAGAGATTATATTCCAACTGTCAGCTGACACTTTAAGCTCTATTGACTCATAGAACGTAGGTTCTTTTGGGTCTGAGCTATCTGGTAAGCTCACATTTTCATAAGTGGTGGTGTTGTCACACTGGTGATTGCAAGTCAATAAATTTTTTGTTTGTTTGAAGAACGTCCAAACTTCTGATCAATCACTTGGGACTTTTGCCATGATTTCTTTCACTTAAAGATCTTTGCACAATTTTTTCAGTTCATTGCTTTAATGTAAAAACCTGTTACTGAACAGTTTACTATAAGTTTATTTTATGTCTATGTATGTGTTATGTTAATGTTATTGCACTGGTCACTTTTTTATTGTACTTTTTATATCTGGTATCACCTTATCATAAGATTGGTTGTCAGTACTTGTCACCATTTATTTTTTCACCTTTGCATATATGGTGGCTCTAGCATTCGTCTAGCTAGGCCATTGCTTCAGCTATTTCAGCGCTACACTTTATATATCTATCCACTTTTGAAACAAACTTATCTAGTTGTTGTGTTAGCTGCTCTTTTTTATTCATTTTAATTTTCAGGCAGCGAAGTGTTACCTTGATTTTATACACCACCATAAGAAAACTCTATTTGTGGGGAAAAAAGGACGTCAATTTTGTTTGGATACAGCATCGCACAACTGCGCAATTGTTTTTTAAAGTGACACAGTGTCGTATCGCAATAAATGGCCTGGTCATTAAGAGGGAAAATCTTCCAGACTGTACAACAAATAGCACCTGTAAAAGAAGATACTTTAAACTTTAGTTTGAGGAATCTTTACTCTACTGCAATGCTACACCGTCAAGAGGATCTGCACATCTGACACAATTCTGAGTGTTGGACATATGCATCCCCAATTGTTTGCCCCCCCCCCCCCGCCCCAACTCCTGTGCAAAAATATCACAAATAAGGTTCACAAAACAAGTGTCCATGTTAAACGTGGAAAAAAAAATCTTCCATAAAGGAAGGTTCCTCCAAGGAATGACAGCTCACATGGATTCACAATCTGTTTACCAGATGGAGTTGACCCCTTGTTTTTAGTGAAAAAGGCTTGTGCATATAAGACCAGCAATAAATGTCTGACAGTTCCTCCAGGAATCTTCCTTCAGCTCTATGGCAAGTATATAGCTTAACCCCATAAATTGCCACTCAAAACCGTTGTTCTCCATATAGATAACACAAAGGAAAGGAGCCCCCCATAGTGAAAGAATGTTTATTAAAAAAAAACTAAAAGTACTGCACTTACATATCCTGTCACCATCCTGTAATAAGACCATAAGCCCGCCTCATCCAAGATGGCTGCTGCACACTTTCTGTTCCAGATGTGACATCAGCCAGAACTACCGCTAAACATGGTTTGTCTTTAAAAATTCATGTCCCCAGGGGTTAGCTTGTTTGTTCTTTTAATAAACATACTTTCCCTATGTGAGGCTCCATTATTATCATATTATCTATGAGGAGAACAACTGTTTTGAGATACAATTTATGGGGCAAAGCTGTATACTTAAAATCAAAATAATATAGTGCAGCGCAACAAGCAACAATGTATCAAATACTCAAAGAAATACGTAGATATCTATCAATGTGTTCTAAGAGCAAAATAATTTTGCTACAATCAAAAAAACAAAACAACAGTGAGCCCAAGTACACACTGAACTGCGGGAATGAAGCCGTGGGAGTTCAGCTGCCACGGGGCAAGGATGGGAAGACCAGAGCTGTGTAGGATGTTGAAGTGCAGCGTGGCACGCACTAGTCAGAAGTGACAACCAAAGAAAGTGACGCACTGCGTTTCAGAGCATGCATGGTAATCGTGGTGAAGCCGCATCTCTCCTTTCTTGAGCTTGAGAAAGGAGCGATGCAGCTTCACCACGGACTGCAAGCTTGAGAAAGGAGTAATGCAGCTTCACCACAGACTGCAAGCTTAAGAAAGGAGTACTGCAGCTTCACCATGGACTGCAAGCTTGAGAAAGGAGTAATGCAGCGTCACCATGGACTGCAAGCTTGAGAAAAGAGCGATGCGGCTTCATCATGAACTGTCACGCATGCTCTGAAATGAGTTGTGTCACTTCCTTTGGTTGTCACTTCCGACGAGTGCATGCCATGCTACACTGCAACACCCTACACAGCTCCAGTCTTCCTACCCTGGCCTCATTGGTTTAACCACAGCCACTAGCTCAGCTGATTGCTCCCTGCTAGTGCAATCCCTGAATTACTAGCACCGGTTCATGTTTTGATGTGCCTAACTAATTTCTACCTTATGTGAACGCACAATCTGTTGGTCTTAATAAATTGTTTTTGAGATATTACTTTCTTCTTCATTTCCCCTTCCATGCAGCAGCAGGGCAGGGGATGCTGTTAGAGTGGTGAGAGGTTAAACATGGGAAGAATTGGTTACTTTTTTTTAAAGTGCACCCATTTGTCTCAATATTTATCCAGCACAACCCTCCTCCAACCCACCCTTCACTATAGCAGCAGCCAGTAATGTGCAACTACATTTAGTGCTTTTGCAGTTCCCGCAAAGGTTGTTTAGTATAGCCTGATCTACCTGAGCTACTGCTGCGCAATTTTTTTGACCCCCAAAGCTGTAGATTTGTTGCTAGTTGACAGTGGGGAGAACATGCAATATTAGCAGACCTGGGAAGACCAGAGACTTCATTGACACTTAAACATATCATGGTGCTAACAGCACCTTTATTTAAATGATAAATACAAATTAGTTGCCTGTCTATTTAAAGTCACTTTTTCCCACAGATGTGCAATGTAACCCATAACCCCAAGCCTGGGCATCAGATTTTACTGGCCGTTATTGCAACTAATATGCAGGTACTAGACCTCACCGCCATATTGTGATGTCACGAGCATCATATGGCATTCACCACCACAGTGCAGGAATAAGGCTCAGTTCACACCTATGTGTTTTTTTGGGCTTCTTGCAGAAATGCAATACAGTTCATTTAACATGGTTTCCTATGGGACGCGTTCACATCTATGCTTTTTTCAGCCACTGCGTTTTAGGAAAGGGTCCAGGAATATTTAATTGCAAAACTATGCTTTTTTTTTTTGCTTTTTGACTTCAATGGAGATGCTGCAGAAAAGCATTTTGTGCATTTTTGACGCAATTTGCATTTTTTAACCACTTCAGCCCCAGAAGATTTGGCTGCTGAATGACGGGCCATTTTTTGTGATTCAACACTGCGTCACTTTAACTGACAACTGCACGGTTGTTCGACTTTGCACACAAAATGTACATTTTTTTCCCCACAAATAGAGCTTTCTTTTGGTGGTATTTGATTATCTCTACGGTTTAAATTTTTTGCGCTATAAACAAACAAAGAGCGTACATTTTGAAAAAAAACCACAATATTTTGTACTTTTTGCTATAATAAATATCCCCATTTTTTTTTTTTTTTTTAAAGCTATTTTTCCTCAGTTTAGGCTGATATGTATTCTTCTACATATGTTTGGTAAAAAAAAAAATTGCAATAAGCGTATATTGATTGGTTTGCGCAAAAGTTATAGAGTCTACAAAATAAGGGATAGATTTATAGCATTTTTATAAATTTTTTTTTATTTTTTTTACTAGTAATGGCGGTGATCAGTGATTTTTTTGGCAGGCACATCATGACCGTTGGACACATTTTTGGGACCATTGGCATTTATACAGCAATCAGTGCTATAAAAATGCATTGATTACTTTAAAAATGTCAATGACAGTGAAGGGGTTACCACTAGGGGGCAATCAAGGGGTTAATTGTATTCCCTGTGTGTGTCTCCAACTGTAGGGGAAGGAGACTGACTAGAAGAAGTGATGGATTGTGGTTTCTAGCTATTAGGAACTCATTATCTGTCTCTCCTCACAGAACAGAACAGGGATTTGTGCGTATACACACACACACATCACTGTTCTGCCTCTCGTGCTTGCGATCGCTCATGGCCGGCGGTCATCGCGACTAGGGATGAGCTTCGAGTTCGAGTCGAACTCATGTTCGACTCGAACATTGCCTGTTCGCCTGTTCAGCGAACAGTGAACAATTTGGGGTGTTTGTGGCAAATTCGAAAAGCCGCAAACACCCTGTACAAGTCTATGGGAGAAATTTAAAGTGCTAATTTTAAAGGCTAATATGCAAGGTATTGTCCTAAAAAGTGTTTGGGGACCTGGGTTCTAAAGTTCACACGAAGTTTAGGTCTGTTCGCAGGTTCTAGGAAACCATGTTAAATGAACTGTATTGCATTTCTGCAAGAAGCCCAAAAAAACACATAGGTGTGAACTGAGCCTTATTCCTGCACTGTGGTGGTGAATGCCATATGATGCTTGTGACATCACAATATGGCGGTGAGGTCTAGTACCTGCATATTAGTTGCAATAACCTTGATGCCATCTTGCCACAGCCCAGGGGGCAAACATAAATGTTTGAATATTGAACTTTGTATGTAAAATTTTGTATTTGAACTAAACAAGCATTGTATATCCTTCACCAACTAACATACTGCGTATCATGTATTTTTACTATAAGCATGCATTCTGATTTTAAACCTAAAACCTAAGAGGGAAAGAAAAACACCATTTTACTTCCTATATTCTTCCTTTAATATAGCTATAGGATAATAATAGACGGTAAATATTGATGCTACATTCCAATTTCGCTCAAGCAAGCTTTAGTAATTTGATAGTCCCCAGCTATGAAGGTGATGTAAAGAATGTTTATGGCCCACTGTAGGATGAACTGTGTACTTCACACCTTCCCAGCTGCTTTGCCTTTTTTAATACTCTTTTGATCATTTTTATATCTTGGATTGCATTGTGTTTCCTTTTATGAACACTAAACGCAGAAATGTTTCACTTTTTCTGTGTGACCTAGCACACTGATTACAGAGTTGTCAGCAGCTGAGCTGTCGATAAACTACGATAAACCTGGGGATGCTTCTGTGCCGAGAAATATTAAAACTGGTAACTGTGCTGTGCAGGAGAAATAAGAGTAGGCCAAAGTAATATCAAAAATAAATAAATATGTAACATTTTGCATTGGATAACTTTAATGTAGTTATGCTCAATCACTTTTATTTATTTTTTCAGATCACCATCCTTTCCATAAAAATATCCGAGCATGAATATTTATTTGGCTGTAAGACAGAAAAGCGAGAGAGACGGGAAGTTTTACTTTATGTGGTGATAGCACAATATAGCATGGCGTGGTGTAAGGCTAAAAGAAGTCAGTATACCTTACAGCTTATAAATAGGTAAAAAAAGAACATACGGTAAATGAGCTTACCGCCAACACACACAGATGATGGATCTACGGTCAAAATTTCTGAGCACGACTTCTTTAATATCTGCACAAAAGAAAACTTCTTAATTAGAATTTAAGTGTTGCTGAAAGCTAAACAACATGTAACAACCAAAACACAGTTAAAATACATATTTAGAAAATAATTGATCTGCCAAAGGATTTCCAATTACAGAAACCAGTTCTGTGAGCCAGGTACCCCTGTCAGTTCACTGAAGTGGCAAAACAGCTTGGTTAAGAATATGGGTAAAACATCCCCCCAGCCTGTTGATTGGATAATGAAGAACAGATGCATAATGATGAGGTCATACTATTGCTCAATCTGTCTCTACTCATATGGACAGAATCTGTGCTAGCACACATGCATTTAGCAGAACTTCATAGGCTCAGCGTTCTTTCCTTCACTCAGTCTGAGTGCTGCTATATACAGTAAGTGACTCTATTAACCGATTCAGCCCCGGAAGATTTTACCCCCTTCCTGACCAGAGCACTTTTTGCGATACAGCACTGCGTCACTTTAATTGACAATTGCGCAGTCCTGCGTCGTTGCACCCAAACAAAACTGACGTCTTTTTTTCCCCCACAAATTTTTTTTGGTGGTATATTTTTGGTAAAAAAATAAAAAAATGCAATAAGCGTATATTGATTGGTTTGCACAAAAGTTATAGCATCTACAAAATAGGGGGTAGTTTTATGGCATTTTTATTCTTAATTTTTTATTATTGTGCAGACTTATATCGGCGTGGAGTGGTCGGCAAGTGGTTAAACTGCATTCCCCTTGCTTTCAACATAAGTTGGAGACACTGTTGAGATCATTCAGAGATATTTGACAGATGCATTTCAGCTGACAATTTACCTCTATCTGAGCTGCATTTCACTTGTTTATAATGCTACCCATACCATATACCAGTTGAAAAATCATTCAAACCGTTTTCGAAAAAAACAAACACTCGGTTGTGAGAGAAAACGATATTGCCATCATGTATTGACCGAATTACCAATGATTTTTTGCTTCTGGGTCACATATGTGCAGTACCAACAGTTCAAACCTCAACGGGCAAGAAACATGTTAACCTTTCAATTTATAATCTGTTAGCCAGGAGTCTTCCCTTCAATTCTTTGGCTCAAAATTGTCACAATGAATTTCTGATTTGTGCCCATAAACTGGATGAAAAACGCTTTTATGCTTTGACGATACATGTCTAGAGTATGGAGCCTATGTATTGACGCCATCTTGAGACATATTGTCTATGAAAGGTGTTTTCGGCTTGCAAGGCTTACAGTGCCATCTTTGTGAGTTTTATACCTAACCTTTTTTATATATTATTAAACATTTTAAACAGAGAGCGCTAGATTCTGCTTTCCTTCTTCTGCATATCCATCATATTTGGTGAAATGATCAGGATTTTTATCCTATGGAAATAAGTGATTTGAAGGAGCAAAGTGATTATCAGCACCATGCCAGCCTTCTCTATTATCCCCAGAGGGGTACACTGCTGATTTGACTCAGATGTGAGGTGAGCAGCCTGTGATGCCATGTATACATGTTTGGACTTTGGATGTGAGCATATTGTCGGAAAGTCCAACCGTGTGTATGCTCTATCGAACATTTGCTGTTGGCATTTCCATACACAAATGTTTGAGAGCATGTTCTCAAATTTTCCCACAACTTCACTTGTTGTCAGAAAGTCTGATCATGTGTACACAAGTCCGTCACACAAAAGCTCACGTATGCTTGGAATGAAGCAGAAGGAGCTGCACTAGCTATTGAACTTAATTTTTCTCGAATCATCGTACGTGTTGTACATCATCGCGTTCTTGACATTCGTAATTTTCGACATTTGTGTGACTGTGTGTATGCAAGACAAGTTTGAGCCAACATCCTTTAGAAAAAAATCCACGGTTTTGTTATCGGAAATGAGACTGGTGGAGGAAAGCACAAGCACTTTGAGTTTTTGCACAGTTGATTTTTAGATTTTTTGAATTCACTTCAATCAGTCACAGATACTATATATGAACTTTCAGCAATATATATTTACTGATTACCAATTTTAGCTACACTTTTATTATTATTGATGTTTTTTTATAGCACAGCACTGTCTATTGATTATTTGCACCTTTTAAGTGAAGTGAGAACACTTGTTAGTGGTAGCAGCTATAATTAAATATTCAAAATTTATTTACATCACTAAATTGGGAAAATTGATATTCACTTTATACATTCTACCACTGAGCTTGAGTCCACCCTGTTCTTCTCCAGATATTTATAAGTGATTGAGTCCACCCCGTTTTTCTCCAGATATTTATAAGTGATTAGTTACTATGGGGCGTGATCCTACTGTCCGGTGGCAATGGGCAGAAATCTCCCAAAATCACTGTTAGCTCATTAATAAGTCTCAGTGTCAAGCTTCCAGAACAATCTAGTAAAATATCTACACAATGGGGTTGATTACTAAAGGAAAATAGACTCTGCACTTACAAGCGCAGTTGCTCAAGAGCTTAGTAAATGAGGTAAAGCTTGACTTTGCAAAAAATACCCAATCCCATGCAAGGAAAAACAAAAAACAAAAGAAAAGAGCAATAATGCAAAAAAGGGTAGTTTTGAAAATATCAAAGAATTGTTTTTTCTTTCATATATGAAAGAAATAGGTAGCAACTGTATAGTAACACGTCTGTAGACATTTTTTTTCCTTAGGCTTCCTTTACACTACCATTCTGATGCATCCATCGTATTCCAGCAGCAATAATAAGCACATTTTTACAGCTGGAATGACTGGGGCATGCAAATACCAATAAGCTAATGGCAGTCTGACGGTGGCCACCACTGCTAGCATATAGGCACGCGCAAAATGGTTACTTGTGGTTAGGGATGGATGTATTAGCCTGTGGATGTAGTCAGCTTTGTTCAAGCTCAGACATCTTGGAGTTGCAAAAAGAAAACCCCTCTTTTTTTGACAAGTCAACCCATAACCATGCATTTTAAGTAGCAGTTAAGCACTACCAATGTGTAGCACTTCAAAGCAGGAAATGGTAACTATTTTTCAAATATGGCTGCCCCATATACATATATAAATACAAATTATCCCTAAAACCTAGGCTTTTTAAAAAGTTAGCCCACATTGATATATTTAGGTAAAAAAATTATTTAGAAGACTAAGCATTTCCATTAATGTGATTCATAATATCTACACCAATGGGGTAATGTCCACTTATTATACAATAACACAAAACTGGACAGCCTTATTATCTCTCAATTTCATAATGCAACTTTTTCCAGAAACAAGTTTAACACAAGTCCATAGAACTATGTAAATATAGTAACATTTTCCAAGTGGATGTGAAGCGATGTAAAATATATGTATCCTGACAATAAAAGAGATAAACGGTTTGCAGATGAAGCAAGCAACTAAATATCTTCCTGTATGTGCTAAGTGCTACTAAAACTCAGCTGAAAAAAAAATGTTGCCATAAAAGTGAAACATGTTTCTGTTTTATTTGAGCTCTTTATCGGGGTCTATGAGAATGGTGATGCATTACTGCATGCTGGGAAACTGGCTGCCACCGCAGGGAATGAACACAAACCAGCTACAGAATGAAGAATGTACTTTCATTCGGGTGATATGTCAGGAGTGCCAGAAGTCCATTGATTATGTGCCATTATTATAGATGCTTATTACACATTCATCTAGAAAAAGAGTACAGTAATATCTGTTGAATAATGTAATAATTGAACAGGGCATTAAATAACCCTAACTGTCCTCATAAGGAAGATTGCTGCTAAATTTCACTATCACCGTTCCCTGTAAAGATACAAAGCTCACTCACAGCCCTTATCTCAGCACACTTCAGGGACTTGTAGGCTCAAGTACTGCCATATTGTTGCTAATATAATCTGATAGCTAAAAATGAAAAGTGATCATGACGTACTTCATGAGATAGTGTGCTAATTACAAATTCTTACAGTTAGCAAATGTATTCAGAGGTAAAACACTGTTTATGACGATGATGTGGTTAGAACTATAGGCTTGCATCACTGGACATCTGGGTCCTGTTACCACCAAGGATACAAGAGTTTGCATGTTTTTCTTGTGTTTGCACATGACTCCTTGAGTGCTTATGGTTCCTGACAATAGTACCTATTAAAACCTGTCCATTCTGATGTGTTATGCTAACGTGTGTTATGTAGCGAGTTAACTGGTGTTGTGTTAAGGCAGTGCATTCAATTTTATTGGACTGCCAATGCCCTAGATCATACAAAAAAATGCACCTGCACCTTTTTTTCTACCCATACCCTACCTATAGGACTGACTGGCACTTGACTCAGGTTTTGTTTTACATAGCCCTGTTGAACATTGCTGATTGTTTAATGACTGTACAGCAAGTCCCCTACTTACGAACTAGCTCGTTTGTACGTCCAACTTGTTTAAAAGTCCAACAAGGATCAGTGCGTGCAGATAACGGCTGTAAGCACTGATTAGGGATGGGCCAAACACCCTCCTGTTTGGTTCACAGCAGAACTCCTGAACAGGGGAAATGGTCAAACCCGAATAACAAACCCCATTGAAGTCAATGGGAGCCGAACAGGGAAAATCAAAAGTGCCCATTTTGAAAGCTTATATGCAAGTAATTGGACATAAAATGGGTATGGGGGTCTGGGTACTGCCCTGGGGGACATGTATCAATAATTTAATAGTCAAATTCCATTTAAAATGACTCGAAGTTACAATTTCCGCCACCCGGCTATTAAACAAATAAAGAACAAAAACTGTATGGGGTTCCCCCCAAAATCTGGTGGGGGGGGGGGGTTCTGGGATCTAGGGGCCCCCTTGTTAAAGGGGGCTTCCATATTCCAATAAGCTGCCTGCAGATCCGGCCAACCACAGCCCAGGGTTGTCAGAAAGAGGCTCTTGTCCCCATTCTATGCATTAAGATGAAAAACCTTCTGTAGTGCAGCAACCTCCCAGACCCCCTCCCATTTTACTTACCTGAACCCCATCGTTCCAGCAACGGGGACAAACCTAGCAGCTCCAGCCACTGTCTCGGGTCCTCATTGGATAGATTGATAGCAGCAGGAGACAAATCCAGAGTCAATCAAATCCAGTGACACAGACGGGGTCGAGTTCTGCTGACTGTGTTAATAGATGCAGCACCGGAAGCACACCCGCATGAGTGCTCCCATGGAATGCGGCTCTCATGGTGCAATCGAGAAGAGGAGCAGCCAGGAGCACCACTGAGGGACCCCAGAAGAGGAAGATCAGGGCCACTCTGTGCAAAACCCTTGCACAAAAGTATAAGTAAGTATGACATGTTTGTTATTTTTTTTTTAACCTTTACAACCCCTACAACCAAGCCAGCTTCCCCGCTCTGCTCCTTAACAACCAGCTTACACTGCACTCTGATTGAGAAAAGCTTTGCCTAACCAGGGCGCAGAATGCACTGTGCAGTGCTCAGTGTGCAGCGCTCAGCGCATTGCAGGATGTTTGTGGGAGCGAACACCCTGCAAATTCGGGTGCTCGGTTAACGACCAAGCAGGCAAATGGTTGAACGAAACAAAATTGGAGTGTGTATCAGCTTTACAGGATTGGACATGCAAACACGTTTGCATCTTTGAAAGTTTACAAGTCGAATGTTCATATGCATTGGACTTACTGTATATTTTTGCCTGTTACATTTTGACATTTGTTTGTCACCTTGATAAAGGGGTCTTTACACAGTCCTGAGACAGCCTTGGAGCTATGCCTTACAAGTACTACAAGGCTGTATATTTGTAACTGTTGGTGTGCTGTCTTCTACTTTCAATTCACTGTTTAAAACAGTCAGTTTACAAAAAAAGCAATAAAAATCAATGTATTAGTTACACATTGTTGTGTAACAGAATAGGAACATCAATGCTTGTGCGTTACCCGGCATAATAGCCAATGTTCACAGCATTAGTACAAATAGATATAAAATCATTACAAATGTTACACATCCATGGACAAAAACAAGTTATGGGGGTGACTTGTGTATTCTCTAAACGACTATAGTAGGGGTCTCCAACCATCGGCCATGGCCCACTACGTAGCCGGTGGATGAAGGAAGTGAGTAGGTGGGCAAACAGAGATTACATCATCTCTCTCAGCCCCCCACATCACTGCTCTTCCGCCCTCACAGCCGGTGTTCTGTCAGCCTCAATGTCAGAGGTTTGGTGGTGAGCAGGGAGATGACATTGTCTTTCACTACCCACCCCACATCACTGCTCTCCTGGCTTCACCCAGAACAAACCACTGCACAGAGGCCTGCCTCTGTGCCAAATGGACCAGTGCTGCCACCAATGCAGTGACATATCACATCTGGTGGCAGGCAGCGTGACAAGTGACATTCCGCTTCTGGTGACAGGCAACGTGGCAGGTGACAATCAACATCTGGTGGCAGGCAGCGTGGCAAGTGAAACTTCACATCTGGTAGCAGGCAGTATGGCAAGTGACAATCCACATCTGGTGGCAGGCAGCGTGGCAAGTGACAGTCCACATCTTGTGGCAGGCAGCGTGGCAAGTGACAATTCACATCTGGTGGCAGGCAGGGTGGCAAGTAACCATCCACATCTGGTGGCAAGTGACAATTCACATATGGTGGCAGGCAGCATGGCAAGTGACATTCTGCATCTGGTGACAGGCAGCATGGGAAGTGACATTCCGCATCTGGTGGCAGGCGACTTGGCAAATCAAAAGCTGCATCTGTTGGCAGGTGACAGTGGCAAGTGACACGCTCAGGGCTCCCACTGATTCTGCATTATGAGTTGAAATATTTAATTTATTACTACAATGTAATAATAGAAATAATGAGCTTCAATCACCATGACACCATATCAACCATGGTGCCATGATGATTGAAGCACTAACATCAGCCATTGCCCTGACAAATTGTCCACGAAAAAAATCGCTTACCCCCGCTTACCCCCACGGTCCTTAGCACAATTCTCTTCCACACAGCCAGTCCCCAATGCCAAAGAGGTTGGGGACTGCTGGCCTGTAGAGTGCTCCTCAGCAGCTGGGATCTATAGGGCATATTGACTGAAATGGCTCAATACATATAAATGCTCAGTAATGATGGGCTCAGGTGTGTTTCGATCGTACTTGCCAGGAAGCCGTCACTGCACATCGTTAATCAAAGGCAGTGTGTGTATGTGCAGCTGTGGACCAGGAAATGCCTCAATGCCTATGCCTATGATTGGTGGTGTGCAGTGATGGTTTCCTGGCGGGTACTTTCCAAACATGCCTGAGCCCATCATTAATACTCCACAAAGCATTTGCTTTGTACTGAGAATCGTGTACACAGCCTCTGATGGGTTTTGTGCTTCAAAGACAGCTCTTTGTGCTCACCTGTCTGCAGTAGTACTGAATTAATGCCGCGTACACACGACCGGACTTTCCGTCAGAATAGGTCAGACGGAATCATTCCATCAGATATTCCAATCATGTGTTGGATAATCTGATCATTTTTCTTTAAAAAATTCAGACGGACCTAGAAATAGAACATGTTTCAAATCTGTCAGGTGGACTCAATTCCTATCGGGAAAACCATTTGTCTGTATGCTGGTCCGACGGACCAAATATGACGCAAGGGCAGCTATTGGCTACTGGCTATTGAACTTAATTTCCTAGTCCCGTCGTATGTCATCACGCTCAAAACTAACGGACTTTCGAACAGGCTTTAGTCCGTTCATGTGTGGGCAAGTCCATTTGTTCGGAAGTCCGTCGTAACTCCGTCGAAAGTCCTTCCTTGGACCTTTTCCTGCCGGAAGGTTCAGTCGTGCGTACGCGGCATAAGTGTTTGTGTGTGAAATATAAAAAAGTGTAAAATTATTAGTTCATTAGTTCTAACTATGTTCCTATGTTGTTGTAGCTTGAAGGAAATCAGAACAGGAAGTTGGGATACCACACAGGGTTGCTGCCTTGCCATATCAGTGAAAAGGGAAGTTCCAAGTTGTGTGAAGTATGCAGTCAAAAATAAACAAAAACTTTCATCCATTTTCATCATTTCATGCAACTCCTCATACTTTAAAGAAATTATAACTTTATTTAAAGTGTAACTGTACTTAGTCTTTTTGGCCAACCATAAAAATCCTTTTCTTGAAATTAGGGTTACACCAATACCAATACTAGATGGAGAGCGGCTCCTTCCTTTTCTGTAATGCACAGTGATCTATGACTTTGTCCATTCATAACTGAGCATCGTAAACTGTGTTGCTATGATGTTTGATGTTTCAGTTTATAAATGGAGAGGAGACTCTGTCTCCTCTCCATTCATCTTCAGTGCATCTGTGGCTGCTGAGAAAAGGAATGGAGAATCTCTGTCCTCAGTCCCTTTCCCTGTATCAAAGGGGTGATGTCAGGGGTATGTTTAGACCCCTGACATCTCACCAAAGCCCCCCCCCCAACAGGGTTGATTAAAAAAAAAAACGCAAACATTGTATTAAAAAAAGATGTAAAAGTAAAAATAATTTAAAATAGGAAAGCTACTGACATAGTCCACGCTTCAGTGCCCATCAGTGCCACCTATCAGTGCCCATCGGTGGTGTATATTAGTGACACTTGACATGACATTAAAAAAAAAGTATCAGTATCTGCGAGTACTTGAAAAAAAGTATAGGTACTTGTACTCGGTCTTAAAACAGGGGCATGGTATCAGTGCAACCCTACTTGAAATACATTAGGGGCCACAAGAAGTAGTATTCGGGTACATTGAATTATGCTACTGCTTTTAGGAGATTGGAACTGTCCCTCATAACATGGGCTTCAAACACCAAACCATTAAAGCCATTGACCAGAAAGTATGGTGGTAAACTGGCCCTTGGGGCAGAAAATTTGGTTGATCCAAAAGTTTGTAGTCTCTGGATGCCACTTTCTGGACCTAAAGGTCTGAAATTTTCTGGAACGAGACAGACACTAGGCCAACAGACATCCCCCCGCTCTGACAAATGGGAATACCCTCCCATTAAAAGGAGGGCTTGTTCGACATTCTGGACATCAAGTGGATCTGTTAATACAATTAAGTAGGACCACAGGCATGAGCTCCAGCTGTTGGAGGACATAAGGTTCGGTGGAGATAGATCCCAAATCCGTGAAGACACATCCTTGTACTAAACATTTAAAGTCTGGTAGAACAACATAATGGTGGACTAAAGGGCAAGGCCAGCAAGGGAAAATAAGGCCTTACAAAGGGTTTCTGGAAATTTATACACAGGGTTTATAAACATTAGGGTGTTAAGACATGAATGTTTTCTATAGAGAAGGCCCGCTTTTAAGAGGGGTCAGGTGCCTTAGATGGTACACTACAAGTCCAAAAGAATTGTTAGTAAATCTTAAGCTGGCAAGGCTCACAGGATATCTACCTTTGCTCCTATGATCTGCCTTACTAAATATGCAAATGAGGCATTCCCACAATGAGTACCCACAAGAATAATTCAGGAACAGGAAGGGTTAATGCTGTCTGTGACCCCCAATGACTGTACAGCAGCACTGAGTAGGAGGTGTCCAGGAACTTTTGGAGAGCCAATTAAAACTAAGGAAAAGAGATACAGATCAAGTGTGAGTGCGCATCAGCATTTGACACAGCACATATAGAGGGTGGGGTTATCACCCGAGAATGTGTTGCAGGCCATAGATTGCAAATTTCTTTTCTGCAACCATAGGTTGCAGGAAAGAAATTCACACCCCATCAACACAAACAGTGCTGACAGAGCAATCCCTCCTTCCGAGCCATTGTAAAGACAGTGATTTTTGCTAGTGGCTATAGCAGCCGTTGGTGGTAATCCCAAGCAAAATCTGGCAGGCTGGTTGTACCCAAGTTCATTGATCAACTAGGTACATTCAGCCTGCCCATACATGGTTCAAATCTCAGCCAGTTCCTGCTGAGATTTGAACTGTCCATGGTTGGCCTTACTTGGCATCAATGACAAATATAAATAACTCTGCGGTATCAAAATGAGTTTGTTGCACAAAGCTATTGCAACAGATGTAGAAAAGTTTACTCAAAAGGGTGCTGGTTGCTAAA
Organism: Lithobates pipiens; assembly: GCF_037356315.1. Lineage (NCBI taxonomy): Eukaryota > Metazoa > Chordata > Amphibia > Anura > Ranidae > Lithobates > Lithobates pipiens. Next base: position 209,943,749 of record NW_027507718.1, on the reverse strand, counting down.
AAGGCAAGGACAAACCCTTTTACACAAAGGTGGTCTGGTTGGACAGCAGTAGTCAATGAAAACATTACACCAAGGTTGTCAAGGAGATCAAGGAATACAGTGTGGTTCTCAAGGACACATTGCATGCTGGCCCCATGTCATTCTCCTAGCTGGGTCCAGGTATGGACTACAAGACTGTGCCAAGTATTTAATCATCTGGAAAGCTTGTACTACTTCACTGGAATTACTGCACAATATAAATCACTTATGCAGGGGGCATGGCTTGGCACGCAACAGGCATGGACACACATCGAGAGAGCTCTGGCACACACACAGCCTCTCATTGCTTGATACCTGACCTACCGACCGCAGATACCAGGCAAATGGCTTTACACTACCCCGCACTCTCGTCTGAGAGTGCGTGGGGAACTACAAGATGGCGCCGTCCCACCAGGTGGAGGACTAGAATGAGGATTCCCAATCGGCTCCTGAGGACTCAGGTAGGGGGAAATCCTGCTCCAACCACCCACATACGCTGACATGTCGGTGTTTGCTGCAGACATTAAATCCATGTTCTCAGCGGCCATAACTGACCTGAAATCTAACTTCCTCGTTTTAACTGAGAACATTGCGGCAGCAGAGGCGGACGGGAAACACAGGGATAAAGCGATCCACAGCTGGAAAGGGTAACTGTCACACAAACCCACCACTTCACTGAGATTAACAATCACATTGAGGACCTGGACAACGGAGGCAGAAGGAACAACATACGTATATGTTGAAACGATGGAACCAGATCAGATCATCCCTGCCCTGCAACAAGTCTTTAACAGCTTGCTGGAAAGACAGGAAGATATGGGGATTGATTTTGTGAGGGCACACAGAGTACTCAGACCGCGGGGCCCAGACACAGCCCCACCAAAAGATATAATTTTGCTGCCTGCAGAACTCAAAGAGGAGATTATGCATAAAGCCAGGAGAAACAAGCGGATTGTATTTAATGTGACGAATATAATGCTGTTCCAGGATCGCTCACAACTCACTCTGAAAAATCACAGAGCGCTACACCCCCTGCTGAAGAAATTGAAGGAAAGATATTTGAAATACACCTGGAGGTTTCCATTGGCACTGACAGTATCCTGGGTCAACGGTCAACAACACATCTTACATGCTCCGGATGACTTACGAGATTTCTGTGTAGCCCTCCCGGACTGGTACTCAGATTTCAAAGTGGCCCCATTGGAAAGAAGCCCTCCGAGATCCCCCTTCTGCAGGCCAGACAAAAGACAGTCCAAGGAGCAGAAATCACACCGTACTGTGGGATCCAAAGCAGGAAAATCCAAACCTTTAGGAAGTTTTTTTTGGTGGCTCGCAGAGAGCAAGAGGAAGAATGACCCCAGTATTAGCTGTCACTTTTTTGCTTTTTCTGCTCATTACCCAGGCCCCATATTTTACCCCCTCATTTACCTGTACTGATCATTTCAAGGCAGTGAAACCAGATACCACCCCAATTATTGCCACTTGTATACTTACCCCCTCCCACAGACTCCTCCATGCTACTGAACTACAGCTACTGCTACTTAAGAGAACATACTGAACTTCCTTACCACTGGTCACATAGAGACTACATCACCCAAGCCCCCCCCCCCCCCACTTCCTCCTACTCCTTTGAGCTACCCAACCCGGAGCACCAGACGCTGCATACTGATCACTTCCACTTTAACTCACTTGCTATTCGAATGCAATAGCTCCACAGGGTTGATACCTGTAAACCACTCTGTGTCTGGACACACATGTGACTAACTGATATGACTCAGCCATTTGTAATGCAATGCGATCACCTCTGTGCCTATTGGCTTGGATTCGGGACTAATGTAGCCCATGACCTTACAGGGAGGTGGGCTAGGGGGACCGTGGTCCTGGGTCTGGGGGGCTGGTGCCCCCAGCTTACTGCCCACAAGATTATTTGTTAATACTACCTGGTCAGGTAGATTCAGAACTATATTAGAATTATTTGATTACTACCTGAAGTCTGTGTGTGTTGCAACCTAGTTGCTCCTATTGTTTTAACTTTTTACACTTTTCACTGTTAGTTGAAGCTAGTGACTGACCACTCACCCGGTTGTTAGTTGCCTCCCTCTTCCCTCACCAAGTGACCCTGTACCTAGTTTGTTTGGTATAGGGTACATTATTTAACTACTTTTTAAGGCAGTTTACCCTGTCTGAAAGGGATATCTTCAGCTTTATACTTACTTTTCTTCCTACCTATTTGTCTGACCTTTGGCATACTGTTCATTATTACCCATATAACAGTATATCTGACTGGATTTTGACTTGCTATCACCAGTTTTGTTTTTCAGGTTCACTCCTGAGTCCACCTGGCATACTCAGGTCTAGAACGCTGTCCCATAGTGATTTCATGCAATGTCAGAGGTTTGCATATACCTGAGAAACGTTCCACTCTACTGAGGGAACTCAAAAAAGGTAGGCCACACTTTGTGTTTCTCCAGGAAACTCACTTTAAAATGCACCACCTACCTAAACTGACAGATCCTTTTTTTTAGAGAAGCCTACCATGCCACCAATGATGACTCCAGATCCAAGGGAGTCTCAATCCTGGTAAGCAAGGAAGCCCCTTTTACCCTCAAAGAAAAATGAATAGACCTGAGAGGTAGATTTATATTTCTGAAGGGGTAATATAAAAACACATCTATTATGCTGGCCAACATATACTCCTCTAATAGATCTCATGTGCCTTTTTGACAACTGATAGTGAAGGAACTCCAAAGGTTCGCATCTGGATGGCTAATTCTAGGTGGGGATTTTAACGTGCCTCTAAACCCATTAGTTGACACATTCAATGGGAAGACTTGCATTAAATATAAAATCTTTAAAAAATGTAAGACCCTGCTTCAGTCTTTACAACTAATTGGCACCTGGCGCTTTGTCCACCCTGAGGGGTGCGATTTCACATACTATTCTTCTCCCCATAACAGACATGCACGCCTAGACTACATTTTTATTTCACAATGGGGCCTATTGTCGGTCACTGCGGAATTCAATCTTTCTCTGACCACTCCCTAACCTCACTAACTCTTGACCTAGCTACACTCCCTTTGAAAACGCAGACCTGGAGACTCAACGCCTCCCTACAAACTAACCAAGATCTTCTCCCAAAGCTTACCACTTCACTTACGAAATTCTTTCAGCACAACAAATCCCCTGATGTGGACTCACTCATGTCCTCGGAGGCGCACAAATGTACTAGGTTATCAGAATGGGCTCACATTGTAAAAGGGAAAGGAACAAGATATAAAGCGTTACTGGATCTACTGATTACCAACAATACTGACCTGATCACGGATGTGGAAATACGGGGCAATTTAGGTAACAGCGATCACAGGCCAATTGGCTTCAGTATAAATTGCACAAATAGGAAACATAAGGGGAATACAAAGACACTGAATTTCAAAAGAGCCAACTTCCCTAAACTACTAACCTTGCTAGAAGGCATAAATTGGGATAAAATCTTAGGAACGAAGAACATGGAGGAGAGATGGGTTTGCTTTAAGAGCATATTAAATAAGGGCATTAGCCAATGCATCCCATTGGGTAATAAATTTAGCGAACAAAAGTCGTGGATGGCTTAACTCCAATGTAAAAATGCATATAAAAGCAAAGGAGAAGGCCTTCAAAAAATACAAGGTTGAGGGATCATCAGCATTTAGACTTTATAAAGAAAGCAAAAAGAAATGTAAGGGTGCAATAAGGATAGCTATCTAATGTTCTAAAGATAGAACATGAAAGACACATAGCGGAGGAGAGCAAAAAAAATCACAAGAAATGATTTAAGTATGTAAACAACAAAAAAGGGAGGACAGACCACATTGGCCCCATAAAGAATGAGGAAGGACATCTGGTTACAGAGGATGGGGAGATGGTGAAGGTATTGAATTTATTCTTCTATTCAGTCTTCACGGGGGAATCGGGGGGCTTCAATAACCAAAACTTTAATGTTTATCCTCATGACACATCACAGGAAGCACCTCCATGGTTAACAGAGGACAGAATAAAAATTAGACTTGGGAAACTTAACATTAATAAATCACTGGGACCAGATGCCTTGCACCCAAGGGTACTTAGGGAACTCAGTCAAGTAATTGCCAGACCATTGTTCCTAATTTTTACTGACAGTCTACTAACTGGAATGGTACAAGCTGATTAGAGAAAAGCCAATGTAGCACCAATATTTAAAAATGGCCCAAAATACATCCCTTGGAATTACAGACCAGTTAGCCTAACATCAATAGTATGTAAACTCTTGGAGGGGATAAGGGATTATATACAAGGTTTTTATTAATGAGAACGGTATCATTAGCAGTAATCACCATGGATTCACAAAGAATCGTTCTTGCCAAACCAATCTATTAACCTTCTATGAGGAGGTGAGTTGCCATCTAGATAAAGAAAGGCCTGTAGACATGGTGTATCTGGATTTTGCAAAAGCATTTGACACAGTTCCCCATAAACATTTACTGTACAAAATAAAGTCCTTTGGCATGGACCATAGGGTGAGTACATGGATTGAAAATGGGCTACAAGGGCGAGTTCAGAGGGTGGTGATAAATGGGGAGTAGTCCAGATGGTCAGGGGTGGGTAGTGGGGTCACCCACGGTTCTGTGCTGGGACCAATCCTGTTTAATATGTTCATAAATTACCTGGAGGATGGAGTAAACTATAACTGACACTAAGCTAAGCAGGGCAATAACTTCTCTGCAGGATGTGGAAACCTTGCAAAAAGATCTGAACAAATGAATGGGGTGGGCAACTACATGGCAAATGAGGTTCAATGTAGAAAAATGTAATATAATGCATTTGAGTGGCAAAAATATGAATGCAATCTATACACTGGGGGGAGAACCTCTGGAGGAATCTAGGATGGAAAAGGACCTTGGGGTTCTAGTAGATGATATGTTCAGCAATGACTTGCAATGCCAAGCTGCTGCTAACAAAGCAAACAGAATATTGGCATGCATTAAAAAGGAGATTAATTCCAGACATAAAACAATAATTACCCCGCTCTACGAGACTCTGGTCTGGCCGCAGTATGCTATCCAGTTCTGGGCACCAGTCCCCAGGAAGGATGTACTGAAAATAGAGCGATTACAAAGAAGGGGAACAAAGCTAATAAAGGGTCTGGAGGATATTTGTTATGAGGAAAGGTTGTGAGCACTGAACTTATTCTCTCTGGAGAAGAGACGCTTGAGAGGAGATATGATTTCAATATACAAATACCATGCTGGTGACCCCACAATAGGGATACAACTTTTTTTCAGAAGGGAGTTTAACAAGACTCATTAAAATTTGAAGAAATGAGGTTTAACCTTAAACAATGAAGGGCGTACTTTACTGTAAGAGTGGCAAGGATGTGGAATTCCCTTCCACAGGTGGTGATCTCAGCGGGGGGCATTAATGAAACTATTAGATAAGCGCCTGAACGACCGCAAGATACAGGGATATACAATGTAATACTGACATATAATTACACACATAGATTGGACTTGATGGACTTGTGTCTTTTTTCAACCTCACCTACTATGTAAGAAGAACATTAAGGCACTGATTGAGCATATTAAACAACTGGAAACGAAAATGTTTAGGGTTGACAGCGCTAGCGTCATGACGTAGGACGCAGGTTCCGGGGGAGGAAGCAGTTAGAAGCCGGTCGGAGCGAGAGGATGGCGTGCTGTGCGAGGGACAGCTGGAGTAGTGAGAGGCTCCAGCTGGAGGAAACATCCATCCCGGCTTCATCTTAGACGCCACCGCTCCGGAGACCGGCCCCCTCCCCCCCCCGCTGGAAGCCGCATGGGAAACAAGCAGGACGAAGATATAATCCAGGCTCCCCGTGTCCCTGCTGTCTTTTCTCTCTCCCCCCCTCGCCGTTCGGGACACCGCTAGTATATAGCGGTGAGAAGGGCTCTTAACCATCGTAACCCTAAACGAAGGAGAAGATCGAAACCAAATGGCAGCGTGGAGCAGATAAGCAATGATGATTTTGGGATTTTGTAGTTTTGATCATGCAGCTGTGCTGAAGGTTTTAAAAGTATTTGAGTGGCCATTGCTAGAGGTGCTGGGTCAGGGGAGTGAATGAGCATTCCAAAAATAGCTGTGTGATTATGCAAAACCTAAGTGCGGATCTGTGGAAAGTTGCAATGGTAATGACATCTCACTTGAGGCTTTAATTGAAATCCCAGCCTGTTTGGGCAACACTGTGGGGGACTATACTAAATATATGGAGTGCAAACTCTTCTCAGACCCTAAAAAGAATAAGACACGGCGGCTGAGGGGGATATCTAATTCAATGTTTCTTTTTTTTTTTTTTTTTTGTTTCTCTTTATCTTCAATATCTGATGATCTGATATGAGGTGGACATGAGGTGGTAAAAACGGGCTAGGGGGCTCCGCTGGTGTGTGTCTCTCTCTGTGTGCTCTTTTGGTCTTATTGGCCCGGCTAAAAAGCAAATTATCCTGTATGTTCGCTTCAATAAGTGCGGTGGAGTCCTATACCCTAATTGTGCAGTCTTAAAAGACCCCCCCTTAAAACCTAGGAGTACAGGAGAGGGTGGAAGGTGTTATCCAAGGAGGGCACAACGTGGTGGGGGTCCCATCTCACGTATTGGGAGATAATTTAAAATCCTTAATCTTTGTGCAATAAAATGAATAAATCCTCCAAACAGAATGGGCGGAGAGGGGGCCTTAAAACCCCAAAAAGTACAACTGACAGCACAATTAAGCAATATTTGACCCAAGGTGGAAGCCCAAAAGGAGAGGGGGGCGGAAGAAATACCCTCGAATACAGGAAAAAAGAAGGGTCAAGATAAAAAACAGGAGAAAAGTAGGGAACACTCAAGGGATGATCTAACAACCGAAAGCGAAATGGAATTGAGTAGAGAGGGTGAGCACCAGGGAGTAGACTTGCCTCTAACTCAGCAAGTCCTGAGAGAAATGCTATCTAATCTTGAAGTCGCAATTAAATCAGAAATTGCTTTATTGCGAGGAGATCTGGGCCACCTATTAAACAGAGTGGAAGAAGTGGAGTCTAATATGGAAAAGCAAGCCCTAGAAATAGAAAGAGTAAAAGACCATATTAAATTAATTAATCAGAATCAGAGGAAAATCTTGTATCAATTAGAAGATCAAGAAAATAGAAATCGCAGACAAAATCTAAGGATACGTGCAGTTCCTGAAAGCAAGCAAGAAGACCTGAGAGAGATTGTCAAAAATATATTTAATCCACTCCTGGGCAGAGGAGAGGATGGATTCCCCAAAATTGAAAGGGTCCATCGTGTAGGTAGATTAAGGAACGGAGGATCAAATAAGCCTCGGGACATTATCGTAAAATTCAGATTCTGTGAAGACAAAGATGAGATATGGTCAAAATTAAAGGGGAGAGAGATCTTAAATTATGCAGGGGCAGATCTACAAATTTTCCCTGACTTAGCCGCAGAGACTTTGACTAGAAAGCGGCTTTTGAAACCGCTGTTGGAGCTGATGAAAATGCAGAACATTCGTTATAGTTGGGGGTTCCCGGCCTGTCTTATAGGATTTAAGGATGGCAAGACAGCTAGGCTGCGCTTTCCAGACGAGTTGCTGGATTTCTGTGAGAGTTTGGGTATTCAGGCACCGGCTTTGCCAGGCTGGATAGAAGGGGACCCGGGGGTGTTGGGGGGAGGAGGGGGGTGGCTGGGAGGAGGGGAGAGAAGTACGTGAAAGTATGTCTAAGTATCTGTGTGGCGGGGGGGGGGCTGGTCTGGCCACCCCTCCCCCCCCCCTTGGAAATACCTTGGGGGGGGGAGGAGGGGATGGGGAGGCCGAAAACTGTTCTGTACCCTAGAATCTATGGGACTTATCGAGGGTCGGGATTACCGGATCACTCGGTGAGCCAAGGGCCAGATCTAGGCCGGGGGACGGGGGGTGGGGGGACAGAGTGGGAGGAGGCGGGGGGAGGGGTGGGTGGAGGGGAGGGGTGGGGGGGGGAGGGAGGGGGAGGGGCAGGGGAAGGGAGGGACAGGGGGAGGGGAGGGAAGGAAAACCTATGGTAGAGGAGGCAAGAAAGATACTTTCATTAGGTAATCTAGAATCTTAATAATGCAAGCCATAAACTTTATGTCATATAACGTCAAAGGGTTAAACTCGCCTAGTAAGAGGCATAAGATATTGAAGGAATTGAGGTTTTATAAAGCAGAGGTAATTTTTTTACAGGAAACCCATTTCTCTCATAGGGCTAATATTAAGCTATATTCAAGGGAGTTTCCTGTGTGGTACTACGGTGATGCGATAACAAGTAGAGGAAGGGGAGTAGCTATTGGTTTTTCAAAGAAGATACAGTTTAATTTAGAAGATAGAATGGTTGACCCGGAGGGAAGGTACCTAATTTTGAAAGGTAAATTAAGAGATACGGAATGTACACTGATTAATATCTATGCCCCTAATAGGGACCCTACAAAATATTTAGAGGGCCTCCTGGGGAAACTAAGAGATTTTGGGAGAGGGCCAGTAATCTTGATGGGGGACCTGAATTTTTGTGTCGATCCGGGATTGGATAGTACGTCCAGGGCACAGGGGACTAGTAAGGTACAATTAAAAAGAATAAAACAAAAATTTCATAATTCTCAATTAATAGACGTTTGGAGAGTACAGCATCCAAATGAGAAAGATTTCACGTTCTACTCCCCTGTGCACAGGACGTATTCCCGGATTGACTATATCCTTGTAGACCATAGAATTCTGGAAATGGTGGTAGAGACCTCGATTGGGGTGGCCTCACTCTCCGACCATGCTCCCGTTAAGATGAAGCTGCAATTAAGGGGAGGAGAGCGTAAGCCCTTCACCTGGAGGCTAAATGAAGGTTTGATTCAGGATGCAGAGGGAGAGGAGAAGATCAGTAAAGAATTAGAACAATATTTTTCGATCAATAATACCGGACATATTTCAAGTCAGAATTTATGGGAAGCCCATAAAGCCTACATTAGGGGGATCTTGATATCAATGGGGGCTAGAAGAAAAAAAGAGAGATCGGAAAAAATTAAAACATTGATAGAAGAAATATTTAGAATAGAGCAGCAACATAAAAAACACCCGAATCAGGATAAGGAAATTTTTCAAAAATTAGTAATCAAACGGGAGGAATTAAGAACCTTGATGGAACAGGAAACTCAAAAAACGTTTAATCAATTAGCTAGGGATAGGTACTATGGGGATAACAAACCCACTAAATATTTAGCAAGAAGATTACAGAGGGCTAAATCCAGGAACTACATAGGGAAAATTCAGTCAAGTAAAGGGGATATGGTCTATGGAACAAGCGAGATCGCGGAAATATTTAGGGGATATTATGAAAAGTTATATGCAGTTGACCCGCCTATAGGACTCAAGGTTGAAGAAAAGGAACTAAAAATAGAGGAATATTTGGAAAGAGCCCGATTGACAAAAATTTCAGAAATAGAAATGGAAATCTTAGAGAAACCCATCTCAGAGGAGGAATTAAATAAGGCTCTGATGGATTCAGCATCTGGTAAAAGTCCAGGACCAGACGGGTTTTCTGTATTCTATTTCAAGAAATTCAAGAAACTACTAATTCCCCATCTATGTAATTATCTGAATAATCTAGGGGTCGAGTATGAACTGAGTGAAGAGGCGAGGACCGCTACTATAACGGTTTTACGGAAGGAAGGGAAAGAAGAGACTTTGTGCTCTAATTTCAGGCCTATTTCGTTATTGAATGCCGATACAAAGCTGTTTGCAAAAATTTTGGCCAGTAGAATGAAGATTTTAATGAAGTCATTAGTCCATCCAGACCAAGTGGGTTTTGTATCCGGAAGGGAGGGGAGGGATAATGGAGTGAGAACATTGCTCCTTATGTCCAGGGGTGAGGGGGGAGGGGCCCCGAGTCTACTCCTGTCGATAGATGCCCAGAAGGCCTTCGACAGGGTGGACTGGGGGTTTATGTTCAGAACCCTGGAGATAATGGGCGTGGGACCCAAAATGATCCAAAGGATTAAGACGCTTTACTATCACCCAATTTCTAGGATTAAGATCAACGGTACGCTTTCTTTACCTTTTGAGATGAAAAATGGCACAAGGCAGGGGTGTCCTCTTTCACCCCTGCTGTTTGTGCTATCCCTAGAACCTCTTCTTGCCTCGATTCGTAATGATCCACGGATCAGAGGAATCTTAATAGGACAAGAAGAGCATAAATTGGCCGCGTTTGCTGACGATGTGCTATTTTATATTAGGGAGCCAAGTAATACGATGCCTAAATTAATGGAAGCTCTAGCACATTATGGCCAACTTTCGAATTTTAAAATTAATATAGCCAAATCAGAGGTACTTAATATCAATACGGGTGAACTGGAAAAAAGGGGGCTCCAAAAAAAATTCTGTTTTCCCTGGCGAAAGGCGATAAATTACTTGGGAATAAAACTTACAATCCCATTAGAGAATTTATTTAAATTAAATTTTGTTCCATTACTAGATGAAATTAAAAAAGAATGTAATAGGTTGGTTAATAGACCCTTGACTTGGTTAGGACGTATTACTAGTCTAAAGATGTTCATTGTTCCTAAGATTCTTTATAAATTCCAAATGATCCCCATAGAGATACCGAAGTTCTTTTTTTCGAAGATCAAGACCCTGTTAGGGGGATTCATTTGGAATAAAAAAAAGCCTAGAGTCTCCTTCAATATCCTGAAGCGAAGTAAACTTAAAGGGGGACTTGCGGTACCAGATATACAACAGTATTACAATGCTATCGTACTGTCGAGATTAATAGAGTGGGTAAAAGTTAATAATGAGGAAAAAAGATGGGTTAACATAGAGAATGGGCTGAGTAAAACACAGTTAAATAAAATAGTTTGGAATCCGCCTAAACACAGGACATTGGATATTGGCACTAGTATATTAACACAAAACACACTTAGGGTTTGGGATAGGGTTTATAAGCATTTAAATAAGCAATACAATTCGCCACTTTTAGAATTAAAAGAAAATGAATATTTCCCGCCAGGGTTAAAAATAAATAGCGGAAATTGGTTGAAAGAAAAGGCACAGGTGCGGGATATTATAAAAGGGGGAAAGATTTTGACACTACACGAGATGAAACATAAAGGGGATCTAGGTAAAATAGACGAGTGGAGATATCTACAGCTGGCTCACTTTGTCAGAAGCCTACCGCAGCCATTAAAAACAGAAGAGGAGTGGTCACCCCTGGAGAAGCTTTGCTTAGCGGAAGACTCCAGGGGAACGATCTCTAAGCTGTATGGGCTCCTGGCTGAGGAAGGGGAGCTGGAGAGTCTACCCTATATGCAGAAATGGGAAATGGATATGGGAACACTATGTGATAATAGCACTAAGAGGAAAATTTTTAAACTTATACATAAATCTGCAGTTGATAGCAGAACAGTAGAAATGAATTATAAACTTATTTCTAGATGGTACGCTACCCCAGATAAAATACATAAAATAGATCCAAGTAAATCCGGGGATTGTTGGAGAGGATGTGGGGAAGTAGGAACAATGGCCCACCTGTGGTGGAAATGCCCCAAAATAAAGGAATATTGGAAAAGAATATTACACCATATAAGAGAAATTACAAATATCTCAATCCCCGAGGATCCATGGGTGGTCCTATTTCATGGTACGAGGGAGGAAACGAAAAAATATCAGAATTCTTTGGTGCCACATCTTTTAAATGCAGCCAAGAGACTGATACCAAAGAATTGGCAAAATGTGGAAAGCCCAGCAACATGGGAATGGATCAATACTGTGGAAGAGACTTACCGGATGACTAGGCGAAGGGAAAGCCAGGAGGATAGGGGACAGACAGGAGTAGAGCTATGGCATGAGTGGAAAAAATTCAAAAAATCATGGAGCTACGCAGAGCATATTAGATTCTGAGAAGGTTGGATCTTCTACGCATAGGTGGTGGGAGAGGGAGGGTGGGGGGAGAGGGGGGGGTGGGGTGTAAGAGAGTGAAGAAGGGGAGAAATGGTAGGGTCGAATTACATAATGTTTTCCCTTTGTTTGCTTTGTTCTGTTGGTATACCTTTCCCTCTGGATAACAGTAGCTTTTTCTTTTTTGTATGTGGAGGGGGAAAAAAAAAAATAAAAAAAAATAAGGGAAATCTATGTTTGAGATTTCAATTAGAAAATAAATGCTACAATGATGTGGAGATGAGGATAACGTATATGAACGTTAATCTGATTGGACCTCATGAATAATTCGCTGAAGTAGCTATAAAAAAAAAAAAAAAAAAAAAAACAACTGGAAACACTCTATAAACAATCCCTCACTGCTCACACCGCACTAGAATTTCTAGATGCTAGGAAGGCCCTTCAACAGATCTTCAATAACAGATCAAAGAGAGTTCTGTTTAAAAAAAAATTGTTTACTACGAATTGGGCAATAAGACAGGGGGCCTGCTTGCTAGGGCCCTGAGAGAACAGGCCACTAGCAACTTTATACCTGGTATCCGACAAAGCGATAGTAAAGTAGATGTGACCACAGAGGCCATTGCAAAACATATCCACAACTTCTATACAAAGTTGTACAATTTACCACTGCAACATAGACAGGAGGGTACATTGGGAGAAAGACAGCAAATTATCTGGGACTACTTAGATAAAAGTGGAATGTCAACACTGACAGACGCAGACATATCACTTTTAGAGAGCCCAATCGAAACATCAGAAATTAAACGTGCAATTAAAAATTTGAAGTTAGGCAAGAGCCCAGGCCCTTATGGATACACATCCATCTATTATAAGACCTATGCACATACTGTAGTGGACCCGCTTAGGGAGGCCTTGAATACTCTGTCTGAGCCTAGGATTACATTACAGCTTACTGCTTACATTACTGTTATTCCAAAGGCCGGTAAAGACCCTGCAGAATGTGCCAGCTACCAGCCCACCTCATTACTAAACTTAGATGTAAAAATCTTCGCAAAGATACGGGCATCGAGATTGAGCCTCCTTTTGCTGAGCATGATTTGTCCAGGACAAGTGGGTTTCATGCCAGGCTAGGAAGCAAAGGACAACATTATTAAAGCCATGCTACTAACGCATGCGGCATACACACGGAACATCGAGGGCCTTCTCTTGTCTATGGACGCGGAGAAGGCCTTTGATCATGTTGCATGGGACTTTATGCTGGCTGTATACGAAAGGGTGGGCCTAGGGCCCTATATGATGGCCAGGATCTCTGTGCTTTACCAAAACCCAGCAGCTAATTTAAAAATGAATGGCACTCTGTCTGACAAGGTCCTCATAACCAAAGGCACTAGACAGGGGTGCCCTCTATCCCCTCTTCTATTCATACTCTCCCTAGAACCATTTATTCGGGTAGTCAAGGCTAACGCTGACATTACAGGCTTTGGGGTTCGGGATAGAGAGTTCAAGATAACCACCTATACAAACCCGGTGACCACCCTACCCAATTTAAAAAGAATTTGCTCACTACGGTTTTGTCTCCAATCTTAACTTAATAGATTAACTACTCAAAATCTGAATCCATGAATATATCCCTCCCAGAACAGACACTTACACTGACCAAAGCTAACTCCCCCTTTAGATGGGACCCAAGGGCACTGAAATACCTGGGAGTATGACTTACACCCCTACTAACCTCTACATATGAGCAGAACTTTCCCCCATTCATCAAAAACATTGAGAAGAACTTAAATCATTGGCAACCTGGATATTTCTCCTGGTTCAGCCACGTGGCCATAATCAAAATGATCATCTTACCTAGGTTCCTCTACACACGTTACGAATAAAAATTCCCTCAAACCTTTTTTAACTCATTAAGATCTATCCTAATAAGTTTTCTTTGGAACCACCAGAAACCGAAAATTAAATTCACCCTTCTGACAAAACCTAAAGAGCAAGGAGGAATGGATATACCTGACTTTAGACACTACTACCAGGCATCTCATGTAACCAGAATAATACACAGGCATTTTCACTTGGCGACGAAGGACTGGGTCTCCCTGGAAATGAATTTGAACCAAATTCCACTAAAATATTATCTATGGATCCCCTGGGGAAGCTATCCTCTTAGTCTACGACAACATCCACTAATGGGAAACACCTTGGACATTTTCCACAGGTTGGCCACAAACTCAGATATCAATTACTCACTCAGCCCTCTAACACCAGTAAAAGATAATCCCTACTTTACACCAGGCCTAAATAATCCAAATAAACAATCTGACCCCCTCCTAGCTGGAGACTGCTTCATTAATGGCAAATAAAAGAATGGACCTCAGTTAAGGAGGGGGCAAGCTTGTCACATATGCCTTTCTGGGCCTATTTACAACTACGCAGCTACCTAGGGCAGAATACAGGTAAAGGAAATTTCCACAGACCCCTTGCGGAACTGGAGTAGGTATGTCATAAGGGCACCCAGTTTGTTAAAGCCACCTCTACTGCCTACTCATAGCTACAAAATTCAAAACCCACTGGTTTGGACAGACTCAGGAGGAAATGGTCGGAGGAACTTCAAGTGGAGATCACTGCCAAACAATGGAGGTGAGCTTGTATCCTCACTCACAAATGCTCAATTAGCACAAAAATGCAAGAAACAGCATATAAGCTCATCACGCACAGGTACAACACCCCACCCAAGTTACATGGCTGGAACCCACAGACTCCCGAGGCCTGCAGGAGGCAAAAAGAGAGAGGCACACTGCCCCATATATGGTGGTACTGTCCGCTAATCATAACATATTGGGACAAAGTCAAATCCTTGATCAAACAAATAACAGAAACCAAACTTACTTTGAATGTGGTATGTTGTTTACTGAACATAACCAATGTCTCATTAAAGAGATATAAGCACTCTCTATCAAGACACCTACTAAATGCAACCAAGTCCCTAATTCCTTTACATTGGAATTTCCCCCGGGTTCCCTTCATTGCAGACTGACTGTGCAAGGTGTCAGACACCTGAAATGGAGGAGACTCTATCACAGGCTAGCGATAATGTTGGTAGACTCCATACGACTTGGCAACCCTGGCTCGCCTTCAAATACTCCCAAGCCTATGAAGACATCCTGACACCTCTGAACCCATAGACAACATGTATAATAGTGATCTCACAGACACCTTCTGAGGGCTCATGAATATCCACATGGATATCTATACTTACAGAGATGTATCTGATGCCTGCAACTCTTTACATTTTCTTCTTCTCTCCTCTTTCCTATCTTCAGCACCATAGTCTTGCTCACACAGGAGTTGTGTAACTGCAAGTCAAAAAGTCTTATGCCCAATACACACGGTCGGACATTCCGACCACAAAATCCGATTGTTCAGAACGAGGTGACATACAAAACGTACGACAGGACTACATAGAGGCCAGTAGCCAATAGCTTTCGTCTCCAAATATTTTCTGAGCATGCATGCCACTTTGTGCGTCGGAATTCTCTATACACGATCGGAAAAAGTCAGATCGGATTTTGTTGTTGAAAAATTTTAGATCCAGCTCGCAAACTTTTTCCGTCAGAAATTCCAACAGAAAAAGTCCGATAGAGCCTACACATGATCGGATTTTCCGACAACATAATCCGATCTGACTTTTTCCATCGGAATGTCCGACAGTGTGTATGGGGCATAACAGTTTAGGCAGTTAAGAAAGGGAATGTTTTCTGACTATGAAGATGTTGTTAACAATTACAGTTTGATCCTTAATGTATGCAGGCTATATGTATCTGAATGTTTGATATTACCATTTACCGAACCGTTTTGCAAAAGAAGCAGTTGCACCTGCAAATACTATGTTATACAGTCAATCCTTTAATAAACTTGGAATGAAAAAAAAAAAATCACTTATCATAATCTAGTGATAATGACAATTGACATACGTCATTAGTCACCTTTTGTAATATTGAGCACCAATTTAAATCATTAGACATCCTGCATTAATATTGAGCAATTAATAGAGAGCTGTTTTGCCCACAGTTTGTCATGAGCTATGATGAGACTTTCTACCAGTTCTTTTAGGACTTGTATTTGTGACTGTGCCAAAGACAGTGAGAAGTGTGGTAACTACTGAAACTGAGAGTATGAATAAGCATGCTCCATTCAACATCAACAATGTATTTTAAAGTACCTTTTTGGTTTGCTGGTAAATATTTCAAAAGCTCGACACTGCACAAAGCGAAAATAGCTTGCATAAAATAATAAGTTAACTACCCCAGGGTCTCTTTAATCAGTATAGCTTGTTCATTCCTATCCCACTGTGTGATGCACTGAATCCCTGTGTGGTAGCTAACAGAATATAGTATGTTTTAAATATAAAATGTGTAACTTTACTGCCGCACAAGTAATGTTGATCCAACAGCAAAACATGTCTCAGAGGTGAAAAGCTTAAAAAGGAAATAAAACAGACCACAACTGAATTTATTGTAACCCTCGGGCAGGAAATACATCTAAGCTTTTAGCAAAATACATCTCACTGCATCAAATAAAGATAATTGACAGGTGATATAGACAGAGAACGAGAAAAATGTGCAACAGTAAAATACATGTTGTTTCTCAAAGAAAACATGAAAAAGAATGTTTTCTCCAATCGTCTTCTAACATAGGTGATAAACGTAGAATACATTCACGAGTCTGCATTACTGCATTGTATTTCTAAGATTAAAAGAAAATGTTTGCACCATATTTGACCGATATATATGACCGACAAGCTTGGATTTATTATTAGGGGTATTTCTAAATTTCCAGAAACAAGGACACAATATTACTATAGTAGCTAACTAAAAATAGTTTTTTCAAAATTACCATTGGCACATACACATAGACTACTGATGGACCAGATTTCTCCTTATAAAGATGATATAGTTGTGTGTGATTCTAAAGGAGGCTGATCATAAAACGATTGCACGATATTATTAAAAAATCCTACAGGAAGATTTTATATATATATATATATATATATATATATATATATATATATATATATATATATATATACGCACACAAAGTCTATATATATTTAAAGTATATATATATGGACAGAAACCAGCCAGTCATGTATATTAGTAATGTATTCATTTGTAGATCAATGTTCCCGCTGAAAGACATCACCCTTTGCTCTCATGACATAACTTTCTATCTCAGAGACAGTGGTCACCAAAACAAAGGTAGAGGCACATTTTTTAAATTTGACACCAGAAAAAATTTGTGAAAGAAAATGAATAACCCAAAATCAGCAGACAATTTATAACCGAGTAGAGAAGGATGTAATTTGGGTACATTACGATTAACCAAAGGTTAACAAGGGACCAAATAGGAACAATCTTTATTTACAAAAAAGTAGAGTTATAACCCCTGTGAGGATGTTTGTTTTTCTTTTTTTTTTTTTTTTTAATGCCATGCATGTTCTATTTTCCCTTCACTCCCTAAACTATTGAACTTAATATGAATGAAACACAGTAAATACAAAGTAATAATGTTATTTTGTATTTCTTCTGAATTGAGTCTGTGCAGTGTTTACAAACACTAGACAGAGGCTCCCTGTTTGATATCAGCTGTTTCTGCTGCTGCTGCTGCTGCTGCTGCTGTCTACAAGACCCAGCTTTCATTTTGATAGCTGGAAATTGCTGTTAAAAGAGAAATATGGGAATGCAAAAAAATAAAAAAACATTTATACTCACCTAGGTGGATGAAGCATCTGTCTGATGCTGCATCTGTCACCCACCAGCTTTAAGACCAAGTGAGAAATTAGCTCTCACATGACTGCTAATCACTCGGTTTTTAGTATTCAGTAAGCAGAGAGCTGCTAACTGTCATTCAGTGGCACTCTGCTCTGCCCAGCCAGCAACCATTGGAGCACTGGGCTGTGGAGGGGGCAGGATTGGCTGGCTCAGTCTCCCAGCGGTGTGGCGAGAGGTTAAGCCAGTTGCTGATTCAGGCATCTGGGTGGATCATGCCAATAAATTTGGGATTTATTCAGAGTCTGGACTAGCTCAGTGACATCAGAAGACTGTGGGCTTTGGTGACATTTCCCCTCTTTTATATATATATATATATATATATATATATATATATATATATATATATATAATCTATAAATAGGTATAGCGCACAACTTCTATGAATTCATAGACAGCATAACTTATGTTAATCTTTAAAAAAATAATTTGCATTATATGCTTTTATGTGCTGCCAAACAGCACCCTATGCACAATGATTTACTGAGGTAAACCACTGACCAAGGTTATAACAACCAGTTATAACAACAACCAATGGTATTAGTAAGTCATCTTTGATTATGTCAAGTGTGACCCTGGAGGACAGTGCCAATCATTTATATAGATATATACATCTAATTTGGGGACCAATGTAAAAAAAACTGTATTTTACTACATTGCTCAGCATTCTTTTGTGAAATGCTTGTTGTTTACAAGGTCACAAAACTCATTTACCATCATTAACAATAAATTATACGATTAAATAAATCCACAAATTTCTACAATATCAGCAAATATAACAAGAAAAAATAATTGCCTTTTGTCATGCAATTTGTGAATGCTTCCCTGATTCTGCTTTTGGTACTGTACTGTTCAGGAGATATTAATACATTTGGGGATAGTAGGTATATAGAAAACATGCACTGGGTGGTAAGGCCTATCCATGACACCAAACTAAAACTAGACGAGGGTGTGCTTCCCTACGCACGAAAAGGCCACTTATCTAAAACGTAACCTTTATTATAAATCATAAAAGGTATGTAAATGACCATAACAGTTATCTCTATAGGTTGAGGTCAATGCCACTATATATGAACCGAAGTTCTATCTCTACGTCATAATATTTGCATCTACCAAGTTAATTGGTGAAACTGCTCTTAATATACACATATATACAAAAATTCTCAAAAAACGTAGTCGCGCTCTTGAGCCTCTGTGGCACAAGACTAAAGCCCCATACACACTATCAGATTTTCTGCTGATTTTTATCTTCAGATTTACCAAAACCATATAATATGAAGTCAAACCTTAGGAGTTAAAATTTTAATGCAATCAGGCAGGCCCTTGCACTATATGGTTTTGGTAAATCTGAAGACAAAAATTAGCAGAAAATCCGATAGTGTGTATGGGGCTTAAGTCTCTCAAAGACTTCATCCAATACAAATCTGCCCCCCAAAAATACTACAGGCATACCCCACGTTTAAGTACACAATGGGGTTTATTTACTAAAGCTGAAAAGTGCAAAATCAGGCTCACTTCTGAATAGAAACCAATGAGCTTCTAACCCCAGCTTGTTCAATTAAGCTTTGGTAATAAAACCTGGAAGCTCATTGGTTTCTATGCAGAAGTCAGCCTGATTTTGCACTTTCCAGCTTTGGTAACTAAACCCCATTGTGTACTTAAAATTGGGGTATGCCTGTATTCTTTCCTCCACACTGCCAAGCAGACCTATTTTATAACTCTTATTAATACCTTCTCATCCAGTCCCCGTGAACATTTCTCTATCTTCAACTCTCTACTTCGTCCTCCACTGCCTCCACCCACTGACTCACTCACTGCTCAGGAGATTGCTAATCACTTCAAGAACAAGACTGATACAATCCGTGATGAAATCTCCACACTACAAGTATCTCCCCCAGTTAAGATCCCATGTCAACAGGTACAATTGACACTCCCCTTATTCAAATCTACTACTACAGACAAAGTTGCTAAACTGCTTTCTAACTCCATTCATGATCACACAGCAGGCTTTGACTTGATGTGCAGCTCCTGGGCACCTATCACTCCCTACCAGTGTTTTTACCGAAGCTTGCTTGATGGCCACCCACTGCTTGAGATTACCGTGTTTACACCAGTCAACATTTTTGCATTGGTCCTCCGTGTCAGTACCCAGTTTTCTATGGCTTTTGTTTGATAATCCCTTGTCTGTTTGCCATGAAAATGGCAAGAATTGATTGTAAAGATTTATACCCCCCTCCATAGCCTTCAATGGGGCAATTAACAATATCTAGTTTTAGCAAATGCCTCCAGACATATCAACTCATCTCTAGTAATGTTCATTCACTATCAATGAATGAAACAAATGTCTCCTTATGGTGTAAGCTACACAAGCAGCATGTAGCATGGTAGCATGTAGCCGCAATCAATTGTCAATTGCTCCCAGATGAATGAACAACCATGCAACATTAACCACTTAAGGACTGAGCCTCTTTCTGAGATTTGTTGTTTATAAAAAAAAGTTTTTTTTGCTAGAAAATTACTTATAGCCTCCAAACATTTTTTATAACATCCTAGAGAATAAAATGGTGGCCATTGCAATACTTTCTGTCACATCGTATTTGCGCAGCAGCCTTACAAGCGCAAATAATTCTACAGGTTGCATGTTTTGAGTTACAGAGGAGGTCTAGGGCTAGAATTATTTCTCTCACTCTACCCCGATCGCGGTGTTATACCAAATGTGGGCGCTGCTCACGTATGCGTTTGCTTCTGCACGCGAGCTTGGCAGGACAGGGCGCGTTTTTTAAAAAAATACTTATTTATTTTACCTTTTACTTTTACAATGTTCTTTTAAGAATAACAATTGTGTCATTTTTATTCCTATTACAATGTAAACATCCCTTGTAATAGAAAAACAGCATGAAAGGACCACTTAAATATGAGATCTGGGGTAAAAAAATCTCAAATTTACACTAAAATGCAATAATTTTTTAAATATTGCTTTAAGAGCTATGGGCGGAATTGACGTTTTGACGCCACTTCTGCTCTGCAATGGAATGGAGATAGGTGGGGGCCATCTTCCTCTCACTCATCTCCATACCAAGCCAAGGAGAGGACCCAATTGACTCCACCAACACCAACAGCTCTGGTAAGCAGCGTAGGGCCCCCACTCCCACCGCCGATAAAAGTGACCTTGCAGTGAATCCGCCGCAGAGACCACTATTATCGGAAACTGGACCATTCACTGAAGAAGGGGATATTGGGGTTATGGCAGCTAGCTGCTGCCATAACAGAGATATCCTTCTTCAAAGTGCTGACATATATTATCGTGAGATGGTCTGCAAGTGGTTAATCAATACATCAGCTTATACTATTGAGAATCATTTGTTTATTTCTGTTTAGTATTTCTTCTCTACTCTTCGCAATTAACTTCTAGTATTTTCAGTAAAGGGACTGAACTGCTAAAAACTGATTATCTAACTAGTTCAAATCCTATTAAAAAGTGATAAGCTCTATTTGCAAGTGCTAAGTGGCTACAATAATTATTGTTCAAAAGCATCACTCCCCAATAAGGACCATTATTAAAGAGGGGTAATATATTTTCCCAATTACCTCAGTTACCACAATGTACAGTGACACATAAAGCACAGTGCTTTGCACTGCAATGCCATTACATTTCAATGGCACCCCAACACACATTTCCAATGCACCAAAACCAAACGCTATTTTGGCATACTACAATGCACATATGTGCACCATGTGTGCTGGAAATAAAATTTAAAGCTGTGTTACAAGGTTAATTTCAGTGCATTAGCAGTTCATTCATAATGGGTTGCCATACTGCAAGGCATGTTAACGTGCAGCATAATGCTTGTTAACATGAGTGTGTTTCAAGACTTACAGGCACTCGTGCAACTCCTTTACTCCTGTGAGGTGTAAGAGAGTCCTTCCTCATCATATCAGGCTCTGCTACCAGGTACCTGATAAAGAGGCTTGTTAGCCCCCTTGTGATGGCAATAAACTACATCCTATATAAAAAGAGCAGCGTGGGGCAAACATGTCTATGTACACATAAATTGAAATACACGTGTGAAATATTGGCGATAATGTCAGAGTAAAAACAATAATTCTTGAGCCATACTTCACAGTTAACTCCAAACTGATGACCTGTAAGGGCTTTTAAAGCATCGCCTATGGAGAATTGTGGGTACCATTTTTTTTAGGATTCCGCAGGCGTGCTTAATTTTAAGACTTAACATATTTGGTATCTATTTACATGATGTAACCCCATCTTTTATATTTTACAGAATTTTTTTTTTTTCTCCAGGGTCTTTGCTTTTAGAAAATATATACTTTTTGGGGTGCTTTACAGTAGTTTCTAACAAAAAAACTGCAGAAGTTAAGGATGTGTCAGGGAAAAGTCTATGCCAAAGTTTTTTCTTTGTGAACATATATCTCTATTTGATTAATAAAAGTGTTGATGTTACAGAATGTTATTACCTATTGCTAAAGTGTAACTATGTAAAAGTGTACCTAAAGTGGATCCAGGTGACAAAAAGAAGGGGTCCACAGTCTCCCCTCCGCCCCACACAGACAAACCTAGAGATTCAATAACAACTGTATTTACACTTCTACTGGCTAGCAGATCACAGAATCAGAGCTTCTTCTGTGACATGCGTATAATGGATCAAACTGAGACAGTATAAATCACAACACAATGCGGAAACCAGCACACAGAAACTTCTGTGCACTTGGTCCCCTGGGGGATTCCACACAGTTTTAAAAATTATGGAATTATTTTTTATCAAGCATAACGTAATAATGCTGTAATTTGTACAAGCAAGAGAGGCTACCAAGTCAACATACATGCATTATACATTTTGTGAATATTCTCTTCAATTACCCAATCATGTAAAGAACTAACTCCAGTAACTTATTTCCTTTGCACGTGAACGAATAATTAAAGTCAAATTTACACAATTTATTGTGTGAAGACGCTCAACTTCTTTAGTAACTCAGCCTTATCAATGATGGTTGAGGCCCAGTTGTAAATCAAATCAACAGTAAAATATTACTGTTTCTATAGGAACTAGCAGGACAAGCTAATTTTTACACAGATGAAGTAAATATAACAGAACACCCCATGAGAGGTATGAATGCATTATTATTGTCCAATCAGCAGTAACACCTGACCAACAATTCTTATGAAATTAAACAAGTCCTAGAGGTCCTATTCAACTATGAAGTTGTCATAAAAACAAAACAAATTCATCAAATTAGTATAAAATGTCATCTGGTTTCAAAGCAAATAAGCTCCCTATATTGTCTAAAATTACATATTAGATTAGTTGAATGAAAATAACTTTTTCCAGTACATAATGTAAGATTGGAGGGAAAATACATCTTGTTAGGTCACATTTACTAAAGCCATACTTGCAGTATGCAAAAAGACTAACTTAACTCCACTTGGAAATTTACAACCCATCCATTTCCTTTGTGATACTTACCGAATTAATGATCCCTCCTAAAGCTTTAAATCCACCATCAACAGCAAACACGTGTTCTTGGGAGTCAGCAATTTTTACCAGCTTGAGGAAATAAATGAAAAAAGTGTTTAGTAAGAAAATATTGTTAAAGACATTTTGACAGTTTAAAGCAATGCTCGTAGATGCACAGGTTTATGTTGCATTAATAATAAAAATAAAGTCTAAATATGGTTACAGTGTTTATATGTTAAAGTTTAGCACAGTTTTAAGTTCAGTAAATTAAAAAGTCCAAAACTATGGCCTATTGACAATGAATAAATGGATGCTTTCTTCACACTGACATATGCTTTATCATGCCATTATCCAGTCCAGCTGTGTCACATTTTGCTGCTGTTCAAAACAACGCACTACCGTTCAGCCATGATTTGCAACACGGTAGAAAGTCTATGGTGAGCAGATGCTGCTGGATTTTTTTTTTATTTGAGCTGCCCTGTGATCCTCTGTATTTGTACCAGTTGTGAAATTTAAAACGTGAATTTCAATGGTGATCATCATAGCACACAATTATAACTACCCAGTAATTATTTACAAATAGTGTGCTAATTAATTAAAGTAACCAAATATTATTGCAGTCAACTTAAAATAAAGTGAAAATTTTTTTATTTCATTCGTTTTGAATATAACATGGAAGTGGTAGAATCCTTGTCAGGTTTTTATTGCTGTTTGTGTCCTTGCAGTGGAGAATCTCCCTTATTGTTCATTCCACTGGCTATTGTCAAAGTGATCAGAAATCAAACATTTTTGAGTTGTCACAGGAACAAGAGGTGAGGAAAAATCTTCCAATGAGTAATCCTGTTTTGGTCACAACTGTCTAAGGTTGGGAGGGTATCCCCTCTGTTTGAAGAGATCTCACCAGGCCCCTTTCACACAAAGGCTCCAATCAGGTCCACCTATCAGTTTTTCAGACAGACCTGATCAGACCCTCCATTTACCTCTATGGACCTCTAATCTGATCTTTTCCTCTAAAAAAAACAAAGAAAGGGATCCATACCCATCTATCTAGGTGGATCAGATTGAAGGGAAGTTGGGTGTAAACAGAAATCAGAGTTGTCTGGTGTCTGAGCAGAATGGGCTTAGCCTGCTCAGATCAACAGGGGATCTGTGGACAGATCACCTGCTGATCAAAATGTAGTCCACCCCATGTGAAAGAGGCCTTTTACTTGTCAACGTGTTTCTGGTTACAGGAAGTAAGGGACACAGGCAGAAAAAAAAACCTGACAGAGATCTTAATCATTCCCTACTCTATCCGGAACTAGAAAATACGTTTTGTCTTTGTATACACTTTTAAATATAAGTAAACTTCAAAAGGTTACCTTGTCCCCTGTAGGCAGAGAGAAGTGGCAGCACTTCCAGCATTAAAACTCCATATTTATTGAAAAGTCATTAAAACAATGGACACAACATGTACAAACACAGCTCTAGGAGCAATATCAGATGCATTTAACACCACTGTGCTTAATCATTGCTTCATCCACCCCTTGGGGAGGTGGAGCATGAGCCTGCGTGGCAGGACTCAAAAGATGTCCCCTGTCCTCCAAGGTATTTCTCAGTACTATTGAAAAAAATATCCAGGCTCTCATTGCCTGATTTGTCTAGGAACAAAAAGTTCTTCAAAGGCCACGTCACAATCTTTTTACTAACTGTATACCAGTCCCTCTTTTACTGGCTGTTCCCCATAGCATCCATAAAGAGCAATGGTCCTATTAAAGTGGAAGTAAACGCATCGATTTAAACCGTTAAAAAAAAAAAAGGCATGCCGGGAATGCTAACTGCATATTGGCTGTGCTCTCAGCCAAACTATCAAACCATCCAATGGCTGGTGTCATAACGAATCACATGTGCAGCACCATAGCAGTTGAAGATTAAACAGAGGCAAAGATGGCAGCTTCCTTGGCTGAAAACGATAGGAGGGTTTACTTCCACTTTAAGTTTAACTATGATGAGGATGACCCGGAAAGAAGAATAGTGCAAAGGGATGGGAAGTTGGGCAAATGGACCAAGAAGAACTTGTCCATAATAGATTATTGGTTATATACGGAAGTAGTACTTGGGAGTGTGATACATTGGGAAAAACATACTGTACATGTAGAATATCTGGTCTGTTGGTTTGGAAGAAAATGTGCACACCAGGTGAAGCGCTCTCTAGGTTGATAGTTGTTTGATCTACTTTGTTTTTATCTCTACTCCAGTTCTCCTTTAATGGTACTGGAGTTACATTTGATGGTATAATACCCAGGTTTGGGGGCATGTGTTCTGTATGGTAATCTGCACTACTTCTTGTATATTCTCTACTTGAGCTGAAGGGTAACCCAAATATCCGTGTATGTTTTTTTTTTTTTCTGAGAACAATAAAACCTTTTTTTCTGATTTAAAAAAAAAAAAAAAAAAAGCATACTTAAAGTCTAACCTGAGTGATAACAATGGTTCCTTTTGGAGATACAATAGAGAAATGAGTGTATACATAAGAAAAAAAAATCAGGAAGCAAGTTATTTGTATGCTTAGCAGGAGAAAATAGAGGGAAAAAATTAGGAAAATGAATGCAGCTACCACATCTATGGAAAGCTGCAGTATTACATATTGTTTCTGGGGTTAGACACACTTTGATCCTTTAGAAAATGCTATGGGTTACTGCAGTTTGCAAGATCTCATACATTTCGGGCTGCTCGAATAAGGGTGCTTTAATTAGGTTTGAGTGAATTTAAACTAGATAGACCATAACCCTGCCCTACCCATGTGTAGCATCCCAAAGGAAGATATATGCATCAGTAATTTCTGATTATGGTTTGATTACCACTAAAAATAAGTAAGGCAGTATATAGTGTCAAGTCTGAAGTAACCATGAACAAGTCATATTCACAGATCCATCCTAAATCATTAACTTAAGCCTACACCTAATGGACTATGAAAGCTTTTTTTTATAGCATATGCAACATTTAATATATTTTATAATGTTTACCTGATCAAACTTGAAATCAAGAACCCCTACACAATAGACTCTTGATCCCATATCCCGGGCTTTGTCAGCCTGTATTAAAATACAAAAAAAATGTCAGCAAAAAAGAGTTTGAAGTAAGTATATAGGAAAACCCATAGAACAAGCTAGCACTTACCTCCTTTACAGTCAGAATAGGGATCTGGTCAGCGAGCTTACCATCTGTCAGGGCAATTATTATAGAAGCTGTACTTCTTCCTCCAGCTTCTTGAATCTGTTTATTAGCCTAAAAAATAAAGCAATGTAAATATAGTTTACATAGTTGGTAAGGTTGAATAAAGGCACCAGTTAATGCAGTTCCACCTGTGTGGGTGTGCATGTGTGTCTTATGGCTCCACCACTTCTTATTTCCCTGTATATTGTGTTTGCTAAGATGCCCTAAAAGTTGTTTTTTTTTATTAAAATGCCTGGGTTACAAACAAAAGGTTACAAAGATAGGGTCTGTAGGTTTGTTCTTAAGTTGAATCTGTTTGTAAGTCAGAACAGGTACATTTTTTCAGTGTAGCTCCAGCCAAAAATACTATTTTTATGTTTTTTTTGGATAGCATAGGGAAGGGTTAACACCCCTGTAAAATTTGTTTTGCTGTCTGTGCCCTTGTACAGAAGATTTCACCTCACTTTCTGTCCCAATGACAATTGGATTTTGAAAATTTTGGTTTGTTGTGGAAACAAACAACGGTTATAAAACACCATTTTTTTCCCATCGTAACCCTTAAAGGGGTGAATTCCCCTTCCTAGGGGTAGATTTCCTCTCACTTTCTGTTGTCTTCCTCCGTTTGTAAGTAAGAGCCGTTAGTAAGTCAGATGTTTTTAACTAGGGGACCGCCTGTACAGTGTATAATGTCTTCTAATTCTGCTAAATTTTAACTTCTTATTAAAGACCCCGACAGCATTAAAAAAAAACAAAAAAAACAAAGCTTATCGAAATATTTAATTCTTTCCATTTAACTAAAATTTATGTTATTCCTTCCTCTAGAAATTCTATTCACTGAAATCTATTCAAAGGACATATAGGAATGGATTCCTGACAAAGATGGAACCCCACTTCAGCTCTTAAAGTGATTGTAAAGTATCACATTTTAGTTTTTTTTTTAAATAACAAACATGTTATACTTACTCTGGGCAATGGTTTCGCACAGTCCCAGTCCTCATTTTCTGTGGTCCCTCACTGGTGCTAACAACCCATTCCCCCCCCCCCCACTTTCTCTAGGGGTACATGTTTGAGCTCACTACTGAGTGAGCTTGGTGTGTCCATAGACACACAGAGCACAGCTTGGCCCCACCCCCTGCTCCCTCCTCACTGGTCGTGATTGACAGCAGCAGGAGCCAATGGGAGGGAGATAGCAGAGAGAGCCTCTGCTCTTGTGCACAGCGCTGGATTGAGATGGGACTAAGGTAAGTATAAAAGGGGGGGGGCTGTGGGGGAGGGAGATGCATGCAGAAGTTTTTTTTTTTTTTAAATATATATTTATTGAGAAAAAGGTTTTTGTACAACAGACAGATTTGTACATTTCGATACAAATAATCAAAATTGACAATGTAACAGTAACAAAGAAAACCGCCACAGGCGGGGTATAAAACGTTAACAGTTTAATACAGCATGTCAAAAGGGTAAGGGGGAAAGGACACACCATGAATCTGCCAAGTAGGATATGTAAATAGACCAAAAGATGTATTGATATTTGCGGGGGGGACGTGGAGTATGAATCCCCAGTTCAAACCCGAGAAAAACATTTCCGAGAATAAAAGGCCATAAATTAAGGTGTCGTCTCAGGGTTGAACGTGGAATTGTCCCACCTGTCCCATATTTTAGAAAACTTAGGTAGAGAGTCTTGTACCAGTGCAGTCATACGTTCCATCCTGCGTATGTACGCAATGGCAGAAATTAGCTGCGGCTGAGACGGAGGGGAGGGGGACAGCCAAAGAGCCGGGATCACTCTCTTGGCAGCTAGGAGAATATAGGCTGTCAGCTTCTTGGCGGGCTTGGAGAGCTCCACGATAGGTAGGCCTAACAAATAGTGTTTAGGGTCTAACGGGATATCTACCTCTAAAACAGATTGTAGTAGAGTTTGGACCATAGACCAAAAAGGTATAATCAAAGGGCAGCTCCAAAAAATATGGTAATGGGTGCCCTCATCTCTGAGGCATCTCCAACACAGTTTAGATATGGAATGATCATATTTATGCAACATTTCAGGGGTCTTATACCAAAACATTAGTATCTTATAGGCCGTCTCTCTCTGCTCCACACATCTGGAGACTTTGGAAGTAGAAGTCCAAATGTCCTGCCATTGAGAAATGGTTAGGGGGGACGGTAAAATTGTAGCCCATCTCCTCATGTAGAGATGTGTTTCCGTGGTGGGTGAGGTTGAATTGTGGAGGATACTATATATAGAGGATATAAGTCCTTTCTGGCAAGGACCTTGGGAGCACAAAGTTTCAAAGGTGTTAGGATTAGCCAAAGTCAGGGCAGGAGATCTGGAGTGAAAATAATGTTTAAATTGAATGTATGAAAAAAAGAGTCGCTCTGGAATGTCATATTTATCCTGAAGCTCAGGGAAGGATAGGAGTTTATGAGATACCGGATGTACCAGGTGGCGAAGTTGGAAAACGCCAGACCTATACCAAGGAAACATATTCTTCACCGAGAGGCTGTCAGGCATATCTGGATTAAAAATGACATTCAGCAGGGGTGAGCATGGAGAAGAGAGAGAGAACCGCTTGTGACATTGTTTCCATATGGAGAGAGTAAAAAGCATCGGTCCAAGGCATATGCGCCTAATCTGAGCCATAGAGGAGGTCAGATCAGACCACAGCATGGAGCAGGGATGGACAGGAGTGACCACATCCATTTCTATCTCTGACCATCTACTGGTAGCAAAATACGATGACCAGGAGACAGCCGCCTGAAGGTGTGCTGCATAGTAGTACTTCACTATATCGGGGGCTCCCAGTCCTCCATGGGACCGTGGGGCAAAAACCACTGTTTGGGCTATCCTATGCAATTTGTTCCCCCATATAAATTTAGCAAAGGCTCTCTGAATATTCCTAAGCTGAGGCATAGAGATAGCAACTGGTAATGTTTCAAAAAGATATAAAAACTTAGGGAGTATGGCCATTTTCAATACGTTAATCCTGCCCAGAAGAGATAGGGGACACGACGACCAACTTCTGAGCAGTCCGTGCGTTTCCGCTATTAAAGATATATAGTTAGCTTCATAAAGGGAGCTGTACTTGGCGGTCAGGTTAATGCCGAGGTATTTGAGGGAAATGGGGCACCAACGATAGGGGTATGTGGATTCCAAGGAAGCTTGAAGTGTGGGGGGGATATGAATAGGGAGCGCTTCGGTTTTAGTCGTATTAACCCTATAACCCGAGAGTCTACCAAATGAATCTAAAAGAGCGTGAAGTTTGGGAAGAGAGGTTAGAGGCTTCGTCAGGGTGAGGAGTATGTCGTCTGCAAAAAGAGACAGCTTGTATTCTTTCAGTCTGAGGGAAATTCCACTTATGTCTGAATCCTCCCGTATAGCTGCAGCCAAGGGTTCTAGACATAGTATAAGCAACAAGGGGGATAGGGGGCATCCCTGTCTGGTACCATTACTATGTGTGAAGAGCGGGGATCTGTAAGATGCCAATTGGACTTGGGATGTAGGGAATGAGTATAAGGCTTGCAGGGCTGACAGGAAAGAACCAGAAAGGCCAAAACGCTGTAGTGTAGCAAACATGTATGGCCATCCCAGCCTGTCAAAGGCTTTTTGTGCGTCTAAACTCAAAACGATAGCTGGGCGAGTCGTTTTATCGAGTAAATCTATGAGGTCGATGGTACGCCTGGTGTTATCCCCAGCCCGTCTGCCCAGTACAAATCCCACCTGGTCGTTGTGAACCAGAGCAGGGATCAATAGGGAAAGCCTATTGGCCAAGATTTTGGTGAAAATTTTATAGTCGGAGTTAAGTAAGGCTATGGGTCTGTAATTATCTGGTAGGGTAGGGGATTTACCCGGTTTCGGGATAACTGTGATGTGTGCATGTAGAAACTGAGAATGCGGTATAATGCCCTTCTGTAGGGAGGTAAAGAGATTAAGCAGGTGAGGGCTCAGCGTCGGGAGAAAAGTCTTATAATAAACATAAGGAAGCCCGTCGGGGCCCGGGGACTTATGGGACGGGAGGTCTTTTACAACCGCAGCCAATTCCTCTGGCGTAACAGGGGTATTCAGGGTATCTACTTGTGGGGAAGACAGCACTGGTAATTTCAAGGAAGCGCAGAAATCATCAAAGCTATCTTGGGAAAACACATGGTTAGGGTCTGAAGCTAGGCAGTTATATAATTTTTTGTAAAAGGCACCAAATACTTTAGACATCGTCAAGGGGCAGTAAGTCGGAGTGCCGTCCGACTGTAGCAGGAGATCAGGATAGGAGTGAAATGGACGGGGCTTTAGCTTGTTCACCAACATCCTATGAGGCTTGTTGGCAAATTCATAGAACCTCTGTTTAGCCCAAAGCAGAGCTTTAGAGCACTTGTGCATATCTAAGGATTTTAACCGTTCGCGGATAGAGGTCACTGTGCGAAGACGTGGCACCGATGGGGAGGACAAAAGCAGAGCTTCAGCTTTTTGGAGTTGCGAAAGGAGATCTAGTCTCTGCGCAGCCGAGTCTCGCTTGAGGCGGGAGCCAGCCGAGATACACAATCCTCTAAAAACGGCCTTGTGGGCCTCCCAAAGGGTGGACACGTCCCGCACCGACCCCTCGTTAAGTTGAAAAAATTCGGCTAGACCGTAGGATAAATGGGCTTCTGTAGCTGGATCACGGAGGAGAAACTCGTTGAATCTCCAGTGGCAGGTCTTAGGTGTAGAGAGGGTGAGGGCGAGGTCAAGCTGGACCGATGCATGATCAGACCACGTTATGGGATTCAACTCCGAGGCCACTGCCGACGTTAGAAGAGGCGCCGTAACAAAGATGTAGTCCAATCTGGAGTACATCCTGTGTGGGGGAGAGTAGAAGGAAAATTGCCGATGCGTAGGGTGTTTAATCCTCCAGATGTCTAAAAAGTTATGGGATCTAATGAGCTTGCGAAACGCAGTAGATTGACGTTCCGTTTTTAAGGAGGGATTGTCTGAAAACAGGGTCTGCCTATCCTTCCTAGCAGACATGGCCATATTGAAGTCCCCGCCAAGGATCATGAATGGCTGAGCATAGGTGCCCAGTTTGTCCAAGACCTCAGTAAGGAAGTGAATCTGGCCCGAGTTGGGAACATATACATTAATAACAGTAAGAGAGCGAGAGAGGTAGTCACAGTCCAGGAGGATGTATCTGCCCTGTGGATCAATAAATGAGGACTTAACCCGTAGCGGGCATGTCTTTTTAATCAGTACTGCCACCCCTGCTTTACCAGAGGGGTCAGAGGCCATAAAAGAGACCGGAAAATGTTTGGCCGCAAATTTAAGAGATCCCCCTGGGCGAAAGTGGGTCTCCTGGACTAGGACCACATCTGCGTTTGAGGACTTGAACTCCTTCAAAGCCAACCAGCGCTTATGGATTGAGTTCAGGCCCTTAACATTATAAGTCAGTACCCTCAAAGCCATCGTGTAGAAAACAGTGAAAGCTTAAGATACCCATAATATACATACAAAAAACGGATATAACCATACCAACCAGGAAGATACTGGGACCCGTGGTGTGTCCTAGAAGTAAAAGGCAGGTGAAGGCATAAAATAACAACAATGTGATTATAAAGCGTAGAAAAGTGTGTCCAAATTGAACGAAAAATGAAAAAAAGGCCGAAAAATAGGCCTAAAAAATAGAAAAAAAAAACATTACAATTAGAAAAAAGGCCTGGGGGGTAAAAACCACCCAGGAGTCCACAGCCGTAACCGTGGAACAAAAGGAGGCACATCAGGGGTTCCAGCTCATCTGGAGAGACCCCGCCACCTTCCAGCAATAGTTACAGGGAATAAGAGCAGAACATTGTAGTCCCAACAACCAGAAAACAACAGGGGCAGTAAAAATTATAACTTGTAACTAAAGTTGCAAACACCCCCTGTTAAAGAGGAAACATGGTGAGACAGGGGCCGAGGCCTAGGCCAGCCAAACACTACACAAGGAAGCTTCCATCAGGGAGGGAGTCTAGGATGCAGGTTACGTTGAGGGGTAGAAAAGGATTTCTGTGACTTCTGGCGTGTAGGGGTCCAAATCCGAGCAGGAATGGAGGAGGGTCTGGGCGTCGTCGGGAGCGGCGTGGGATCCTCATCTGGCAGCGGTGGTAGGCCCAGGTTACGTATGAAAGCTTCACTCTCCTGAAGATCTCTCATAGAGTATTGAATCCCATCTTTAGTAGCAGAGAGGCGGAAGGGGAACCCCCAACGATACGGGAACTGATGATTTTGCAGATGGGCAGTCACAGGGCGGAAGCTACGACGTTTGGCAAGAGTGATAGGGGATAAGTCACTAAAAATTTGTATCTTGGCCCCTTTAAATTCCAAACGGGATTTGTTCCGGGTGGCCATGGTCAAAGCTTCCTTGCTATCGTAGTAGTGAAAGCGTACGATAATGTCTCTAGGGTTGGCTCCGGCAGGAGGCTTTGGGGCCAGGGATCTGTGGGCCCTATCCATTCTCCAGTCTATGTCCGGGACTTTAGGGGCAACAACATTAAAGAGGCTAAGTAGGTATGGTTTGATCTCCCCCTCACTAACGGCCTCAGGTACGCCTCTAATCCGAAGGTTTTGGCGACGTTCCCTATTCTCCAGGTCTTCCTGTTGGGATTGGAGCTGAGAGACAGATTGTTTCAGACCGGCGTTGTCTTCTTCCAAAACGTGGACATACTGTAGCAGGTCATCAAATTTGGTTTCCAGGATATCAGTCCGTTCTCCAATCTGGGCAAGCTCCCCCCGCAATTCATGGGCCAGTTTACCCATTTCCTTAGAAACATTACTCGTCAAGTCTTGTAGGAGAGCTCGCAGTTTATCATCAAGTACATCGACTGTGACCGGGGCGGACATCACGTCTGAGTGGCTATGTGACAAGGAATGTGGACTGTCTTGTGCCGGTACTTGGGAGGCCGCTTGTGCGTACGTGAAAGAACCTGGAGAAGGAGCTGGAGAGGCCGGTCTGCTTAAAAATCGATCCAGAGTCTGTGAGGGCCGCAAATCCGGGGACAAAGACTGAGGAAGGTGTTTCGGCCCGTATTTCACCATGAGGCGTTGGGACTAGGCGTTTATTTAGTTACATGTGGTGTTTCCCATAGATGTGTAGCGACTGTGAGCAGCACGGGAGCATTGGAAGGCGGCTAAGGCCTATATAGGATGATCACATGTTTGTCAAACAGGGAGGGACCCAAGATGAGACCCCAAGAAAGTTCGCTGTCGGTTAGAGAACACAAACCAGAAGAGCAGGCCGCAGCAGTCCCAAACAGCCAGGGGGGGGAGATCCAGACACCACTGCCCCTCTGGGTTGTATAAGGGGAGAGGGCACTAGCTAGGGCAGAAACCAGGGCAGATAGCAGCAGTTGCAGGCCACAGGCAGTAGGAGAAGGAGACGGGTGTACCAAGATGGCCGCTGAGCAGGCCGAGGGTAGAAGCTGGGCAGGAGGGTGGGACTGATGAATGCTGGCAGTCACTCAGGGGGGCTAATATGCTGAGCTGGGGCAGGGATTAACACCTGCGCTGGATGGGGTAGCAATCTGGCCACAGAGGGGGGAGCGCTATTAAGCTGTGAGAGGCCTCGGGTGGAGCAAGATGGCCGCCGGAGCTCACCTTGCCTGCTGGAGCCTGGGCATCCTCACATGTATCCGTGCGGCGACCAGCGGGGGTCCGGTGTAGGAGAGGCCGTCCGGAGGGGTCCACGCCAGATGTATGCCACCGTCCCGGCCAGGATGGGGCCTGGGATGCACCGTCCGGAGGCTCCGAGACGCAGTGTAGGCCGCAAGATGGCGGCGTCCGGCCTGTCTCACCACCCGCCGCCGCGGAGTAAAAACGGCGGCGGATCCGGCCGAAATATCAGCTCCGTCCGGAGCTCCAATGGCCCACCGGCTAGATGAAGAGACCGGCGGGCAGAGAAAAGTTGCGGTGGCCGAGGATGGGGATCGATGGTGCTAGGCCTCGGCGGAGCTCTCCCCAAACACGTCCGTCGTCCTCGGCTTCCAGAAGTTTTTTTTTTTACCTTAATGCATTAAGGTAAAAAAAATCTTTAACTCTTAAAACCATTTTAAGAGGCACACTAGTGTCATGGGGTCAAGGTGGAAACACAGAGGGCAGTATGGAGATACAGGCATTTGATACACCCAAAAGTGTTGGATGCTGATCATTCTAGTGGTGCTTGTAACTCTGTAGCAAAAATGATGACAGTGTAAAGAAAATAGTTTTAGAAGCTGACAGTATTGTCTAAAAAGATTTCTTTTGAGTCACATGTGAATATTTGTCTAGCTTTTTTTTAGCATTTACAGTAATTCTTTCCTCCAGTATCAGAAATAAATGAGGAAATTATATTCTTTTTTCAGATAGTTGAGGCCCTCACTGCTCCAAGGATACAAATTTTCATAACTCCATATATATTTGTCACAGACAGTCCGCTACATAGTATTACAGACCCACTTTATCTGCCATCATCTGGCTATAAAACATCAGACCCTTCTTTAATCTATGATTATCCAACTACTTTTAAGTGCTGCTGTCCTCCATTTTGTATTTCCAAAACAATGCCAAGCCACCTTCTATATAGTCACTCAGTGTGGGGCAAAAGGGGCAGAAGCAGGCACTGAAATGCCTTTTTTGTCCCACACTAAGGCGTGGGGGCATCGGCGGTAAAGTGCCACTAAAACGAGTTTTAGCGGTGCTTTACCATCGGTTTAGAGGCTCTTTTCAGCCATTAGTGGGGCGCTTCAATGGGCAGGGGCACTTTAGGAGCAGTGTATATACTGCTCCTAAAGCACTGTAAAGATGCTGCTTGCAGAACTTTTTTTTAATGTCCCGCAAGTGCACCACTCCAGTGTGAAAGAACTCGGGCTTTCACACTGGAGAGAGAGGAGAGGCGATTTACAGGCGCTTAGCAGGCTCTATTTTTAGTGCTATAGTGCTATAGTGCCTCAATGTGAAAGTAGCCTTAGTGCTTTTGCGTCCCAAATGCATGCACTCACCAGACAGTATTCCCACAATGGCCAAGAACAATCACCAGCTGGGTGCTGGAATTGTTGCATAACAGCTGGCTGTAGACTGCCTTTGCTGCTCTATACCTTATTATTAATGGTTTGTGGCCACATTTACGTATGAAAAGTTGCAATGTCTTGAATTTTTGCCTTGGAAAGCTCCAATCTATTGGGTCTACAGAAATTGGCCCGGTCTGGACTGCAAAAAGCATATGGCAAATTTTATCGTGTCTTCATTTTACAAAAGAAGAAAAAACAAGTCCTAATTAATAACAGGCTGTCATTCAATGCAGAAATATAGTCTGTGATCTGCTCTGTATTAATAAGGTATGACGCAGCCACCAGATGCTGTGCATCTATATTTAGAACCCCACATAAGGAATGAAAGCCATATGTATCACTAGTACATTTGCTGATTCACAGATCATTCTGCACTGATTTGTACTGATCATTCACAAAATGGACAGAATATGGAGCTTTTTGACATACTACACAGTGCATGACAAACGTTTTGTGAGACTTTTCATGACTACATTTTGCAATGCACATGTTTAAACATCTTGATGGCATATCCATACAAGGAATATTTTTTTTCTGAGTGTGACATTGCTGACTTGGCTCAAATGGACTTATTTTATACTGATATGAATATGATATCAACAGAGTGCTGCACCATGTCAGCTACTGATAAAAGCATACATTAAGGAGTTTATATAATACCATTTGTTGGCATTGGCATGAAAACATCTACTAACATTCTCCTATAAAGCTTACAGTCTTGCCCTGTTATTTGTGCATAATAATTGTGCAGTGTATCAAAATAGAAAGTTTAGAGTTAAGTAATAGCCTTTATTAGCTAACTCAAAATGTACATGTTATTTTTCAACCCACGTCAAGGATCTTCATCAAGCATTTTGCAAAGAAGCGATAAATCACATATTTGTGCAAATAACGACAAGGAATACAGTCAAGTACGAGTGTTCTCTTTGTTTTTTTTTTAAATACCGTTTGTCATTGTGAAACTTAAGCCTCGTAAACACGATCGATCGGATTTTCCGCATACAAAACCTCTTTGTCCGAAGGCCTGTGCCTGGATTTTGCCTTGCATACAAATACCAAGGAATTGTCAGCCAACAAACAGGAACATAGTGACCTACTACACGTTTTTTCAGCTCTTTAGCACCACCCTTTGGGCTCCTTCTTCCAATTTCGTGTTAGTAGAAGTTTGGTGAGTGTTGATTCGCATTTTTCATTTTGCGCTTTTCATATAGCGCTTTTCAGGTCGTTTCGTCAACCACACATGTTGCAGAATCGGAGGAGATAACGTGTTATTTATTATTGGCCTTTGATTTATTGTTTTGACCCAATTCCAGTCCAGGAAAAGGGGGAGGAGGGTTTCTTGGACCAAAAATTGGTTGCTTTATTAATCATAACCAATTATGTCATATGTCTTTGCTGCGGGAGCTCCAGGAGAATAATCCAGATCATTTTTAGATTTATCTCCGGATGACGGACCCCTGCTTTCACCAACTCTTGGCATTATTGACCCCCTATATTAGGAAGCAGGACACATGCATGAGGCTTTTATTTTATTTTTTGGTTGAATACTGATTTGATTTGTTATATTTTCTATATTTTTGGATGCATAGAATGCACTTTTTGGTTAAGCTCTATTGGCAGATAGCATGTTTAATTTTATTTGTTTTTTTAATTTGTATTTTTTAATGCACAATAAAAAAAAAAGAGTGGAGAATAATACTTGGCTATGTGTTTTACTTCTAATGACTTTTGACTATGTGTTTTACTTCTAATGACAGTTTGGGAGTAGGTAAAAGGAGAAAAAACGCCTTCGAAAATTCGTTTGCAATAACTCCATCAGTATTACCTCAAACCTCTTGTTATCCCATTAAAGAAGAAGAGAATATGCGCTGCACTTCGAGATTTCATAATTTGCCACGTCAGGAATGTTCATTCTCCATTACGAACGCTAGTTTACAAGACCTACTGCTTCTGGCTCATCCTTGCTGTCATCACACAATTCCCATCAGAAAATCCGATCGTGTGTACGAGGCTTTACAAACAATGATCAGAGCTTAAGCTGGCCATACATCAGTAGAATTTAAATCAAAATTGTTTGTTTTAAGAACATTTGTTTTATTTTCTAATCATTAGTGGGGTCAAATCGTGATATGATGATAGTGAAAGTATGTTGTTTGGAATGTTATATTAAGTTATATTAAATTATATTAATCACTTCCTGCCCGCCCAATGTCATATGACGTAGCAGATTTTGAGTGGTGATATCTGAATGATGCCTGTATTTACAGACATCATTCAGATATCTTCTTTTACAGCTGGCGATTCCCTTCATCGTAAGAACAATCATAGTGGCTGTTCAGCCGTTTGATCATTCTTACAGGTGACGGGACATTCCCCCCTCCCACCACCCTCCGATGCTTTTACTGGCTCGCCCGTGCGATCGGCGAGCCAGAGAAGGTATCGAGTGGTACAAGATGTTGACCATAGAGATTTTCGATGGGCCAGATGGTCCCTAAAGTCTCTATGATCGTTTGGAGGGCAGGCGTGATGTTATGACATCATGCCCAGCCTCTACTGGGAATCCGAGATCATTCTTTTTTTTTTTTATTTCAGGCTTCCTAGCCTAGAGGCAAGACATGGGGACTTATAGACCTCAGATCTCACTGTAAAAAGGGCCTGTCATGCCCTATTCCTATTACATGATTACATTCCTTGTTATAGGAATAAAAGTGATAAAAAAAAATGTAAAAATAAGCATCAGAATATAAAAATAAAATAAAAATAAAAAATTTAATTAAATTAAAGCTTCCTCGTTCCTGCATGCTCGCTCACATATGTAGGTCACTCCTACATATGTAAACAACGTTAACACCAAACGTGTGAGGTATCGTCACGAATATTAGAGTGAGAGCAATAATTCTAGTGTCAGACCTCCTCTGTAACTCTAAAGAGGTAACCTGTAAAAAGCGTCACCTATGTGACTTAAAACGTGGCATGTTAGGTATTTATTTACTCAGCATAACATCATATTTCCCAAAAAAATGGGCTAACTTTTTTTTTTTTTAAAGAAATGTTATTGCATTTTTATAACATAACATACAGACAGTATTACAGACTGTAATTGCGGCAATAAAGCAAAACAGAGATCTCAAATAAGAGCAGAGATGTGAAGCATTGTGTAGAATATTTTTGACCACAGTAAAACAGGCTAATACACCAATATCGGAGCTGTTAAGAGAAATGGCATAGGTTTTAGCAGTCTAGGGAAGGAGTCTTGGGGGTATCAGCATTCTCCAAAATGTTCAAAATGGTGTTAAAAACAGGGGGAAGACTTTCATCTTGTAGCTGGTGGCATAACACCGAGCTACCTATGGAACTGCAGGGGTCCACTATGTGGTATCCGCTAACAAGTTGTTGCCTAATCATAGCAGATTAAAGTATAACAGGTCAAGGTGTGAATATATGGTGTAAAGAAATGGTGGGAAGGTGAAAAGAAAGGTAGGGTTCCTATGTCAGCTCCGTCCTCCGGACACGTCTGGGTGAATGATATTTCTATAATCAGGAATGGTTATGAAATGAGACCAACATGCCCAGGTGGTAACAAATTTGTTAGGTCTATCATGCGCCTGATGAATTAGATCTTCCATTTCTGCTGTTTTCTTGATTCTCCCTAGCCACTCAACAATAGAAGGTGGTTCTGTAGAACGCCATCTGGCCGGGATACAGAGTTTTGCGGCGTTAACCATATGCATAGCTAGTGAGCGATAATAAGCCTTGGTCTGGATAGATGGTAAGTTTAGGAGAAATTGCTTCGGTGTAAAGGCAAGGTCATAAGTAGTTATCTGTTGTATCAAACGATGGACTTCCAACCACTTTCAACAACGGTTGAAGTTTGGGGCACGTCCACCAAATGTGCAGATAGGATCCTATCCCATCAGAACATCTCCAGCAAAGCGGAGAGAGGTTAGGAAATAATCTCTGTAGTTTGAGAGGGGTTCTGTACCATCGTGTCAGTATTTTATACGCGTTTTCCTGGGTATGCGTGTTAAGGGAGCCTTTATGTGTGAAATTATATATGGTATCCCGCTGTCTGAGAGACAGGGTTTGGTGGAGGTCTTGATCCCATTTTTGTTTAAACCAGTCCTGCGTGGAGGGTAGATTTTTAAAAAGGAGCGTGTAAGTAGTCGAGATGAGATGTCGTTGCGGTTCGGTCAGTGAGCAGAGTTCTTCAAAAGGGGTAAGGCTTCTCGTCCAATGCGTTTGTGTCTGGGGTGAGTGGAGGAAATGTCTTATTTGTACATACGTCCAAAAGGGGAATGAGTTCGTCTGGGACATAGCTGCAACTGATTCGTAGGAGAATAAACGGTTTCCGTCATAAAATTGCCTAGCCTGAACAGTATTGTGAGGCCAAAGGGTGGTCAAGAAGTCTCTCCTCATGCCCGGTGTAAAGTCCAGATTCAGTCTCAGGGGAGTTAGGGGGCTGAGTTTTGAGGAAAGCTCATGTTTAGTGCAGCATTCTTGAAATGCACCCAAGGACGGGTGAATAAAGGGGTGGTCTTTCATAATGGGCGGAATGTGAGTCCGGTTTATCCAAGGGGTTTGAGAAATAGGAAAGGGAGACACCGAATTTTCCATCTGTACCCAATCTTTCGTTTGGGCGTGTAAATTCCAATCAAGAATTCTAGTTAAATGGCATGCCAAATAGTATTTGTGAATATCTGGTAACCCCAGGCCCCCTAGGTTTTTAGGCCTAGTAAGCGTGTCGTAGCTTAACCTAGGTGTGGATTTCCCCCATATGAAAGTGGCGCAAATTCTGCGAATAGAGGTAAAGAATGCTTTAGGGAGAGCTATGGGGATCGTCTGAAGTAGGATATTCATCTTTAGTATTGCTACTTTTCCGAACCAAGAATGTAATCCCCCTGACCATTTATTAAGATCCTTGGTGATGGATTGTAGGAGCGGTAAATAGTTAATTGAATACCAGTCAAGAGCGTTTGTGGAGATTTGTATACCCAAGTAGGTAAGTTGGTGATCATTCCAAATAAAGGGGAAGTTGTTCTTGCATTGGGCACATATAGCTTTTGCAAGAGTAATATTGAGGGCAGTAGACTTTGAAAAGTTTATTTGAAGATTGGAGAGCAATTTAAAGTGTGTCAGAGTCTTAAGGAGGGAGGGGATAGTCATCAGAGGGTCTGTAAGAAATAGAAGAATGTCGTCTGTGAATGCTGCTATTTTGTATTGTTTTTGGTGGATTGTTATTCCCTTTATGTCTGGGTGGGTTCTGATACAGTTGAGGAGAGGTTCCAGGGTTAATATGAATATAATCGGGGAAAGAGGACAGCCTTGACGGGTCCCGTTGGTGATAGAGAAGGCGTCTGATAGGTGGCCATTCACACGTACCCTTGCAGTAGGGTTTGAGTATAGCGTGTTAATGAAGTTAATCATTTGAGGTGGGAGGCCTAAGACCTATAGCGTTTCGGTCATGTAATCCCAGGCCACTCTATCAAACGCCTTCTCAGCGTCAAGGGATAGGAAGAAGCCAGGTTTGTTTTGTGATTGTAACCAATGATGGACGTTCAGGGCTTTAAGGGTGTTATCCCTTGCTTCCCTACCTGGGATAAATCCTACCTGATCTAAATTAATAGCTTGTGGAAGTAGAGGGAGGAGTCTATTGGCCAATATTTTTGCAAACCATTTTAAATCTACATTGAGTAGAGATATCGGTCGATACTTATAAACTCGTGACGCATCTTTACCAGGTTTAGGGATTACGGAAATATGAGCAGTCAGCAAATCTCTAGGCCCTTGTACACACGGTCGGAGAATCTGTCGGAATGAGTCTTATCGGACCGCGTCATCAGATAATCCGACTGTGTGTGCTATGCATCGGACTGATTCCGTCCGAATCTCCGTCCGATCCAAATTTCCAACATGTTGGAAAGATTTCCCGACCAACTGGGCCGGACGGACCTAATCCGATCATGTGTAGAGCATTTTCATCGGACCAAGTGCCACGCATGCTCAGATCAAATTCCTACATCAAAGCTATTGGCTACTAGCCTGAATGTAGTCCCATCGTAACGAAATTATGTCATCACGTTCTGAAAGATCGGATTTTTCGCCAACTTGGCCCAACCGTGTGTATGCAACAGTTTCGGACACAATCCGTCGGACTAAATCCGACGGGCAAAATACGACAGATTTGGTTGGCAAAATCTCTGACCGTGTGTACGTGGACTAAGAGGTGTTTGGGAAACAGAACATGTGTTAAATGCAGCCAAGAAGTGGTCAGTCAATAAGTCACTAAAATGCCTGGTTTCATTTGGGATAAGGCTTTTTTTGCTTCATCTGTCGACAAGGGTTTTTGTAGTATGTGGTAGTCTTCAGCGGATATTTGTGTGGTTATATGTTGTTTCAGAAAATTGGATACCAAGTCATGCCTGTCTGGGAGAGTCAACGGGTTGGCAGTCGGAATCGTGTTATATAATTTGTGGTAAAAGGAAACAAATTGGGCAGCTATATCAGGGGTAGAAGTCATTTTACGTCCCGAAGCATCTGTTATGGAATGGACCCTGCTTATTTTTCCTGCAATGCTCTAGCCAACCCCCTCCCGGCTTTATTGCCATATTCGTAAAAGTATTTTTGCGATAGAGTATATTTTTGTCTTATTTGTTTACCTAATAAATCTAGCATTTCATTTCTGGCCTGAGTGAGCGCCGTCAGGGATTGGAGAGCTTGAGATTGTTTATGTGCCTTTTCAAGCAATGCGATTTTGTTAGTCAAGTCTTGGAATATTTTGTGTCGTTCTTTCTTCCGTTGAGCC
This sequence comes from Lithobates pipiens, assembly GCF_037356315.1. NCBI lineage: Eukaryota > Metazoa > Chordata > Amphibia > Anura > Ranidae > Lithobates > Lithobates pipiens. Next base: position 209,901,484 of record NW_027507718.1, on the reverse strand, counting down.
ATCGCTGCTATAAAGGTGCCTCGTATGACGCACTTGTGGGCTTCCCAGTTGTTTAAAGGAGACGTATCGGAAGACTTATTATCCCTGAAGTACTGTTGAATATGAATCTTGATCTATTATAGTATCATTGGGTCTGTAAGCAAAGATGGATCTAAACGCCATAATGGGGGGCGATTGGGTACATCTGGAAGGGAGATGGACAGTGAAATAGGATGATGATCTGACAGGATATTGGGGTCAATAGAGGTGTGGTGAATTAGATGGAGATCTTTTTGGGAGATGAAAAAATAATCTAGGCGTGAGTATTTGTTGTGCGGGACAGAGAAGAACGTGAAGTCTTTAACTAAAGGATGGAGGGTACGCCAGGTGTCGTGGAGAAGAAGGGTGTGTAATTGGGTCTTGATAGAGTGGAGGGCCGCATAAGGCAGGGAAGATTTCCCATTGGATGTGTCTAGAAGTGGGTTCAGGGGTTACCTGTTGGGTGTTTGGTGCATATATATTGGCTAGGGTAAAGAGTTTCCCCTTCAAGGTACCTTTGAGGCAGAGAAATCTGCCCTTGGGGTCCTCCAGTTTATCAAGTATTTGGAACTCACAATGTTTGGCGAACAACGTCGAAACACCCTTTGATTTAGCTTCTTTATTCATTGCATGGTATGCTACGTTAAAATAATGTGAATATACTTTTGGAATAGCATCAGTTCGGAAGTGTGTTTCCTGAATAAACAGGATGTCTGTTTTGGCTTTCTGCATTTGTAATAGAAGTTGACTCCTTTTCTCAGGTGTGTTTAACCCTTTCACATTGAGGGAAGAGAAGGTAAGCCTAGCCCCGTCGGTACCCCTTCTCATGGTTGCAATCGGGTTTGGTTATGCTGGGTTCGGAGTAGCCAAATAGTATAGACAGGTCTGGGTTTCGGAGCTGAAGAAGGTAGGAACAGGGATACCCCAAAGGATTTGGAGAAACAGAGTCAAGAAAATATAGCGGGACGGGAAGATAGAAAGTGGAAGGGTAGTTAGATACCGACTATAGGTAACCTTTTCCTATATTACAGAACGTCAGTATAGGTCGATGGATCTGTATATAATATGCTAGTAAAAATTATTCTTATCTGGAAAAAAAGAAAAAATCAGTCCACCGTATGGGCGGTGGCAATGTCGCGAGGAAAAAATATAATGAACAGGCCGTCAGACTTTCGGCCTCCTAGAGATATCGAGGTGTTATGAACCTTTACTGGGAAACCTCTTAAGGGGCAGTGGGAGAATAGGTTATGAGTTGGCTCATTTGCAAACCTTGTGAACAGCAAGTGAGATTTACATGTTGGCAGAAATAGTGATGTGTGTGTGTGTGTGTGTGTAGAAGTAGGTGGGTTCAGAGCTGCACTAGTAATGTAGGACCAAACTAAATGTGAAGTGGGTTTATTTGGGTATAGGCAAGATATGAATGGCAACAACAGGATCCAAAAAACAAGTTTAACAAGGAGCATATTTGCTGTATTGTGTGCGAACTTGCACCTCCTTATAACCAAACCTAAAATAAGATTAACTGAACACAGACAAAAAGAGGCAATACAACAACCGGGTGATAAATGAGTGACAATGATTTTGCCTATGATTGATTGCAGGAGTAGCCCTTGGATGGTGCATCACCATAACATCACTGGAGGCTAGTCATAGCTTTTTATCTCTCTGGGTATATCCGAGTATGCATCAGGATATGTGTGAGGAACTGCATGGCGTCCTTAACTATCTTCAGATAGAATTATCTGTTGTCACTTTATATAGCCATTCGTAACCCACCCCAGAGTACATAGATCTGCATCACCATTAGACATTTGCACGTTAATTTGAGGGGATGGGGTCATCTGAGAGGGGGGATGCAAGCTCCAGTTAACAACCTAGGACAGATTATAACATTAGGTTGGTATTACCCTCTCAATTCCTTAAGTGAGCGAGCATAGTGTATGGGTAGATTGTTAGTTGGAGAGTGCGTCCTGCAGTGGGAGTTTTCTAGCGTAACCTGTTTAATGGTATCCAGGTTGGGTTATGGCTCCTGTCTACGCTGGGCATCATTAAATAAACATGAGCTCTAAAGTGGGTGTCCTTTATCTTGTGGTTACGGATAATAGGGGATTCGTGAACCTTAGGCCATATGTGAACAAATGCAGTAAGTTATGTCTTCCACAAGTAAGTGCCGAAGCAGGTATCGCAATCTAGCTGAGTACATGCCCTACCTATATATAATACTCAATCAGGGATCTGAGTTCATGTGTGGTGAGGGTGACGGACTGAAGCTGCACTAGTAGGTGTTGGACATTCCGGCAATGCGTATCTTGTGGGGAGCGGGACTAAATTGCTAATTCTATGGAAGTCTACACAGCTCCAAAACGAGGTAATGGGTAGAAATTCATGTGAGTGTAACCTCAGAGAGGTAATCCTAAGAGCGGGATCTCCGTCTCGGTAGGGTATTATATAAGACACGAGTGTCAGTCTCTTAGGGTAGTACAGGAGCAGGTGTATGTAATATCGTCTACCAAACAGAGCAATAATGTAAATAAAGGGGCATATTAATAAGGGGGGTGCAATAGTAAAACAAAATGGTATAACATGTTATTCCTAAAAGTCCGATGATGGTGACTATCAGGGAGTCCCATATACTCACAGACTCCCGTCGTGTTGCGGGTTTGCTGGAATGCAACCAATCTGGATTTCTTTGAGTTTGTGATCGCCGGAGCTGTTATCCCGGCCCATGTGCAGGGAGATTGCGAGACAGAGCACGGACCATACTGTCCTCTGCATTCCCAGGTATGGGAGAGGTGTCACTGAATCATGTATAGTGTCTTCGATTGTCTTTTAACATCCACGGGGTCCTGAGGCAGAAGCGGATTGGCAGTCAATTCAATATAGATAGATCAACATCTTGTCCTTGTCACTCGAAACTTAGTTCCAGCTGTGATCATATCAGTGGCAGAATGGAAGAGCATTCCCCCGCCCCCAAAAAAGGGAGGGGCGAGGGGGGTTTACTGTTAGGACATACTAAGGGCAATCTAAGAGCGATGTCATGCTGGGTTATAAACTATGTAATCTGATATAGCTGTTGCAGCACTATAAGTATTCAAACACCGTAATGGCAACCATCAGGCCCCTGAGCAAACATAAAACAAAAACTTAGTAGAATGAATTTTAGCAGAACGAGTTGCAACTGATATGTGGGGAGATGCAAAATGTCCTGAAACTAGGAACGATTCAGTCATGTAGCCATAATATGGGCAGAATACTTAGCGATCCCTGCGGGCTCTTCTAGGGAGAGGGCCATTCGCTGATCCCCGCTGTTGTCTGTTTGGAGTAGGACCTTAGTAGCGGTTTGGGGGGGATGGGGAGCGGCGGCATCTGAGTGATGCTGCAGATATCTCCATCGCTTCTTCTTGTTCCCTACGGGAGAAGGGCCGCTGCCGAGTGAAATCCACATACCAGTTGGGTAGATCTACATACGGAATGTCCAGTGTTTGGCAGAAGTTGTCCAGATCCTCCGGTATCCGTAGCAAGGCAGTGCGGGAATTGCGTGATGCCTGCAAGCCGAACGGGAATTTCCAGCAGTATGGTATGCCATTTGTACGGAGGACCTCTAAAAGCGGGCAGAGATCCCTGCGGTTCTTCAATGTGATGGCCAACAGATCCTGATAAATGTGGATTGCTTGGCTGTCATGCATCATGTCACTGTTCAGTCGAGCACTGTAAAGGATTTCTTCTTTTAAAGAATAGTCCACAATACAGCAAATAACATCACGTGGTGGGTCAGTCTCCTTGCCTTTGGGCCTAAGGGCTCTGTGGATACGATCCATCGCAATGGGATTCTAGGTAGGCCTATCCAGAAGGCAGTTGAAAATGGAGTACACAGCGGAGGATAGATGGTCGTTATCTACATTCTCGGGTAATCCTCTCACCCTCAAATTGTGCCTGCGTCCTCGGTTATCGAGGTCTTCAACGTGTCTTTGAAAGTCTCTCAGAAACAGAGTATGTGTATCCGTCGTTCTTCCCAAGTTAGTCAGCTCGGTCTTATGGCGGTTAGTTGCGTTTTCTACAACCTGCACTCTGCCTGCAATCACCTCAATTTCATGGCGGAGGTCCGCAATGGCTGCTGACAGGGTATCTTTGATATCCGTTGCTACAGTGCGTAGATCGGAGAGAGTCAGCTGTGGATTTGAGTGTGGGTTCGGGGTAACCGACGGCTGAGTAGAGGTCGGAGCCGTGAGGGAGAATATAATGTCCGCAGAGTGTGAGGCGGTATCCACCATATTGTTCCTTTGAGCTTGGAACATCTCAGGGATTTGGCGGTTATTCCTGTTTTCGGTTTCCCTCGGGGAATGGGAGCGGGAACCCGAAGTATCCTGGGATGAGGTTCCTATTATAGCGAATGGTGAATTCACCTCGATAGCTTAAAAAGTTGGAAACGGAGGCCTCAGTCTGACGGAGCTAAAGCTTCAAGCAGCCATCTTCCTCAGCAGAAAAACCACGCCCCATGGGCTAACTTTTTAATGCATGAAAATGTTTTTTTTTTCCCAAAAAGGCGCGCTTGAAAAATTGCTGCAAATGCGTAAATACCAGGCAAGACAACCATATTATTCCCTAGGGTCTCTCCTAAAAAGAACACATATAATGTTTGGGGGTGTTTGGGGGTTCTGAGAAATTTTCTAGCAAAAAAAATTATGACTTTTACATGTAGGAGAGAAGTGTCAGAATTGGCCTGGTATGCAAATAGTTAAACAGTTCATTGGAGTGGCAGAAACATTAAAAGGTCCAGCAAGAAAGGTGAGAATCATTCTACTGGGGTGTTTTTTAGCAGCTTATGAGTGTAAATTGGATTGGATCACCATTTTTTATATTTTTGTGAAGATATATTTAGGACTTTCCAGCACTGACTACCATCTGCCATTTTAGCACTTAATTTTTTTCGATTATAAAAAGGCTTGTATGGGACTTTTCAGAACTAGTTATTATTTCATATAGCACTTTTCATACCGCGACATCATGTGTTCATTAACTGGGACATTTTGGAATTTGTGGAACTGGAGTTGTGATTTCAATTTCCCCACATTTTATAACAATTTTTTAAGAATTGGATTGTTGGATTGATGTATCACATGATTCTTATTGTCTTATCCATATGCAATTTAACCACTTCACTACAAGGCATTTTCACCCCCTTCCTGCCCAGGCCAATTTTCAGCTTTCAGCGTTGTCACAATTTGACGTTGTACCCAAATAAAATTTTGATATTTTATTCCCTACAAATAGAGCTTTCTTTTGGTGGTAATTGATCACCTCTGCGTATTTTTATTTTTGGCGCTATGAACAAAAAAATTGCGACAATTTTGAAAAAACACAATATTTATTACTTTTTGCTATAATAAATATCCCATTTAAAAAAAAAAAAAATCCCAATAATAATATTGATTGGTTTTCACAAAAGTTATAGTGCCTACAAAATAGAGGATAGATTTGTAATTTTTATTATTTTTTTATTTTTTTTAAAACTAATGGCAGCGATCTGTGATTTTTATCATGCCTGTGACATTGTGGTGGACAGATCGTACACTTTCGACACTATTTTGGGATTCACATTTATAAAGCAGTCGGTGCTATAAAAAAAATGCACTGATTACTGTATAAATGTGACTGGCAGGGAAGGAAAGGGGTTAACACTAGGGGGCGCTGAAGGGGTTAAATATGTGTCCTAGGGAGTGATTCTAACTGTGGGGGGAGGGGACTGATGAGGGGAGGAGACCAATCGGTGTTCCTCTGTACAAGGAAAATACGATCAGTTCTCCTCTCCCCTGACAGGATGTGGATCTGTGTGTTTACACACACAGATCCACGTCCCGGCTCTGCTACTGGGCAATCATGGGTGCCCGGCAGACATTGCGGCCGCCGGGCACATGCATCGGGTCCCCAGTGATGAGGCGAGCACTTTTCACAATGCCAGGGAAGCAGAGGACATCATATGACGCCCACCCAGAGGGAGGAACGGTTCCTGCCGCCGTCATTTTACAATACGGCGGTAGGGAACTGGTTAAATAGACAAGTAGAGTTTTAATGCATGCAGGCCATACATGGGTCGAATTCCAAACAAATTTTCTTTTGAAAATCTGAAATTGTGTGAGTTTTGTGATCCGATGGTGTCACAATTGATTTCGTAATTCAACCAACCAAGCCTTCAATTTCACCTCATTTTGCTACATAAAAGAATTTTCGAGGCTAAGAATCTTCTTTTCTTTCTGGGAATTTTATTTTCTCACACTCACGCAGCAGTGCAGGTGTGAATCACATGAGATGTCTGTGTTCGCTACAGTGTGAACTTGGGCTAAATATGGATAAGTCAGTGGTCATTATCACAATTCAGAATTGTAAAAGCCTTCTTAAATACTTACTAGCATAAAGCCTTCATGCATGTATGTTTCACCTGTTGGCATTACTTTACTCAAATCCTCAAGTCCCTTTGTGATTTTGGCCCTGCAAAAAAGTTAGAAAAGTATAATTGACATTGGAAAAGTTATAGGTTTAATGTAGCGATTATTTGCTAAATCTTTTTGAAATAATGTCCTAAACCTGCTACATACAGCACTTTTGGAAGTTGATCACTAGTAACCAGCTGAATAATTGCAAAGTGAGTTTGCAGCAAATTAAGTGAATTTACCATGTGGACTGCCTACACGAAAAAAAAAAAAAAAAAAGCTAGCATTGTGATAAATGGCTTAGTTGATACATTACCGTTACTTTCTGTTTTTTAGACCGAACAGGAACTGGGAGAATATCTCAAAGTGAGGGAAATTCTCTCACCAGAAAGAGTGCCTGTGTTGCAAGATTTACCCTCCATACATCTCCAAAATAAATAAAGATGGTGAAGCTATCCAGCAGAGAGAACAGGATTTTGTGTTTAGACACAATTTAATGAATCTTTGAAAGAAAATTTGCAAGGTAAATATTTTTGGCGAAACAGTTAAAAAAAAAAGAAATATTCATGTTTTTAGCTTGCCTGATAGGTGTTTATCTCTAATTTGACATCATATTGGACATTACTGGTATGCAGTATTGTGACTGATCTCTCTTACTTTGTACAGTTGCCCCAGATACTTTGCGCACCAGTTTTAATAAATCTCCCCTTGTGAGCCAAGCTGAGAGTGGGATTCTTAGCTGACAGCTGAAAGTAAAAAAAAAAAACTATTACTGACAATTCAAAAATAGGGAAAAAAAACTGTGTGGGGTCCCCCCTTTGGGTCTGGTATGGATTTTGAAGGGAACACCCATGACATTTATTTATTTTTTTAAATGGCGTGGGCACCCCAAAATTCATAAGAGACCCTTATTTGAGCATGCAGCCTGGCATGTCAGGAAGAGGAGGTGACAATCAAGCGCCCTCCCCTCCTGAACCATACCAGGCTATGTGCCCTCAACATGGAGGGGTGCTTTGGGGCAGAGGGGGCCCCAAAAGCACCTTGTCCCCATGTTGATTGGGAAAAGAGCCTCTACCCCATAACCCTGGCCAGTGGTTATCGGGAAAAGGTGTTTGGGGTTCCAGCATTTCCCTGCTTTATAAAAAGTAGTTTTTATCGGTGTTCCTGGTGTTGATTTCTCCTAACTTCCTGTCTTGGTGACAATGTTGTGAGGGTAAATCTCCCTGATGGCAGTACAAACCTGACAGATAATATATTCCTTTAACACTGTAGACACTTATGCTGCGTACACACGACCAGACTTTCCATCGGAATGAAATCTGATGGACTTTTCTACTGACTTTTCAATAGAGTTCTGACGGAGTTCCTCTGAAACGGACTTGCCTACACACGATCACACCAAAGTCCAATCATTTAACGCGATGACGTACGACGGGACTAGAAAAAGGAAGTTCAATAGCCAGTAGCCAATAGCTGCCCTTGCGTCGTCGTTGGTCTGTCGGACCTCCATACAGACGAGCGGTTTTCTCGATAAGAACTGGTTCCGGCGGAAAGATTTGAAACATGTTCTATTTTTAAAATCCGTCAGTTTTTTTCGACAGAAAAGGCCTGATGAACCCTACAAACGATCGAATTGTCCGACGGATTCGCTCCATCTGAACTTTGCTGTCGAAAAGTCCAGTCGTGTGTATACAGCTTAAAGGTTTGGCTGGCAGCGCACTCACATTTTATACCTATCAGTCGTGACTAATATCAGTCCTAACACTTAGGTACACAAAAAATACCATAATTTTAAAGTAACAATTAGTGTCTTTGGACAAGAAAAAAATATATATTTGTTCAAATATTACTGCATCACAAAATGAAGGTTCTGGCTTCTGGCACACCATTTTTATGTAGTTTTGTGCACAGATGTTTCTATGTATCAACTGAATTGCTAAATGTCTGGAAAAATATTTGTTGAAGCTGCCTCAAAACTGCCCGCCAACGTTAGGCTGGATTGATCTGGCAGACAATGGAATTTGTATTAATTAAAGTATTTTATGCAGTGTACATATTTTGTTTTGCGTTTAGGAAATGTAGTATTTTGACATGATATTTTTTTCATAAAATGAACATAAATATAATTTAACCAGAAACTGAAAATAAATTAAAAATGCTACCGACAATTTGTTGTATTAAATAGTAGCAGTATGTCCCATGATACAGTTCACTTAAAAAAATAAACGTTCCAAGCACCCCAGTAAAGACTATTGTTGACTGAAGAATGACAAAAAACATTTAATTTTATGCAGCAACCATTAATTTGGTGTAGCAACTGGAAAAAAAATGCAAACTAGACTTTCCCCAATCTTGAAGTGAAATATAATGCGATTGGTTCTTCTGGATCACATGGCTTTCCTACCATTGCATTACTAATAAGCCGCAAAGTAGCTATTGAAATGAAACTGCAGACAATGGGGTTGGTTTACTAATGTGATAAAATGAATGTTTATTAGGCAGTGAATGTTCACTTTGGAGAGAAGGTTGAACGTGTGTTCATTTTAATTACCCCCATCAAATCATTCTCTGCAGTTATTACCTTTTGTACCACCCCCTCCCTTTAGAATGTAAGCTCTATGAGCAGGGCCGACCTGTACCTTTTGTATTGAACTGTACTGTAATTGTGTTGTCCCCCCTATACATTGTAAAGCGCTGCGTAAACTGTTGGCACTATATAAATAATAATAATAATAACTAACAAATTATGTACAGGAGAAATAAAAAAACTGTTTTTTTTTTAGAAAATAATTGGATAATTGATGCATGCACAGCGCTACTTTGTTCATTAAGGTAGACCATTTGCTTCACAAAGTAAAGATTTACTATTAACCGCTTTAAGGCCGCCCTAGTTTTGCTGCTACAGGGCAGCACCTGTGCTCCAGATCATGTATACAGTATATACGTGACCTGACACATCCAGGTTGGGGGCACAAATGTGTGCTGCCAGAGGCTCGCTTTCACTGTGATTACACATAGCAGAAGCCAATTGGCAGGTGCAGGGTATTGATGTTCTCCAGCACCCCCTGATCATCAGGCAGAGGCACAGAACTGAGATCTGCCTGTGTAAACTAGGCAGATTGTCATTCTGACAGGAGGGAAGGGAAAGGATGGAGTTGGTGTCCCTGCAAAGCAAGGAATAAATTCCATCTCTCTTCCCCTAGTAAAAGCACCTCCCACAGTATAGTAATACACTACCTAGGCACACAGTTAACCATTTGATCACCCCTGATCTTAACCCCTTCCCAGCCAGTGTGATTAGTACAGTTTCAGTGCATATTTTTAGCACTTATCACTGTATTAGTGTCACTGGTCCCCAAAAAGTCTCAAAAGTGTCAGTTAGTGTTAGAATGTTCGCCGCAAATATCGCAGTCCCACTATAAGACACTGATCACTGCCATTACTAGTAAAAAAAAAAAAAAAATACAAATATCCAATAGTTTGTAAACGCTATAACTTATTTTGCACAAACCAATCAATAAACACTTATTGGGATTTTTTTTTACCAAAAATATGTAGAAGAATATATATTGGCCTACATTTATAAAGAAATAAGATTTTTTCAATTTTTTATTGCATAGGTTTTATAGCAGAAAATAAAAAAAATATAGTTTTTTCTTGTTTATAGCTCAAAAAATAAAAAACAAAGCTGTGATCAAATACCACCAAAAGAAAGCTCTATTTGTGTTAAAATAGGACAAAAATGTTATTTGGGTACAGCGCTGCATGGCCATGCAATTGTCAGTTAAAGTTACGCATTGTCGTATCGCAAAAAATGACCTGCTCATGAAGCAGGGTAAATCTTCCGGAGATCAAGTGAATAATTATTAAATCAGCCCAGTAATCTTGCAATGTAATAAGGAGCAGCAAAGCAAAACCATTGTTTAGTACTGCAGAGCCAAAAGGAGAGTTTTCATATGTAATGAATAAATATGGTGGCCACACTGCATATACATACCGGTAATTACAATGTACACTTAAAAAAAAATAATAATAAATTAAAAAAAAACTTTTTATATGCTCCATAAAAAAAAAAAAAAAAAAAAATCAACCATGACTTTATGATCAAAAAGGTAAGTGAATAACATTGTTTATCTTGTTACAATGGCACCTGGCAGGCAGTGGGCTATACTGAGCAGCAAGTAAGCATGTTGTCCCTAAAGTTAATGCATTGAAAGCAGAAAAAAATGGGCATCTAATTTTGTTGTGTCGCTGAAGACCAGTCAGAGTGTCCATGCTGACCCATACCCACAGCTAAAAGTGCCCACAGTGGACATGTGAACATTATAATTGGACCACAGAGCAATAGAAGAAGCTGGTCTTATTTGATAAACCCTGTTTTCTTTTACCACGTTGTACAACATGTGGCTGACCGGGTGCAGAGATGGCACCAGCATAGGCAGTGTGATACATTGGGCAATGTTCTGCTGCAAAACCTTGGGTTCATATAGATCACTGATTCTCAACCAGGGTTCTATGGACCCCTAGGGTTCCTCCAGAGGTTGCTAGGGGTTCCTTCAGCAATTTCTGCCTCTCAGAGAACTTCCCACTCACACCATTGATCTTTTTAGCTATCCGTAAAGAGGTAATTCTTCCCAATAACCACAAGTGTAAGGGCCATTCATCCCACTGACCATTACACTAATGTATCATGAGTTGTAGATTTCTCATTTTTAGCAGGGGTTCCCCCGAGACCAGAGAACTATTTTAAGGATTCCTCTGTGGTGAAAAGGTTGAGAAAGGCTGATATAGATGTTATTTGACACATACCACCTACTTAAACATTGTTGCTGACCAAATACACATCTTCATGGAAATGGCCTTCCCTGATGGTGGTGGTCTCTTTCAGCAGGATAATACACCCTACCACGCTACAAAAATGGTTCAAGAATGGTTTGAGGAACACAACGCGTTTGAGGTGTTGTATTGGCCTCCAAATTTTACAGATCACGATCCAATTAAACATCTGTTATATGTGCTGGAAAAACACGTTTGATCCATGGAGGCCGCACCTTACTTACAGGATGTAAAGGATCTGCTACTGGTGCCTTGGTGCCACATATAACAGAGGTCTAGTGGTGTCCATGCCTCACAGGGTTAGGGCTATTTTGGTGCTAAAAGGGGAGCTTCCCAATTTTAGGTGAGTGGTCAGAATATCAATGATCAATGGATATATTCCCATTAGGCACAAGATGATTGGTTGCATTTCATGTAAGTATCCAAAATCTAAAATAGAATGCTTTGCATAACATCATCAAGAGTTAAGATTTCTGTGAAGCTTTTATTGCTGTTTGCATGAAGATCTTTCCACTCACTGCCTGTTTGGAATCATAGGAAGTGAAAGGAAATCTCCCTAAAGTGAGAGTAAATCTAATCTTTGAAATCTATCACCTGAAGCAGTGTCCCTTGTTGTGTAACAATTCCCCAGTGATTTCTCCCACATATTTTTCTATTGAAAGCTGTAGACATCTGGACTTCTCTTACATTTTGCACTGGAGTCAACAGTTGCCAGAACAGCAAAAGAATGAGGCCGCGTACACACGCGCGGACTGTTTGCCCAACCTTGTTCGTCAAACAGTTTCGGCAAACAGTCCGCTCAAAATTTGCATGAGCGGACTTGCCCACACACGAGCGGACTGTTTGACGAACAAGGTTGGGCAAACAGTTCGCTCAACTTTTGAAATGAACGGACTCGCCCACGTAAGGAGGAGGCAAATCCGCCCATTTCGAGCGCGTGTACAGGTAGGCGGGGCCCGCGAAGGAGACGTCGCGGGCTCCGCCGCCTGGAATGGGCTTAAAGGGGAACCCCAACGCCGAAAAAAATCGGCGTGGGGGTTCCCCCAAAGTCCACACCAGACCCTTGTCCGAGCACGCTACCCGGCCGGCCAGGAAAGGGGGGCGAGCGAGCGCGCCCCCCCTCCTGAGCCGTACCAGGCCGCGTGCCCTCAACATGGGGGGGTGCCTTGGGGAAGGGGGGGCCGCGCGGCCCCCCCACCCCAAAGCACCTTGTCCCCATGTTGATGAGGACAAGGGCCTCTTCCCGACAACCCTGGCCGTTGGTTGTCGGGGTCTGCGGGCGGGGGGCTTATCGGAATCCGGGAGCCCCCTTTAATAAGGGGGCCCCCGGATACCGGCCCCCCACCCTATGTGAATGAGTATGGGGTACAATGTACCCCTACCCATTCACCTGTGAAATAAAGTACAAAAAAAAACACAACACACGAGAAAAAATATTTTATTGCACAGCTCCGGGGGTCTTCCGTCTTCGGGGGTCTTCTCGCCGGACTCCTCCGCTATCTGTGTGTAGCTCTTTTACTAGCGGAGGAGTCCGGCTTTCTTCCTCCCCGCCGCCGGCCTCTTCTCCCGACTTCGGGGGTCTTGTCCCCCTCTTCGGTTCTTCTGCCGGGCCACCGCGCCTTCTTGTAGCTCTTTTACAGGCGGTGGCCCGGTCTTCTGTCGCCGCTGTCGTCGCCGCCGCCGCCGCCTTCCGTTCTTGTTCTTCTTCTTGTTCTTCTTCTTCTTCTCCTGGAGATGTTGACTCGACGAGCTCTCCGGCCGGAATGCCAGAGCCGCGCTGTGCGGTCACTTATATAGTGACAATGGGGCGGTGTCACATGGTATATGTCACATGGGTTGGTCACATGGTGACCCCGCCCCCTTACGATGTCATAGTCCCCATGTGACATCAACCCATGTGACATATACCATGTGACACCGCCCCATTGTCACTATATAAGTGACCGCACAGCGCGGCTCTGGCATTCTGGCCGGAGAGATCGTCGAGTCAACATCTCCAGGAGAAGAAGAAGAAGAACAAGAAGAAGAACAAGAACGGAAGGCGGCGGCGGCGGCGGCGACAGCGGCGACAGAAGACCGGGCCACCGCCTGTAAAAGAGCTACAAGAAGGCGCGGTGGCCCGGCAGAAGAACCGAAGAGGGGGACAAGACCCCCGAAGTCGGGAGAAGAGGCCGGCGGCGGGGAGGAAGAAAGCCGGACTCCTCCGCTAGTAAAAGAGCTACACACAGATAGTGGAGGAGTCCGGCGAGAAGACCCCCGAAGACGGAAGACCCCCGGAGCTGTGCAATAAAATATTTTTTCTCGTGTGTTGTGTTTTTTTTTGTACTTTATTTCACAGGTGAATGGGTAGGGGTACATTGTACCCCATACTCATTCACATAGGGTGGGGGGCCGGTATCCGGGGGCCCCCTTCTTAAAGGGGGCTCCCGGATTCCGATAAGCCCCCCGCCCGCAGACCCCGACAATCAACGGCCAGGGTTGTCGGGAAGAGGCCCTTGTCCTCATCAACATGGGGACAAGGTGCTTTGGGGTGGGGGGGCCGCGCGGCCCCCCCTTCCCCAAGGCACCCCCCCATGTTGAGGGCACGCGGCCTGGTACGGCTCAGGAGGGGGGGCGCGCTCGCTCGCCCCCCTTTCCTGGCCGGCCGGGTAGCGTGCTCGGACAAGGGTCTGGTGTGGACTTTGGGGGAACCCCCACGCCGATTTTTTTCGGCGTTGGGGTTCCCCTTTAAGCCCATTCCAGGCGGCGGAGCCCGCGACGTCTCCTTCGCGGGCCCCGCCTACCTGTACACGCGCTCGAAATGGGCGGACTTTCCGAGCGGGAACAGTCCGCTCATTTCGAAAGTACAGCGGAAAAGCCCACACACGGGCGGACTGTTCGCTCAAACACAGTTTCAGCGGACAGTTTTTCGGAATTTCCGAAAGACTTTGTCCGTCCAACTGTCCGCTGAAACTGTCCGCTGAAAGCCCACACACGAGCGGACTGTCCGCCCAAACACTGTTCAGCGGACAAGGTTGGGCGAACAGTCCGCCCGTGTGTACGCGGCCTGAGAAGCATTTTTTTTTTTCAGATGAGTTACAGGCAGCAGTAAAAGCTTGATAGAGGTTCTGATCCTTCCACGCGTTTGACTTTAATTTTAGTTGTACTATAATTTGTACTTTTAAATGTAATTTTTTTCCCATCCCTTTCCAATTGCTATAAAGTTTGAGAGTGTCATAAGATGAGTGATAATAACTTGTTGCTCAACATAAATACTTCTCCCATCTTATCATTGTGCAATATTTTCTCATACAATACTATATTACAGGACATTAGTATAACTGATGGGATGTGATAAAACATTACTGCTAGTTCTGTGCATATTACTGAACATAATAGACCCTACTTAACATGTCTGTCAATGTTATTATTTTGTCCTTTTAATTTCTCTCTAAGTAAAATTGGAATTTATATGTGCAGCCCTTTGCTGGGCACAAGGGTTACTTGAAAACCTCACACATTTACATTAGACAACTTTGGTTTCTATGGATCAATGATTTCCAAGGACAAGGATATGAGTATCTGAAGGTCCATTGATGAATTTATTGCCAGTATGCTGCCATTTAGGCTGGCACAGATGAAAAGGATTTCTAAATATCTGTACTGTAGGCTGAAACCTAATACAGTGGTGTGAAAAAGTGTTTGCCCCCTTCCTCATTTCCTGTTCCTTTGCATGTTTGTCACACTTAAGTGTTTCGGAACATCAAACCAATTTAAACAATAGTCAAGGACAACACAAGTAAACACAAAATGCAATTTGTAAATGAAGGTGTTTATTATTAAAGGTGAAAAAAAATCCAAACCATCATGGCCCTGTGTGAAAAAGTGATTGCCCCCTAAACCTAATAACTGGTTGGGCCACCCTTCAGCAACAACTGCAACCAAGCGTTTGCGATAACGTGCAATGAGGCTTTTACAGCGTCCTGGAGGAATTTTGGCCCACTCATCTTTGCAGAATTGTCCTAATTCAGTTACATTAGAGGGTTTTCGAGCATGAACGGCCTTTTTAAGGTCATACCACAACATCTCAATAGGATTCAGGTCAGGACTTTGGCTAGGTCACTCCAAAGTCTTCATTTTGTTTTTCTTCAGCCATTCGGTGGTGGACTTGCTGGTGTGTTTAGGATCATTGTCCTGCTGCAGAACCCAAGTTCGTTTCAGCTTGAGTACACGAAAAGATGGTCGGACATTCTCCTTCAGGATCTCTTGGTAGACAGCAGAATTCATAGTTCCTTTTATCACGGCAAGTCTTCCAGGTCCTGAAGCAGCAAAACAGCCCCAGACCATCACACTACCACCACCATATTTTACTGTTGGTATAATGTTCTTTTTATGAAATGCAGTGTTCCTTCTACGCCAGATATACTTGGACACACACCTTCCAAAGAGTTCCACTTTTGTCTCATCGGTCCACAGAATGTTGTCCCAAAAGTCTTGGGGATCATCAAGATGTGTTGTGGAGAAATTGAGACGAGCTTTGATGTTCTTTTTGCTCAGCAGTGGTTTTCTCCTTGGAACTCTGCCATGCAGGCCATTTTTGCCCAGTCTTTTCCTGATGGTGGAGGCATGAACGCTGACCTTAACTGAGGCAAGTGAGGCCTGCAGTTTCTTGGACGTTGTTGTGGGGTCTTTTGTGACCTCTTGGATGAGTCGTCGCTGCGCTCTTGGGGTAATTTTGGGCGGCCGGCCACTCCTGGGAAGGTTCACCACTGTTACATGTCTTCGCCATTTGTGGATAATGGCTCTCACTGTGGTTCGCTGGATTCCCAAAGCTTTGGAAATGGCTTTATAACCCTTTCCAGACTGATAGATCTCAATTACTTTCTTTCTCAATTGTTCCTGAATTTCTTTGGGTCTCGGCATGATGTGTAGCTTTTAAGGATCTTCTGGTGGACCTTACTGTGTCAAGCAGCTCCTATTTAAGTGATGCCTTGATTGTGAACAGGTGTGGCAATAATCAGGCCTGGGTGTGGCTAGAGAAATTGAACTCAGGTGTGGACAACCACAGTTATAGTATGTTTTAACAAGGGGGGCAATCACTTTTTTACACAGGGCCATGATGGTTTGGATTTTTTTTCACCTTTAATAATAAACACCTTCATTTACAAATTGCATTTTGTGTTTACTTGTGTTGTCCTTGACTATTGTTTAAATTGGTTTGATGTTCCGAAACACTTAAGTGTGACAAACATGCAAAGGAACAGGAAATGAGGAAGGGGGCAAACACTTTTTCACACCACTGTATTTATGTAACAAGGGTATGTGGGGCATCCTCAAATGGAAGGTAGATGAGTGCAAGGTCTCTAACATCCACCAGCTCCGTGATGTCGTCATGGAGGAGTGGACGAGGACTCCGGTGGCAACCTGTTAAACTCTGGTGAACTTCATGCCCAAGAGGGTTAAGGCAGTGCTGGAAAATAATGGTGGACACACAAAATATTGACACTTTGGGCCCAATTTGGACATTTTCACTTAGGGGTGTACTCACGTTTGTTGCCAGCGGTTTATACATTAAAGGCTGTGTGTTGAATTATTTTGAGGGGATAGAAAATTTACACTGTTATACAAGCTGTACACTCACTACTTTACATTGTAGCAAAGTGTAATTTCTTCAGTGTTGTCACATGAAAAGATATATAATAAAATATTTACAAAAATGTGAGGGGTGTACTCACTTTTGTGAGATACTGAAGCTCAAGATACGAAGATTAAAGTGGATGTAATAATGTAGAGTATAAGATCTCCTATCATTTGAGCCCAGTCTTGCCACAGAGAGTTAATCCGTCTCTGAGCAATCCTCCTTTATTGTTCAGTGACATAAATCTTGAAAAACTTAGTAAAATCCTCCCCCTTGCTGTGAGTGACAGGTGATTTGCATATCTTGTGCACTAGACTAAGAGACATGCATTATTTTTTAATTCCCTCCCACTCCTTTCTTCTGCTGCTCTGCAAGGATTGGCTGTTCCACACCTCAGCATGATTTGGCATGCTGAACTCATGTGGTTACTTTCCTGTCTTTTCACTGGATTTTAGAGATCAGAGCAGAAGTTCAGTGTAAGTAATACACAGGAAAAAATGCACGTTGATAAGGGGAGTGTAGAAGTGGGTGTGGAGTCTACTGACATCACAACTCCACCCACTGAGCCCTGGAAAGCAGACCCACCCACAGAATCTGCAGTATTTCGGGTCTCATAGCAGACAGAGGGGAGACATTTGACAGATAAGTATACATGCAGGAGGCATGTATATCCTTCTAGATAACCAATATTGCAGTAGTTTACAAAGGATCAGAGTGGGTTTACATCCACTTTAAGGTTAGAGCTTACTTGTACAAGGCCAGAGGTCTGCATACTGGTTTCAAATTATTTTAAAAGCATTAAAGATTATAGCTAAACATGACAGCCAGGCAGCTGCTATTTTCAAAAGGTGATGTAAGCAATGGCAGTTTCCATATCTTCTCAGTATAAAACTGGCCATACACTGATCAAAATTCAGCTGGGATCAGCCAAATCTCGACCAGTGTGTGTCAGTCTTTGAAAGAAATCTATTGTTTGACAGACTTTTGTCAAAGTAATTTGTTGGCAAAATTTTCTGGATCAGCAGCTGCAGTGATTCAGCTGCACCTGCAGATCGGTGCATTCTTGCAGCAACGGGTGCAGCCATCAGAATACATTTTACCAGTGGGGGCAATTCCTCCATCTACCTCATTTGTGTCCAGTGGGCTGAAAAAACCCCCAAAAAATGAATGCCTGGCCAGCTTAAGTTTAAGTTTCCTTTAAATTTCAACAGAGCAGGTTTTTGGAGTAATTCTGAGATGTCAGCGTAAAGGACGGACATCTATTACTAACCAGTTATAAATGTCTTATAAATATATTCACTCCTAGTGTAAATTACCATTTCTATGTGCATGCATGAATCAAAAGTCTATAAACCGTTAAAGCTTTTTCTCACTTAGTTCTACGGAAACATTCAGTAGACAAAAGGTGTTAAACATTTACAGATGCTTGCTGGCAGTAGATGACATTTACATACTGAGACCGAAGTGCGACTGTTACAGTACTTCACAAAACATTAACAGATTTTAACAAAACAAATCCGATGGTCGTTCAAATTCAATTACATCCATTGAGGTGGGAATAAAATCAAAACTATCATGTAGACGATGGATATTTTAATATGCAAAATATCTTATAAACTACTTTTGAAATTATTCCAACCTACAGCCATTACCTTTAGGCAGAAGATTAAACTAAAAACACTGAAACTGAAATAAGCTACTTTTACTTTTTGCATGCATGGAGTTTTATCAAAAATAAACCCTTAGCAGTTGCTCATTTAGGCCCACTTGTGTATGGGGCCGACTTGGGTTTCCCATGGGAGACTCAGCGGAGTCTCCTGTATACAGCGATCCATTCAAAGTATGAATGAATGAATGAGTGATTTGTATAGCACTACCTATGCAAACTGAATCGCCTCAGGGCACTTTTTGCCGCCGGTGTCCATCTGCCGTATAGCGCGGTCCTTTACCTCATGGGGTCCCGATGCGCTTTCAAGCACAAGCCCTTGTACACACGGTCGGACATTCCGTCTGATTTTGTCTGACGGATTTTGCCCGAAACTGGTGTTGCATACACACGGTTGGACAAAGTTGTCGGAAAATCTGATCGTTCAGAACGTGATGACGTTATGTCGTTACGACGGGACTACGTTCAGGCTAGTAGCCAATAGCTTTGGTCTAGGAATTTGATCTGAGCATGCGTGGCACGTTGTCTGATCGGAATTCTCTACAAACGATAGGACAAAGTCTGCTCAGATCATGTTGTCGGAAAATTTTATAGCCCAGCTCTAAAACTATGTCGGTCGGATATTCCGATGGAAACAGACGGATGGAGCCCACACATGGTCAGATTATCCGACAACACGGTCCGATCAGACATTTTCCATCGGAATGTCCGACCGTGTGTACAAGGCCATACACATACAACATACACATATTTGACCATTTTTTTCCGACAGAATCGAATTAACCTACCAGCATGTCTTTGGGGTGTGGGAGGAAACCGGAGTACCCGGTGGAAACCCATGCGGGCACAGGGAGAACATGCAAACTCCAGGCAGCATAGTAATGAGAGATTTATGGTATCCACAGTCATTCATGCCTTTTCTGGTGTAATTGAACATGTAGTAATTACCTGTTGATGATTGGCCCTGGATACAATTTAGGGCCACAATTTATGAAATTGAATGAGTTTCATAGAATAGTTTCTGAAATCCCAAGAACAAATAGATTTTGAAATTAAAATGTACCCTTGTAATTTATGCGCATGTAAATGTGCACCTTCCATACTCAGACATATAAAATACCATAGCTGTATTTACAGAAATATCTCAGGAGTGTCTCTTTTTTTCCCGTATGGAACACATAATGTTTAAAGGTTTGTGTGGTCTTCAAGGCAGGATGCACTAAAAATAGGTCTGACATGATCATATGGTGCATCCTGTATGAGAGGTTGCACAAACACGAGTGTACTTCATAAGATAGATTTTTACTTCCCTACAGCTGGTATTGTAAATAGACTACTTGACAAGTCTATTTAAATCTGAACTCCAGGAAGTAAAAAAACAAAACAAACAAAAAAATAAATAAAAACATTCATTGCAATTATGAGTTTATTGAAAGAAGATGTATTTTAATGCAGCTAGTTCAAAAAGACACTGTATTTTACCTGGCCATGCCCTTATTGGTGTTCACTGGATTCAGAGTCAAGATGGGGATGACATCATGGAACTCCTCACATGACAGTGTTTTGGGCCTTGTGATTGGCTGCTCAGACCTGAACACTGCTCCATCTTGTGCTACTTCATATCCAGCAGCCCAACTCTGTTCCTGGGGGCTCTGACAGTGTAGGAAAGTGGTGAGGGAGCCTTGTGTTTTAAGTATACATGCATTGGGGTGAGCCAAATGGGCAAGTGACAATATGAATTTGTGTTTATATCAGTCCTGTATAGAAAGAAGGAAGGACAGTACTGCTTTCTCTCAGCCTATTCTATTTTGCCTCTATGATCTAAATATTTAATGCATTATATTTAAGAAAAATCACTCAATTGTAGTTTCAGTTAAGGCAATGTAGCGCCCACCACTTTTAGATGGGTGCTAGTTAAGTAAGTGTTAGGTAAATTTGCCAGGGCCTTGCACTTTAAGGCCTGGTTGTTCTGTTTGGTTAGGATGGGAGGAGTGACGGAGTAGAGAGAGAGGAGGGTGTGGCCACCTGCATTCTGCCCTGAAAGATCTCCTTTACCTTCTATTGAAATGTTCTATAAGGAAGGCGGGCTGGGGAGGGGGTGAAGGCAGTTTGTATGGAGAGCCCTGGACGATGCATTAACTTGTATTGGCAGGGGCAGGCCTCACATATAAACTGGGGGTCACATGTTCCTAGGAGGAGATGGGAGGAGTTGGATCCAGAACGGCAGCAAGAATGTAACCTACAGAGAGCAGGCTTGAAGCCCTGGGGGTTCAGAGACCCCATCGCTGGATAGTAGGAACAAAACCTGAAGGCGTGTGGGTTCAGAGGCCTTGATGCTGGATGGTTCTACACGAAACTAAGTAACCATGTAACTCCGGGAGAAGTGGACTGCACATATCAGCTTGAGATGATTCTAACCATGTGGAGCGAGAAGTAGCTGCCAAGAGGATGGAGTAGACTCGCATATCATCCAGGGCTTTCCTGAACTGACTTAGGAGGATCAAAGGAGTCAACATAGGCAGGTGAGGCCTGGGGCTCCAACATCCATTTACCACAGTGCTTTTCAGAGAGGCATTGGTCAGTTCCCTATGGGAAAGGGACTCTAACTAATCGTGGGAACCAGGAGGAAGAGGCAGCTTATATTTCTCAAATAACCCTGTAACATACTGCAACTAAGAAGAATAAAGCTCTTTTGAAATTTTGACTGTGCTGATATAATTTGTGCAGGGGTGGAAGAACAGAGGCATGTTAACAGTGAAGGTATGAACTCACTCAGCAGCTCTCAAGGGAGTAGTGCACTACAAGTAACCTTTTCTTTGTTTTTGGTCATTTAATTGATTGTACTGGGTGAGTTTGACTGTTCTCGTAATTGGTTCTTGTTTTCAATTTATGGAGGCTTAGTTCTAATGTTGGTATCACTGCTGCCGAATTATAGGGGTCCGTCTGGTGGCTTCAAATAGTTGCTGTAATGATGTGATCAACATATTTGCTTGAGTATATATATGGATGGAGTGTTGATGACATTCTTTGTGAGTTGGCTGACAAATGGTGGCACTATCCACCACTGCCACTGCTGCAACCAATCCCTCAAAGATCGATATGCTGTATATGTGAGTGAACCTCACATGACAGAGATTATTGGAGTTCAGTTACTAAAGTAGTGAATATTACTGTGAAGTTGTGTTACTTTCAAATAACAGATCATATGTAGGAATTGAAAAAAATAGAAACATTTCCTCTTACTGATAATTGAACACGTTGAATAGTGAGGTGAATGCAGATTTACTGGAATAAGCAGCTTCTTTAGAAATGCTACCCAACATATTAAAATGTTGATATTGTCTCTGCGCCCCATTGGCAATGACATTTTTTCACTTTAGGTATGTCTTTTATAAAGCTCAATGATGGTATATTCAGGGCTCAAAATTTCAAGGCCTGAGCTATTAGCAAGGCCTTAAGAGTTTTATGCCACAGATGCCCCACCCAACCCCTACCTTGCCCCACCCCCAATTCCACCCCTAAACACACCCTCGTAAATGACCTCATGAAATTACACTGTTAAATGTTTTATGCAGAATTAAATTACAAAAATAAATATTAACAACAACTTTAACAATATTAGCATTAAGCATATTTAATTGATTTGTCTGTGATGAATAAAATAAGGATAAAATATGATAGGCTACTATAGGCACTGTACACATCATTACTGCCTTGTTAAGTAAATATTTTAATGCTTTATTAAATATAGCATTAAAAAAAATAAAACCAATGAATGACACTTTCACCGATTTAGGATGCAGAGAGACTTACAGCGGAGCACAGCATTGGACAGGGGAGCAAGAGCTGCCAAAGTTAACTTTATCTATTAACAAGCTGGTGATTGTTTCCTAGGTGGTCAACGCAATCAATCACCAGCTTGTTAACAGGAAACTTTAACTTTAGCAGCTCCCGCCCAACTCCCCTCCCCGCCCCAGCCCTGCCCCCACCTCATCTAGTTCTTTTCCATCTTCCGCTGTATGCCAGGCCCTGTTAAGGAATGACTGGGGGTGAAGACTGGAAGGAGAATCGGCTCCCATTCAACCCCACCTACCGGCAGTGCCCACTCCCTCTTCGATGCGGATCCACACTCATCCTCACCTTATTTCCACTCGCCTATTGCGAGCAGGTGAGTAGAAATCTTGAGGGCTGGTATATTTAATTCAGTCATCTAACCATGTGCAGAAGAATTCCCATTTGTTTTTAAAGTCTTCTTACATAACTGTTTGTTTAAGGTGAAGACTGGTTGACTATTTTAAATGAAAATGTACTAATTTAAGAAATGATTCTCCAGATTTTTACTTATTATCTCCAGATTCTGATTTGTTGTGTCAAGGTTATACAATACTATCTTGGAATATGAATTATTATCTTAGAGCTCTGGTATATTTCTCTGAGATCTAAGATATCTAAACCTTTTGATTTATTAGCCCAGAGACGATAAATCTGAATTATGGTTTGTTCATTTAAAATGCCAACTTAGAGTATTGGGGGTAATTTAATGGTAGAGAAATAAAAAATGTATTCTCCAGTGAAGGGAAATTCTTATTTTTCATAAATATCAGAAACTGCCGGAATAATCAGAATGTGTAACTTGCAGAAGAAATTGACACTTTTGACAAATGAAAACCCAAACAACTAGCAAGATAAAATGTATACGTAAATCCTCTTAGACGTGAAGTTGCTAGTAATAAAATTACGCACAATGATTCTTTAGAAGTATTGCTAAACTAACTTGGACAAAGGATGTGATGAAAGTGTTATCACCTCATAGCCATCAGATGTTAACATCCTTCCTCTTCTTGTGGTTAAAATAAACATTGCAAATCTAAAGGCAGCACCAGGTATTCAGAAGCATAAGCTGTCTAGTATACCTGCTGTAGAAAATCTCACCTCTGCTTTGCCCACAACTCAATTCAAAAATACTAATAGCAGTGTTCAGGCCTGAGAAGTTCCATTTACACTCCAATAGGCATGCCCCATGTGAAAATGCTAGGGCCTGCTGAACGATGTTTGCTGAAGAAGGTCCTCTAAAGAAGTCACATGTATAGTGACGTAATACATAAGGCGGAGCCAGTGACATCATGCTATGGCTGGAAGTGAGCAGGCCCCAGATTGAGTGGTGATGCTCACAATCAATATAGATTTTAAGGGGATATACACATTATTTTATCACAGTGTGCATTAGCCAGTGAGTGTATTTGTATGGATAGTAGAGAATAAGATTATGCAGAAAGCATTTGTATGTATTTATTTTGAGTGGACTCTGGGGGAGCATTTTAACGGAAGGTTGAAGCCAATACCCGCTCAAGGGGAAAGAGGTGCTGAAAGGTGCAAAGTGAATATTGGGGATGAAGTGTCCCAGAGGAGAAAAGAGCATGCTTGCAACCCTCAAGTGGGGAAGCTGCATATTTGAACTATAGAATATTTATGAGGTGAGCGCATATAAGAGCACAAAGGATGAAGCACTTGGATGGCATCTTTGTTTACAGCACTGATCACTTTATTCTTTATCCACTTGTGGACCACCCACCGCCTTTTTACTGCAGCAGGGTGGCCCTGCTATGGCGGATCACGCACACATGATCCATAATTCCAAGGGAGGAACCCGCCGCCCTCTCTGTGCGGTTATTCGGTACAACACAAGCTGATCAGCAGGTCCTGGTCCGTGATTTCTGGCTGGGACCTGCTGATTGACTTAGCAAATCACAGTAGAGAACCCTGTGTTCACTACAGAGCCCTGTGTTTACTAACAAAGCAAAGCAGAGAGAAAAATAAGCCACATCTATCAGTTAAAAAAAAAAAAACACACCCTGTAAGACAAAGGCATAATGATCTAGTATGAATAGCATACTAGTTCATTATGAATAACTTACCTGAGATGGAAGCCCCCGAAGGGACCCTTGTTCTTCTCCTCTATCGCCGCCATCTATCTCGGAGTGACTTCCGGGTATCGCGGCTCCGGCGCTGTGACTGGCCGGAGCCGCGATGACATCACTCCCACGCATGCATGCTGGAGCCGCCACTAACGGCATAATCGCTGTTAGCATGCGCCGTTGACATCGATGCCAGTCTTTTGCAAATATCTCCTATACCGTGTAGGTTTAAGAGATATTTATTGCACCTACAGGTAAGCCTTAATCTAGGCTTACCTGTAGGTAAAAGTGGTCCCAGAGGGTTTACAACCACTTTAAAGCAGCACATAATACTCACATTACACTTTTTAGGCACACCGTGAAACCCCAAATTCTTAACCTCTTCCCAGCCAGTGTCGTTAGTACAGTGACAGTGTATGGTATTATCACTGAACACTGTATTAGCAACATTGGTGATGTCAGTGTCGGTTGGTCAGTTCCCACCCAGCTTCAGTTAGTGCCAGATTGCCTACTGCATTATCACAGTCCGACTATAAATCGCTGATTACCTTCAATACTAGTAGACAAAAATAAATAAAAATTACAGTATATATATATCATTATTTGTAGACGCTATAACTTTCGCACAAACCAATCAGTATACACTTGTTGGGATTTTTTTTACCAAAGACAGCAGAATACATTTTGGTCTAAATTTATGAATATGTTTGATTTTTTTATTTATTGGATATGTTTTATAACAGAAAGTGAAAAATATATATATTTTTCTTTTTCAAAATTGACATTTTTGTTACATTTATATAATAACAAATAAAAAACCCAGTGGCGATCAAATACCACCAAAAGAAAGATGTATTTGTGTGAAAAAATTTTTAAAAATGTCATATGCGCAGTGTTGCATGGCCGTGCAATTGCCAGTTAAAGTAGCATACATAGTGCCAAATAGCAAAAAACGTCCTAGTCCTATAGGGGGTAAAATCTTTCGGCGCTCAAATGTTTATTTTGATATAAATGGATTTACACTGAATTAACTTATTTTACATGCTGTTGTTAAGTCCTATTTATTTACTAAAGAGATGGATATTGAGAATGCAGCATGAAATGCAGATTTCAGATATATATTATATATATATTTTTCAGCACACTGGACAGTGTTTGTTTTTTTTCTTTCTCTTTTTTACTATTTATTCGCAATAAAAAGTCATTTTTCTAGATAATATTTCAGGTTTGATGTGGGAACACGCCAGTGCTAGCTAGCTGCTGAAATACTATACTGCTGCACATTTGTGGTGTGGTTTATGTAGGATTTATTAATGATGCATTCTTCTTATAAATGTTTCTTAAAAACCAACAGTTGTCCCTTGATAAAAACTACCAGGAAGACCACTGGTTAAGAAACGGTAAACTAGACAATTTTTTTGGTTGTCAGAACTTTCCCAATATACATCTCCTACTTCAACCAATCACTGACTGCTCAATGCTACACTGCTTTATACCATACTCATGTATGACATCAAGGCAGTGATATCCAGAGATTTATCTGCGGTAAGAGGATTTTGGCCCCTTCTTCTGCAGAAGGTAGCAGCAAAATATCTTAAGTAATCAATTAGGTGATCATTTTAATAATTCATTGCACAGAAGCAGAGATCAAATACCATAATAATACGAAATATATATGTACCTTGTCAAGGAAACAGAGCAAAAACAAATGCAATAAAAGAATACAGTAAGTGAGTCTTAAAGCATTTCAGAAACCACATTCTATGTGCTTAAGTATAAGTAGATCTTAAAACCCAGATGATATAATGCAACAAAAGATGTATTCGAATCAGCCTTTCTTAGTGCTTGTTTAGCCTTGTGGAGGGGGGTAAAAACATGCAGTGGAGCTGTGTTTTTACCACCTCCTCACTGTCTACCAAACACCCTTTAAGACACCAGGGATTGCTCTTCAGAGGGTTAACATGAGTGTAAACTATATTTTACATTGTTAATAAATACACATTAAAGGGAAAATATTTTTTTTAAGTTTTGTTAGAGTGGGAACGAAATGTAAAGGAATATTGCACTTTTATTGCTTCACTTTAAGCATTATTAAAATCACTGCTCCCGAAAAAATGGCGCATTTAAAACTTTTTTTGCATTGATACATGTCCCCTGGGGCAGGACCCGGGTCCCCAAACACTTTTTATGACAATAATCTGCATGGACTTTAATGGTGTTTTGGCGGCTTTCGAATTTGCCCCGAACACCGCATATTGTCCAGTGTTCTGCAGAACATCCGAACAACCAATCAAAACATTATTTTTTTCACTTTAAGTATTATGAAAATCACTGCTCCTGAAAAAACTGACATTTTTAAAACTTGTTTTTGCATTGATACATGTTCCCTGGGGCAGGGCCCAAGTCCCCAAACACTTTTTATGACAATAACTTGCATATAAGCCTTTAAAATTAGCACTTTTGATTATTCATGTTCGTGTCCCATAGACTTTAACAGTGTTTGTGTGTTCTGTCAAATTTTTTGCCTGTTCAGTATGTTCTGGTGCGAATCAACCCGGGGGTGTTCGGCCCATCCCTATTCATAGCAAACAATCAGATTCTAACTTCAACGTGCTCTATTAAGCTTTCACAAAAAAAAAACGGAAGCTGGTTCTTATGCAGAGCCAGATTTTACATTCTCCACTTTTAGTAAATCAACCCCACTGTACCCACTGAGGAGGAAATCCAAAATTTTAGAGTTGTCTCTGGACCAAGAACTGTGGGACAACCTGCCATTTGGGACACATGCTTGTATGACTGCACTCTACATGGGAATGTTGAGATTTAATTACATTTTTCTGTTGCATCATCAAGACAGGAATTGAAGGGAAATCACCCAAGGAGGACAAAGGCACCAAAAATAAACTGATGGGGGTTTTAACCCTTCACTACTCTATAAAAAAATGAAAAACATTGAATTTACTTTAAGACATATGTGTTTCATTTTCTTCACTGTATTGCTATACCAATGCAAACATAAACGTGTTATGATCAGGTTCCTAAAGCATGTTCTTGTCTACTATATTTTTACTATTGTTTTTATACAAACATATTGCATAAATATTAGGTCAATCATTTGTGCACTTATGCTTTCCTACTCCTTTCCCCAACAATTTAAAACAGGTAATACTTACAATTCCACTCCTCTATGATCTTCACTGTGGTGGTATGTAGGGGGAGCCTAGATGTTACCCCAAGTGAATTTGGATACAATAAAAATGCTGGCTTTGACAGTGTACTATTAATTCGTCTGTTGCCATTCCTCTATGGGCACATGAGCTTTATGATTCTGTCATGTAGGGGGGTCTACCAAAGTGAGTCATTGTTAACGTTGGATATACCCACCTTGGGAACACTGCCCATCAGAGGGTTCAGGTACACCAGATTCATCGTTATGGTCAATATCAGCAGAAGAAGCCTCCATGAGAAATATTTATAGGGATAGATATTCCTTTGAATAAAATAAGGTCTAGCCATTTGGGTTCCCCCTGATGTCTCCTTCTGATTCTCTGCCAACCACCCTGGTTTCTGAAATGGAGGTGCTCTACACATTGTAACTGCATGTAATTACGAGGGGTCTTCTTAATAAAAAGTTTCTGCACTTTTTATTATAAAAAATGTCTCCAGAAGAAGCAGACCTCAAAGTCTAGGAAACATGTTAAAAGTGTGGAGTGCCGCCAATATACAACTGGACCAAATTTTATCTTTTGACTTAAGGAGAAGTGGTATTCTCTGAGATAAATGTTAGAGAAACTATTTGATGGTCTGTGGTATGTGGGGGGAAGCGTGGTGTACAATATATAAAAACATCGGCAACTAGAAATATTATGCAACCTTGGTGTATTTTAAACTGGGCCATGATTTTTTTTTCAAATTTGTATGAATATAATTATTATGTTTATTAAATGTTGTCATCATCACTGTAGCGTGTAAAAAGTCCCTAAAATGTCTTTATATCTTGTGGTTTATACAATTTATGGGGCGTGGTGCACTAAAAGATTCATATAGCTGTTGTTGTTGTATATCTAATATACGTGCATATATAAGTGCAAAAAATGTTTGTTAATCCTGTAACTGCTCAGAAAAAGCACTGGCTGGCATAAAATCTGCAGGAACACCTGTACAGTACACTAAGCAGTATCTACACAACTACACATTTATTGACTGATTTATCCACAGCGTAATAAATATGTTTTCAATAGTCTCAAAGAAGTAAGAAAGATACATTGTTGCCCAGTAGGCAATAGAAGAAGCAATACTAAGTTAAAGCAATTTTAAAATGACTGAATTTTGGAAAAACAAATCAAACATCAGCATTTTGTTCCCATTTGTCCTGGTTCTCACAGAACATGATCAGCTGTTACCCAATTGCTCTTTTGTAAGTAATTACATTTTATCTCCATATCGGTGCTCAGAGCATTAAAGAAAGCCGTATTTGTCTTTGCATGTGAAACTCAATAACATATTTATTCTCATTTAGCGCGCACTTTATTTTATCCTGGTTGTTTTATTTGACTGCTTTTGATCAGCTGAACCCATACTTTTTGACCTTGTGTTTTTTTACACGCAGTTATTACATCCAGGGGCAGACTGACAACTCATGGGGCCCCTGGGCAATAGGAGATTATGGGACCCCCAGGCAATCAGAGATTATGGGGCCACACAGTATACACAAACACACACACACACAGTATAAAATCACACAGGTTACACATACATGTACACACAGTATACACAGATATGTTTCTATTGGCTGGAGGGGTACTGAAGGTACTGGAGAGGTGGGGCAGTTATAATCTCGGGCTTTTTAGACCAAAAGGATGTCGGCAAGGGACATTTCAGATGGCACATGTAAAAAAAACACTGATTTTTCCATACTGTCCCTGGTTTTACTGAGGCTAGCAACCCTGATGGGGCCCCCTAGTGGCCCGCGGCCCTCGGGCAGTGCCCAAGTTGCTGAATGGTCAGTCAGCCCCTGATTACGTTGCTTTCAAAGATTATAACCAAAATGTAATCTTATCTTAGAAATAGCTGCAAATATAACTGATAAATACTAAATCCATTACAGGACAATAGAATTTGATCATGACACCCTTTGAAGGTATCAAAATCTTGAGGCACCCCAGGTGGATTATATCTTGTTTTATTTTTCAGGACATATTAGGCCTTTAATTGGTAGTAAATATTAATGGATATCTCCTAATGTTTTTATTATCATAGAAAAACGGGTCCAAAATAGTAAACTTATATTTTTTTGTAAAACTTTTTTGTAAAAGCTGTATATTTTATGCCATTACTATGATCCAACCACCTGATGTGCATGAGGATACCACATATGTGTATGTTATTTGTTGTTTATACCTGTAGTAGGGCCAGGAAACAATGAAGCATGCCTTTTTTTCCTACTTAAACACATTGATGCTAACCTAAATCAAGCCCCAATCGAACTATTTTTTTTTTTCAACAGATCGTTCTTTTGTTTCCATAGACTTGCCCTGAGACCATGATCCATCAGCGACAGCTCAATCTCATTGTTGGGGTTGTGTGATTGAGCCATTACAAACACATGCCATATACACTCACCGGCCACTTTATTAGGTACACCTGTTCAAATGCTTGCTAACATAAATTGCTAATCAGCCAATCACATAGCAGCAACTCAATGCTTTATGATGGGCACAGTGGCTGCAATTGATGCCATAGCGGCAGTGTTTGGCACAGTGGCAGCATTTAATGGGCATGGTGGCCGTTGTTTGATGGGCACAGTGGCATTGTTTTATGGGCATGGTGGCCGTTATTTGATGGGCACAGTAGCATTGTTTTATGGGCACGGTGGCTGCAATTGATGGCACAGTGGCAGCGTTAGATGGGCACAGTGGCAGCGTTAGATGGGCACAGTGGCTGCAATTGATGATTTTTTTTTTAAATATGTTTGTACCCCTCAAAAAATTTGGAGCACCAGCTGCCACTGAGGCCGAGTGAGGCTGTGGCTGTATTTTTTATTACAGAGCACACAGCATTACAGCACATAGATAGCATTAGTGTATTTAACTGCTTGATGGGCTTATTTTGGGCTTGGCTGGTTCACGTGTATGTGTTTTGACGGCCCACATTTGCACAGGCACAGCAGCCTATTCATTTGAATGGTCTGCCATGCCTGCATTTCCTGCAAAAAAAATGTGCATGCATCATGTAATACGCTGTGCACACCTATGCCCATCAAGCAGTGAAATATAGCACGGTCTGTCCATTCTGCTTTTGCACCATGTGACTTGCCTGCAGTTCCTGCACCAGCAAACTTGCTCCATTTTTAGATGTTTAGACCACACTTTTAAAAACACTTGTGCGTTTGTGTGTGCAGGAACTGCAGGTAAGTCGCATGGTGCAAAAGCAGAATGGATTTCAAGGCCACTGCATTTTTAAAATGCTGCATGTACCTTTTTTTTTCTGCAGGAAACAAAGGCATGGCAGCTCATTTAAATGAATGGGCTGCTGTGCCTGTGCAAAAGTGGGCCACCAAAACATAAAACCAAAACAAAATATGTGATATGACAATGGGGAGCTATGATGTGTAAATGGGCACTATGATGTGAAAATGTCTGTAATGTAATGGGGCGCTATGATGTGAAGAGGCTGCAATGTAATGGAGTTCTGTGACATGAAAGGGAACCGAGGACACTGGGACTGCTGTGACGGGGGTCTGCAAAGGATTTTTTTTGATAATTCTATGTGTGTGTCTGTTTTTTGAGATGTTGGGGTGAAGAGCAAAATTGCATTGGGGGGAGGGGGGCAAAAAAAAAATGTTTGCCCAGGGCCCAAACCATATTAAAGATGGCCCTGACTGCATGACACAGCGGGAGATACCCGCTGTTTTGGTTATCAAACGTACAGCTGCAGATGGGCACAGTAAGGCTGCAAATTGGCACAATGAGGCTGCAGATGTGCACAATGAGGCTGCAGATGAGCACAATGAGGCTGCAGATGGGCATTGATGATACAAGTGGGCACAGTGAGGCTGCAGATGGGCACAGTGAGGCTGCATTGTTTACCCAGTAGCTGCTGCATTTCCCACCCTCAAGTCAATACGTTTTCCCAGTTTTTTGTGGTATAATTGCTAGGTGCCTCGGCTTATATTCGGGTCGGCTTATACTCGAGTATATACAGTAATTTGTAAAAAAAACTTTGCAATGCTTTGTACCAGAATCATAATTTTAGTGTCATTTTAAACAGGACAAATTACAAAATTACAAAATAAAATATGTACATTGTATGTGCAGTAACACTTTTTTTAAACTTACAAAAATGAAACTGCATGTTTTGTTTAGTTTTGCTGTGTTTTATTGTCTAAGGATTGCAAAAAAAAGAAGAAGATTGTCACAAGACAATTTAATGAAAAGAAAATCTTTTTTGTCACTAAAAAAAAATCAAAAAAAATCTATGTATATATAAAAAATATGAAAAATTAAAATATAAAAAAATATATGTATTACCTTGTATCTTTAGTAATCATAAAGCTATTGCTGAATAAACAGGTCCATAGCAGAAATATAAAAATTGCTCTGGTCTATAGGGGTGAACAGGTGTGAGAGGTGAAGTCGCTACAGATTGAAAATACAATGTAAGGTATTTACAATTATTATTCTTTTTTTTGCAGTTAAATTAATACAATAGCTGCAAATAATTCTCTCATACATCTGAAACCACTTAACTGAGCACTTCCTGGTAGAAAAACATTTGAAAACACATCATAAATTCTAACCAAATGGCATTAGTCAGAGACGACAACAGGATATATTTAGTTGTATAACTTTTTTTTTTTTGGTCACAGGTTGGTGAGTGTTTAAAATATCTGAAATGTAGTTTTTACATTATGACTATATGGAGTACTTACTTGCATTCACTGCTGCTCTTAAAAGACTTTTCTTTTTTGAATGTGCAGCACCTGTTATTCTGTTTAATTTATTCCTATGTACAAGTCAATATGCATACAGCATGGACCTACTTGCCAACAGTCCTGATTTTCCTGGGACAATCCAGATTTTGGGACCCTCGCCCCAATCGGAGCTCATCCCGATTAATTTCCCGGGATTTTGCCTTTGTCCTAGGAAAACCGGGAATGGCCAATGCTTGTTTACATCAGCATTTCCCCATTCTGCCTAGTGACACTGTCACTGATCACAGCTCCCTGTAATCGGGAGCGCTGATCAGTGATTCGTCACACACAGCCCCTCCCCCCACAGTTAGAATTACTCCCTAGGACACACTTAACCACTTAACCCCTGCAGCGCAACCTCCTGGTTAACCCCTTCACTGCCAGGCACATTTACACAGTAATCAGTGCATTCTTAATCGCACTGATCGCTGTATAAATGTGAATGGTCCCAAAATAGCGCCAAAAGTGTCCGATGCATCCGCCATAATGACGCAGTCACGATAATTTAGTTATTTTTTTAAATCGCTGATCACCACCATTACTAGTAAAAAAAAATATTAATAAAAAGGCCATAAAACTATCCCCTATTTTGTAGACACTAACTTTTGCGCAAACCAATCAATCAATAAGCACTTATTGTGATTTTTTTTACCAAAAATATGAAGAAGAATACGTATCAGCCTAAACTGAGGGAAAAAAACTATTTTTCTTTTTTTGGGGATATTTATTATAGCAAAAAGTAAAAAAGAATGCGTTTTTTTCAAAAACATTTTTTTGTTTATGGCACAAAAAATAAAAACCGTAGAGGTGATCAAATACCACCAAAAGACATCTCTATTTGTGGGGAAAAAAAGGACATCAATTTTGTTTGGGAGCCACATCCCACAACCGCGCAATTGTCAGTTAAAGCAACGCAGTGCCGAATCGCAAAAAGTGCTCTGGTCTTTGGTCAGCCAAATGCTCCGGGGCTGAAGTGGTTAAATTATCGGTGGATTATCGGTGGTGCATTCTTAAAGTCTAACTAAAGACAAAACTTTTTTTTTGTCTTGGACAGTGTGGAGATGGATTAGAACACCTATTAGGTTTTTATTGCTGTTTGTGCCCTCATTAGAGAGATTCACCTTCTCTACCTATCTTCCCTGTTTACCTAATTATCATTTAAAGTGAAAATAAAAGAAAATCCCACATTTTGGGTTGTCTCCAGAGAAAGTAATAGAGGGGAAATTTTCCAATGGGGACACTAATTCCAATGACCTAGGTGTCCCCATAAGGATTCCCTTAATTTGCAGGGATTTCTGCTCACTTCCTGTTTTGTCTGTGGGAGAGGAAGAGAAGGTAAATCTGCCCAATGGGTTATAACCCCCTATAACAGGAACAGGGGTGTTGCTTAGCAAAAACTCTTGTCTTTGGATTGCCCCTAGAGTTTTTTTGAGTCTGCTGTTTTTATTATTGTAATTTTTTTATTTACAATTTAAACGTATCAACTAATATCCATATACATTGCCAAGCAAGGGCTAAATAGGAATGGAAAACAGGCTCCAACTGTTTTTGAACTACGAGCACCAGCTTGCATGGACTTGGTGTTCCTCAACAGATGGACAGTTGGAGCTTGCAGTATTAGGTCATACATATGTTATTTATTCAGAAATCATACGGGAAATGTTCTTACGTGGACTGTTTTAGCCACTGCTAGCCTGCTCCAGTCTTTTAAAGCCTTACTCCGGGCAAAATAAACATTTTCCCATGCAGTGGGGCTGCGTCAACTGTTTGCTTTGCCTAGGGGTGAAGAGAAAGCTTTTACTCACCTGATCCTTCATTCCACCAGAAAACAGCGCTCCCCGTGGTCCAGCGATGGACTGTTCCTAGTCTATCGAGTCTGTGTGCTTGATGACGTCAGAAACAGTCCATAACTCAAGACCGCAGGTAGCGTGGTCAGAGGATTAGGTAAAGTAATCTCCTCTATCCTTTTCCCCTAGACAAAAACAGGCACAGCCCTAATGCATATGAATTTTTTTTTTGCCTGGAGTTGGGCTTTAATGGCCAGTTCATACCACAATTTCTGCATGCATGTTTTTGATGCATTTTCTATGCATTCCAGTGTGTTTTGTTCCCCCTCTTTTTTTCTCCCTCTCACTCGAGGACAATTAAGGACATGTGCATTCCGGTGCATTTTTGATGTGTTTTGCCACATTTTGCATGTGTTCCATACTGAAAAAAGCAACATATTCTACTTTTATTGACTGCACTGGAACTCTCTGCACTGGTGTGAACTAGGGCCACTGGAATCCATGGTAAACACTGTCCATGCATTTTTAATGCAGAATAAACCAGCCCTTAGTGTAGAATGCAGGGAGAAGGTAGGGTGCTGGGCACATTCCTGATCCTAAGGCTGGATTCACACCTATGCAGTTTTAGTGCTTTTTGCATTTTGCAGATTTTCACTACAGTCTATTTAACATGGTTTCCTATGGAACACGTTCTGTAGTGTGAATCTGCAAAGTGCAAAAAGCACAAAAAATGCATAGGTGTGAATCAAGCCTTAGTCAGCATTAACACTGAAAAGGTTAATCTGACAATCTTCTGTGCCTTAACCGCATGCCGACCAGCCACCGCAGTTGTACTGCGGCAGCATGGCTGGGCTGTGCAAATCGCCGTTATGCTACGTCGGTAGCATAAACGGCCACTAGGGGCCGCCGGAGGCGCACGCGTGTGTCCCCCCCTCTCACTACCCGAGCCTCCTGCGATCGCTCGGGGCACACCGAGAACCGGGAGTTGTGTGTGTAAACACACAGTTTCCAGTTCTCTGAGCAGTGAACTGACAGATCATAAGTTCATACAGAGTATGAACAGCGACCTGTTAGTTTCCCTGCACAGTCCCATCCCCTCTTCAGTTACAATACTTCCTAGGATACATATTAACCCCTTCACTGCCAGTGCCATTTTTACAGTAATCAATGCAATTTTAATCGCACTGATTGCTGTATTAATGCCAATGGTCCCAAAAATTTGTCAAAATTGTCTGACGTTTCCGTCATAATGTTGCAGTCATGATAAAAATCTCTGATCGTACTAGTAAAAAAAAAAAATATTAATAAAAAATAGCATAAAACCATCCCCTATTTTGTAGACGCTATAATTTTTGCGTAAACCAATCAATATCCACTTATTGCGATTTTTTTTAACAAAAAATATATAGAAGAATACGTATCAGCCTAAACTGAGGAAAAAAAATGTTTTTTATATATTTTTGGGGGATATTTACTATAGCAAAAAGTTAAAAATAATGTGTTTTTTTTTCAAAATTTACGCTATTTTTTTGTTTATAACGCAAAAAATAAAAACCGCAGAGGTGATCAAATACCACCAAAAGATAGCTCTATTTGTGAGGAAAAAAAGGACGTCAATTTTCTTTGGGAGCCACGTCTCGCGACCGCGCTATTGTCAGTTAAAGGCGACACAGTACCGAATCGCAAAAAGTGGTCTGGTCTTTGGCTAGCCAAATGGCCCGGGCTGAAGTGGTTAAAGACCAATACTGGAACCTCCCCTGTGGGAACATGTGGTATTGGAGAGTGGACCTGGATTTCTGTGTAAGGAGTGCTCTTTACCTCAGCTTGTCATGGTATATAAAATGCAGAAAGGAAGAGCAAGCTGAGAAATATGAAGAACATGCTGGCCCTGCAAGGTCCGTTACAGCTGCACTGTGACTGTAAGACCTCATGCACATTATACATTCTTGAGCCTTACGTGCACCCGGCGAAGTGGCTGTTCATTACAAGTGATTGGCTGTATACAGGTAACTGCTTGTAAGTTCTGATGGCTTTTGCTTCAGCATTTACCTGTGCAGCGTATTTCCCCTGAATGCACCACTTCTGCCTTTGGAGAAATTGGCACATGCACAGGTACCGTAATTGCCAATGCAGGAGCCTACCAGGAAAGCACGGGACTTTTTATGTTTCAAGACTCAGGAGTGTGTAAATATCTATGTGTGTAAACTTTTGACAGTTATCTAT
This sequence comes from Lithobates pipiens, assembly GCF_037356315.1. Lineage (NCBI taxonomy): Eukaryota > Metazoa > Chordata > Amphibia > Anura > Ranidae > Lithobates > Lithobates pipiens. The sequence continues at coordinate 209,865,022 of NW_027507718.1, read as the reverse complement.
AATAGTTCTAATGCTTAACAGTGATCCCATATTACATATTATATATAATATATATTATTTGTTATAACACCTTTTGTGGCCTTATAAGCTAATGGTTGGCTGTGTTCTCAATTTTCACATAAAAAAGTTACACTCCTGAATGATTTCAGCCAGATGTCTCAGCATAAACACCGGTTAAGGTTTTTAACCCTTTGAGGTAGGAACGATGTAACACTGTACACTGTTTTTACAATGTTCCAATATGTCTGATACAGATTTGATCCTTTTTATTGGGATTTTAGTCTTCCTCTGTGTATGTGCCTGCTCGATGTATCTTTGTTGCTACCCTTGCACTTCTGAACTTTCTTCAGAGTCAGATTTGCCTCTCCCTTTTTACGATGTCAGCAGCATTCCATTCTTTAATGCATACCATTTCTATTCTTATAGTGGAACTAAGAGAACATGGCATACAGTTTATGATGCTGTCTCTCACTAGAATTGACTCCTCTGCTTTACTTTTCCTGAGTTCCTCATAATAGGTGTACGGTCAAGATCAACAGGTAATAAAAGTATGTCACAAAGCGGACTTAGAAAATAAACATTTCTGTGTTGATTCTAGCGAGAAACTGCATCATATGCCTTTATGAATTTGCCTTTAGTTACACTTTAAAGTGGTTGTGAACATGCTATGTTATAGATACTTTCTACTACAGTAATAACGATGCTCGCACCATAACAGCCTTTGCTTAATTTCAGAAATGATCTTTCTTATCGTTTTTAAAAGGTTAAAAAGTTCTGTCATATGACCATGCATCTCTTCTGCTTGATAGTGGGGGGTGGGTTACAGGGCACTGTGCAAACACGCAATGTGCACGTGTTCCATAGTCTGATAGGCCTGAGGCAAGATACAGGCTGTACTTGAGCAGGGGGTGTGTTCTAGAGACAGGCTGTGATTAGAAGGGGGTGTGTGCCAGAGGCAGGCTGTGATTAGAAGAGGGTGTGTGCCAGAGGCAGGCTGTGATTAGAAGGGGGTGTGTGCCAGAGACAGGCTGTGATTGGAAGGGGGTATGTGTCAAAGGCAGGATGTTTATAGTTGGTGGTGTGGTGGCTGAACACAATACCTAATATAGGCGTGCTGTGTGTCTACACAGTGTCCTGTACCTCTGAATAGGCAGCCAAAGAATGAAAACTGACCACACAAGAAGAGATCAACTTCTGTGCTTTATGTGGTCAGTTAAGAACAAGGTGACTGGAAGGATCTACCAGATGGAAGACGTACATAAAAATGATAGGGACAATGATTATAAAATTCTCATATGTAATCCCACACACAAAGAAAACAAAAAGTTATGTTAACATATGCTTTAATTCTCTGTTCTTCTCTAGCAAGCTGAAATGCATACCGTGTTTTACTAAAAGCACCTGAGAGCATTCTGAATTTAAGGCTTCTGTACCTGAGACTAATGTACATTAACTCTAATTATTCTTACACTGTCGAAAGAGCCTTTAATCACTTTAGACCTGCACTGTAGCCGAAAGATGGGTACAGCACAGCTTTGTTGTTCTGGGAGGGCATCCAAAATCCAGCATACTCTGTGATCACTGTGTCCAATCACAGTGGCCCTTTATCATGTGATCAGCTGTTTCCAAGCACAGATGATCACCATGTAATCAGACTTGGCAGTTATCAGCAGTACTTTCCTCACCTGCTGTCACAGCATGAGGAAAGCAGAGCCGATAACCGGCCAGTGTCACAGGTGACATGTACATAGATTATCAGAGCACCGATCATCAGTGTCCTATTTATCAGTGCAGCCCCATCAGTGCCAATCAATGTCCATCAGTGCTGCATATCACTGTTCACCGGTGCTGCCATTCAGTGCCTTCTATCAGTGCCCATAAGTGCTGCCTATCAGTGTCGCTTTATCAATACCACCTATTAGTGCCCATCAGTTCTGCCTATCAGTGCCAATCAGTGCCACAAATCAGTGCCACCTCATCAGTGTCCATCAGTGCATCCTTCTCAGTGCACATCAGGAGAAAGGAGAAATATTAGTCATTTGCTAAATTTTATACCAGAAATAAAAAAAAGTTGTTTTATTTTCAAAACTTTCAGTCTTTTTTTGTTTGTTTAGCAAAAAATAAAAACCTCAGTGGTGATTAAATATCACCAAAAGAAAGCTCTGTTTGTGTGAAAAAAAAGATAAAAATTGAATTTGGGTACAGTGCTGCATAACCGTGCAATTATCCTTCAAAGTACGACAGCGCTAAAATCTGAAAATTGGCCTGAGCTCAATAGGTAAGTGTTTAAAGCAGAACTCAAGGCAAACAGCTAAATACAGTTGAAATACATTTGTGGGAGCCATTTTACCTGCCTAAACATCTGTATTTATGTTCATTTAGTCCTAAAATTTACACAGCCCTGTCACACAGCACAGTCTACCAGGGTAGAGGACCTGGTCTTTCTCTGTGACAGTTTCACTTTTACTTACAGTTCAGCTAAAAACCCTGTGACTGCACAATGAAAGGAGAAGTAGCAGAGTGATGAGCTCATGTTTATGTCACTCTGCTTTCTCCTCCTATTAGCAAACAGTAAAACCTTGGATTGCAAGCATAATTCTTTCCAGAAGCATGCTTGTAATCCAAAGCACTCTTATATCAAAGCGAATTTCCCCATAAGAAATAATGGAAACTCAGATGATTTGTTCCACAACCATTTATTCATAGGTCCTTCAGTTTTTAGTCCATATAAAAAGATTATAGTAATGTGACCAGGTTGTGTAACCAAAAAATGTCCATCCACAGATGGAAGCCTCCACAAGGGGATTAGAAGCAAAATCGAGCAGGAGGTACAGAGTATAAAAGAAGAGAGGCGCCTCTAAGTGTAGCAATATGGTTACATTTAATGAAGGTGCAACATTTAGCAACTCTCATGGTTGATAATTAAAAGAGGCACATCTAAGTATGCAAGTATCCGAGGTAAAGCTGTCCACATAGACCGCACCACCAGCTCTCACTGCTGTCAGTCTGCAATCATGACCAGGAAGACTACCCTGCTGTAGAGCAATCTGAAAGCGAGGCTTAAAGCGTTCATGAAGCGAAGAGTAGAAGGGACAACATCAATGGTGGTGCGGAGGATCGTCTATGTGAACAGCTTTACCCCAGATGCTTACATACTTAGATGTGCCTGTTTTAAGCATCAACCATGTAAGTTGCTAAATGTACCTTCATTAAATGCAACCATATTGCTACACTTAGAGGTGCCTCTCTTCTCTTTTATACTCAGTTAGGACTTGACGCTACTTGTATATCAAGACATCGCTTGTATATCAAGTCAACATTTATTAAAACATATTGCTTGTCTTGCAAAACGTTCTCAAACCAAGGTTTTGCTGTACTAGCAAAGCAGTACTAAAAAATATCACTCAAACTTGAGGAATTTCATTATATGTCTCTGTAACTAATGAACTACTCTGGTTTATTGCATATTTTCCCAAAATGTGGAATGGATTCTAATGTGTATCATTATATAATGGATTATAACTACACTAATTAGAAGAAAAAAAAAGTAATAACATCACAGCTCTTTAGCAGATGTAATCACTGTAACTGATAGTATATTTCCAAATGTTATCCCTGAATGAGCAAATGTCCCCTTTGGATCAATCCAATAGATTGAAAGCAGAGCACAATTACTTTCTTTCTCTCTTAGTGCAAATCATTCACAGATTTTTCAGCATACTGGAAAATCCTTGTAAACATTAACATGTTTCTGCCATTCAATGCACTTGTTATTGCCCCCTAAGCAGGGGCGGACTGACAACTCCTGGGGCCCCCGGGCAATAGCAGATTATGGGGCCCCTGGGCAATATGAGATTATGGGGCCCCCAGGCAATATGAGATTATGGGGCCCCCAGGCAATAGATTATGGGGCCACACAGTATACACACACACACACATACAGTATACACACACAGACACACAATACACACACACAATGAAAAGGTACTGGAGAGGCGGGGCAAATACAAAGAATTACCGCTCTAAGGTAATGACTTCTCCCAAAACAGCTGTCTCCACAATCCCACAGGGTGCTGGCTCTGTTTGCAACAGGAACTGAAGTAAAAAAGATGTAGCTGGATAGCCGCACTCCAAATTGTTCAACTTTTTCTTTCAAAAATGTAATTAAAATCATAGCATCTAGGCTGGCAAACAGACTAACTGCACAGCCGCTGACATGTTTCACACCGAACATGGTGCTTAGTCATAGCTATAGATTTTAATTACATTTTTGAAATAAAGTTGAACAATTTGGAGTGCGGCTATCCAGCTACATCTTTTTTACTGGAGAGGCGGGGCAGCTATAATCTTGGGATTTTTCAGAAAACACAGATTTTTACATACTGTCCCTGGTTTTATTGAGGCTGGCAACCCTGATGGGGCCCCTTAGTGCCATGGGGCCCTCAGGCAGTGCCCTAGTGCCCGAATGGTCAGTCCGCCCCTGCCCCTAATTGTACTATTTAAAGGGGTTGTAAAGGTTAATGTTTTTTTCACCTTAATGCATTCTATGCATTAAGGTGAAAAAACATCTGACAGTGCCAGCGCCCCAGCCCCCCCCCCGTTTTACTTACCTCACCCCTCGAAAGTCCCACGTTCGTCCCCCGACGTCCTTTCCACCATTCAGCCTGGCCGCTGATTGGCTGGAGTGGATGGATGGAAAGCAGCACAGCCATTGGCTCGCGCTGCTGTCAATCACATCCACTGACGCGAGCGGCTATAGCTTACGTGAGAAGTACCTGAGGAGGAAGCCGAGACAGCTGCCGAGGGACCCCAGAAGACCAGGTTCGGGGCCACTCTGTGCAAAACGAGCTGCACAGTGGAGGTAAGTATAACATGTTTGTTATTTAAAAAAAAAATAATAATCACTTTACAATCCCTTTAATGACTACGGTCTTACTAGAGTGCCAGTTCAGGGCTACTGGATGAGGTAGGAACAGTCAATGTATAGTCAGCCCTACTTTGTATAAATATTAAAGTATGAAGACAAACATAGATATATAAATAAATGTAATGGCAATGTAAGGAAAACACTTCCTATATATATTTGAATATGAAATGTGTTTCATTTTGCACAAACAATGTATGAAGTCTGCTTTTACCAAAACACATATTGTATTTACCTGTCACCGGTTAAAGGCATAATCATCTTTGCTTGAGTCGAGAATACAATGAAGGACACTCGCAGTCTTGGACTGGAAAGAGAAAATAATTCATAAAGATCATTAATCAATACAATCAGCATTTGGTAGAATACATCCTAAAGCTATAACCAGTAGTGATAATGGCACCAAAAGCCACAAACAAATCTTTCATCCATACTCTTCCTAGATTTATATGCAAACTTATAAGTCGTTATCCTTACTTTGTTTATGAATATTCTCATGAAAAAGAAGGAGAAGAAGAAAAATTAAACAGTAAACAAGGCAAAGCTTAAGGGAAGTAAAATTGAGTAAAATAAAAACCAACAAAAAAACAAAAAATTCATAAGAGGTGCAGCCTTCAATGTAAACAGACGGTCAATGCAATTAGTAGATGTAGAGATATGCATGTCAATTTTTTTTTTACAAATAAACACTTTAGAAAAGTGGTTTTGAACCTGGAAAATCAAATGCAAACAGAACATTAAATCTAATAAATAGAAAGAGCACACATCATTTGTGTATAGTATGGCATGTAGAAGAACAGCCTGTCATCTGTAACCTCCCCGCTCTATTGATTAAAAAAAAACCCTGACACCATGAAAAAAATGGTGACGCCACTCCTCATCTCCTTTGATTGACAGCCTGTGTAATAAGACAGATGCACGAGCCTGTCTGAATGGGGCGTGTTTGCTGCTCTGTACCTCGCTGTGCCTGAAATCGGAGCCAACAGAGTTTACTTTCCTCCCTCCTCTCCTCAAGATCTATCCAGGTACAAAGAACATTGAAATTAATGCACACTGAGAGATAGACAGAAAGACACAGAGAGAGAAAAAGTGAATTTAATGAGCCCCTGTGTATTATTATTATACAGGATTTATAGGGCGCTAACAGTTTGCACAGTGCTTTACAACATGATTGCAAACAGTACAGTTACAATACAATTCAATACAGGAGGAATCAGAGGGCCCTGCTCCTTATCGCATACAATCTAGAAGGGAGGGTCAAGTGATGAGAAAGGTTTTCAGGGATCGTCTAAAAGCAAACAGAGTAGGAGACAGATTAGGGTAGGGAGTTCCATAGGATAGGAGAGGCTCGGAAAAGTCCTGGAGGCGAGCATAGGAGGAAGTGATGAGGGACCTAGAGAGCAGGAAGTCTTAGGGGGAACAAAGAGAACAAGTAGGTTTCGTATTTTGAGACTAGGTTAGTGATGTAGGCGTGGATGGACTACCATTCTTACGTAGACAATCTTATATCTAATTCCTGCTCTCAAGCAGGAATTCCCCTAAATTGGAAGGAAAATCTCGAAACAAAGGACAAATGCATAGCGTGCATAAAGACTTAAAGAGCATAAAGAGAGGGGGTAAGGGCCCCAGACCACACGGTAGCTGCAGTGGGAACGTCTAGGAATTTCTTTAGTTAGACAATCTCTCCAAAAGGGAAATTTCATGTTTTGGAGAGCAAAGTAAGTGCTCTGTAGCTTAAAAACTTGCCAAATAAATATAAGGAGATTTCCAAGCTCAAACTTACCAACCAGCCAGCGAGCAACTGAATTGACCTGTCTAACAATATGTGCTAAGAACAGGGGTTTAGTTGCACACATTTGCAAATACATGCGTAAGCTGCATGCACCACCAAGGCACCCTGTTTTCTGCAGTCCCTAACTACTGAAAGTCTCTATCTTGGAAGCACATGCTTTTATAATGGATATGTAGGGGACAGGTGAGCCTGAAAGGAGCCATCCCTCCTTAAAGGTATGGGTCACACTGAACACCCAGCACATAGCACCATGGCAGCCAGCGTGCCAGTGCATTGCATGACCAATATAGTCAAGTTATAAAAAAGTGGTGACTGCCCCCACCTGTAACTGGTCTTTGTAGCAAGGAGCACTGTAAGGGCGCTTAAATCTTGACCCGTCAGAAAATATGGTAGGCTAAGACATCACTATGGGAACAGATCTCCTTAAGAAAATTCTCTGACATGCCTGGTATGAAGCCCGGATTTGGGTTAAAAGACTCAGTCAAAAGCAGTTCAGTCAGTTTGACTTAAGTTGGTAGACAGAAAACAGGTCCAGCTTTATACCTAGCAGTTGATTATAGGTTCCTCAGAAGGTGGAAGTAAACTGTACGACATATCTAAAACTATTTTGGTGGAAAACGCATTGGCATAAAATATCTCTTGTAAGAGGGCTAGGAGACCTATCAGAAGGACTAAATAAGCTATTTAAAAATGATCTATCCCCTATAATGATTAGCTACTAAGCTAGGCTAATGAAAAAATGTATGGTACATACATAGTACATGAGACCACAGATGAGAAACATGTTATGGCAAAGATTATAGGACAATAGCCTATAGTATAGCCTATATACTACTAATATTTTCGTGTCAAAATCTTCTTGCTAGGATGAACAAGACGTTGACTTTGATAGTTTTCTCCACTGGAAAAAAATTATAAGAAAAAATGTACACTAGAAGAAAAAAAGACAGACAAAGCCTAGACTGTAGTTTCCGGAGGATTTATGACCAATATAGATGGTGAGAAAATGGTTGCAAAAGGCAACACCAATCTTTCAAAGAAATATTCTCAACAAGTTTCTCCCTATCTTCAGTTGCATAGTTTTTCTTTGCTGTTTCACAGATAAAAGCTAGTTAACAGGCAGTTGGAACAAAGTAATGAATCAAATGTATTGTCATTAAACATAGTTAGACAAGCAAAAAGGATAAATTGTATATCAAACAGAACAAATAGAAATAGCAGGAACCAAAGGCAAACCAGGACCACAATAAGAACAGCAATTAAAAGCACAATACCAGTATTAAAGTTCCTAAGCAATAAGTATTTTCCTCAGGGGCTGAACTGAACACTTGCCACTTGGTAATGCCACAGGACACCAGAATTTTGCTATAGTTCCCTGCTTCATCCAGCTTTATCCAGCAGATAGTGTGGGCCCTTGGCAAGTAAGAAATTACCTATTCAACGATTTAAGTAGCTATGAGACTTGGCAATGTTAACAGAGGCTGCCCAGAGGAGGTAAGTAGAGCCACCATTCCTTGAAGCATTCAGAACTACCTAATCATGTATTGTTGAAATTGGAAGCAGGGGTATACAATGGCTGAAAAAATATCATATGTTCTTTTTTTATTGCCACAGAATCACAATGTATTTTTTTATATTAAGGGATCAGGAAATTATGTACCCTGAAATCTCAATCAAGATCATTGATAGAAAAATGTATGTGAACCTCTAGGGTAAATACCTCTTAATAAGATGGTAACTTGAGTTTAGTATTTAAATCTGACTTCATTTAGGCTGACTTATGCCGCGTAAACATGTAGCCGACTATCCGACGGACTTAGTCTGGCGGACTTCCCGCCAGACTGTAGGTCCGACTTTCCGAACGGGTTACTTGCACACACGGCACTTTTTCAGCGGACTAATACGGCGTACTAAGTCCGCCGTACTATTGAAATGAACAGACTCGCCCACAGACACGGAGAAAAGTCCGCTCATTTCGAGCGGGTCTCCAGGTAGGTGGGCCCGTGAAGGAGACGTCGCTGGCCCCACCACCTGGTATGGACTTAAAGGGGAACCCCAACACCAAAAAAAATCGGCGTGGGGATCCCCCCAGGTCCACATCAGACCCTTGTCCGAGCACGCTACCCAGCCGGCCAGGAAAGGGGGGGATGAGCAAGCGGGCCCTCCCCTTCTGAGCCATACCAGGCCAAATGCCCTCAACATGGGGGGTGCCTTGGGGAAGGGGGGGCCGCACGCCCCCCCCCACCCCAAAGCACATAGTCCCCATGTTGATGAGGATAAGGGCCTCTTCCCGACAACCCTGGCCGTTGGTTGTCGGGGTCTGCGGGCGAGGGGCTTATCGGAATCCGGGAGCCCCCTTTAATAAGGGGGCCCCCGGATACCGCCCCCCCACCCTATGTGAATGAGTATGGGGTACAATGTACCCCTACTCATTCACCTGTCAAAAAAGTACAAAAAAAAACACAACACAGGCTAAAAACAGTTCATTGCACAGCTCCGTGGGTCTTCCGTCTTCTGGGGGTCTTCTCGCCGGACTCCTCCGCTATCTTCTTCTAGCTCTTTTGCTAGCGGAGGAGCCCGGCTTTCTTCCTCGCCGCCGCCCTTCTTCCAACTTCGGGGGTCTTGTCCCCCTCTTCGGTTCTTCTGCCGGTCTTCTGTCGCCGCTGTCGCCGCCGCCTTCTGTTCTTCTGTTCTTCTCTTCAGATCTTGACTCGTCGCTTCAGTTTTTGGCTTCAGTTTTTTTTTTCTGCAGCCAGTAAACTCTATAGCATGTTATCCTGTGTGTCCATGCACACATAGGTTGTGATCAGTATTTTTTGGCAGGGGCATTTTCTGGCTGGAAAATTGCTCTAATGCCGCGTACACACGACTGGACTTCCAGGCAGACTAGGTCCGATGGAATCAGTCCGTCGGACAATCCGATTGTGTGTGGGCTAATCCGATCGTTTTTCATTGAAAAAAAAAATCAGACGGACCTAGAAATAGAACATAGATAGAACACAGAAATAACATAAAATAGAACATAAAATAGAACAACGAACTCAATTCCTATCGGGAAAACCATTCATCTGTATGCTGGTCCGATGGACCAAATACGACACAAGGGAAGCTATTGGCTACTGGCTATTGAATTTCCTTTTTTAGTCCCATCTTATGTCATCATGTTCAAAACTAATAGACTTTCGATTTAGACTTAGTTCGTTCGTGTGTGGTCAAGTCCGTTCATTCGGAAACTCCGTCGGAACTCCGCCAAAAGTCCGTAGGGAAGACCGTCGGACCTAGCCGGTCGTGTGTATGCGGCATAAATTTGAAAAGCTGAAAAATGCGGCTATTCAGTGTTTATGAGCCATAAGCTTCTATAGGAGTGTAGTTAAAAAGAAAACACTAAAAAAAGTTGGAAAACTTGTGTTTTTAATGCAGCATTCTACAGATAAAGCTACTGGTGTTTTTTTTTATAACTTCCAGTGTGCATGAGGCCTTATAAATAGATATCAAAACCAATTCTGATTGCTGTTCTTACATATAGTGATATGAAGTATCTCAAATACAAGCTGCTTTGGCCCTAAATGAAATGCCCTTTAGGAATATTTCAAATGGAAATGTTAAAGTGTTGCTCACTTCTCCAACATCCTTAATGTTTAATGTGATCTGAGTGATCTTGTCTATTATGTGTATTCAGATGCACAATATGAAAATGCATGAACAAGCACAATTCAGAGGTTTAGACAGTAAGAGTGAATAGCACACCAACTGCCAAGTATGCTGAATGCAACTGTGTAGACCCAGATTTCATTCTGATTTTAACAGCCTTAGTCTAACTAGATAACATACAATGTTTCTGGAAGGCTGGTCACCCTTTAAAACTTGTACACAGCCTGGCATCTGGATAAGCGAAGCATATATTAAACAAGTCTGACTGCATTTGGCATGCCTCAAAAATAGCCACACAGGATAATTATCAGTTATAAAGGAGCGGAGTTTATCAAGACTGATTGCACTTGGCAGCACCAGCAATAAAATGTGACCCATACTTTTCAAAATGTTTTATTTCCAGCCATAGATAGATAGATAGATAGATATAGATAGATAGATATAGATAGATAGATAGATAGATAGATAGATAGATAGATAGATAGATAGATAAAAAATTTTTTTATCGATTTATATATCTATATAAGAGCAAAGGTAGCACGCTGAACACCTTAAAATGTATTGTTTACATACTGAAGATTTTAAAACATAACTATATTTCAGGTTAAATTTCATACCAGCAATTATTATTATTAGTATTATTATACAGGATTTCTATAGTGTTGACATTTTACAATACAGCTTAATACACTAGAAATAAGAGCCCTGTTTGTTAGATTAGTAAATTAAATTTAGTAAAACTGTTTAGCATTGCTTTGGTGAGGGTTTAAAATTGAATTTCTGGCATAAAACTGTTTTGTATTCAAAGGGGTTTATTTATTAAAGGCGAGTAGACCCCAGAGGTAAGTGAATAAGTTATAGCTCTGCTAACTTCCATCATTCAATCACATGCAAGCAAAAATGCATATATATTTTTTTCTTGCATGTGATTGGGCATTCTTTGCAACGTGAAATTTTACTGCATTTAATAAACACTTAGGAAAACGTACTTTTTAAGTGTAACTTACCTTGCAAAGTGATATGTCTATTTGCCTTAAGGTGTCAAGCCCCAAAAATAAAATGAAATGGAGATCTGCAGATGCCCCCAAGAAGAGAGTAGGTGCTTTTAAGAATTTTCATCAAATTTTGATCGTTATTGATCATAGAATACACGTATAAAACACCTTTTGTGGCCTAATACTGGCTGCTTCTTTATAACTATGGATTTATTTTTTATCAATTTTATGGTACCCAGACATCTATGTCTTTTCATTTAGTGCTAGTTCACACTAGATGTAGTTCCGTGAGCTTTTTCTGCACTAAAAATGCATGCAATGTTTTCCATTTATTCCAATGGCTCTAGTTCACACCAGTGCAGTCAGTTTTTGGCGCAGAAAAATAAAAGTAGAGCATGCTAAATTTTTTCTGCACAGAACTGTACTGGAACTTAGCAAATTGTATCAAAAATGCGCTGGAACTGCACTGGAACTGCATGTGGTGTGAACTGTAAGCAAAAACTGTAAGCAAAAACTGATCCGGAACGTGTCCAGAGTGCATTTTTGTGGTGTTTACTGGCCCTAAATGCATTTTTACAGTGTTTTCCATGTACAGTGCCTTGCAAAAGTATTCAACCCCTTGGCATTTTTAGTGTTTTGTTGCCTCACAACCTGGAATTAACATGGATTGTTTGAGGATTTGCATCATTTCATTTACAGAACATGCCCACAACTTTGAAGATTTTTTATTTTTATTTTGAAGCAAACAACAAATAGGACAAAATAACAGAAAAAAAGTCAATGTGCATAACTATTCACCCCCCCTAAAGTTAATACTTTGTAGAGCCACCCTTTGCAGCTATCACAGCTCCAAGTAGCTTTGGATAAGTCTCTATGAGCTTGCCACATCATACCACAGGGGTTTTTGCCCATTCCTCCTTGCAAAACTGCTCCAGCTCCTTCAAGTTGGATGATTTGTGCTGGTGAATAGCAATCCTTAACACAGATTTTCTATTGGATTGAGGGCTGGGCTTTGACTAGGCCATTCCAACACATTTACATGTTTCACCTTAAACCACTCAAGTGTTGCTTTAGCAGTGTGTTTGGGATCATTGTCCTGCTGGAAGGTGAACCTTCATCCTAGCCTCAAATCACATACAGAGTGGTACAGGTTTTGCTCAAGAATATCCCTGTATTTAGCACCATCCATCTTCCCCTCAACTCTGACCAGTTTCCCAGTCGAGACTGCTTTGGTTGATGTGATGGGTTTGAGCCAGACATAGTGTTTTCTTTGATGGCCAAAAAGTTCAATTTTAGTTTCATGCCCCTGTTTGTTGATGACCGATTGTGTCGAAACGCGTCGGGAAGCATTACTTGCAACCCACATTGCTTTTTTGAATCGATTTTACTTTCAGTGATCACTTTTATATTTTTGTTAAATGCATATATTTTAATAAAACCAACTGGTTTATTTCTTACCTACCTACACTATCCGGAGCCCCCTCTTCTTTTTCTGTTTTCGGTTTATGTGATATTCCTTGGAGCTCCCATCTAAAATCAAAGCTTCGTTACTCCCTACTTTGGAGACATTGTCTCTTTGGGCTATGGAAAACTCTGACCGGTGATCACCTGGACCGCTTACCTTCGTCTGAGATAGAGGGCGTCTATGGGAGGATTGTTGGTTGAGAGCGATTTCCATTAAGAGCTCGAATACAATCCCTTTTGGGATTACACGCACTTTTGACCCACTGTTGTACGACAGGTGGGTCCAACATTTCCGGTAAGGGTATTCAACGTATCTCTATTGATTGCTGTGTCTTCAGACGTTACTACAGACAAGCTGATCTCTGTCGGTGGTTTTCCTGGAGCCTTAATCCTGGGTCCCCAAGAGAGAATTGGTTGACTTTGCTTAAATATTATATGAGGACTCTTGTACAGATTGATACACTATTAATTGTTTGAATTTTCTGCTATGTGACTTTATTGATATCACTTTTTTTTTCACATACAAGTTGTATGTGTATTCCATTGGGATTGCACATTATACATATTGTACACACAGATAAGTGTGAGACTTCCCCGTGGTTCAACACAGGTTGCTTACACTTTTTGTACAAATTATTTTTAGATTTTCTGTACATTTATTTTTTTTCTCTAGCGCTACATTTTTTGTTTCACATTTATTGTAACTTTTTTGAGTGTTAGCTGCTTGTTGTATTTCAGTAGGGCAGTGTTTTCCCCTCTTTCTTTCAATTTTAGTCTCATCAAACCAGAGCACCTTCCTCCATACATTTTGGGAGTCTCCCACATGCCTTTTTTGCAAACTCAAAACGTGTCATTTTGTTTTTTCTGAAAGTAATGTCTTTCTTCTGGCCACTCTGCCATAAAGCCCAACTCTATAGAGCGTACGGCTTATTGTCGTCCCATGTACAGATACTCCAGTCTCTGCTGTGGAAATCTGCAGCTCCTCCAGGGTTAACTTAGGTCTCTGTGCTGCCTCTCTGATTAATGCCCTCATTGTTCCAGTCCGTGAGTTTTGGTGTGCGGCCATCTCTTGGCAGGTTTGCCATTGTGCTATGTTCTTTCCATTTTGGTTATGATGGATTTGATGGTGCTCCTAGGGATCGTCAAAGATTTGTATTTTTTTTATAACCTAACCCCAACTTTTACTTCTCAACAATATTGTCCCTTACTTGTTTGGAGAGTTCCTTGGTCTTCATGGCAGTGTTTGGTTAGTGGAGCCTCTTGCTTAGGTGTTGCGGCCTCTGGGTCCTTTCAGAAAGGTATGTATAGGTAATGAAATATCATGTGACACTTAGATTGCACACAGGGGCACATCATTTCACTAATTATGTAACTTCTGAAGGTAATTGATTGCACCAGAGCTTTTTATGGGCTTCATAACAAAGGGGGTGAATACATACACACATGCCAATTATCAGTGCAGAAACTGACTGGAAACTTACTGTTACGGACTGCATTGCTGTGAACTAGAGCAATTGGAATACATGGAAAACACTGTGCATGCCTTTTTAGTGCAGAAAAAAACGCACAAAACTGCATCTGGTGTGAATTGGCCCTTAGTGTCTCTACACACCCTTCTGAGGAATTTGCGATGACACTATTATTGGACTGTACATGGTGTGTGCAGAGCTGTGGAAGGGACCCAACAGGTCCACGCACAACAGACTGCCTGCAGAAAACTTCAGAAGGGGACACATACAAGACCAGTTCCCCTGCATGAGGGAAGAACATCAGTGATTGGTCATTTTTACAGTTAATTCCAGTACAGATGCAAAATGTAGATGTTTAATGCAGGAATACTATACAGATGAAAATATAACTGTACAAAGGATACCAAAAGTAAAGTAGGAATACACCTGGGTCTTGTAGTTAGATAATATTTGTTTAGCCTTGATTTAGCTTTTAAGTGCGTTTCTACTTTTACAGTCAAATTTGATAAAACCCCACTCTATTTTTGTTATCTGCTCCCATTCACACAGTATGCCTAAAAAAATTAAATATTCCTTACCTGATTCTCGGCAGTACGTGTCATGGATGACTGCCAGGTTTATTAATTCATCTTAGTGAGCCTGTCCCAAGTCTGTCTACATTGACATAAATATAACGAAACCCCAGCCTCTACACCTTTAACCCTTTGTTGGGACAGTGTTTAAATCTAGTTAAAATTGATCATGAAGATATGCCTACACAGTACAGACAGGGTTAATTATGGCAAACACAGGGTCCAGAATAGAGCATCTTAAAAAGCTATGCTGCCGTTTTTATTTATTGTTTTTTTTTTAAGTTATGCTATGTGAATGGGGTCATGTAACAAATGTAAATATAATATACAGTATATTATATGAAGTAAAATAAAATAATATATAATATAAAAGTAGATGCTATACCAATTTGGCTGCACAAGTTAAAATACACTTTAACTGTTAGGGGTTGGTGCAATATTTATCTCCTCTGGAGATATATATATACTCTCTGTAGGGAATATCAGTGTAGCATGTTGGACTGGCTAATATTTATTATGAGATTGTCCGACAGAGATCTCACAATTCTGTTGTCCCCTTATGTAACCCTGTACAGTCCAAACTGTGCAAATCCAACATTCGAATGCACACATATCACAGAACACATCATAGGTTTGTCAGTAGCTGACATCAAATCTGGCATAAAAGTACAGCTTTGCTTTAAGTGTAGCTTTCCTTCAACTTTAGCAGTCTGAGACTGGACCTAGCTTCTGGGTACATAGTTGCATCAATAGGCTATACTAAAGACTAAAGTAGAGGTTGCACAGTGTTACTAACTCTCATGCTGCGTACACACGACTGGAATTTCCGGCAGACTAGGTCCGACGGAATCAGTCCGTCGGACATTCCGATCATGTGTGGGCTAATCTGATCGTTTTTCATTAAAAAAATCCCATGGACCTAGATATAGAACATGATTCAAATCTGTCCGACGGACTCAATTCCTATTGGGAAAACTGTTAGTCTGTATGCTGGTCCAACGGACCAAATATGACGCAAGGGAAGCTATTGAACTTTCTTTTTTACGTCATCACGTTCAAAACAAATGGACTTTCGAACAGACTTAAGCCCCATACACACTATCAGTTTTTCTGCTGAGTTTTTCCTTCAGATTTACCAAAACCATATAATATGATGGCAAATCTTAGGAGTTTCAATGTGTATGCAACCAGGCAGGCCCTTGCATTACATGGTTTTGGTAAATCTGAAGGAAAAACTCAGCAGAAAAACTAATAGTGTGTATGGGGCTTTAGTCCGTTTATGTGTGGCCAAGTCCGTTCGTTTAGAAAGTCCGTCGGAACTCCGCCGAAAGTCCGCCGGGAAGACCATCAGACCTAGTCTGCCGGAAAGTCCGGCCGTGTGTGTACGCGGCATTACTCTCAAAGGAGAATGTTACATTTAAAACCAAAGTACACAGCCTGACCTGTCTATACAGCCCAGGTGATGTATTGCTGGAACATGGCCTTTCCATTAAATAACTAAAGCTTTTAGAGAAGCTAGCACTGAAATTAATTCAGAATTAAAAAAACTATGGCAGAATGGTTGATATAGAGTAGACCATCAACCGTTTTCCGGCAAAGAAAACAATCCCGTTCCAAAAAGTGGAAAGCTGAATTTCAGGTATGTTTTTTTTTTTTTTTTTTTTTGCATGGTGACATTGATCCAGCTTAGACCTTTGTAGGTATGTATATTCTATTTTATTTTATTCAAAGCCGTGTTTAGGTCACACAGAGTCGGTTGCAGCCTCCCCTGAAAATTTATAAATAATGTATATTATATACCTGGCCAATTTTTGCGGAAGGTGAAATAACTATAAAAGCTGCTGCTACTACAATGATCTTTGCTGTCTTCCAGGTCTTGTACCAAGTTGCTATCCTGCGGTATGATAACCGCAGGGAGTCGCCTACTCAGCATGGGCATCATTCAGAGAATGCCTTCCATTTTTACTAATTAATACAAGGCAGTCTTTGATTGAATGAGGTGGGGCAGTAACTTTACCATAGATACCTGACAAAAATACAAGACACTCTCTGAATGGTGCCTGTGTTGAGGGGGCAACACCTTGTGTTAATTATGCAGCAGAGCAGCTGCATGGCAAAGAATCCAGATGACAGCAAATATTAAAGTAGTAGCAGTAGCTACTAAAGTGATTATCCACTTCAATAGGGGTTGGCCAGGTATGGAATAAGTATCACTAAATTAGTCCAAGCTAGACCAGGGTAAAAATGCAAAAAAGAACCTGGCATTCGTTTTTAATTTGCTATATTAGATGGTCTAAAATCAGCTTAATTGAACACACACACATATTATATATATTGTAAGGGATCTTCCCGGGGTAGGGTGTGTTTGGACACAGTTCACAGCAGACTTGGAATTTATAAAGCAGATCTTGGCGTTTATTCGTGGTACAAACAGTCCAGCAAACAAAATATACAGCAACACCGTGCTTTCTAAGTACAACAAAAATAAAAGTCCTAGCCCGGCTGGGCGCTTACTAACAGGTTCTGCTCACCTATCTGACACTTACAAACACAGCGTCTTTCGCCTGGATATCGCAGGGTGAGTTTTAGCTCCAGCAGTGGCTGTGCTTGCAGCTTCCTTCAACACACAGATTGTTCATTCCCTGGCTGAGAGCAATCACCTGCAGGCCCAGCAGAGCCTTTACCTTCCCAGGCTAATTAGGATCAAAGCTCACCTGATCCAAAACCCAGAACTGGATCGGGGGGTGTGGAATGACAGGTCCCTCTACCAAACCTACCTGCCATTCCATATAAACCCAGGCCCGGCAAAATTAAATAACAACTCAGCAGCATATCGCTGCTGAGAAACTGATCCATCCTGGATTTACCATCTCACACTGTGTAGCAACCTAGGTGAGATGTACACCCCCTCGATCACTTCTCCAGTGACATGTCTACAATATATATATATATATATATATATATATATATACACACACACACACACACACACACACACACATGCTATAAAAGTTTATACCTTTCTGGGACTGCACAGAAAAAACATGCGCAGTCATGTTAAAACAGGAAGGAGAATTAAGAATTCCCTTCACTGGAACTAAGGGGCCAAGCCCCACCCCTGAAAGACAATCCCATACCATAATCCCCCTTCCAGCAAATTATTTGAAACAGTGCACAAAGCCAGGTTCATAAAGACATGGATGAACGTGTTTGAGGTGGAAGAACTTGACTGGGCTGCACAGAGTCCTGACCTTAACCCGATAGAAAACCTTTGGGATGAATTAGAGTGGACACTGTGAGCCAGGCTTTCTCATCCAACATAAGTGCCTGACCTCACAAATGTGCTTCTGGAAGAATGGTCAAACATTCCCATAGACACACTTAAAGCTTGTGGCCAGCCTTCCTTGAAGAGGTAACGCTGTTAAAGCTGCAAAGGGTGGGCCAACTTAATATTGAATCCTACAGACTAAGGCCTCGTACACGCGGTCTTGATTGTTGGACGACCGAGCGTCTGATTTTTGTATATATATACAGTATATATATATATATATACACACACACACACATATATACAAATATACTGCATTATTCCAGGCTGATAGGAGTATCTGCCAATTCTTCAAATTGACTTGAAGTTTAAATAAATATGAAAGTTAAAACAATGAAAGAATAAGAAATGATGGCACCCCTGTCACTAAAGAAAATTGCATTTGCTTTTAGGTTGTGTGTTCACTCTATAATTCAACTAGCATTTAGCTACAGTTGCTTTCCCAATGTGTTACCCACTCATATGAGCCTCACTCAAAGATACAACCTATGCAATAATCACATTTTGCAACCCCATGAGCAATATTTCACACACACACACACATACTATAAAACATAACAATATATAATATGGAACCTCCATGCTTTGACTTGTTGCACAACTCTCCAGTTGCTGTGTAAATAACACAGCATTTTTTAGTTGACAGACTGCCCTTAAAGCCCAGTTATACCTGATTAAAATGGTGCAATCCTCAATCATGTGCCTGGATGCACAGTACAACAAATGGATTTTTAATTTCTTGTTGGTAGAAAATTAGCTATTTTAATTAAAACTGGTTAAGCAGAAACATATTACATTCCGCTTTCCTTTGCATTTCTATGTTTGGCAATTAGGTGAATCAAGATAAAAAAACGACATTTAATGAACATATGATTATTTTGCCTATAAAGGTTATGTAAGATTTCATTATCATTAGCATGGAGGTAATTAACTAATCAGGAATAAAGGGAGTCGTCGGTAACTGTCATGTAGAATTTTCCTTGTTGCCTATATTTTTTGTTGAAATTTTACTGCTTTCTTTTGTTTTTGAGTGAAGCATAATATTTTATGAAAAAAGATCCAGCGATGAAGTAGAAGCTCAAAAGACAAAAAATACCTTATTTTTCTAATGTTTTATGGGATGTAGTACATAGCATTTTGGCAGAAAAAAAAAAAGAAATATGGCATTCATCTCTGCAATACATACATATTTCCCAGTGTTTTATAACTTAAAAAACCCTGCAAGTACAGGAAAATACCTGCTGATCTGCCAGAAATGCGCTCAGATGCTAAATCCTTTTGTGGGTTAATACCACACAGCATTTTGTAGTGGCATCAGTACTACCCAGGACCAGGACAAGGGGTGGGCAGGAGGGACAGCTGCCCCTGGCGCAATGGTTTATTGCAGGGGTAGTGAGCACCCTGACCCTAACCCTAAGGGAAAGGGGGCGCAGTTTGGCATCTTTGCCCTGGGCGCTGGGTGATCTTGTCCCGGCACTGATACTGCCCATTGGGGGTTATTTACGAAAGGCAAATCCACTTTACATTACAAGTACAAACTTTAGTTGCAAAGTGCACTTGAAATTGCACTGAGAGTGCACATGGAAGAGCAGTCGCTGTAAATCTGAGGGATGGATTTAAAATGAGGTGAAGCTCTGCTGATTTTATCATCCAATCATGTGCAAGCTAAAATGCTGTTTTTTATTTTCCTTGCATGTCCCCCTCGGATCTACAGCGACTGAACTTTCAAGGGCACTTTGCACTTGTAGTGCAAAGTGGATTTGCCTTTGGTAAATAACCACCATTGTCTTTTGCTAAACTACCTCCACTCAGATCTTTAAAACATAAAGGCTAAACATTCTGTAGATCAAGATAAAAAATAGGAGGGCATTTGAGTTAGCAAAGCAGAGTGTGCAGAAGACACAGGGAAAATTCTTACAAGATCAATATTTTGTTGCAATAATAAAAAGATATAACAAAATGCATCCAGTGATATATATACAGTATCTCACAAAAGTGACTACACCCCTCACTTTTTAGTAAATATTTTATTCTATCTTTTCATGTGACAACACTGAAGAAATGACACTTTGCTACAATGTAAATTAGTGAGTGTACAGCTTGTATAACAGTGAAAATTTGCTGTCCCCTCAAAATAACTCAACACACAGCCATGTGCCGCTGGCAACAAAAGAGAGTACACCCCAAAGTGAAATTGGGCCCAATTAGCCATTCCCCTCCCCAGTGCCCTGTGGCTTGTTAGTGTTACAAGGTCTCAGGTGTAAATAGGGAACAGGTGTGTTAAATTTGGTGTTATCGCTCTGACTCTCTCATACCGGTCACTGGAAGTTCAACATGGCACCTCACGGGAAAGAACTCTCTGAGAATCTGAAAAAAAGTATTGTTTCTCTACATAAAGTTGGCATAGGCTATAAGAAGATTGCCAAGACCCTGAAACTGAGCTGCAGCATGGTGGCCAAGACCATACAGTGGTTTAACAGGAAAGTTTCCAATCGGAACAGGACTCGCCATGGCCGACCAAAGAAGTTAAGTGAACATGCTCAGGGTCATATCCAGAGGTTTTCTTTGGGAAATAGGCATATGAGTGTTGCCAGCATTGCTGTAGGAGTTGCAGGGGTGGGTGGTCAGGCTGTCAATGCTCAGACCATACGCTGCACACTGCATCAAATTGGTCTGCATGGCTGTCATCACAAAAGGAAGCCTCTTCTAAAAGATGATGCGCAAGAAAGCCAGCAGACAGTTTGCTGAAGACAAGCATACTAAAGACATGGATTACTGGAACCATATCCTGTGGTCTGATGAGACCAAGATAAACTTATTTGATTCAGATGGTGTCAAGCGTGTGTGGCGGCAACCGGGTGAGGAGTACAAAGACAAGTGTGTCTTGCCTACAGTCAAGCATGGTGGTGGGAGTGTCATGGTCTGGGGCTGCATAAGTGCTGCGGGCACTGGAGAGCTACAGTTCATTGAGGGAACCATGAATGCCAACATGTACTGTGACATACTGAAGCAGAGCATGATCCACTCCCTTTGGAGACTGGGCCACAGGGCAGTATTCCAACATCATAACGACCCCAAACACACCTCCAAGATGACCACTGCCTTGCTAAAGAAGCTGAGGGTAAAGGTGATGGACTGGCCAAGCATTTCTCCAGACCTAAACCCTATTGAGCATCTGTGGGGCATCCTCAAACGGAAGGTGGAGGAGCGCAAGGTCTATAACATCCACCAGTTCCGTAATGTTGTCATGGAGGAGTGGAAGAGGACACCAGTGGCAACCTGTGTGGTGAACTCCATGCCCAAGAGGGTTAAGGCAGTGCTAGAAAATAATGGTGGCCATACAAAATATTGAAACTTTAGGCACAGTTTGGACATTTTCACTTAGGGATGGACTCACATTTGCTGCCAGCGGTTTAGACATTAATGGCTGTGTGTTGAGTTATTTTGAGGGGACAGCAAATTCTCACTGTTATACAAGCTGTACACTCACTACTTTACATTGTAGCAAAGTGTCATTTCTTCAGTGTTGTCACATGAAAAGATATAATAAAATGTTTACAAAAATGTGAGGGGTGTACACACTTGTGAGATACTGTATATAAAAAATCACAAAAGCAGAAAGAGTAGTGCATTGCCAGGGTTTTGATACCCTTTGGGTTAGAACGTTCATTCCATTTTAGTTTGAGTTTTTACGATCTATTAAATATAGATTTTAGGAAGTTTCAACTCATGCTCCTGGCTAAGATACAATTTCTTACCACATCATTCAATGCAACTTCCCCCTCTGAATGAAGCCTAAAGTAACAGAATTTATATATCTATCTGATCATTTACATAGCAGAGCAACGGGTATTCCAACAACACAAGGTTATTGGCAACAAATATATTTTTGCATTGAGGTGGCTTGGTGCAGCAGCAAGTGATTATACACAGTTTGTAAATTAGTCAGACAGGCAGAAGTGGTGCTGTAGTGATAGCAGCATAGATAAAAACTGCAGAAAACCATCAGGGGAACCCACATCAGGGGCAATGGACAATTTGGTATCTTCACAGTGGGCACTGGATTACCTAGTCCCAGTACTGGTAGTACATGGGGCTTGTCGATAGAGGAGGTAGCATCAAGCCTCAAAGTTTACATATTGTGGTATTTTCTTTTTACATTTTGTTTCCCGCTTTCATTCACATCTGGACATGGTGATTCAATTCAGTAAAAAATTGTAGAGGAAATTAGATGTAAGGGATAGTAGGATGAGTCAGAAGGTTCTTTATATTTCGGAAATACCAATCTCTCCTATATCTTGTTTTTTGCTTTATACAGATTAAAAGTAGTCTTGCATAAATAAAGAGAAGACATGTTGCCTCCAAGAGCTTATTCTAGCAGTAGTTTTTATAATGCTGGTATGTTTTAACTGACCCATCTCCACCCAAAAACTGAAACACTGCTATCTGCTTTTCTTATGTGTCTTTAATAATGCTGGTATGTTATTTTTACTTAACCGCCTGTAGACCTGTCCAGATTACAATGCTTTATTATCTCCCTTGTCTTACCCAAAATTATAACCCGTTTAACTTCAGTGCCCTCTTGTTAGTCTGTTTTTGAAGTAAGAATTTTGCCCTGTTAACCAGCCAAGCTTTATTACCTCCTTAGTGATAACTGAAATCCATCCACACCCCACCCCTATCAGTATAAATATAAGCTTCTTTTGGGGGAAGCATTTGCAGGGGGCACACATAAGCAACTGGGGCTCTTTCCCAAAGTGGGCTATTTCTGTAAGTAAGAACACTTCTGACTCTGCACTTCAGCGAATACACAAAGTGAAGGGAGACAAGAAAAAAACGTATCACTAATTTACTATCAAATATATCAGTCTGGATGTCACACCACTTCCTCAAACTCAATCTATCCAAAACCAAACTTATAATTTTTCCTCCCCCATATGCCCCTTCCCCTGATCTTGCTGTCAAAATCAATAACACAACTATAAGCCCATCCCCACATGCCAAGGTTCTAGCTGTAGTCCTGGACTCTGAATTCTCCTTCAAGCAACACATCCAATCACTGTCCAAATCCTGCCGCCTCAACTTCCGCAACATCTCCAAAATACTCCCCTTTCTAACTAATCACACAACAAAGCTCTTAATTCACTCGCTGGTCATCTCTCGCCTCGACTATTGCAACTCCCTTCTCATTGACTTACCTCTACATAGTCTATCACCTCTTTAATCCATCATGAATGCTGCTGCCAGACTCAAGCACCTTACCAATCGCTCTGGGTCTGCCACTCCTCTGTGAATCCATCCACTGGCTTCCACTCGGCCAAAACATTAAATTCAAAATACTAACAACTACGTACAAAGCCATCCACAATTTCTCCCCCAGCTACATCACTAGCCTAGTCTCTAAATACCAACCTACTCGTTCTCTTCGTTCCTCCAGACCTCCTGCTCTCTAGCTCCCTCATCACCTCCTCCCATGCTCGCCTCCAGGACTTTTCCAAAGCCTCTCCAATCCTATGGAATGTCCTACCCCAATCTGTCAGCTTATCTATCTCCTACTTTATTAGCTTTTAGACGATCCCTGAAAACTCTTCTCTTCAGAGAAGCCTACCCACACCTAACAACTGTATTTTCATTTTCTCCATCAGCTCATCCCCCACAGTTATTACCTTTTGTTTCCACTTGACCCTCCCTTCTAGATTGTAAACTCTAACGAGCAGGGCCCTCTGATTCCTCCTGTATTCATTTGTATTGTAAGTGTACTGTCTGCCCTCATGTTGTAAAGCGATGTGCAAACTGTTGGCGCTATATAAATCCTGTATAATAATAATAATAATAAAATTAATCACACGATACGAGAAGGTATGCTGTAAAAAGGTAGTACTCACTAAAATGTTCCTAGAGCAGCATCATGTCTAAATACAACCATGGCTTTGAGGTGTATTCATGCAGAAGTAGTTGAATAACACTAATTTATCGGAACCAGACTTTACTTTGTTGGTTATTGGTTCATAATTTACAGAATAAGTTACATTTATATATTTCTCAAACCTTCATTTCTTGTCAATGTGCTACTCAAACTGCTGTTTTATAAAAAATGTAATTGGTATCTACAGCACTATCATCATAGAATATTAAAACACTCAGATAATAGCTCTTTATACACTGTGATGAGGGAAAGAAAAGGGAAGGTACAAAGAGGAGAAAGCTAGATGAGCATTAGGAATACACAATGCTTATTACGTAGTTGCACAGGAATGTTGTTTACTGGCCATTGGTTACATAGGGTCGTATAAGGATCTGTTGAGTAAGGATTTATTAAGGAAGGAAGAAATTAGGAAGGAAGTATTGTTTAAACTTTAACTTGATTATTTGACTTGTTAGATATAAAAAGAATATTGATTTGTCTCAATAAAAAGAAACATTGCCCAATTCATTACATTTATATGGTTATATAAGAAAAATAGAACAAAAGGGATTTTTTTTTTAATGTAATATAATCTGAGAACAAATTTGCTGACATGTTTTTACCATTAATGCCTATAATATGACACAACCACAGATACACTTAACTTCCAGATGTATTGTAAACTGTATTACTTAAATAAGCAGAATCAGATCAGGATTAATTAAAGCATAACCACAGAAGCAAATAAAATTGCTTGTCTCAAACAGTCTGATGTATGCGCATGGAGATCGTTGATAACACATTCTGTTTGAAATGCTTGTTTTATTCTGAAATTTATGAAGCAGTAACTGAAAATAATAAAAAAAATCCTACAATTAAAAGTAGTTACGATGTGTGGGATTCACCATATGCTAAAAAAACAATTTAAGTATCTTCCTGTTTATGTCTGACACCAATCCAATAAACTTCAGAGCATGGATGGAGCCAGATTGCAACATTTCTTTTCTGAGAACACACGCTATGCCAAAACTTGAGCCATGTTCGTGTACGATAACATTCTCTCTGTATACCTGTGCACTCAACAACACATGCTTACTTAATTATTCTTCAGTGAGCTATCATATGTCAGTTTATTAGGAGAAATGTATTGCTTGATTGTTCAAGCGCTGAAGAGCAAAACAATGTTAAATGCTTTTCTGCTTTAATTTTTAAACGAGCAACATCATTGTACGCTGGCGTTCAGGGGACAGCCAATAGGCTGGGTGTATTTCTGAGACCTGAATAGTGACAGGGCCCATCTGCAGTTATGTAATCCTCACTACTAATCTGGGCCTTGGGCCATGTTATTTGGTACCAAAGTCGAGTGGAAAGAAAGAGGCCAGTTTATCAGCAGCAGAGGTAACTAAAGTACAGATGACTCTAGGTAGCTTATTGATTGAATGGTATCTTCTGTGCTATGCTAAACATGGCCATTGTGGTCAGACATTAACAACAATGAGACAAATGTTGACCTATGCAATACTCAATTGTTTTTAGTTAAAGTGAAACTAAACCCATCGACTTAACAGTTTCCAAAACAGTTACAGTCAAGGGATGTCGGAAATTATAACTCACTGTTTCCTTTGCTCTCAACCGAATTATCAAGCCATCAAATGGCTGGTGTCATAAAATATCACATGGGCAACATCATGGCAACTCCAGATTAAAGTGATTGTAAAGTCTTGTTTTTTTTTCCTATAAAAATAACAAACGTATTATACTTACCTGCTCTGTTGCAGTGGTTTTGCACAGAGCAGCCCGGATCCTCCTCTTCTTGAGTTCCTCTTCTGTGCTCCTAGCCCCTCCCTCCTGTTTAGTGCTCCCACAGCAAGTAGATTCCATTCTGACACTGAGCCCCGACCCAGTCCCATCCCCTTTCTCTTCTGATTGGCTAGCTGACTTTGATTGACAGTAGCTGCAGCCAATGGCGCTGCTGTTCTGTCTCAGCCAATCAGGAGGTAGAATCTCGAATGCCTGAGGCACTCGTGGACATCACTGGATGGAGAGGGACCTCATGTAAGTGTTAGAGGAACTGAGGGGAGCTACTGCATACAGAAGGCTTTTTATCTTAATATATAGAATGCATTAAGATGAAAAATCCTTCTGACTTTACAACCCCCTTTACAAGGATAAGTGGGTTTAGTTAGATTTTTAAGCAATATGTCCAATATTGTTCCCACAGGTTAACATTTTTTATTATCATAATGTTAGGTACAGTACTTTTTTCTGACCTGATCGGACTATAATGCTAAAGTGAGTCCCAAAATGAACTAATTCAGCAAAGACAAAGGTGCAAAGCAAAATTAAGAAAAACTAATATTTAAATTATGACTGCTACAAAAGTGCATATAAACCCAAAATCTATATTTTTAGTATGTTTGGTATCATGACACAATGGGAATTATTTATTAAACCTGGAGAGATGTGAAATCTGGAGCGGTTGTGCATGGTAGGTAATTAGCTTGTTCAATTAAGCTTTGACAAAAAAACCTGGATTTCGATTGGTCCCTATGCAGAGCTGCTCCAGATTTTGCACTCTCCAGCTTTAGTAAATGAACCCTACTGTGTACAGTTTTCTATAAGTAAATAATTTGCTGCATATCTATTGCGAAGTTTCTTACCTGGACATCCTGCCAGTAACATTGCATCCTATTGCAGGCTGACAACATTAAACCATTGTTACCCCAACACTTCATATCCCTGATATAGTATCTCACAAAAGTACACCCCTCACATTTTTGTAATTATTTTATTATATATTTTCATGTGAACAACACTCAACACTGAATAAATGACACTTTACTACAATGTAAAGTAGTGAATGTAAAGCTTGTATAACAGTGTAAATGTGTTGTCCCCTCAAAATAATTCAACACACAGCCATTAACCATTTGCCGCCCGCCATATAGCAGAATGATGGCGCCAAAGTGGTTTCAATATCCTGACCGGACGTCATATGACGTCGCCAGGATGTCAAGCCGCTGCGTGCCCCCAGGGAGGTGCATCGTGCCGATTGTTCATCGATCTAGGTAAAGAGTCTCTAATGTAGACTCTTTACCACATGATTAGCCATGTCCAATCAGGGCTGACAGTGTAAACAGGAAAAGCCGTTGACTAGCTTTTCCGCACTCGCGTCTGTCAGATGCAAGTAAAGGAGAGCCGATTGGCTGCTCCTCTGACAGGGGGAGTCTGTGCTGTGCAGCCCCCCCCCTCCTCGAGGATGCCCACACTGGACCACCAGGGGCGCCACTATGATCACTGGGGATGTCACCACCAGGTATGCCACCCTAGACCACCAGGGATGCCAATCAGTGCCCACAATGGATGCCAATCTGTCCCCTTAATGGATGCCACAATGGGCATCACTGATTGGCAGGCATTATTGTTTGGCACTGATTGGCATTCATCTTTACTGTCAATTAGTGTACATCCGAGCCATCTATCAGTGCCCATCCGTGCTGCCTAGTAGTGCCCATCTGTGCTGCCTATCAGTGCCCATCAGTGCCACCTATGTGTACTCATCAGTGCTGCATATCAGTGCCCATCAGTGCCGTCTATCTCATTGCCACATATTAGTGCCCATCATCAGTGCCCATTAGTGCCACCTCATCTGTGCCAGCTCATTGGTGTCACTTCATCGGTGCCAGAGGTGATCAAATACAACCAAAAGAAAGCTCTATTTGTGTGAAAAAAATTATAAAAATTTAGTTTGGGTACAGTGTAGCATGACCGCGCAATTGTCATTCAAAGTGTGAAAGTGCTGAAGTGCTGGTCTGGGCAAGAAGGTGTTTAAGTGCCCTGTATTGAAGTGGTTAATGCCTAAACTGCTGGCAACAAAAGTGAGTACACCCCTAAGTGAAAATATCCAAATTGTGCCTAATTAGCCATTTTCCCTCCCCGGTGTCAATTGACTTGTTAGTGTTACAAGGTCTTAGATGTGAATGGGGAACAGGTGTGTTAGATTTGGTGTTATCGCAAAAGTTACAATTTAGGAGGTATATTCCTCATAAATCAACTGTCTGGAATAGAAAAATTATGCTTACCTTACAAATCTCTGGGTTAGACTTTCCACAAATTGATAGATCTCTATCCAGTTATTTGCCACACTCCCCGACCTTTTAAAAAAAAAATGCACATTGAAAAAAAATATATACGCACTAATATTTTATATATATATATATATATATATATATATATATATATATATATATATATACATCATATATATATATATCATATATTATATGACAAGGCTTCAAGTAAAAATATGCTTTATACAGATTAGATAAATAGATAGATCTAAAAATATAAAGCAATGTAATAGAATAAACAGTTCACAGAATATTGGATCATCTGCAGGCTTATGGTTCTAAGGGATTAATGTCTGGCTCTCATGCTGATCCATTGTACTATCTGAGATCTGACTTCTTGGAAAAAGCAGGTAAATCCAGAAATTTGTCTTCACTCAGGCACAAACTGATGCATGCTTATTCGAGGCCTATGGCTCCAAGGATTAAAGCAACGCAGCCAGGCAACTAGTATTTGCAGCAATGACAGCCTACAGGTTTGCCTCTGTACAAGTTTCCTTTACCAAGATATCAGAATCGACATATGGCAATTGCTATTGTCCACTTGGTTTTAAAAGGTACAAGCTCCAGGAATGTCATCCATAACGACTTGAAGATAAGCCAAGTAGTAAAGCCAGAATCAATATGGTGCTCACAACCTAAAAGTAATGGATGTTTCCAGATTTATGTTCTCACGGGTTACTTTAAAAAGGGTTACTGTACATTTAACATTAAACCCCAATCCTCACATACAGGTAAACAAGTGTTCTCAATGGTGCTGCCTGCCCAGGACCAGGACTTGCCCAGACATTTGTGCAGCTCTGGCAATAATATTTTTTGGCAGAGTATTATGTGGATAGCCATTGTTATTTCCTATGACAGCTGT
The DNA here is from genome assembly GCF_037356315.1 of Lithobates pipiens. Classification (NCBI taxonomy): domain Eukaryota; kingdom Metazoa; phylum Chordata; class Amphibia; order Anura; family Ranidae; genus Lithobates; species Lithobates pipiens. The sequence continues at coordinate 209,835,930 of NW_027507718.1, read as the reverse complement.
ATGTTTAATTTATCAAAGGCATGCAAGACAGATGCCCAACCTAAAGTGGACTTTGCACTTGTTTGGTGTGCTCCCATCTCAAAAAAATAAGAAGAAGCAAACCACTGGAGGAAAATAAACCTTACCCCCAACTTCCATACAGTTGGGCATGATGTCACCATCCTTCAGTGTCATCTTGGAGGATATGATCTACCCAGCATTCAGTCTGGAGTCCAAGTAATGCCAGATAGACCATATCCCCCAATATGACACCACAGCAAAGTGCAGATAGCACCTTCTTGTGAAATTTGGGCTAATCTACATGTTCCAGGATCTTATTGGAAGGATGGTAAGTATTATTAACTAACTTTTCCCCCACATGTGTTTTCTCTTATTTTCCACATCAATTTGGGAAGGAGAAGGGGGGGTGGGACACTGAACAAGTAGACCTTACAATTTTAGTGCAAGGTCTGCTTTATAATCACCAGGCTGTAGGCAGACGACCACATTGATAGCAATCATGTATCTGTTATTGATCTGTGTAATTATGTTCAGCAATTTAATCAGGATGGGTAAAAGGTATAGGCAGTATAGTAATATATAATTTCATAAGGCAGCCTTATATGGGCACTACATATGCTTATTGCTTCGTAATACTCATTTCACTATTCTCTTTTTTCATTGTAAGTTTATTGATTAATTGAAACTGAAGAGTACAAAATCTGGTGCAGCCGTGCATTGTAGCCAATCAGCATCTAACTTCAGCTTGTTCAATTAGGTTTTGACAAAAAAAAAATGGAAGCTGATTGGTTTCTATGCAGAGCTGTAATAGATTTTGCACTTTCCAGTTTTAGTAAATTAACTCCACTGCATCTTCCCCCACCAGAACACACCGGTCAGAGCTGCCCGGGTGCCAATTGCCAGACCTTTTTCGGTCATGCCCCTTCAACAGAAGGTGGCCGAACAGCTGCTGTACATATGGGCCAAATGTCAGCTGGTTTCTATTGAACCTGCTAATGCTGCACGATATTCGGCCCATGTGTGCGGCCCTTTAGTAAATAAACTCCAGTAACAAATTGACAACAGACTTCCTATCAGGTTTATTGAACCTTTTATCTCATCTTTAAACAGAATGTTATTTGCACAATTCCCTGATATACAGAGGACCATCAGAGGACAGCATGGATTTATAAGTCTATATATGAAACACAATAATGTAAAAAAAAAAAGGGTGCAAAATGTAGTATTAAACTCAAAGCCAAATATGTAATATATTGCAGCTTAAAATTACACAATTAGTTAAAGCAACAGTTTTTTTTTCCTTTGGGATAAAGGGTTTACCTTAACCTCCCTGGCGGTATGATTCAGTCTGGAATTAGGTGCTGAAAGCGGTACAATTATTTTGCATGGAAATTTGGCGTTTTATATTGTAGTCCTGTAATTCTTAGGAATAACGCTCTTAAATCTCTTCAAACCAGAGTCTAGCAGACATCCCGGGTATGATAAAGTTTATAATATAATAAAGAATAATAAAAATTATTCAATAATGTAATCAAATCCTAAAACACTGAAAAAGGGACACTTTTTTGTTGCTATGGACAACCTCCAAATTCCAGGCAGAAAAAACAGTATTTATAATATAAAAGTGCATGCAGGGCATTGCACAGACCACTAGGGACAAAGGGGGTGTGTATTTTGTAATACAGCACTGTAATCTGTAAGATTACAGTGCTGTGTGTGTTTTGTGTGTTTTTACTTTTTTTAATTTGCCGCCGTTCTCCGCTCCCGTGCGCCGTAATGCCGCAGGGAACGGAGCTCGGCGGCATTTGTCACTGTGAATCGAGCAGAGGACAACTCGATCACACAGAGCGGGGGACATCGCTGGATCCAGGGGACAAGGTAAGTAACCTCTCCCTGTGTCCTCCCCTGCATCCAGCAATGCGATCCCGAGTCTGGCTCAGGGTTACCGCTCCTGCTAGTAAATTCCTAACCCGAGCCAGACTCGGGATTACCACTAGGGAGGCTATTGAATAAAAGCTGATCATTGTAAGTTCCCCTCTCAGTGGTAAATGGTTTGACTCATCACTCTAAGGCCGCGTACACACGGGCGGATTGTTTGTCCGACTTAGTCCGCTGAACCGTGTTTCCGTGGACAATCCGCTCGTGTGTGGGCTTCAGCGGACTTTTTCAGCGGACTGTCTGACGAACAAAGTCTTACGGAATTTCCATAATTTTGTCCGTTCAAACTTGGTTTTGTCCGTCCAAACTTGGTTTCAGCGGACAGTCCGCTCGTGTGTAGGCAAGTTGGACGGACTAAGTATGGCGCATGCTCAGAAAGGATTTACACGGCCGAAGGTTGCATTGCAGTGTATAGGACGTCGTTTTTCTAGTCCCGTCGTACGTGCTGTACACGTCATCACGCATGCTTTCAGCGGACTGTCTGCTCATCGTGTGTGGTCAAGTCCGTTCATTCAAATTTTGAACGGACTGTCTGTCGGATTGTCTGACGAACTTAGTTGGGCAGACAATCCGCCCGTGTGTACGCGGCCTAACTGCTGCATTTGCAGGAGAGCTTGTCCTCCTGGAAAGCAACAGACTTACTGACAGGATCACCAGATGAAATTAAAGAAGAGAAAGCCTAAAAAAGAAGACTAAAGTAGCTGCCACATCTAAGAATTAGTAAGCTACAATATAATAAATATTTGCTTTTAGGTTTAAAACCACTTTAAGTTAAAGTACATACTCCATGATAAAAACACATTAGTTTCCCTTTAATGGTAGAGAGAGAGAAAGATGATGGTAGTTGTGTACAGATATCCCAGCAATGTTATTAGGCTCAGCATCAGCTTCCTACAGCACTACACAGGGCACTGGGCTGCTACTATGATTCAACAAATGACACAAGCATTGCTGGCTTTCAAAGCATTAGCTGTTTTAACTATTGCATAGCCTGTTTTTCTGAGGAAGCTAAGCAAACAGCCCTGCGTGTAAATTTATAAACCTTTGTATCTTTTCTGTCCTTCTTTACCTGGGGATTAGGACTTTGCTATTTCTATGTTGTTTTTAGGCCACATGCAGGTCTCTAACTCCTTCTTTGGGGCTTCTTGAATGAGGTTCAAGCCTTTTCTCCAGGTGATAAAGACTTCATTTACCTATATAATTTTTCCCGGGTTCGAAGGCTGCAGTCGCATGAATGGCCCACCAGCAGTGATGTCACTCCTGTGCATGTGCGTGGGAGTCATGGTCATGGCACAGAGCTCTGAAGGAGCAAATAAACAAATAAAAGAAGTCTTTTTGTCAACGAAACCAGTCAGGTTGAGCTGTATGTTCCCGCTATCGTGCATTTTACATGTTAGGATGTTCATTGACGGCCGCCTTCCTTTTTTACCATGCAATACTGTTTTCACTATGGATACGTGTAAGTGTAATACTTTAAATTAAATGCAACCCTTAAGAGGTTTTACACTATCCAGTGTTTTATGGTTTATTTGGATCTGACTACACGATTGTTGTTTGGTTGGAGTCCCCTGGATGCTCTGGAGCTGTTCCTGAAATGGTTCCTTTCTATATCCCCTACTGATGACCCCTACCGGGACATGTTCATCAAGCCTGTTTGACCCTTCATAATAAAGGGTCCAGCCTCTCTGGTAAGAGTCCAACCTATTGTGGTGGTAGCGTGTTCACTTGGTGAAGGGTTTGGATAACCTTATCCACAGTTGAATAATAGAGTTTGCCATTTGACCATTATGGTCCATGTGAGAGACTGATTTTTCTGGACTGTTTATTTATAATCTTTTTCAGTATTTTTAATATCAGTCACTGTTAGCACAACACATCTTTATTTTGTTTCTTGTTTTGTGTGATAGTATCTCACATTTGTGGTGCTGCTTTTTTTCACACTGAATAATCTTTTCACGTGCACAGTATTATTTTTGTATTTAAATAAACATAAAGGCCTTAGGCAAGGTTCACACAGTGCAAGTTGAATCCGTTTTTCAGTTCAATTTTCTACTAGTAGCTGTAGTCTGAGTTGATGCGGTTCAGATGCGATTCTAATGCATTTTTCATTTAGATACGGCTGCAATCTCTATCCTAGTCTCTGAACACATCCCTTAATCTCTCTCTCCCCCCCTCGCTCATAGAGACTAACTGAAAACTCACTGGAATTGTGTTATTTTGGACCTGACTGGCATTTTGGATGCAGTGTTCAACTATATGCCCCTAAAAATCGCACCACAAAGCACTAAACTTGCACACCTTTTTCAAATCAGAATGGATTAGAAAAATGCTGAAACTCATGCTATTTCACTTGTCGTGCGATTCCATGTGTTCTGGAATACATCATAAATCACATCAGTGTGAACCAGGACTTACTGGCCCTTGAACTTATGTCAGATGGCTTAAAAGAGCCTATAAGGGAGCTTTTGGATCATTCAGCTCCTAACTATAAAATGGTGAGTTTCCAGCAGCCATATTGACAATATGCTTTGCCATGATAGAGAAAGCATAGACGTGCTGCTGTTAAAGTTCATTGGGAAAAAATTAGTGTAATGCCACGTACACACGGGCGGACTGTATGGCGTACTTAGTTTGTCATACAATCCGACGGACAGTCCGTCGTACTTTCGACTGAACGGACTTGACCACACACGGATGCACAAACAGTCCATCGAAAGCTTGCGCGATGACGTGTACAGCACGTATGACGGGACTAGAAATAGGAAGTCCAATACACAGCAAAGCAACCTTCCGCCGTGTAAATCCTTTCTGGGCATGCGCCATTCTTAGTCCGTCGAACTAGCCTACTGACGAGCGGATTGTCCGCTGAAACCAAAGTACGACGGACAGAATTTGGAAAAATCCGAAATACTTAGTACGCCAGACTGCACGCTGAAAAAGTCCGCTGAAGCCCACACACGAGCGTACTGTCCACTGAAATGTGTTTCGGCGGACTAAGTACGCCATACAGTCCGCCCGTGTGTACGCGGCATTAGACTTGTTGGTACTAGATGAACTCTTAAAGTAGATGTAAACCTTTACTGATGTCCTGTAGGTAAAAAATGTAGCTTGGGGAATTTGTAGGTCACAGTAGGGAAGGGTTTTTACACCATGATGCCCCTGATGACCTGCAGCTTCTTTACAGCATGTGCCTGTCCACATGCACTACAGTGATACAGTATATGGAATGGCTTTCACTTCGTTTGTTTGATTGAAAAAATAATAGTAATGGCAGGTGGTAAAATATCTGAGCTTTGATTATTAGAGGTCAGGCTTCTGTTATTTTAATCTTGTTTTAGAGACCACTGGCCTCATTTCAATGTATAACAGATAGTCTTCGTAGGCAAGTATCTGAGCTGGCGGCTTTGTCTTGCATGAAACCTTTTCTGGTTTTGCATATAATGACTCCCAAAGAAGCCATTGGAAATAGCTGGGCACCCCTTTACTGTCCAGTGGCTGCCTTCCCTGTTTTCAATTCCAGTAGCTCACTGACAATGTCAGAATCCAGTCCAGGGGGATTGGCAGGAATATTCCACTAGAATATATGGGAGAGGTTGCAACATAAAGACTTAAGACAAAGTGGGGCTCAGACCACGAGACTTAGGAGTATTTATGGTTTAGATTTTTTTGCAGCCCCAGATGTCAGCTGATGCTTATAGCAATCTGGAACTGCATTGTCCAGCCACTATAAATATTTGTGGCTCAAATAATACACTATGGGGGTTATTTACGAAGGCAAATCCACGTTGCACTGCAAGTAAACTTGAAAGTGCACTTGGAGGTGCAATTGCTTTGAATCTAAGGGGTACATCTGAAATGAAGGGAAGCTCTGCTGATTTTATCATCCAATCATATGCAAGCTAAAATGCTGTTTTTTTTTTTACATTGCATGCCCCCCTCGGATCTACAGCGACTTTACTTCCAAGTGCACTTTCATTGCACTTTCAAGTGCACTTGCAGTGCAAAGTGGATTTTCCTTTAGTAAATAACCCCCTGTGATGTTTATTTTACAATAAAACCTGCTATGTCTCTCCCTCTTATATTTCAGCCTAAATGAGCTGCTTATACACTCTCCAACCACTGAACAAAATTTGTGGCCATCGTCTCTCGGATAAAACACTTGTTTTTGTGAGATAAACCTGCCTTGTCTCTTTCTATTTGCTGTTTATATAAGTACTGCCCTGATGTTAGTCAGTTTCAACCAAACACCAAATTCAGGTTTTGATAGTAATTAGAGATACAGGGATTGGAGGGAATTCAGGAAATGTGGGTTGTGGCTTTGAAGACTATTCTGTTTTAAAGTTGTATTCAGCTTTTAAAACAACGCAATGTGCTACTGTAATAGAAAAAAGTTCAGAAAATATATAGTACTACTAAATAGTTTTGTCACCAGTCAATTTATACAGGTATACCCCACATTTACGTAAGCAATGGGGTTTATTTACTAAAGCTGAAAAGTGCAAAATCAGGCTCACTTCTGCATAGAAACCAATGAGCTTCCAGGTTTTATTACCAAAGCTTAATTGAACAAGCTGGGGTTAGAAGCTCATTGGTTTCTATGCAGAAGTGAGCCTGATTTTGCACTTTTCATTTAGCAAATAAACCCTATTGCGTGCTTAACCACTTCCCGACCAGCGCGCGACGATGTACGTTGACAGAATGGCACGGGCAGGCATATTGGCGTACAGGTGCGTCCAATATTCGATGCCGCCCTGCCATCGGGAGCGCGCCGCCGGCGGCGCGCTCCCGCGCTGGTCGGGACCCCCGTGAGTCCGGTCGCGGGTCCCGCGGACTCGATCGCCGCGGGCATCCCCGCGATCGTCTCACGGAGCGGCCGAATAGAGCAAATGCTGTGTAAACAACATTTGTCTATTCTGCCTAGCAACTAGTGACGCTGATCTCTGCTCCATGTGATTGGAGCAGAGATCAGTGTACACTAAATGAAAGCCCAACCCCCCCACAGTTAGTAACACTCCCCTAGGAACACTTAACCCCTACACTGCCACCCACTGGTTAACCCTTTCACTGCCAGTGTCATTTACACAGGAATCACTGCATTTATATAGCAGTGATTACTGTATAAATGACAATGGTCCCAAAAATGTGTCAAAAATGTCCGATGTGTCCCCCACAATGTCGCAGTCACAATAAAAATCGCTGATCACCGCCATTACTAGTAAAAAAAAAAATAATAAAAAATGATTAATAAAAATGCTATAAAACTATCCCTATTTTGTAAACGCTATAACTTTTGCGCAAACCAATCAATAATCGCTTATTGCGATTTTTTTTACCAAAAATATGTAGAAGAATACGTATCGGCCTAAACTGAGGGAAAAAAATGTTTTTTTATATATTTTTGGGGGATATTTATTATAACAAAAAGTAAAAAATAATGCGTTTTTTTCAAAATTGTCGCTCTATTTTTGTTTATAGCGCAAAAAATAAAAACCGCAGGGGTGATCAAATACCACCAAAAGAAAGCTCTATTTGTGGGAAAAAAAGGACGTCAATTTTGTTTGGGAGCCACGTCGCACGACCGCGCAACTGTCAGTTAAAGCAACGCAGTGCCGAATCGCAAAAAGTGGTCTGGTCATTGACCAGCAAATTGGTCCGGTCTGAAAGTGGTTAAAAGTGGGGTATGCCTGTACAAAGGTAAGGGCTGTAGCTTTATTTATTTTTTATGGGGGGGGGGGGGGGTGTTGGTCAAAGATACTAATAAATGTATGAGTTTCTGTCCATTTTATTTATTCCCCACATACTTATAGAAATGTATTTAACTTTCTCATTCCACATTGATTTCTACCATTTGTTTGTTTAATGCCACTGCCATAAAAACAGCATGTGAGCAGATAATGTCTGACCTTTTAAAAATACTATTTGCCTGGCTTTGTCTGGCTTGAGAACATCTGAATCATCAACCCAGCATGCAGTGGTGTATTATTTGCATTTGACATTGACCCTCTGTCCTAGATTAAGGAGCAGGTCCCACTGACTCCTCCTGTATTGAATTGAATTGTAACTGTACTGTTTGCCCTTATGTTGTAAAGCTCTGCACAAACTGTTTTGGTGCTATATAAATCCTATATATTAATTCTGAATCCAAAACAACCCAGCATGCAGCAAATGAACATTAGAGATAAGTCAGATAATTCCTTATCTCTGTGTTTTTTCTTGGTCAGTGACTCTGAAAGTTTTGCAGCCAATGCATCAGCAAGACAGCCAAGCAACTAGAATTTTTAAAAACAGGGTCCTATTATATTTCTCTCGGTATTTCTACATGAACCTTTTCTGTCTTGATCTCCTCCCTGTGTGCATCACAGCAAAACTTTAATTGCCTTTGGGTCCACTGAACTTTTGTTATTTGGTTTTCCTCTGAAGGATTTTTTTCCATCATATGCTGAATTTGAATTTCAAAGGATAAATAAATACCATATCAAAAAAGAAATGGAGCTTTTCCAGAAATAAATAAAATGAGAACACTGAGTTGTGCCTTTCCTTATTAAAGAGCAATATGTTCTGTACAATTTTTTATAGCCAATACATATTTTACTCTCCAGCATTTAAAATAAAAATATTATGATAGTGGTATATTTCACTAGAATACCCACAAGCTGGTTGTAGGTCTGTGGTAAGAAAAGTGGTACCCCACATATTTAAATGTACAAGCCTCTGTAGGTCAAAAACAATGTTTCACATTCTATCATGTGCTCATATCATGTGACATCCTGAACCACAAGACAGAAATATTCAGTCTCATACTCAAGATTCTGAGAAGATTGATGAGTGTTGGACAGAGAAATATATGCAGTCACATCTGTATGTAACTGGTGAAATTAAAACCGCTATGGCATAAGAGAATAGAAGAGGAACGGCGAATCTAAATCCAGTGGTAATTGCTGGCAGTTACAAAATTCAGTGTCGAAATAAATTCATGTCTCCTCTCACTTCAATGGCCATAACACACAGCAATTATAATAACAGGGGAAAACCATGCCAGCACATTTACAAAACCAGCAGATGGAAAATTCATAGTAACTGGACACATAGATAAATATAAAGAAAGCTTTTAAAGAGGCTATGGTGCACACCTACAGCCTCCGTTTTTCAAATGACTCTGATATGATATACTGGATTTGAAGACATAATACTGGCAATAGCCTTATTATTTTGAAATAGAGATTTGTGTATCTTGGCCTGCATTTTTCGATTTTGAACCCATGAATGTCAAAAAGTCACATTACAATGAAAGAAAAAGATTGCAGCACCTATGGAACTGATGCTATAGTCCAGGGTTTCTCAACCAGGGTTCCATGGAGCCCTAGGGTTCCTCCAATGGTTGCTAGAGGTTCCCTAAGCAATGTCCAAATTTTGCCTCTAAGATAAGTTCCCACTGACACCAATGATCTTTTTAGCTATCTGTAGGGGGGGGGCAATTCTTCCCCAAGACCACAGATGTAAGGAGTACTCTTCCACTGACCACCACACCAATGTATCGTGATTTGTAGATATAGCTATTTTTAACAGGGGTTCCCTGAGTCCAAAAGGTTATTTCAAGGGTTCCTACATGTTGAAAAGGTTGAGTAAGTCTGCTATAGCCTATATGCTGTTCCCGGGCAATCCACAATTAGTAACTAGCTAATTGTGTACTCAATAATCACATGCACTCACTATCTGCAGTTGTTTCCAGCCACTAACATCAGAAACACCTGACATAACACATCTTTATTTCAGAGTAGGTTTGAATGAAGATGTAGGAAAAATGCCAACTTGCCTCAAATGGTAAAAGTAAAAGATTTGGATTGCTCATACCATTTTAAAATATTTATCCCTTTCATGGTACATACTAAATGTACACTGTATAAAGTGATTGTAAAGATTTTTCTTTTTCATAACAAACATGTTATGCTTATGTGCTTTGTAATGGTTTTGCACAGAGCAACCCTGATCCTCCACTTCTAAGGACCCCCTGCCAGCGCTCCTGGCTCCTCCTTCATTCCAAATGCCAAATTGATGCACACAGTGCAGCTCGGTCCCATCTCCCACTCTCTGGTCACAGTGACGTCGCTATGAAGGGGGTGCAGACCGCACCCTGGTGACACCCACCAGAGGGCTGACACCAGGGCCATCGATGGGAGGGGACCCTCGGGCTTCCTGTATTACAGGCAATTACAGATACTCTGTGTCTGTGCCTCTTTCTCCAGCAGCTGGAAGATGGTTTCTCCCCCTCTCCTTCCCGCCAGCTTTGCCTCCTGGAGGAAGAGACACAGACAAAGTGGGGTTGATTTACTAAAGGCAAATAGACTGTGCATTTTACAAGAGCACTTGCAATCTACAAGGGCAGTTTCTCCAGAGTATACTAAATGAGGTAACGATTCACTTGCAAAGAATACCCAATCACGAGCAAGGAAAATTTTAGAAATGGCATTTTTGCTTGTACATGATTGGATGATGGAAGTCAGCGGAGCTTCACCTCATTTAATAAGCTCTGGAGCAACTGCTCTTGCAGAGTAAAACTGCACTTTGCTTTTCGTATTTGCCTTTAGTAAATCAACCCCAGTGCATCATTCTTTAATTATCCTGTCCTGCCACACTGATCCCCCTCCCTGTACTGCTCACATCTGATTCCCCCCTGTGTGCCCGGGCCACCCCCTCACCCCCCCCCCCCACAAAGTAGCTGGCTTCACTCTCCCGCTGGCTGCTGCAGGCGCTCAGGCAGATGGAGAGTGGGGGAAGGCACCGGTAAATATATAATTTTCCGGCCCCTTATTTTTCTGAATTGGACACAGTGATCGGTACACATTGCTCATGTGTCTATTCATAACTGAACATAGTAAACTGTGTTTACTATGCTTCAGTTTGTGAATGAACAGGAGGCTCTGTCTCTTGTTCATTCACCTTCAGTGCAGCGGAGGGCACAGAAAAAGGAATTGAAGAATCTGTGTCCTCAATTCTTCTCTCTGTCTCAAAGGTGAGAGGTCAGGGGTCTGTTTAGACTGATAATATTTCAACCACTGCCCCCAACAGCATTGTAAAAAAAAAAATTAAAAATTTAAAAAATAAATAGAAATAATTTTTATAATTGTAAAAAAAAACATTTTTTTAAAAATTGGAAAAAATCATTTAACAACTTTTTAATTTTTGTAATTCGTGGAGGGGTTGGTGACACCATGTTTTTTTTTTTTTTTTTTGTGTAAATAGTCTTTATTGAATTTTTAGTGTACAAAAATACAGGATACATAGGGCGAAAAGAAAATACATTGCCCAGCAATTAACAGATGCCGATCTCCACATTGCATTAGAAATACTGGCAAGAAAGGAAATAAAAGAGAAAAAAGAGAAAATAAACAACATCAGAAGAAAAAGAAAAGAAAAAAAAAACACAAAACAGAAACCCCAGTTACAGGACATCGGTACAGTGATGTGGATAAACCAACAGATGCAAATCGCAACAGATACGCAGCCCAGGGAGTATCAGGATGTGAATCATATATATATATTGACCCATACGTAAAGCTAACCATCCGACATCCCTGGGCTGCGGAAGCACAGTCATATCAGTATTCAGCTATAACAATATTCCTCCGAATAGTATGTACACAAAAAAACGTAATAGGGGGCGTAAGGAAGGGAGTCAGAGAAGGGACGGGGAGGATATATTCGGTCTGGTCCAGTCTACTCGGCTGGGGGTAACCCCTCAGTTCTTACATTTATACCAAGTAGTCCAACATTTCCATCTGTTATCAAAACATTTTTTGTTTCCCCCTGCTGCTGCTATTAGTGACTCATAAGTATAATGGGTCTGCATAGTAAGAAAAACCTCAGCTACTTCTGGGGCTTTGTTGCTCTTCCAATGTCTTGTGATTAGAGACCTGGCAATTATCAACACGTGGGTAACCACTACTCTAAATTCTGGTGGGAAAGAATCTATTCCCAAATTTAGTATGGCCAGGGCCGGGCTGGGGGGAGTGATAATTCCCGTGACGCTGGAGAGTGAGCGGAATATGGAATTCCAATAGCTAGTGAGATGTTTACAAGTCCAAAACATGTGGAGTAAGTTGCCTACTTCCCCACATCCTCTCCAGCATAACGGTGAGCCACCCCTACCAAACTGGGCAATTCTGTATGGGGTAAGATACCACCGCAGGGCAATCTTTTGTGACAGCTCCCAATGGTTTACACACTTGGAGGCCCTGTATAGCCACTTGAAAGCCCCCTTCCACTGTGGAATAGTGAAGGTCGTCCGCAGGTCGGCTTCCCATTTGAGATAGGTGGGCGATTTAACAAAGTCCATTTTACATTGGAATAGATTATAAAATAAGGAGATACCTTTAACAGATGAAGGGGTGGTATTATAAAATTGCCAGGCCTCTTTTGAAAGGCGAATGGTGGGTGTAGCGATGGATCCGCAAAAGTGATGAATTTGGTTATATTTATATTTATCAAAAGATGATAAATTAAAACTGAGTTGGAGAATGTCAAACGGGATAAGGGAGTTCCCATCATATAGGTCAGAGATAAGTTGAAGTCCCTCCTCCTGCCAGCTCGTGAGTGACAAGTTGGGTATGGCCTGTTGTAGGGTCGATAAGGGTATTGGGATGGTAGTCAGTCTGTCAGATGGGAGAGGGAATTTTAAAAAAGTTCTCCAGGTATCCAGGGAGGCACGAAGAGTGGGAGGTAAGCTATGTGTGGGAGTTGGGTGCAGGGAGTCGACCAACAGAAGCTGTTTAAGATCTTTGGTCGGACTCAGGGCACGTTCGACACTGCACCAAGGGGTGTCCGCCGGTTGGCGGAACCACTTCCGCAGTTGAGTAAGGATAGAAGCTCTGTAGTAGTCCTGTATGTCAACCAGACCCATCCCCCCCGCCGACCTATGTTTGGTCAGCAAAGGTTTTGCGCATCTGGGCCTCGAGTCTTTCCAAATAAAATTTTTAAGTAGAGAATTGAGGGCTTTGATATGTTTCGCTTTAACCGGGATAGGCAGGGTCCGGAAGACATACAGCACTTGAGGAAGAAGTAGCATCTTAAATGTAGCAAGTCTGCCCGACCAGGTCAATTCAGTAGTAGCCAAGCGTTTGGCTTCTTTAGTAAGTTTGTCTATGAGGGGTCCGTAATTAGCGTCCGCTATCTTCTTGAGATCAGTAATTTTTAGACCAAGGTATGTTATACCATCTTTGTTCCAGGTGTAGGGAAAAGCTTTCTGTAAAGATTCACAAATGGGGGGGGGGAAGTCCTAACGGGAAAATAAGCGATTTCGTGCAGTTGACCTTATAGTAGGATACATTACTAAATTCTATAAGTGTGCTATGGGCATAGGGAAGGGAGGTTCGTGGTGAAGTTAGAAACAGAATAATATCATCCGCGAATAAATTGATAACATGTGAACCATGTGGAAGGTCAAAGCCGGCAATATTAGGGTGAGTCCTAATTCTTTCCGCTAGGGGCTCTATGAGTAAGTTAAAGATAGAAGGGGATAGGGGGCACCCCTGCCTGGTACCATTAGAAATGGTAAACGTGGTTGACAGCATATTAGATGTATAGACTTGCGCACAGGGGGACGAGTAGAGGGCCATTATGGCCGATAGGATAGGGCCTGTAAATCCATATTTTTGTAATGTGAGTCTCATATAACACCAATGAATCCTGTCGAATGCCTTCTCCGCATCCAAAGAGAGGAGCAGAGAAGGCATCCGACAGGCCCCGGCGTACTGCATAATGTCAATGACTCTTCTTGTGGCGTCAGAAGCTTGCCTGCCCGGAGTGAAGCCAGCCTGGTCAGCACCCACCAGTTCAGGCAAGATCGTGAGAAGTCTGTGTGCGAGGATTTTCGCATATAGCTTAACATCAGAGTTAAGCAAAGAGATCGGCCTAAAGTTGGCAGGTGAAGTGGGTTCTTTTCCCGGTTTCGGGATGGTAACTACATATGCTTTAAGCATTTCTGCAGGAAACGAGGCAGAGGACATTGCTGTTGAATATACATTTATAAGTGTCGGGATAAGATTGTCTTGAAAAGATCTATAATAGTCATTGGGGAGCCCATCAGGGCCTGGAGATTTCCCCAGAGGGAGGGTTCTAACGATTTTTCTAATCTCAGGCTCCGTAATAGGGGAGTTCAGAGAGTTAAGTTGATCAGGGGTAAGGGAGGGTAAAATTATTTTCGCTAAGAACTCCTTTATAGTATGCTCATCCGGTTGAGGGGTGTTGGGGTCATTTTTTAGATTGTAGAGCGAGGTATAGTACTCAGCAAAGGAGTTTGCTATTTCCTTGGGGTTATAGATTTTCCGTTTAGTTGGAGGATGTAGAAGGTACGAAAATTTTTGACTTAATTCTTGCTGCTCTAAGCCTTTGGGCAAGAAACTTGCCTGCCCGGTTCCCGGAAGAGTAGTGGGACAGTTTGAAATATCTGACATGTTTGTCGTATTGTTCTATCAAAAGAAGTCTGAGATCAGAGCGATATTGGGCAAGACTTTGCGCAAGTTGCAAAGTCGCACATGTCTTATTAAGTGCTTCTAACGATCTAATCTTATGGATAATTTGGTCAAGTTTTTGTGTCCTCTGCCTTTTTTCTCTTGCACATATTTGTAACATAACACCTCTTATGTATGCTTTGTGTGCACACCATAGCAACATTGGATCCGAAACCGACTGGTCATTTAAGGAGAAAAATTCAGAGAGGTTAGCGGCTACACTCGCAGAGTGTTCTAGTTTTTGAAAAATACGAGGGTTAGCCCTCCATAAATACGCAGGGCCCGGAGCGTGCCCCTCCAACACCACGATAGAGACCGGAGCATGATCAGACCAGGTGATGTCGTGTATGGTGGAGGAGGACACTGCCTGCAAGAGATGTTTATCAACTAAAATTAAATCAATTCTAGAATATGAATTATGCCTTAAAGAGTGATAGGAATAATCACGCTCGTTTGCGTGCTGACACCTCCAAACATCAAACAAGTCAAACAAGTCCTCTGCATGTAGAAGAGGTTGGAGTGAGGATGGTTGTCGTCTAGCTGTGGTCTCCACATATCACCACCGATCCCTTCTTGTTGGTACAAATTTTCTTGTGAAGGCGTTTCAAAAAGCGTAGTTGGTGAGAGTTGGGTGCGTACAGGTTTACTACAGTGTAGGGTTTGTTGTTGAGTTCGCAGACCAGGATAAGATAACGACCCTCCTGGTCAGCCATAAGGTCCTTCATAGTGAATGCGACTGAGTCCTTGATAGCGATTAGGACTCCTTTTTGCTTCCTGGCACAAGAAGCCATGAAAATGTGCGGAAAGTTTTTGTGGCGAAATTGGGGCACACAGTCGGCAGCGAAGTGGGTCTCCTGGATGCAGAGAACATCGGCATTTAATTTAACCGCTTCTTTCCAAAGAGAAGACCTCTTAGCAGGGTGGTTGAGACCATTAACATTAAACGAAACTATATTAATAGCCATCATTAGTCATCAAAGATGAATAAAAAGGTAATGAGGGTACCGCAGGCATGATTCCAAAGTGTCCCAAAGGTCTTCTTCTGCTAATCCAAGGAGACTTGCTAGGAGAATGATGAATGGGAAGACAGGTAGACCGACCAGATCCTTTAAGAAGAGATTAAAGGGGGGGGGGGGGGGAGAAAAAAAACAAAAAGAAAAACAAGCAAACGAAGTTCTGTAAAAAAGTAGGTGCAAACCTGCACGTAGAGGTGGGGGACTCAGTGCAACAGGAACATTATATTGAGAAAAGAACATAGACACATCCACAGACGTGTATCCAAGGCTGACTTCATTTATTTTTCTTCTTGCGCACCACCTTTTGCCAGTCCATCGGTAAATGGTCGTTGGAGGAGGGGGAAACGCCATCCGAAGACGGGGCAGGAAGAATGTCCAATGATCGCAACAATACGAGGCCCTCATCAATGGAGGTGACCACATTAGTTTTGCCTTCGTGTGTGACCGTCAGTTTAACTGGGTAACCCCATCTGTACTGAATATTGTTGTTACGCAGGGCCTTAGTTACAGACAGAAGGGATTTGCGCTTCTGCATAGTAAACTGTGAGAGGTCGGCAAACAGTTGGATGCGAGCGTATTCTGCAGGGGGGGTTCTGTTGTTTGCGGAAAGCAGACATGAGTTGCTCCTTCGTTTGAAAAAAGTGAACTCTCATTAAGACATCACGAGGTATATTGTCAGGGAGAAAAGCAGGTTTGGGCAGCCGGTGAATACGGTCTATTTGCAGCTCCATTTGGGGCAGGGAGGGGAGGAATGCCTTCATAAGGTCTTGGGCATACTGCTGAAGTTGTGCAGGGAGGACATCCTCCGGGACCCCCCGCACCTTAATGTTATTTCTGCGGGACCTGTCTTCTAGGTCTGCGACTTTAGCTTTGAGCCATGCGACTTCTTTGGCTTGGTCGCTGTGCGCGTCAATCAGGGTATTATGTGAAGCGGCAAAGTCTCCCATTTTAGATTCAATGTGATCAACTCTTGAGCCCAGTTCTCCTACCTCAGTTTTAAAGTTATTAAGGCAATGAAGCATGTCATTGTGCATAGAGGTGCGGAGTGAGAGAAGCATCTCTTTCAGGGTTGTGTCAGAAATAGGCCCATCCGTGGTAGGGAAGGCAGTGAAAGGGTCAATGAGTTCCCTCGTGTCTTCTAATGGATCCCGGCCCTTGCTCACCTGTATGTTGTCCGATGCCATTCGTGGCTTGGATTTGGCCGGGCTACGAGACAGCGGCGTGGAGACCTCCGGGGAGCGGCGGTAATCCCCCTCTCCATTCTCCGAGCTGGTTGTTGCAGAGCCGTCTGAGGCGGAGGCCGCGCGTGAGCATGGGCCGGCGCCATCTTGCCGCGGGTCGCGGCCTGCACGTCGGAAGAAATCATCCAGTTTCTTCGGAGCCACCGCTCCTCTCTGCTTCCTGGACATTCCACCTGGGTGTCCGGGTCTTCAGATGTCCGGTAAGGTGTCTAAAAGTCAGCCGTGGCGAGTATATGTCGCTCGGTTCCCGTTGCTGGAGCGGAGCTGTGCTAGCAGACGTCCATCCAGCAGCGCAGTAGCCACGCCCCCCCCCCGTGACACCATGTTTTACTGCATCAGGTGACACCAACCTTAGTGAGGCCACTGCTTGGTCTCTGCATTTGATTGACAGCAGCAGGAGCCAATGGCTCTTGCTGTTCTCATTGTCCATGAGTCCAGTGAGGCGAGAGAGAGAAAGCAGCGCGAATTGCTGGATAGTGCTATATATTAATTTGCAACAAAGTACCAACAGCTCCATAGCAATAGAATTAATACATAGCTACATAAATACTCCAAAAAAGTATACACACTGATGTATATTCATGTTGGCAAACAAATCTGTGATAAAGCAAAACCTGATAATCTTATACCTCTCATAGACCAAATAGGGGCAAAGAATGAGTTCAAGTGTTGTGACATCCATACTGATATATCATTTAGTAAATTAGTGATGTGCAAGGAGACTGGTGGGGTGAACTGAAGGGTAGAAAGAAAGATTTAGGTGCTGTCAGCACAGACATCTTATTTAAAAGTGAGGAAGGCTATCAGCTGATCCAGGGATGGGGTGTAGATAGAGAATAGATGAAGTCCGAGGGTGGAATGTAGGGGGAGCCTGAAGGAAAAAGAAGGAGGAGGAGGGAGAGTTGTAAGTGACAATGAACGTGTGGTGAGATAGATAAGAGGACAACCAACAAAAACTAGAGACATGGAAGCCAAGAGAATCGAGTCTTTAGGTGATTAATTGGGCATTAGCATTAGCAAAAAGTTTAGCAACCTCCTCTTTGGTAACAGGGTTAAAAGAGGAAAATATTGAGTGTGCGGGTGGACATGGAATGTTAGGTGGGGGCAGTGGCGGCCCGTCCATAGGGGGCGCACAGTCGCCGCCCCCCTAGTCACATAAAAATAAAGGGCTCTTTAAAAAAAAAAAAAAGGTCTTTTAAGCGCAGGCGCTATGGGAAGCATGACCTCTATGAAATCACGTGATTGCAGAAGAGACGCTTCATTTGCCTTGTTTTGCCCTGCCTTGTGGCACAATACAGTGCTCCTGATTACTTCCTCCCATAGTGTAAGACTTGCCTTGTATTTGATTGGCACTGCACTGCTCTAGACATGTACGGTGCTTTCGTAATGGAGCGTTTGCATCACTTCTGGTTTGTCTGTGCAGCAGTACTTAGAATCCCGGATTGGTATGCTGGCGATGCGGTAAGTGATCTCAGCTTTGGGTGCTTTAGTGGCAGTATTGAGGAATTTAAATCCTGCGCTATATACAATGATCTGTGAGGCTGCTCTATATACCATGATCTGTGAGGCTGCTCTATATACCATATTCTGTGAGGCTTCGTCATATACCATGATCTGTGAGGCTGCACTACATACCATGATCTGTGAGGCTGCACTGTGTAACCTGATCTGTGAGGCTGCACTATATACCATGATCTGGGAGGCTCAGCTATATACTCTGTCCTGTGATGCTGAGCTATATACTCTGATCTGTGAGGCTGAGCTATATACCCTGATCTGTGAGGCTGAGCTATATATACTGATCTGTGAGGCTAAGCTATTTACTCAGTCCTGTGATTCTGAGCTATTTACTCTGTCCTGTGATGCTGAGCTATATACTCTGTCCTGTGATTCTGGGGCTGTGTACTTTGTCTGTGATTGTGGGGCCGTATACTCTGACCTGTGTTGCTGAGCTGTATACTCCTGACAAGCAAGTTAATGATTGTGATTAGGGATGAGCCGAACACCCCCCGGTTCGGTTCGCACCAGAACTTGCGAACGACCCCCGCGTTCGGTACGAACATTAGAACCCCATTGAAGTCTATGGGACACGAACGTTCGAATTGGAAAGTGCTAATTTTAACGGCTAATATGCAAGATAGTGTCCTAAAAAGGGTTTGGGGACCTGCCTCCTGCCTCAGGGGACATGGGTCACTGCAAAAAAAAGTTTTAAAAACTGCCGTTTTGGCGGGAGCACTGATTTTAATGACGATTAAAGTGAAAAAAAAAAAGTGAAATATTCCTTTAAATATGGTGCCTGGGGGGTGTCTGTAGTATGCCTGTGAAGTGCCACGTGTTTCCCGTGTTTAGAACAGTCCCTGCACAAAATGACATTAAACGGAAATAACACCATTTAAAACTGCTTGCGGTTTTAATGTTATATCTGGTTCCTGCAATATGGTTGAAAATCATTGAGAAACATGGCATGGGTAGCCCTCCCTGCCCATTACCAGCCTATTTGGGTCTTGTACGCATATTAAGGGGAACCCCGTACCCATATTAAAAAAAGGAAATGCGTGTGGCCCCCAGGCCCTATATACTCAGAACAGCAGTATACAGGCGGTGCAAACAAGACAGGGACTGTGTAGGTTTGTTGTGTTAAGTTGAATCTGTTTGTCATTTTCAACCGGTACATTTTTAAAGTGTAGCTCCAGTCAAAAAAACTATCTTTAAGCTTTTTGGAAAACATAGGGAAGGGTTATCACCCCTGTATAATTTGTTTTGTCGTCCATCTTTTTTCATCTCACTTGCTGCTGTCTCCTTGCGTTTGCAAGTAGGAGATGTTTGTAAGTTGGATGTTTGAAAGTAGAGGCCTGCCCTATATTATAGCGGTATGTACTGGGTACAGAGCACGCAGACAGCACGCACTATCTCCTAACACTACTGACTGCAAGCTCTATTATTAACCACTTGTTAGCCCAATGTTTGCATAAAGTGAAAGATGAAGTTATGCTGAGTAAATAGATATCAAACATGTCACTCTTCAAAATTGCACATGCCCGTGGAATGGCGCCAAACGTCGCTACTTAAAAAATCCCCATAGGCGACGCTTTAATTTTTTTTTTACTGGTTACATGTTTTGAGTTGCAGAGGAGGTCTAGGACTAGAATTATTGCTCTCGCTCTAACATTCTCGGCGATACCTCACATGTGTGGCACATGCGAGCACATGGGGACATGGGCGCTTTAATTTTTATTTTATTTTTTTATTGTTCATTTTACTTTATTTATGTTAGTTTGACATTTTTTTCCCCAAAAATATATTTTTGATCACTTTTATTCCTATTACAAGAAATGTAAACATCCCCTGTAATAGGAATATGGGGTGACAGGTCCTCTTTACAGTGAAATCTGGGGGGTCAATATGACCCCACATCTCACCTCTAGGCTGGGAAGCCTGAAATAAAAAATAAAAAAAAGATTCTGGCTTTGATCGTACTGGCGAGTTGGTAGAAGCACCGGAGGGCGGTGAGGGGTGGGGGGCGTCTATGGCTGGGTATTTCAGGGTATCACCGAGTATGGCTGGGTATCTCTGAGTATGGCTGGGTATGGCAATTTATGACAGGGTATTACAGAGTATTGGCGGGGTATTGGCGGGGTACTACAGAGTAATAGCAGGGTACTGCAGAGTATTGGGGGTACTGCAGAGTAATGACGGGTACTGCAGAGTAATGGCGGGTACTGCAGAGTATTGGGGGTACTGCAGAGTAATGGGGGTTACTGCAGAGTACTGGGGGGTACTGCAGAGTAATGGCAGGGTACTGCACTGCAGAGTAATGGCAGGGTACTGCAGAGTATTGGGGGTACTGCAGAGTAATGGCGGGTACCGCAGAGTAATGGCGGGTACTGCAGAGTATTGGGGGGTACTGCAGAGTAATGGCAGGGTACTGCACTGCAGAGTAATGGCAGGGTACTGCAGAGTATTGGGGGTACTGCAGAGTAATGGTGGGTACTGCAGAGTAATGGCGGGTACTGCAGAGTAATGGGGGTACTGCAGAGTAATGGGGGTTACTGCAGAGTAATGGGGGGTACTGCAGAGTAATGGCAGGGTACTGCACTGCAGAGTAATGGCAGGGTACTGCAGAGTATTGGGGGTACTGCAGAGTAATGGCGGGTACCGCAGAGTAATGGCGGGTACCGCAGAGTATTGGGGGGTACTGCAGAGTAATGGCAGGGTACTGCACTGCAGAGTAATGGCAGGGTACTGCAGAGTATTGGGGGTACTGCAGAGTAATGGCGGGTACTGCAGAGTAATGGCGGGTACTGCAGAGTAATGGGGGGTACTGCAGAGTAATGGCAGGGTACTGCACTGCAGAGTAATGGCAGGGTACTGCAGAGTATTGGGGGTACTGCAGAGTAATGGCGGGTACTGCAGAGTAATGGCGGGTACTGCAGAGTATTGGGGGGTACTGCAGAGTAATGGGGGTTACTGCAGAGTAATGGGGGGTACTGCAGAGTAATGGCAGGGTACTGCACTGCAGAGTAATGGCAGGGTACTGCACTGCAGAGTAATGGCGGGGTACTGCAGAGTAATGGCAGGGTACTGCAGAGTATGCACTGGTATTGCAGAGTATTGGCAGGGAATTGAGGGGTTAAATTCGGTGAGCAGCGATGTGGGCACTGCAGATGCAGCCCACATCGCTGCTGACACCGATCTCTTTCCCCTCCGCTGTACCGATCGGTACAGAGAGGGGAGGGAGGAACAGGCGTCATAACATGACGCCGGTTTGTTTCCAAGTGATCACTCCGTCATTTGACGGAGCAATCACGTGGTAAACGGCCGCTATTAGCGGCCGTTTACCGTGATCCGTGATGCGACCCGGCGGTCACGGATGCTCTCGAGTGCGCACACCTCGGGGCACGCGAGAGCAGAATTCTGGGAGGCCGTTAATTAACGGCCTCTCAGAGTTAAACAACCGCCCTGAAGCCGTTAATCGGCAATGGGCAGTTGTTAAGTGGTTAAAGCTAGATCACTAGCTATATAGGTGAGGTGAATATAGTGGTGTATACTGCAGTCAGGGCACAGACAACAACCACTACACAGCAGCAAGATAGGAAATCAGCCAAAAACGATTGGTGTGTACTGTGTTGAAGGTACACAGAACACCCACTGCTTCAGATGCTAAGTAACACACTACACGAAGCCGCCTCAAAGGCGGCCTTATATAGTGTGGGGCATGCACTACACAGCCTGAGCTATGATTGGCCACAGGCAGGATGCCTGTGGCCAATCATGGCTCTCCTCGCTGCCGACGCTGCGATTGGCCAAGCATGCGGGGTCACAGTGCATGCTTGGCCAATCATGGGGCAGCAATGCACTGCGCCACCGCAGTGCATTGTGGTCCGCGCGCGCGTCACTCGAATTTTGACGCGAACGGCCCAAACGTTCGGAATTCGCCGAACGGCCGAACAGCCAATGTTCGAGTCGAACGTACGTTCGACTCGAACACGAAGCTCATCCCTAATTGTGATAAAATACAGTATCTTACAAAAGTGAGTACACCCCTCACATTTTTGTAAATGTGTTATTATTTCTTTTCATGTGACAACACTAAAGAAATTACACTTTGCTACAATGTAAAGTAGTGAGTGTACAACTTGTATAACAGTTTAAATTTGCTGTCCCCTCAAAATAACTCAAATAAAACACAGCCATTAATGTCTAAACCGCTGGCAAAAAAAGTGAGTACACCCCTGAGTGAAAATGTCCAAATTGGGCCCAAAGTGTCAACATTTTGTGTGTGCACCATTATTTTCCAGCACTGCCTTAACCTTCTTGGGCATGGAGTTCACCAGAGCTTCACAGGTTGCCACTGGAGTCCTCTTCCACTCCTCCATGACGACATCGCA
This sequence comes from Lithobates pipiens, assembly GCF_037356315.1. NCBI lineage: Eukaryota > Metazoa > Chordata > Amphibia > Anura > Ranidae > Lithobates > Lithobates pipiens. The sequence continues at coordinate 209,813,341 of NW_027507718.1, read as the reverse complement.
GAGCTGGTGGATGTTAGGGACCTTGCGCTCCTCCACCTTCCATTTGAGAATGTCCCACAGATGCTCAATAGGATTTAGGTCTGGAGACATGCTTGGCCAGTCCATCACCTTTACCCTCAGCTTCTTTAGCAAGGCAGTGTTGAAATACTGCTCTGCGGCCCAGTCTCCGAAGGGAGGGGATGATGCGCTGCATCAGTATGTCCCAGTACAGGTTGGCATTCATTGTTCCCTCAATGAACTGTAGCTCCCCAGTGTCAGCAGCACTTATGCAGCCCCAAACTACTCCCACCACCATGCTTGACTGTATGCAAGACAAACTTGTCTTTGTATTCCTCACCTGGTTGCCGCCACACACACTTGACACCATCTGAACTAAATACGTTTATCTTGGTCTCATCAGATGACAGGACATGGTTCCAGTAATCCATGCCCTTAGTCTTCTTGTCTTTAGCAAACTGTTTGTGGGCTTTCTGGTGCATCATCTTTAGAAGAGGCTTCCTTCTGGGACGACAGCTATGCAGACCAATTTGATGCAGTGTGCGGTGTATGGTCTGAGCACTGACAGGCTGACCCCCCACCCCTTCAACCTCTGCAGCAATGCTGGCAGCACTCATGCATCTATTTCCCAAAGACAACCTCTGGATATGACGCTGAGCATGTGCACTCAACTCCTTTGGTCGACCATGACGAGGTCTGTTCTGAGTGGAATCTGTCTTGTTAAACCGCTGTATGGTTTCGGCCACTGTGCTGCAGCTCAAATTCAGGGTCTTGGCAATCTTCTTATAGCCTAGGCCATCTTTATGTAGAGAAACAATTTTTTTTTGCAGATCCTCAGAGAGTTCTTTGTCATGAGTTACCATGTTGAACCTCCAGGGACCAGTATGAGAGAGTGAGAGTGATAACACCAACTTCAACACACCTGCTCCCCATTCACACCTGAAACCTTGAGTCACATTACACTGGGGGGGGAAATGGCTAATTGGGCCCAATCTGGACATTTTCACTCAGGGATGTACTCACTTTTGTTTCCAGCATTTTAGACATTAATGGCTGTGTGTTGAGTTATTTTGAGGGGACAGCAAATTGACACTGTTATACAAGCTGTACAGTCACTACATAACATTGTAGCAAAGTGTAATATCCTCAGTGTTGTCACATGAAAAAATATTATAAAATATTAGGGGTGTGCTCACTTTTGAGAGATCTTGTAGGTCCGTTTTGCAGAGTGGGAGCAAGGATTGTATTTTTGGAGAACAGCTTTTTACTGGGTAAAGTCATTCTTGGTACTTACACTGTAGTTTTACATCACAGACACTCAAGAGTGTGACTGTGTATTTTTAGATCTCTGGTTTTGTCTGTTTGCCAGAATTGTAGTGGTAAAGGACTGATTCTGTGTGTAGTGTAGAAGAGGAAGGCTAAAGTGGTGAAGGTTTCTTTGCGTAACTGATTTTTAAAATCATAAAAAAACTTATATAAATGGCTCCAAACTTATATACATTTGTGAAAAAACTGACAGCTTCATCTTAAAGTGTGAAACACACTATTAATCAAAACCAAATGATTAAAGTAGGCACTATTCCTCTAAATGTGCATTTGTGATCTATGTTAAACAAACATATATATTCAATAATGGATTGATATCAAAAAATATAAAAATATATAAAAATATCAGCCTTTTTCAAACCTCTATCATAAAAATGAATACCGAATAACAGGCTTGTGATCAATGAAAAAAACGAAAAATGATATATACAGTATATATATATATATATATATATATATATATATATATATATATATATATATGTATATATATTAATGGAAAATTAAAAAGCCACAAAAAGCAAGTCCTTCGGGTTTAAGAATACAGTTCAATGTTTAACCCTCGGTATGCTTTATCCCATCCATCGTGCTCTTGTGTGGGTGACTCTGGAAAATAACACAGACCAGTGCTCCACTTAGTCTTAGTGATATTTTTGGCCCACAAAGCCCCAAGCTAACTTCACTTCTTCCTTAAATACTCCACATGACCTCCTCCAAAAATGAATTCTCCCATGAGTAGATGAGCATCAATCCTCAGAAAGGAAAATGACAGAGTGATTGTGCAACACTGTTTTATTAAAATTCCCTTTAAAATTCCATCCCAAAGTTTATGCTCTTACATTTAAAAGTGCCCAGATCTGCACCAGCTTGATTAGCATATCTGGATACACAAAAAAAATGCTCCGTCAGACTATTCGTTGTGCTCCACCATTACTCTTACCCAGCCGAGGCATGCCTTCCACTACAGGTTGTAAGTGATGCCACTTTACGGTCCACGGGTATTCAGACAGCGATCCGACCTCTATGCATTTCGCTGTGATAGCATCATCCGGACCTCCTGATGACATTATCACAGCGAAATGCACAGAAAATGAAGTTGGCTTTGTGGGCCAAAAATATCACTAAAGGCTTGACTGGTCCTGGTGGCATTAGGGCTCTGGTGAGTGAATTCTTAGCATCACTAGTGGTGGAACACTGGTCTGTGTTATTTTCTAGAATCACCCACACAAGAGCATGGTGGATGGAATGAAGTATACCAAGGGTTAAACATTGAACTATATTGTTAAACACAAAGGACTTGCTTTTTGTGGCTTTTTCACTCGTTTGTCTGTTTAGCGGTTGGAGGGATATGAGGTTGAAAACAGGAAGAGCATGAAGCTAATAGGGTAGTGATCAGAGAGAGGAAAAGGATTGTTGAAAGCTTGCAAGAAGTACAAAAGATAAGAGAATACAAGGTCAAGGTCAAAAGAAGAGCATAAGCTAATACGTTTAGAAGTAGCTGAAGTATTTAAAATAAAAGGGAAGTTGAAGTCAACAAGAAAGATTGTGGGAATTTCAGAGGAGAGAAAGTAAGGTAGCTGAGCAGAGAAGTCATCAAGCAAGCTTGATGTCAGTCCAGAAGGCTGATAGATCACAGTAATTCCCAAAGCATCCAGAGAAAATAGACAATAATAGTGAGCTTCAAACAAGGGGAGGGACAGAGAGGGAGGTGAGGGAAGAGTCTGGATGGTGCTTTATGGGAATGGAAGGATTTCAACCCCACCTCTCTTTCATCCACTGGGTCTGGGAAGGTGAGTGCAGAAGAGGTCATCATGGGATAAGGCAGCAGGAGAGGCAGAGTCAGATTCTTGAAGCCAGGTTTCAGTAACACAAAAGGGTTGATTTACTAAAACTGGAGTGCAAAATCTGGTGCAGCTCTGTACAGCTTCCATTTTTTTTTTCTCAAAGCCTAATTGAACAAGCTAAAGTTAGAAGCTGATTGGCTATCATTCAAAGCTGCACCAGATTTTGCACCCTCCAATTCTAGTAAATCAACCCCATTGGAGGTTAAAGGAGTTGGTGATAAAAAGGTTCAGGACAGAGGTGAGTTTGTTACAGGCTGAGCAAGGTACAGGGGTAGGGAATAGGGGTGAAGGAAAGAGAGTTTAAGGAGATAACCGTGAAGCAAAACTGTTAGCAATTTGTTAGTTTCAGTTAAAGGTGGATGCTGAGAGCACCATAGATTACCATGAAGCAAAATTAATAACAAGGAGTCCGTTTAAAGGAGTTGTAAAGGCACAAGTTTGTTTATCTTAATGCATTCTATTCATTAAGATAAAAAAAAAACTTTTGTGTGTAGCAGCTTCCCCAGCACCCCATAAATACTTACCTGAGCCCTATCTCTCTCCAGCGATGTCCACGAATGTCTAAGCTATCCAAGACACTCCTCCTGATTAGCTAAGACACAGCAGCAGCACCATTGGCTCCCACGGCTGTCAATCAAAGTCAGTCAGCCAATCTGGGGAGAGAGGCCGGGTCAGGGCTCTGTGTCTGAATGGATACACAGAGCTCTGACTTGGCTCAGGTGCCCCCATAGAAAGCTACTGGTTGAGAGGGCACTCAATAGGAGGGAGTGGCCAGGAACAGCAAAAAAAGACCTGAGAAGAGGGGGATCCAGGCTGCTCCTTGTAAAACCAAATGCACAGAGGAGGTAAGTATAACATGTTTGTTATTTTAAAAAAAACTTTACAATCACTTTAAATTAAAGGTGGATGCTGAGCAGCATAGATTACCATGAAGCAAAATTGAATCTATCAAGGTTTTCTATCTTGTCTGCTCAGTAGACCTTATATGGAAACTGTGATCTAATGTTCATAGGCATCGTTCTGAAAATGATGTTACACATCACATGACTGGGAGACAGGAGACTCCTTTGAATATATCACTGTACCCAGCACTGAAAACAGTGTCAGAGTAGAAGCTTCTTTCATTGTATCTCCAACCTCTGAAAGTCTTTAACTGCTGCTGGACCCCAATAGTGTTTTATTGCTATTTTATCCACATTGTAGATTTTTCCCTCTCCCTGTTTTGGTGACCACATTATCACCAAAACAGGAAGTAAAAAAGTAATGCATTTTTTGTGTCTTTTACACATACCTGGAATTCAGCTTTAGTTTTACTGGACACCAATGAGTTTGAGACTGATAGTAGATATTGGACTGCAGATTATTGGCCATCATATTGTCAGCAGTTTAAATATGCAATTATGGCCCTAAATCTTTGCGTTTTTAGGCTGGGTTCACACCGCTGCGGGGGGAGAACCGGATGTGATTCGCACAGCAAATCACATCCGATCTCCGTAGCGCTGCGAGTTCAGCCATACAGATAGTATGGCTGAACTCGCAGCGGTCCCGCAGCAAACTCGCACGGGACCCTTTTTTGGGTCCGCAACGGAATCGGATCGCATGGGGGTTCACACCATGCGATCCGATTCCTGTGCGAGTCGGCAGATCGCACTGCGATATGCCGACGGATCTGGGGGTGTCATTAACATAACATTGACACCCCCAGCCGTCCGCATAGGGCAGTGTGAACTGCCGGCGGGAGGTATGCGATGCGGGAACCTAGCCTTAAGGGTTCACATTGCTGCGATGCGGGAACGCCGCGAATCCGCGGCGTTTTTCCGCATCGCATACCTCCCGCCGGCAGTTCACACTGCCCTATGCGGACGGCTGGGGGTGTCAATGTTATGTTAATGACACCCCCAGATCCGTCGGCATATCACAGTGCGATCTGCCGACTCGCACAGGAATCGGATCGCATGGTGTGAACCCCCATGCGATCCGATTCCGTTGCGGACCCAAAAAAGGGTCCCGTGCGAGTTTGCTGCGGGACCGCTGCGAGTTTAGCCATACTATCTGTATGGCTGAACTCGCAGCGCTACGGAGATCGGATGTGATTTGCTGTGCGAATCACATCCGGTTCTCCCCCCGCAGCGGTGTGAACCCAGCCTAAAGGAAAGTAATTCCAGAGTGTAGCTGATATCAAGTACAGCAGAAAGAGAGGATTGGACATGGTTGTATATCGTTAAGTAAGGAAAGTGGAAGACAAAGAGACCATTGTGTGAACTCATGACACAAACATAGTGTAAGATTTAATGGCCAGCTTAATAGAGGAGAGGTGGCTCCCCTCCATCATGGGAAGTTTAACACAGCCAGGGCCTTCTGTAGCATAGGGATACATATAACAGAGCCTCTTTCAGTCTTCCCCTGTGGTCCCCCTGTTTTTACTCATTTATTTTAGAAGCATTGGATGTTTTTCAAGGATATTTAGGCCCAGACAATTATGTACAAAGTTGAACAAATCTGTTGACTATAATGCAGAACCATCCAGGACCATGATACCTGGATACCAGTGTTTGGGGGTAGGCATGGTTAAACAGACCATATACAGCTGGATGAGACTGTATGAAATGAAAATATCAAACCCCCAGAATCACTGTCCCTTCGTTTGATATGCATATGACTTGTGCATTCACATTCACCTTATAGTATCTTGCAGTTTTCTAGATCTATTTTTCTATCATAGCACGCTTGCAATTACCAATATGCAGACAATAAACATAGACACATTTGCACACATAACAATGCCTAGATGTAGCACAAATATGACAACATGTGGGCTAAAAATGAGTATTCAAGGCAATCCATAGGAGGAAAAACAGGCAATGCTAGAAGTGCATAAATACACTCGTGTCTGCTACAATATGTCTCCACTAAACCGATAATTGTGGCATTACGTGGGAAACAAATGGGCTGCTCTGACATTATGCAGGCAACAAATGGACAGTATCCTGGAAACCATTGAGTTATGGAGAAAATCAAATGCATTTACAATAAGTGAAACCCAGTGTGTCTCCTTGTGCCCTCTTACTTATACTGTCAACACTGCCAGCCCAGCCAGTAGATATCCACCCCTCTACCACACATGTTCAGTACACAAATGGTGGTACTGTACATGAGGAGAAGGAAGCACAGCCCACACCTCCTCTTGCCTCTCTCACCTGCAGCAATTACCTTTGCTCTGGAAGGCTGAGTAGATTAATACCAGTCCACAAGGAAAAGAACATTTGGCCTGAGCTTTTTTTTTTTTTTTTTTTTTTTTAAATGTACCTAAAGCCCAAACTTTTTTTTTTGTTTTGGAAAGAATTATGTCAGCATCCTTATCAGGTATTTACTGCTGTCTGTGTTCTGTCTGGGGAGAAAACCTAGTTACCAGGATACAGTGGGGTTGATTTAGGCCCCTTTCACACATGCGGACATCATGTCCGTATTTCATCCATCCGTTTGCGGATGAAATACGGACATACATGCATTCCTATGGGATAGCGGGTGTCTATCATCCTCCTCCGCTATTGTCAGATTCTGCAGACGGAGGAAAATTCTATTTTTCTATCCGTCTGCAGAGCGGATCGGATGAACACGGACAGACGGTCTGTGCTCATCTGATCCCCCATAGAGGAGAGCGGAGAGCTGACAGGGCGGTCCCTGCACAGTGTGCCCAGACCGCCCTGTCCGCCGCCGGCTCAGCGGGGACAACAGAACGATCCCCGCTGAGCAAGCGGATCATAATGGGGCGGATCATTACTGATCCGTCCAGTGTAAAAGGGGCCTTACTAAAACTAGAGAGTGTAAAATCTGGTGCAGCTTCCAGTTTTTTTTTTTGTCAAAGCTTAATTGAACAAGCTAAAGTTAGAGGCTAATTGGCTACCATGCACAGCTGCCCCAGATTTTGCACTCTCCAGTTTTAGTAAATGAACCCCAAAGTGAAAGGAGCTGTCACTAAAACAATACTATTTCAATGAGTACATGCGTTGCAGTGACAATGTGGGCCATAGACAGATTGACTTTCTTTCCTGCGGCCATGGGTTGTAACCTTAATTTCCCCATTACTGCAGTCGGTATTGATGGGAGAATTCCTCCCGTGGAGCCATTGTGTTCTCCCCGCAGAGGGATGGGGAAGCCATCCCTCCAGGGAGAGCGCAGTGATTATTGCTAGCAGCTGTAACAGCCGATAGCAATAATCACATGTAAAATCCAACAGGTTGGTTGAACTCCAGTTAATCAATCGATCACCTTAGGTACATTCAGCCTGTCCATACATGGCTCAAATCTCTATGGCCTGCTTAAGGGCAAATTCACAATGACCAGTTTTTGATGTGCTTTTGGTGTTTAAGGTTCCATTCACACCTGTACATCTCCAAAGTTACGCCAACTTTGGAGTGCAACTTTGGATGGGTGCAACTTGGATACGACTTTGGCTTTAACCAGTAATAGTGGACAACTGTTGCACACAAGTTGCATTGTATAACATTCAGGTACGATTTTCATGCAACTTTTAAAGGTTAACACTGAAGTCTATGACCCTCAAGTTGCATGAAAGTCAGACCAAAGTAGTGCATAAACTACTTTGAAGTTGCTGTAACTTGTTGTGCATATATGAATGTTTATCATTGGAAAACATGAGGAATGACTTGTCGTGCAACTTTTATGTCCAAAGACTGCCCTCTGATCAACTCCACCTAGACGGAGAAGGATGAATTGCTTTTAGTGGACTGGATTGGATTGGAGGTAGATCGGTGTACACGAACACAAGTCCATTTACACCTGCAGCTCCACAGGAGTGAATGGACCATCCGATTAGGTTCACCTGAATAACCCACAGACGAACCTGATCAGAACAATTGTGTGAAAGGGGCCTAAAACTTAACCTGTTGGCTTTCCAACCAATTTTTTTCCATACCACTTTAACAATGCAAATTTTGACTATTAGCTCACTTACTATACCATTGCCTAACTTCCTTCCATATCATATCATAATACTCTCTCTCTCTCTCTCTATTTCCCCCCCCTCTCTCTCTCTCTCCCTCTCTTTCTTTCTCTCTCTCTCTCTCTATTTCCTCCCCTCTCTCTCTCGTACTTGCTTTCTCTCTCTCTCTATTCCCTCCTCTTTCTTTCTCTCTCTCTCTTTCTTTCTCTCTCTTTCCTCTCCCTCTCTCCTCTCCCTCTCTTTATATTCCCTCTCTCTCTCTCTCTCTCTCTCTCTATTTCCTCTCTCTCCTTCCCTCTCTCCCCCCCCCCCTCTCCATTCCCTCCTCTTTCTCTGTCTCTTTCTTTCTTTCTCTCTCTCTCTCTCTCTCTCTTTATCTCTCTCTTTCCTCCTTTTCTTTCTTTCTTTCTTTCTTTCTTTCTTTCTTTCTTTCTTTCTTTCTTTCTTTATTTCTCTTTCTATTTCCTCTTCTTTCTTTTTCTCTCTCTTTCTTTCTATTCCCCTCTTTCTCTTTCCCCCTCTCTCTCTCTTTCTTTCTTTCTCTCTCTCTCTATTTCCTCCTCTTTCTTTATTTCCTCTTCCTTCTTTCTTTCTCTTCCTCCCCCCCCCCTCTCTCTCTCTCTGTCACTCCTTCTCTCGCTCTCTATCCCCATCTCCCTTTCTTTCTTTCTTTCTTTCTTTCTTTCTTTCTTTCTCTATTCCCCCCTTTTCCTTTCTCTATTTCCTCTTCTTTCTTTCTCTTTCTTTCTTTCTTTATTTCTTTCTATTCCCACCCCCTCTCTCTCTCTCATTCTCTCCCTCCATCTCTCTCTCTTTCTTTCTTTCTTTCTTTCTTTCTTTCTTTCTTTCTTTCTCTCTCTCTCTCTCTCTAGGAGCACTTCATAGTTCCTAAATATATAAAGTACATCTATACAAATCACAGTTTGCTTACAGAAGAATCACATCAAACCTATACTACTTTTGAATGAGAAGATGTCACTGCTTTGCTTTCTGTAAAGCATTGTGATCAAATATTTATAGTGGTAATAGACCTTTCCTGAACTTTTTTTTCTATTATTCTGTATGAAGGAAGATGGCGTGACTTTAGGGACAAATGCCTGTTCCATGTTAAAACATCTGCCTGACCTCTTATGCACTCACGGGAGTAGTGGAAATTGGATACACACATACGGTACACACACACACACACACACACACACACACACACACACACACACACACACACACACACACACACACACACACACACACACACAATGAGATCAGCATAGCAGAGGGAGGATGCTTCAATGTCAGTATGCAGCATCAGTTATTAACCTCTTCTGAGCCTAAACATGATAGCATTGTTAGGTGTCTAAAGGCCTTAATATTCTGTACTCACTTGTCCAGCACAAAGTACAAGTCAAAGGCTCCTTGACAGTTAGGCTCTTCAGCCATAAGGGGAGGACTACAAGACAGCAGAAGCAGTATCGGAGATAGCATCCTCCAGAGCCTTAGGAGCTCCTCAGTCCTGCACCTCTTCATTGTTTTTCCTTTATCTTCTCACACGGGTGGGGTCCTTTAGTACTGCAATAAGTGAAAAAAAATAGAAAAACAGCCTTAGGGACAGTCTTCTGAGTTCTTCCTTTCTGCAGAACCGTTTCTCTCTTTCTCACACATTTGACACACACACACACACACATAGACTAACAGCCCTCGTTGTCTAAGCTTCCATATGTCCCTCCAGCCTTTTCTCTCTTTCCCCCCTTTCTTTCCTGTTTCTCATTCTGCTTTGTACCGTCTCTTTCCCTGCCAGAGGTCTTCGGATGACAACAGAGCTCTCTGGTGTGTCAGCTTCCTGCTCGGTGTTCCTTTTCAATCCTTGCCACAAGTTTGACTTTTTTGTGTCAGTAGTTGGAGGTTTTCCCCTGTTCTTTTTTTGCAGTTGGTGACGGTTAGTTCCCCCCTTGTCTCTCTCACCTTATATAGAAAGAGGCAATCCGGTGGTTTGCTTCCTGCAGCTGTGAGTGATCTGATAGGAGTACAGTGTTGAGTGTATGACTGGGAGGGGTGGAGTAGTCTGGTAAGAGCATGCTTAAAGTACCCAAAACTTTACACACACAATTCTAGCTCTGCACAGTTACAACACCAAGACTGGCTTAGCGGCTAACCTCATGCAAAATCACTGCTCACAGAAGTCTGTTCAGTATTGCATTATTAGAACAACAATATGAGGGTTATTTATGAAAGGCAAATCCACTTTGCACTGTAAGTGCACTTGGAAGTGCAGTCGCTCTCAATCTCAGGGGTAGATCTGAAATGAGGGGAAGCTCTGCTGATTTTATCATCCAATCATGTGCAAGATAAAATGCTGTTTTTTATTTTCCTTGCATGTCCCCCTCAGATCTACAGCTACTGCACTTCCAAGTGCACTTGCAGTGCAAAGTGGATTTGCCTTTAGTAAATAAACCCCTAAGTCAGCTGTATGCCTATATAGTTTGTGACACACAAAATTAGTAAAAACTTCAAACAAAACAAAATGTCTTCCTTTTTTTATTTTATTCACTGTTCTCCTTACCTACTCACAGCATTTCTACTGTAAAGATCGATGTGCTTTCACATCACAGCCTATGGAGCTGACTTGTCCATGTGCAGCCTGCAGACCCCGGAGTTTCTTGAAGACGTTGCTGGGTCAGGAGGATAGCAGGAAGTGAGGTGGCCAGGGAGGGACAAACAGTCCATCATTTAGGTCCACTTAAAAAAAATGGGGGGAAATCCTATAACAAAAGCTAGTTATTGCATAAACGGAAGCCTGATGAATTATACTTCTCTTAAAGGGTAACTCCACTTTTTGTTGAGAAAACAAAATATTCCCCTCTGGGTGATGTATGTACATTGCAAGGATTTTAACAAATTGTGTTGCAGATTCCTACCTTTTTGTTATTCTGAAGAAATCCATGTGTGTTTCTCTGTGCCCATGTGGGAAAGAGAATCTAATGGGAATGGTTTCATAAATATCAATCTTCTGTGCACCTGCAGGGCTTGATTGAGGAAAGCTGCTGGGTCTGCATCACTTTAGCCATGATTTCCTATGGAAATATTGCAGGGGATGCCTAATATCTGACTTGTATTTTAGTGTAGACTTCTGGGAAAATCAGTGAGCCAATCACACAAGCAGGAAATTATGTTTCTGGGGGGACGATCTGTGCACATTCTGTGTATAGGACATCTCCAGGTAGCCATATTGCATTGCATTTTTAGAAAATTACAGAGGCTGCAGAATGAAAAGGAAAGGTAATTTTTATTAACATTCAACTACAACATGATTTGTGTCACAATTGTATACACTATGTTACTTTTTCTTTACTACTTTTGGGGACTTCGGGTGGAATTTCAATAGATATCTGTGCAGGAACCTGCACAGATGTCTTGAAAATGCCCCTGAAGTCGGACTGACATGCGGCGAATGAAATTTTTTGAATTCAGTCGAACTCTCAGAATTTCAGTCCCGCAGCAGTTTGAACCTAGGCTAAATCCTTTTTGCTGAGCAATCACTTTGAAAAACACCCAACCTAGAATTTCTAGCTGTAGCTATTTTGACTGCTTGTCGAACAGCCAGCGCAGTTATACTACGGCAGGTTGGCTCGGCTGCGCGAATCGCAGTAGGTGTACATCGGGCTTGTACACGGCTTTCGGTCACTATTGTTCCCTGTAAAGTAAACAAGGCATATCTCTGTTCTGTCAGGGGATGACACAGAGATCCTATCTTTCTGCTATGCAAGAAGATGGATCTTTGGGTTATCCCAGGCAGCCCATCCCCCATACAGTTAGTAAATACACTCAGGGAACACATTTAACCCCTTAAAGCGGGAGTCCGCCGGGAATCCGCGTTTTTTTTTTTTTTTAAAGCCAGCAGCTGCAAATACTGCAGCTGCTGACTTTTAAAATAGTGACACTTACCTGTCCAGCGCGCCCCCGATGTCGGCACCCGAAGCCGATCTCTCGATCGTCTCTCGGGTGCTGCCGCCGCCATCTTGGGTATGGGAATCAGGAAGTGAAGCCTTTCGGGTTCATTTCCCGGTTCCCTACTGCGCATGCGCGAGTCGCGCTGCGCAATAAGGATGGACCCGCTGCCTCTGGGAGCTGTGTGTTTCCCAGCAGGCAGCGGGGGACTTTCGGAAAGGGGCGTAATGTACGCCCCTTTCCGCAGAGAGCCATCCCGGAAGTGGGTGCAGATACCTGTACTGTACAGGTACCTGCACCCCCCTCCCCCCTGAAAGGTGCCAATTGTGGCGCCGGAGGGGGGGGGTCCCGATGAGCGGAAGGTCCACTTTAGGGTGGACCTCCGCTTTAATCACCCCTGATATAAATCTCTTCCCTGCCAGTGCCATTAGTACAATGTCAGTGCATATTTTTTGCATGGATCACTGTAATAATGTCACTGGTTCCCCAAAAAATGTAAAAAATGTCAGTTATCTCTAAAATACCTGGGGGTCCACCTAACGCCTTCCTACGACTCTCTCTATGCAGCCAACTTTCCCCAACTGCTTGTATCTATCAAAACATCCTTAGCCAAGTGGAGATCTCTGCGGCTGTCGTTGCTTGGTCGTCTCGCAAAACTAAAAATGACCGTTTTACCCAAACTTTTGTACCTCTTTGAGACTTTGCCCATCCCTATCCCTGCCTCACTTTTTAAAAAACTCCAGAGTGACCTTTTAAATTTTTTCTGGAACTATAAGAGACACCGGATCAGCAAATCAGTTCTGTACGCCCCCCGTACCCAGGGCGGCCTAGCATTCCCCAATATAGCCAAATACTACCTGGCTGCCCAGTTGCGTCCTGTGGCCTCCTGGTGTACTCTCCACGCTTTTAATCGCTGGACGCAGATTGAGAAGCTGTGGTTAGCCCCCATTCACCCGAACTCCATGCTTTGGAGCTCAGATATTACACATGGGGGGGCACACCTCCTGGGCCCCATGGCGCTGCTGCGCACGCTTTGGCGGCGCGCGAAATTGTCGTATCCGCTTACTACTGACTCCTCACCGGTGACCTCATTCCTGTTCACGCCAAATATCCCGGACAGCCTGACCTCGCAGATGTCCCACTTTTGGATGAACAGAGACTTATTTCATTATGGCCACCTGATAGACCCCAGAACTAGATTTTTGAAATCCTTCCAGGACTTACAGCACACCTTTAATCTACCCAAACAGGCCTTCTTTAGTTATCTGCAACTACGGCACTATGCCCATTCATTTGTGGCCAACCTTTGTTTTTCCCCTTTAACTGAATTTGAAAAAATATGTTTGGAGGGCTCTTCCCCACAGGGTATGATATCCCGCACCTACCAGCTTCTGATCGCGTCCCCCTCACCGGACGGGCCAAGACATGCCTATATGGGCAAGTGGGAGCAGGCCCTGGGTGAAACTATACCCCTAAACACGTGGCAGCGTATCTGGTCGCAGGCTTCCAGAAGCTCCATTTGCACACTCTACAAGGAGAACCAATACAAGATCCTATTCCATTGGTATCAGACCCCGGACCTGCTCCACTCCATATACCCACTGACTGACTCCCGTTGCTGGCGCTGCCATAAAGATAGGGGAACGTTACTCCATATCTATTGGACGTGCCCCCTACTTCACCCATACTGGCTGATGGTGCAGTCCTTGCTCCGATCTATCTTTGGCGCTGAGGTGCCCTTGGATCCCAAAATTTATCTGTTGGGTCTACCACCTGTCTCCTTCACTAAAAGGTCACAGAAACTATTGTCGCATGTATTAACCGCAGCCCGCTGCCTGGTGGCCCTAAAATGGAAGCAGACGGACCCCCCCTCCTTATCTGAGCTCCACGCCAGGATCAGAGATGTTAAGAGGATGGAATACCTGACGGCCTCCCTGAATGACACCCTTGATAAGCACGACGGAATCTGGGGGCCTTGGGTCCTATTCGAGACTCCCCCAGCCTACTGATGCATGTTTTTTTTTTTCTCATGGGGCTACTGCTGCCTGAGGTGGCTGTTTTTTTGGGACAGCCCTGGGCTCTGGGGGCGGGAGGCTGCCTTAACCCTTTTGCACCCTATTTCTATTCTTTCTCTTCTCTTCCTGACTTAGCTTTTCCCTTCTCGGATGCTCCTATTGCTATATGTTGAAGTGACCTGTCACAGGAGACCCGCTATTGCGGCCCTTTTACTCTATAGTAGTTTATTAGGATCTCAGGGGTCATAAACGTTACGAACCGCCACCTACTCTTACCCCTACTCGGGATGCTGGTTTAACTGACAATCTGATGTTGTGATTATTACTGTACTATGCATCATCCTGTGCTCTTTATTGGGAATGCTCTGTTCTCCTTTTTATGCTTTTTTCCTTTTTCCTGTTCGCACGATTCTTCGTGTTCTTGTTCACCTTTCCTATTTTCCTTCTTTCTCTTTAAGTTCCCTTCCTTTTTCTATTTTTGGTCACAGAAAGGTTTGTTAAATTGACCGGTAGCAGGCTGCAGGAATCTAACTCTCCCAGTAACTGAGTGTCATTGTATTGTAATGCATGAGTTGATGCAATGTTGTATTCTTTGCCTTTGCTTACTGTGGTCTGTGACCGCTTACTTTTATTGCCTGTGCCTTATTGTTCCTTCTTTGATTTCTTTGTTTCACTTGAAATTTCAATAAAATGTCAGTTTTCAAAAAAAAAAAATGTCAGTTAGGTGTCTGATCTGTCTGCTGCAGCAGTCCCGCTAAAAATCAATAAATAAATAATAAAAATGCCATGAATCTATCCCATATTTTATAGATGCGATAACTTTTGCGCAAACCAATCAATATACACTTATTGTTTGTTTTTTTTACCAAAAATATGTAGCAGAATACATTTTTTATTTGGGTATGTTTTATTAATTTGTTAATTTAATTTAATTAATTTATTAATTGTCAGTCTTTTTTTGGTTATAGCACAAACAATAAAAACCACAGAGCTGATCAAATACCACTAAAAGAAAGCTCTATTCGTAGGAAAAAATAACATTTTATTTGGGTACAGTGTTGCACGACTGCGCAATTGTCAGCTAAAATAACGCAGTGCCGTATCAAAACATGGCTTGGTGATTAAGGGGGTAAATCCTTCCAGGGCTGAAGTGATTAAAGAGGCATGCTGTAGGTAACCCCTCTCCCCTGGGCCTGGTCTTCTCCCTTGCCTCGTGATGTCTCCCTCACTCCCAGGCAGCTTCTTAGTCCCTTTTCTTCTCTGCCCCCAGAGCATGCTGGGGTGTGTAGTTCTGCCCCGAGGTATTGTTATAGGGCCGCTGAAGTTGGGGACTACATGTCCCAGGATCCTTTTTCCCAGCAGTTCTTTAATTTTGTTGGCTCTCTTTTCCTGCCAATAAGGAAGCAGTGGAGGGAGCAGAGTGGGCAGTCACGTCTAACAGCGCAGCTCGGCGCCCTGTGTGAAAAAGAGGAGAGGGAGGAGAAATTCCCCCAGTGCTGACATGCACATTCTCTCTCATGAGAGCCTGTCGGTATCTGTATTAATCCCAGCAGTGGCCATTGGGAGGTACGGGGCCACGGCCTGGCTGAGCAGGACACACGCTACATTTGTATAGTGAAGCTTTAACTCATTTACTAAGATCTGCAGCAACTGAACTTGCAGAGTACAACTGCACTTGCAAAAGTGCACAGTCTATTTGCCTTTAGTAAGTCAACCCCTGTGTTTCTAATTGCAGTCACACCAGGGCCAGTGACAACAGACCAGTGTATGCCAGCAACAGTGTTCTTGATCATCATCACACCGGTATAGTGTCATCAGACCAGTGTAAGTCAGAAACAGTGGTCACGCTAGCTGCCACACCAGCCCCAATGTCACCAGACCAATACAGCCAGTCACAGTGTTCTTGATCACCACCACATAAATCCAAGTGTCATGAGACCAGCGTAAGCTAGTAACAATATATCTGATCGCTGTCACACCAGCTCCAGTGTCGCCAGTGCAGCCAAGAACAGTGTTCCTGATTGCTGCCACACTAACCACAGTGTCACCAAACCAGTGTTCATGATCACTAGCCACACCAGCCCCAGTGTCACCAGGTCTGTGTAAGCCAACAACAATGCCTCTAATCACTGCCACAGCAATTCCAGTGCTGCTAGACCAGTGCAGCCACTACACCAGTCCCAATGTCTTTAGACCAGTGCAGCCAGCAACAGTTTTTTAACCGCTTACACATGAGGGCCTGTGTCACTAGACCAGTGCAAACCAGCAACAGTGTTCCTGTTCACCTACACACCAGTTCAAGTTTTGCTAGATTGGTTCAGTCAACAACAAATGTTCTAACCTGCTTCCACACCAGGGCTTCTGTTACCAGAGTCACCAGAGACAGTGTACTGTAAGCCAGCAAACATTTTCTTGATTGCCTTCACACAAGTCCCAGGGGGTTATTTACTAAAGGCAAATCCACTTTGCACTACAAGTACAAACTATAAGTGCAAAGTACACTTGAAATTGCACTGAAAGTGCACTTGGAAGTGCAGTCGCTGTAGATCGGAGGGGGACATGCAAGGAAAAAAAAAACAGCATTTTAGCTTGCACATGATTGGATGATAAAATCAGCAGAGCACCCCTCATTTCAGATCTACCCTTCAGATTTACAGCGACTGCACTTCCAAGTGCGCTTTCAGTGCAATTTCAAGTGTACTTTGCACTTGTAGTTTGCACTTGCAGTGCAAAGGGGATTTGCCTTTCGTAAATAACCCCCTCAGTGTCACTAGCCCTGTGTAAGCCAGCAACAGTGCCCCTGATCACTGCACACCAGTACAAATTTCACCAGACCAATGTAACTCAGAGTTCCTAATCGCCTACTAACCAGTTTCAGTGTCACTAGACCAGTGCAGCCAGCAACAATTTTCCTAATCACGTTCACACCAGGGACTGTGTCACCAGACCAGTGTAAAAAAGCACATGTGTTCTTGATTGCCACTACATGCATCCCAATGTCACCAGACCAGAGTAATCCAGCGACAACATTCTTGATCGCTGCTACACCAGTCCCAATGTAATTAGGCCAAGTGGGTAGGTAATCACTGATCACAAAAGTAGCACTTCTACTAACCAATAAAGTCTTCTAGTGACCATTTCTCCCTGACTACCAATGTAAGGAAGAACCTCTCTTGCTGACCACAAATATAAGGAGATACTTTTCCCCACCACTAATGAAAAGGAGCCCTTCTCCAACTGTCCATTAATATGAAGTGACCAGTTATGTAAGATGACCCTTCTCCCACTGACTACCAATGGAAGGACACAGTTACTCTGCTTACGCCAATGTAAAGGGACCCTTCTCCTGCTGACCACAAATGAAAGGTGATACTGCTACCACTGAGAACCTATGTGGGGGTGTATTTCTACCACTCATGACACTGTGTAGTAGTCTTTCTCCCATAGACTATAAATGTAAGGAACAATCCTTTCACTGACCATCAATGTAAGGATGCACTTCTACTGACCACCAATTTATAGAAGCCCAGCTCCTACTGACTACCAATGTAAAAGCAGAATGTACACTGATCACTAAAGTAACATTATCACATACACTGTATACCAATGTAGCAGGTACATTTGCATCAATTAATGTATAGAAATGATTAATTCCAGCCACCAATGTAACTAGAATTTCTACGCTGACCACCATTGTAAAATGACATTTTACACTGACCACTAATGTAACATCAAATTTTAAACTGACCGCCATTGTAATGTAATTAATTCACTCAACTAATGTAATCAGGAATTATAGCACCAATGTATGGGGGCATTTACACCACCAATGTGACAAGGGGAAATACATTGACTACTTACAGTATGTTCTTTTATTGGGTAGAGAGATTTGACTTTCTAGATACATTTGAGGAGGTGTTCAGATGAGTGGGGCTGTAAAGGAAGCTAAATAGGAGTGGGATGGGGACAGTTTGCATTGTCAGTGCTTTTGTGGTATAATATCATTTGGTGTTGCTAGTTAATATTACTTTGCTTTTAAAGCAT
Source organism: Lithobates pipiens (assembly GCF_037356315.1). Taxonomy (NCBI): domain Eukaryota; kingdom Metazoa; phylum Chordata; class Amphibia; order Anura; family Ranidae; genus Lithobates; species Lithobates pipiens. The sequence goes on along the minus strand of NW_027507718.1, from coordinate 209,795,210 downwards.
AATATGGTTTTGCAGAATGATACAATGCTCTATTGTTCTTCCTCTATATAATGTGCCGTTGAGGTATGATATAATTTGCTGTTGCTGTTTAACAAAATTTGTTATTACAGTGTGCTATATTCTTTGATATTTTACATAATTTTCTATAATGGGATAAAAAAATATAATGTGCTGTTATTGGGGACATAATAATCTGGCATGTGATGGGATTTGCAATCCACATGATATGAATATGACCTATTATGCCCCATACACACTATCAGTTTTTCTGCTGAGTTTTTCCTTCAGATTTACCAAAACCATATAATATGAGGTCAAATCTTAGGAGTTTCAATGTGTATGCAATAAGGCAGACCCTTGCACTACATGGTTTTTGTAAACCTTAAGGAAAAACTCAGCAGAAAAACTGATAGAGTATATGGGGATTCAGGCTCAATACACTAAGCCCTTGTACACACGGTCAGAGATTCTGACAACCAAATCCGTCTGATTAATTTCCGACAGATTAATTTCCGGAAGAGGTCCGGAAGTGATGTTGCATACACACGGTCGGACAAAGTTGTCGGAAAATCCGATTGTACATAACGTGATGACATTATTTTTTTACGACGGGACTACGTTCAGGCTAGTAGCCAATAGCTTTGGTCTAGGAATTTGATCTGAGCATGTGTGGCACTTTGTCCATCGGAGTAGGCTACACATGATTGGAGTATGTCCGATCGGAGCATTTTGTGGGAAAATTTTTCTGGCAAGTTGGAAAAGTTGGTCCGTCGGATATTCCGATGGAAACAGTCTGATGGAGACCACACACAGTCGGAATATCCGACAAAACGGTCCCATATGACTTCATCATGACAGTGAACGAGATTGGTGATCACACCTAGCCACCTAGAACCTAGCCACTTACAATCTATGTAGATTCAACCCCAATTGTTGAATATAATAGTTCCTGTGGCAGATAATTATAAGTGTACAGTAACATGGTTTGGGAGGTAGCAAACATACTATCTGCTTATGGCAACTTGTTGGCTTTGTTCTCCACTGACTTGTATTTCAGAGACACATTAAAAAAACAAAAAAACTAGAGTAACACCCAGAAGATTGCACACCAATATTGCTTAGGTATTGGTCTAAGCAATTGGTCTAATTGGTCTTATGTATTGGTCATAGCTAAAATCTATGATTGAAAAAGGGGGATTTCAGGGGACCACATCCTCAATCAGGTCACTTCTCATGGTGGACCGTGAGCCTCTGTTGACATCCAAACCTCCTGTTCTTGGCCCAGAACATGTTCCCCCAATAAGGCTCATGCAGACCTGCTTGCTATCATTATGCCCACTATTTAATCCAGGAAACAATCAGTAAATTATTTAGTTAGTGAACAGTTAGTACCGGTAAGAAAAACAGGATATCAATCCAAATACAACTTTTATGCTTTTAGAACAAACACCAGATACAAATTTTTAAAGTGTTATTAAACCCAAAACCAAAAAAATGAATATATTAAACCAATCATTAGATGTGGTGGCTGCATTTTTTTTTGTTTTGTTTTGTTTTTAGGCTTTTTCCCCTCTGTTTCCCCCTGGGGACCAGTAACACACCTCCTGTATTAGAATGCCTCCACTACGAATGAAGGAGCACAGGGGGCAGATTTGAACAGCAGCATTGTCAGTCTAGGGGGAAGGAAGTGTAATGCTGCATACACACAAGCGGAACGTCCGACAGAAAAAGACGGGAGCTTTTCATCGTATATTCGGATCGTGTGTATGCCTCATCTAACTTTTTTTTTTTTTTTTTTATTCTGACAGAAATGTAACATGTTCTAAATATTTCCGACGGAATCAATTCCTATTGGGAAAATGGCTCGTCTGCATGCTGTTCCGACGGACCAAAAACAACGCATACTCTGAAGCAGGTACGAGACGGAAGCTACTGGCTATTGAACTTCCTTTTTCTAGTCCCGTCATACGTGATGTACGTCACCGTGTACTTGACGGTCGGACTTTGGTGTGATCGTGTGTATGCAAGACAGTTTCAGGGGAATTCCGACAAGAAAACCTTCAGAGTTTATTTTGACGAGAAAACCAGTGGTGTGTACAGGGCATTAGAAGTACTAGCAGATTTATATACACTAACAAATTGAAGCCAAACTCCAGCTATTACTTTATAATACTTTATGATCAGTTACAGCATCAGTTATTTCATGGGATAAAGGTTTTACATAGATAAATAAGCCCTGATTATTTTAAGCACATCTGTCAGTGGTAAATGGTCGGTCTCATTTCTCTAACTGCAAGAGGGTTTCGGTTGAAAAGTGACAGACTTACTGACCAGATCACCAGACGGAAATAATTTAAAGAAAGCCTAAAAAGAAAACGGATGCAGCCATCACACAAAAAAAATTGGTAAATTGCCATATAATAAATGTTTGTTTTTGGGTTTAATACTGCTTCAATAGTTAAACTAAAGCAGAGTTACATAGTTACATAGTAGGTGAGGTTGAAAAAAGACACAAGTCCATCAATTCCAACCTATGTGTGTGATTATATGTCAGTATTACATTGTATATCCCTGTATGTTGTAGTCATTCAGGTGCTTATCTAATAGTTTCTTGAAATTATCAATGCCCCCCCGCTGAGACCACCACCTGTGGAAGGGAATTCCACATCCTTGCTGCTCTTACAGTAAAGAACCCTCTACATAGTTTAAAGTGGATATAAACCCACTCTCATCCTTTCTAAACTACTGCAATATTGGTTATCTAGAAGGATATAGATGCCTCCTGCATGTATACTTATCTGTCAAATGTCTCCCCTCTGTCTGCTATGAGACTCAAAAAACTGCAAATTTTGTGGGTGGGTCTGTTTTCCAGGGCTCAGTGGGTGGAGTCGTGATGTCAGTAGACTCCCCGCCCACCTCTACACTCCCCTTGTCAACATGCATTTTCTCCTGTGTATTTCGTACACTGAACTTCTGCTATGATCCCTAACATCCAGTCAAAACCCAGAAAAGTCCCCACATGACTTCAGCATGCCAAATCATGTCGAGGTGTGGAACAGCCAATCCATGCAGAGCTGCTGAAAAAAGGAGTGGGGGTGGGAATTAAAAAGTAATGCATGTTTTAGGCTAGTATTCGAGATATGTAAATTACCTGTCAATCACAGCAAGGGGGAAGAACAGACAAAGTTTTCACATATTGTCCGTTTTATTTCAGTTGGATTAACTCTTTGTGGCAAGACTGGGCACAGCTGATCTGAAATCCCATACTCTATATGGTGCCAGACGAAAAAAAAAATCGGGTTTACATCCACTGTAAACCTTTTTTCTTCTCATTTTAATGAGTGGCCGTGAGTCTTGTTAAACTCCCTTCTGCAAAAAAGTTTTATCCGTTTTGTGGGGTCACCAGAATGGTATTTGTATATTGAAATCATATCCCCTCTCAAATGTCTCTTCTCCAGAGAGAATAGGTTCAGTGCTCGCATCCTTTCCTCATAACTAATATCCTCCAGACCCTTTATTAGCTTTGTTGCCCTTCTTTGACCTCGCTCCATTTCCACTACATCCTTCCTGAGGACTGGTGCCCAGAACTGGACAGCATACTCTAGGTGCGGCTGGACCAGAGTCTTGTAGAGCGGGAAAATTATCGTTTTATGTCTGGAATTAATCCCCTTTTTAATGCATGCCAATATTATGTTTTCTTTGTTAGCAGCAGCTTGGCATTGCATGCCATTGCTGAGCCTATCATCTACTAGGACCCCCAGGTCCCTTTCCATCCTAGATTCCCCAGAGGTTCTCCCCCCAGTGTATAGATTGCACTCATATTTTTTCCACCCAAATGTGTTATTTTACATTTTTCTACATTGAACCTCATTTGCCATGTATTTTCCCACCCCATTAATTTGTTCAGATCTTTTTACAAGGTTTCCACATCCTGTGGAGTAGTTATTGCCCTGCTTAGCTTAGTATCATCCGCAAATACAGAGATTGAACTGTTTACCCCATCCTCCAGGTCGTTTGTTAACAAATGAAACAGGATAAGTCCCAGCACAGAACTCTGGGAACCCCACTACCCACCCCAGACCATTCCGAGTACTCCCCATTTATCACCACCCTCTGAACTCGCCCTTGTAGCCAGTTTTCAATCCATGTACTCACCCTATGGTCCATGCCAAGGGACCTTATTTTGTATAGTAAACATTTATGGGGAACTGAGTCAAATGCTTTTGCAAAATTCAGATACCAAAAACCATATACAGTTCCTTGCTTAAAGCTAAAGGAAAATACTTGAGGGGACACAAACAGAATTAATATCTTGCAGACTACAGAGTCTCTCAATGTTACAGCCAGATAGTTTCTTAAAAGAACATGCTCAGCAATTAAAAGATAATTTGGTCTATATGTACTAAATAGATACACCATCTGATGGTTTCTTTCCTTGTCTGGCATCATATTGAACACAGTGGATTACAGGCTACTGGCTGGTATGTTGTAATTTTTATAGTGCTGGTCAAAAAATATCTGGTTATAGTGGTTGTTGAAACAGAATTTATTATTGACCAGGATCTGTTGGTTGGATTAGGATCTACTGGTTGTTTGGCAGGCTTTTACCAACAAAAACCTCTGCTGAAGCCTAATGGTTCCAAGAGATCCCAAAATAAGTAAACTCAAGTATATTAAAAGAAAATTAAACATTTATACTCACCTAGGTGGATGCAGCATCGATCCGATGCCATATCTGCCCCCCACAGGCTCTGCAGTGAGAACTGAGCAATCAAATACCGCTGATTGCTCAGTTCTCCCCCTTTGCTCTGATCAGAGAGTGGTGACTGCAGTAAGTATTAGGGGGACTGAGTGGGCTGCTGAACACAGAAGGCTTTTTATCTTAATGCACAGAATGCATTCATTTAAAAAATCCTTTTGCCTTTACAACTCCTTTAAAACAAACACTGGTTAAGAAGAATTATTGGAAAGTACATTGCATTTAATATTTTTGGTTTATTTTTGATCAATCATTTAGTTATTTATATTTTTAGTTATGTTCGTTTTTGCCTTGTTTTCCTTTGGTGTTGAATCTGTCAGTCACCAGCTCTCTGCTCTGTCCTCCTGCGCTTACTGGAGAGCTGGGCTGTGGAGCTGGCAGGATGGGCTGGCTCAGGCTCTCAGCAGTTCACTGAGAGGCTGAGCTAGGTGTCAGTCCAGGCATCTGGGAGGATGCCGACCATATGGTCCAAATCTTTCCAAAGCCTAGACCAGCTGAGTGACATCAGTCAACACTAGGGATGAGCTTGGTGTTCGAGTCGAACGTATGTTCGAGTCGAACACCGACTGTTCGCCCGTTCGGCGAAGCCAGAACTCTGTGGGCCGTTCGCGCCAAATTCGTGTGGCGCTCACGGCCCACAATGCACTGCGCCATCGCAGTGCATTGCTGGCTCATGATTGGCCAAGCATGCACCGTGACCCCGAATGCTTGGCCAATCACAACGCTGGCAGCGAGGAGAGCCATGATTGGCCACAGGCAGGATGCCTGTGGCCAATCATAGCTCAGGCTGTGTAGTACACGCCCCACACTATATAAGGCCGCCAGCGTGGCGACCTTGTGTAGTATGGTGGCATCTGCAGGAGTTAGTGGGTGTTCTCTGTGTACCTTCAACGCAGTATACACCTTTATCCACCTATTTAGCATTATTAGTCTTCTGTAATTGAGCTATCAGCCATCTGCAGGAGTTTATGGGTGTTGTCTGTGTGACCTGAGTGCAGTATACACCTTTATCCACCTATATAGCTATATTACTCTTCTGTAATTGAGCTATCAGCCATCTGCAGGAGTTTCTGGGTGTCGTCTGTGCGACCTGAGTGCAGTATACACCTTTATCCACCTATTTAGCATTATTGCTCTTCTGTAATTGAGCTATCAGCCATCTGCAGGAGTTTCTGGGTGTTGTCTGTGTGCCCTGAGAGCAGTATACACCATTATCCACCTATATAACTTTATTGCTCTTCTGTAATTGAGCTATCAGCCACCTGCAGGAGTTTCTGGGTGTTGTTTGTGTGACCTGAGTGCAGTATACACCTTTATCTAGCTATATAGCTATGCTTGCAGAAAGGTCTGTGCAACGCATTGCCAGAGACTGGGAGACTACAAACTTCTGGTCCTGGATAACGTGTTGCTGAGGCATCAGTCAGAAGGAGCGGTGGAGAAGGTGGCCGTCTGACCGATGCATTCAGACAATTTTTAAGTCCGTAGCCCCAAGGTATGATCGGTTCCAGCAACCATCGCCAGCGTCTGATTAACAGGGAGCGCCTGTCCACCGACTGACCTTCATAAAGATAAATCAGTCTTGGATCACCCACAGCTACCAAGCACCTGAAGCTGATGTAACCGAATAATTTTTTTTTAAATATCACATCCCTTCAAGACTGCCTATGCTGAGTGACTGTTATGTAGACTGTCTAGCCTCTTCCTCCTCCGCTGATATCTTGGAAGAACATTTTTGGTTCTGGGTGATGCCACCAGCCCAATTTTTCAGCCCCTGTTTAACAGGGGCGTGTAATTACAATTTTTTATGCAATGCTTTGCAGCAGGGCTCATTCCTGCACTACAACTAGAATATACGAGAGAGGTTGCCGTGCCTAAGGTCCAATTTTTCAGCCCCTTTTTAACAGGGGCATGTAATTAAAATTTTTGATGCAATGCTTTGCAGCAGGGCTTATTCCTGCACTACAACTAGAGTATATGGGAGAGGTTGCAGTGTTGTGGCAACAGCACCAGTGCCTAAGGCCCAATTTTTCAGCCCCTGTTTAACAGGGGCATGTAATTACAATTTTTGATGCAATGCTTTGCAGCAGGGCTCATTCCTGCACTACAACTAGAGTATATGGGAGAGGTTGCAGTGTCGTGGCAAAAGCACAAGTGCCTAAGGCCCAATTTTTCAGCCCCTGTTTAACAGGGGCATGTAATTACAATTCTTGATATAATATTTCACAGCAGGGCCCATTCCTGTGCCCACCGAGAGTAACTGTGAGGACTTATAGTGTTGTGGCACCAGCACCACCACCACAACCACCAAAGGCCCAATTTTTCTACCACTGTTCAACAATGGCATGTAATTACAATTCTTGATATAATCGTTCACAGCAGGGCGCTCCAGCGCCCACCAAGAGTCACTAAGAGGACTTATAATGTTGTGGCAACACCAACACCTTGTTCCGCCATTTCTGCAGAGCATATAGTGCAGGCCCCTGCTTTCAAACATCCAACTTACAAATGTCTCCTACTTGCAAACGGAAGGAGACAACAGGAAGTGAGATGAAAAAAGACGTACGGCAAAAAAAAATTATACAGGGGTGGTAACCCTTCCCTATGTTTTCCAAAAAGCTTAAAAATAGATTTTTTGACTGGAGCTACACTTTAAAAATGTACCAGTTCAAAATTACAAACAGATTCTACTTAACACAACAAACCTACACAGTCCCTGTCTTGTTTGCATCCCCTGTATACTGCTGTTCTGAGTATATAGGGCTTGGGGGCCCCACGTTTTTCCTTTTTGTTAATATGGGTACGGGGTTCCCCTTAATATCCATACAAGACCCAAATGGGCTGGTAATGGGCGGGGGGGCTACCCATGCCATTTTTCTCAATGATTTTCAACCATATTGCTGGAACCAGATATTACTTTAAAACCGCAAGCAGTTTTAAATGACTTTTTTTCCGTTAAATGTCATTTTGTGCAGGGACTGTTCTAAACAAGGGAAACATGTGGCACTTCACAGGCATACTATAGACACCCTCCAGGCATGATATTTAAAGGAATATTTCACTTTCTTTTCACTTTAATCGTCATAAAAATCAGTGCTCCCGAAAAAACGTCCGTTTTTAAAATCATTTTAGGCATTGACCCATGTCCCCTGGGGCAGGAGCCAGGTCCCCAAACCCTTTTTAGGACAATATCTTGCATATTAGCCATTAAAATTAGCACTTTTTATTTCAAAAGTTCGAGTCCCATAGACTTCAATGGGGTTCTAAAGTTTGCACAAATTTTCGGTCCATTCGAAAGTTCTGGTGCGAACCGAACTGGGCGGTGTTTGGCTCATCCCTAGTCAACACTGCACTTTAGCCTGCTGTCGGCTGAACACAGGTCACAGGAGTGCAGATCGAACTGCACTCCTGTGACCTAAAGGTGAAGTATATCCAAAATAGCTTTGGTTATACATCTCCTTTAATGGGCACAGGAATGAGTGGCAATGATGTCCACACACCATGTGAAAAAAATACCAATGTTCACAAAGTTTCTTCATGTTTGTCACAACTTTTAAGCGGAAGTGCTGATGGAGAGAACTTAAATTGTTTTTGCTAATGAGTCACATTCACATTCACATAAATCTAGTAGTGACATCTATGAGTATATAATGTCAAAAACAGAATAATGAGAGGAACATACAATAAATAATATTGCTTTTAATTGGCTTCAAGTTTCAAAGAAATGTATAATGTGCCAAATGTTCAAGTACGTATTAAAAATGTCAAGAGCTTTCTGGAAGCTATATAACAGGGTTTTCAAATAAAAATAACAAACTTTATTCTTACCTGCTCTGTTTCAGGGGATTTGCACAGAGCCTCCCAGAGCCTTCCTTGTCTGTGCTCCTGACCCCTCCCTCTTGTTGAGTTCCTACCAGTGGCGGTGCATCCATAAGGGCGCACCGGCACCACCCCCTTTCTCCTGCCACACCTCTTTCACCAATAGATAGATTCATGCATTGCATGAATCTATCTATGGCCGCCGTTGCCACCCCCTATTCAAGTGCCCCTTTTCGAGCACAGGGAGCTTGAATTACAGCTGCGTGGGTGATTTTGAAGCACCTGATTAGAGCCATAGGCTCCAATAGGCATCAAAAAAAGATGACATGGGAGCGCCATGCTGGGCACTCGCAGGTCACTCAGCTGTGTTAGAAAAGGGAATGAATATTTGCTTTCCTAACACTAAACCGCCTCTCCGCCCATCAGGTGCTCAGATCTGTTACCCGTCACCTGAAACAACAGGCGCTGTGATTGGACGTCAGGCGTCCAATCATAGCAGAGCATGGGAAGAGAGGACGGGAGAAGACATTGAGGAGATGTCCCACCGAAACAAGTTAGTGCACACTGGCAGCATTTGATATGGAACAGTGGCTGCAATTTATGGGCACAGTGGCTGCAATTTATGGGCACAGTGGTGGCAATTGATGGGCACAAGTGTCTGCATATGATGGGTACAAGTGGCTGCATTTGATGGGCACAAGTGTCTGCATATGATGGGCACAAGTGGCTGCATTTGATGGGCACAAGTGTCTGCATATGATGGGCACAAGTGGCTGCATTTGATGGGCACAGTGGCTGCATTTGATGGGCACAGTGGCTGCGTTTGATGGGCACAGTGGCTGCATATGATGGGCACAAGTGGCTGCATATTATAGGCACAGTGGCCGATATTTGATAGGCACAGGGGCTGCATTTGATGGGCACAATGGATGCATATGATGGGCAAAAGTGGCTGAAATTGATGGGCACAAGTGGCTGCGTTTGATGGATACAAGTGGATGCATATGATGGACACGAGTGGCTGCATTTTATGGGCCCAAATAGCTGCATTTGATGGGCACAGTGGCTGCATTTGATGGGCACTGTGGCTGCATATGATGGGCACAAGTGGCTGCATATGATGGGCACAAGTGGCTGCATTTGATGGGCACAAGTGGCTGCATTTGATGGGCACAAGTGGCTGCATTTGACAGGCACACGTGGCTGAGTTTTATGGGTACAATTGCTGCACTTAATGGGCACAATGGCTGCATTTGATGGACACAGTGAGGCTGCAATTGATGGGCACAGTGAGGCTGCAATTGATGGGGGTTCAGTATTTTTCAGTTTGTCTGCGCCCCCAAAAAATTTTGAGCACCAGCAGCTGCTGGTTCCCACGCAGCAAGCAGCTTGCTATCGGGGGCACCGGAGCCAAGTCACAGCTCCCTGGGTCCATTCAGACATGGAGCTGTGGCCTGGCCCCACCCTCTCTCTCCCTTGATTGGCTGACTGACTTTGATTGACAGTGGTGGGAGCCAATTGCTCCGCTGCTGTGTTTCAGTCAATTAGAAGAGTCTCGAATGGCAGAGACATTTGTGGACATTGCTGGACAGAGATGGGGCTCCAGTAAGTATTGGGGGGGCTGAAGGGTCTGCTGTACACAAAAGGCGTTTTATCTTAATGCACAGAAGGCATCAATTTAAAAAAAACTTTTGCTAACCACTAGTTAGGAAGAATTATTGGAAAGAACATTTCAATTAATATCTTTGGTTTAGTATATTTAGTATATTTTTGATCAATCATTTTATTTATTATTTTTATGTTTGCAGGTTTTTCTATAGCCCTTGTTTCAAAACTTTTAGTTATGTTTGTCTATGCCTTGTTTTTATTTAGTGTTGAAACCGATTGACTAACTGGAAGCTGTTGGCGCAAAGGTTGGCTTTGCAGATATTGTCAAAGAGCAGATTGCAAAACTTTTCAGTAAAAAGAGTTTACACTGTTTCTTGTTGAGATATGCATTCTCACTGTGGACAGTTTAACATTTATTCTTTTGCTAAATGATTTTTTTTTCAAGAAAATAGGGGTAAAAGAAAATATTTGCTGATTTCTGTAAATCCATAAGGGCGCACCGGCACCACCCCCTCTCTCCTGCCACACCTCTTTCACCAATAGATAGATTCATGCATTGCATGAATCTATCTATGGCCGCTGTTGCCACCTCCTATTCAGGTGCCCCTTTTCGGGCACAGGGAGCCTGAATTGCAGCTGCGGGGGTGATTTGGAAGCACCTAATTAGAGCCATAGGCTCCAATAAGCATCAAAAAAGATGACATGCGAGCGCCATGCTGGGCACTCGCAGGTCACTCAGCTGTGTTAGAAAAGGGAATGAATATTTGCTTTCCTAACACTAAATGGCCTCTCCGCCCATCAGGTGCTCGGATCTGTTACCCATCACCTGAAACAACAGGCGCTGTGATTGGACGTCAGGCGTTTAATCATAGCAGAGCATGGGAAGAGAGGACGGGAGAAGACATTGAGGAGATGTCCCTCCGAAACAAGTTAGTGCAGACGGCGGACCAGTGGAGGGCACACTGGCAGCATTTGATATGGAACAGTGGCTGCAATTTATGGGCACAGTGGCTGCAATTTATGGGCAAAGTGGCGGCAATTGATGGGCACAGTGGTGGCATTTGATGGGCACAGTGGCTGCATTTGATGGGCACAGTGGCTGCGTTTAATGGGCACAGTGGCTGCATATGATGGGCACAAGTGACTGCATTTTATGGGCACAAGTGGCTGCATATGATGGGCACAAGTGGCTGCATATTATAGGCACAGTGGCCGAATTTTATAGGCATAGGGGCTGCATTTGATGGGCACAATGGATGCATATGATGAGCAAAAGTGACTGAATTTGATGGGCACAAGTGGCTGCGTTTGATGGATACAAGTGGCTGCATATGATGGGCACAAGTGGCTGCATTTGATGGGCACAAATGGCTGCATTTGATGGGCACAGTGGCTGCGTTTGATGGGCACTGTGGCTGCATATGATGGGCACAAGTGGCTGCATATGATGGGCACAAGTGGCTGCATTTGATGGGCACAAGTGGCTGCATTTGACGGGCACAAGTGGCTGCATTTGACGGGCACAAGTGGCTGCATTTGACAGGCACACGTGGCTGAGTTTTATGGGCACAATGGCTGCAATGAGGCTGCAATTGATGGGGGTTCAGAATTTTTCAGTTTGTTTGCGCCCCCAAAAAGTTTTGAGCACCAGCAGCCAATGGTTCCCACACAGCAAGCAGCTTGCTATCGGGGGCACCGGAGCCAAGTCACAGCTCCCTGGGTCAATTCAGACATGGAGCTGTGGCCTGGCCCCACCCTCTCTCTCCCTTGATTGGCTGACTGACTTTGATTGACAGTGGTGGGAGCCAATTGCGGCGCTGCTGTGTTTCAGTCAATCAGAAGAGTCTCGAATGGCAGAGACATTTGTGGACATTGCTGGACAGAGATGGGGCTCCAGTAAGTATTGGGGGGGCTGACGGGTCTGCTGTACACAAAAGGCGTTTTATCTTAATGCACAGAAGGCATCAATTTAAAAAAACTTTTGCTAACCACTAGTTAGGAAGAATTATTGGAAAGAACATTTCAATTAATATCTTTGGTTTAGTATATTTAGTATATTTTTGATCAATCATTTTATTTATTATTTTTATGTTTGCAGGTTTTTCTATAGCCCTTGTTTCAAAACTTTTAGTTATGTTTGTTTATGCCTTGTTTTTATTTAGTGTTGAAACCGACTGACTAACTGGAAGCTGTTGGCGCAAAGGTTGGCTTTGCAGATATTGTCAGAGAGCAGATTGCAAAACTTTTCAGTAAAAAGAGTTTACACTGTTTCTTGTTGAGGTATGCATTCTCACTGTGGACAGTTTAACATTTATTCTTTTGCTAAGTGAATTTTTTTTCAAGAAAATAGGGGTAAAAGAAAATATTTGCTGATTTCTGTAAATGTATTTTTGTTTGTGCTTCCCACTCTTAACAGAACACAGGCCAGTGTGTTCTTTCACTATTTGTTCTATATCTATCTTTTGAAAAACATCCACTAGCCGAGTGATTTTATTTTATTTTATTGCAAAATAACAGATTTTGGTGTTAGTGGAAACTCCCCATTGGAATCATTGAACTAATTAAACTAAACAGTCTTCATATATATAGTAAATGTGCTTTTTTGGATAGGGGATTTACATGATTACATAGTTGGTAAGGTTGAATAAAGACCCTAGTCCATCCAATTGAACCTGAGTGTTAGTGTATGCGTATTTATGTCACTATATTTCCATATCCCTATTAGTGATGGACGAACTTCCGACGGGACGTTTTGCGAACGCGGACCGCGAACGCGGCCGATGGTTCGCAAACCGGAACGTTCACGGCGGGCCCCATTGACTTTGAGGCAAACTTCGCAAACCTACAGGTCAAATTTGCAGCCACAAAATAATTAATAGCTGTGCAAACATAGTCCCACCACATGGCCAATGACATAACACATGTATGAGGTGAATCTGGGATCGACAACTACAAGCATTCTTTTTTTATATGGGAAATTGTTGTGACAATTCAGGACTGTGGAGCGCATGAAGGCAATGGAGGCGAGGGAAGGTGAGGGACCAGGGTAGGCAAAGAAGAGGGTGCAGGAGATGATCACCAGCAGCGTGACATACAGCAATGACACCTGCACCGTGATAGAGTGATCTGACAACAGCACCGTGATTGAGAGCACTGACATCAGCACCGTGATATACAGCACTGACACCTGCACCGTAAGCAGCCCCAGGAGGAAGTCAGCATAGCACAGGGATGGTGGGAGCCCCTCATAATGAGCAAAGCACAGGGATGGTGGGAGCCCCTCATAATGAGCATAGCACAGGGATGGTGGGAGCCCCTCAAAATAAGCAGCCCCAGGAGGAAGTCAGCATAGCACAGGGATGGTGGGAGCCCCTCATAATAAGCAGCCCCAGGAGGATGTCAGCATAGCACAGGGATGGTGGGAGCCCCTCATAATAAGCAGCCCCAGGAGTAAGTCAGCACAGCACAGGGATGGTGGGAGCCCCTCATAATGAGCATAGCACAGGGATGGTGGGAGCACCTCAAAATATGCACAGCAGAGGTACAGCCCCAGGAGGAAGTCAGCACAGCACAGGGATGGTGGGAGCCCCTCATGATATGCACAGCAGAGGTACAGCCCCAGGAGGATGTCAGCACAGCATAGGGATGGTGGGAGCCCCTCATAATAAGCAGCTCCAGTAGAAATATGACACCGCTCAACCTCTTTAAAGAGGAGGGTACGGGCATATAGTACGGTGTGCTTTTTTTGGACAAGGAAGTGAGCCAAATTAGGAAAGAAGGTCTCTGTGCTCGATTAAAAAAATTGTTTATAGACATATACATGGTCTACTGGTCACATGTGTTTTTAGAAATGTGAGGTAGTTAACACTGTCGTGAGCTAGGCGAGTACGCTTATCGGTCACGATCCCCCCTGCTGCGCTGAACGTCCTTTCGGACAGGACACTGGATGAGGGGCAAGCCAACAGTTGCATTGCAAATTGGGCAAGCTCTGGCCAGAGATCAAGCCTGCCCACCCAGTAGTCCAGGGGTTCATCACTCCTCAGAGCGTCCACATCAGCTGTTAACCCGATGTAGTCGGACACCTGACAGTCTAGGCGTTCCCTGATGCTGGATCCGGATGACACCTGTCGATGGGTCGGCTGAAAGAATGACCTCATATCTGAAGTCACCAACACATCTTCAAACCGGCCTCTTCTTGCAGGCACTGTTGGATTGGTACCCGCAACTCCTTCTCTGGGAGTGGGAATTGCTCCTCTGCCAGTGCACGCAAAAGCAGAATGCAGCATTTCTCGAAGCAAGGCCTGGAAGTGCTGCATTCTGACAGCCCTCTGTGACGGCGGTAGCATTTTGTGTTTGTACCGGGGGTCTAAGTAAGTTTCCACCCAGTACTGGTCCTTGACCCCTATGCTTTTTATACGGGGGTCCCTATTAAAACACTGGAGCATGAAGGCCCCCGTTTGCACTAAAGTGGAAGCGGTGTGGTGGCCTGGCTCCTGCTCATCATCCAGGATAATGTCGTCCTCTTCATTCTCCTCTCCCCATCCACGCACAACAGGGATCCCAGAAAGGTTTAAAGCATGCTCTTCTTGCTCCTCCTCATCCGCCCTGGCACCATCCTCCTCTGACACCTCTTCAGACTCCTGTTGTTGACTTGTCTCAGATAGAGTAGCCCCCCCTGGGAATTCATCCAGCATTGCGACTTCCTCATCTTCCCGCTCCTGCTCCTCCACAGCTTGATCAATGACACGACGCAATGCACGCTCCATAAAGAAGGCATAAGGTACCATGTCACTGATGGCGCCATGGCTGCGACTGACCAGTTTGGTGATCTCCTCAAATGGGCGCAGAAGTCTGCATGCGTCGCGCATGAGCAGCCACTGGCACGGTGAAAAAAACCCCAGCTATCCAGAACCGGTTCTGCCACAGAGTTCATACAGGTAGAACAGCCTATCAAGCATATAGAAGGTTGAGTTCCATCGTGTCGGGCAATCGCAAATAAGACGTCTGACCGGCAGATTGTGTCGCCGCTGAATGTCAGCAAGGCGAGCCATGGCCGTGTAAGATCTTCTGAAATGGGCCAAGATTTTCCTTGCCTGCCGCAAGATGTCCTGGACCCCAGGATATTTTACAAGGAATCGCTGCACGACCAAGTTTAAGACGTGCGCCATGCATGGCACGTGCGTGATTTTGCCCTGTTTCAATGCGCTAAGCAGATTGGCACCATTGTCACACACCACTTTACCAACTGTCAAATTGAGCGGTGTTAGCCACTGATCTGCCTGTGAACGCAAAGCTGAAAGGAGTGCTGGGCCAGTGTGGCTCTTGGCTTCCAGGCACAACAGACGCAGCACGGCATGGCAACGTCTCACCTGGCATGTCGAAAAGGAGGAGTCAGCTGAGGAGAAGAGGGAGAAGGATGGAGTAGGAGGAGGAGGAGAAGAAGAGTCAGGCCTGCATGCAATCCGTGGCAGTAAAACCAAATCTACAAGGGTGCCACAGGTTACATGCTTGACGGCCGTCAGAAGGTTCACCCAGTGGGCAGTAAAAGTGATATACCTTCCCTGCCCGTGTTTGCTAGACCACGTGTCTGTGGTCAGATGTATCTTGGCACCGACACTGTGTGCCAGAGATACATTCACTTGCCGCTGAACATGGCCATATAGCTCTGGGATGCCCTTCTCTGAGAAATACTATCTTCCTGGGACCTTCCATTGTGGTGTTCCAATGGCCACAAATTTGCGAAAGGCCTCCGAGTCCACCAGTTTATATGGCAGTAGTTGGCGGGCTATGAGTTCTGACAAGCCAGTCGTCAACCGTTGGGCAGGAGGGTTATCCGGCGTCATTATTTTTTTACGCTCGAACATTAGGCCCACGGAAGCCTGCCTTTTTGCAGAAAAACGTGAGCTTGGTGTGATGGAAGGTGGAGTGGAGGACAATTGTGAGGAGAGAGGAGAAGTAGAAGACGAGGCTGGACGGTGAGAGCCTGCAGTGTGGCTTTGTGTGTTCCGTTGCTCCCACTCGGCTCGGTGATGGCTGCTCATGTGCCTTCTTAAGGCGGTCGTCCCTAGGTGAGTGTTGGGCTTACCGCGACTAATGCGTTGACCGCAAAGATTGCAGATGGCAACGCTATTGTCAGC